>NC_055995.1:7010104-7641960 GCF_018446385.1 Zingiber officinale
ATGTTTACAACCTTGCAATCCCAACAACACTTGGGTCATTCCCTTGGCCTGAGGGTCGGTCACAGATATAATAGGGCCGGTCGTCGCTTGCTGCTGTTGCACCAATATAGCCGCTCGGCGGCTATTAACAACTCTAAGGGGATGTTTGGTTGATGGGTTTAGGGATGAGGGAATGAAATGATAGTAAAAGATAGTATTTGGATTGTGAGTTTGGGAATGACATTTTGGGAATGATTACTAGATTTATGGAAATCAACCAAACCCATATAACTTGATGGGTTTCATTTCCATTCCTATTCTCATTCCACCCTACTATCAAACTCATACCCATAGTCATTCCCATCATTTAATCAAGCGCCCCCTAAATCTCTTTGTGATAAAGTTATCATCTAGTCTCATCCATCTTCATATTTCAGATATAAGTAGAATTCCCATAGACAATGTCAAATATGATCTTATCTGAAAACAAGGAAGATAACTCGTTGGTCAGGTAGCTTTAATGTTAACTAGATGAAAACTCCCCGTTGGAAAAGATGACTTCAAACGATCATACGTGTCAAAATGAGCGTTAGCAACTGGGCTAAGGAAGGGGCTCCCGACGTAGGTACTCCGACGCTCAAGTTAGTGATAGGTAGAAGGCAACGAGTAGTAGAATGAATGAATAGTAGATGCGTGTGTAAAATTGTGTAGCCTTGCGTCGCGTTGTATACCTGCGCTTATAGATAGAGACCCCATTTTATAGTTGTATTGTTTGTCTATACACAAATCTCAAAACGTTTCCAAAAAGGGCAAACCATAAAGATGCTCTGGCACCTTTCCCAAAATGGACCCGCAACCCGTAATCTTTGTGTTTGGCATAGTGGAAGCTTCTAATGTAAAACTTACATATGGAGTATTCTTTATTATCCGTGGCACAAAACACCAAAAAGGAATGTAAGGCCTTTAGGTTGAGGGACCTTTAATGTGTTTAGTTGGCAAACCAATCGAGTCCCTCCTGTTATCCGCTCGGCTGTCGCTTACAAGAGTAACTGGGTCAGATTTGAGGAATGTAGTTGGGGACTCGTCCTTCGCTCAACCTCTTCGTTTGGTCCTAGAGTTCAATCAGACCGAGTATCAATTTGTCCGATCAGATCATAAGTCCGATCGGCTAGATAACTCGGCCAAAATAGTTAACCGTACTACTAACCCCGACCTCCTAGATCACTCTAGATGACGCTAACTCAACCTAGAGTTTTATCAATACTATGGGGCTCGACATCCGACCAACGGATGACCTCTCGGTCGAGATGATCATCTGAGCCAATCCTAAGTGTGTGTTGACTCCTTTTAAACTTTAATTATCATATCTATTGACCGTTTAACTTTAACCTGACTTAGAGACCTCATCTTATTCGCTATATCAATACTTAAAGTTTAATCTTCATGAGACTACTTCAGTTCAAATCTAAAAATTAGAAAGGTGAATAAAACAAATATTCAGAATTTGATCTTCTCACTCTCTCACACACACACATAAAACAGAATAATATTTATGAATGAACTATAGAGACCTGATCAAGTCAAACTCAGGCAGGTGTCTGTTTTTGATGATAAAGACGTGGAATCCATCTCTCTCCAAGTCAGCCGCAAACAAAGCGACAGCTGCCATGAAGCCTTTCTACGCAACAACAGTTGAACAAATTAAAGGTATTATATTCCAGGCTTGTGTCGATCAATTGATTAATTAACTAAAAAATGACCATAGAAGTCAGCTTCATGAACATGCTGATTAATCAACACACTTTCAAGATAAATTGCTCGGTTTCAACGTGAAGGCCAGCATCATTCACACATTAACCACATTCTCGTTCGTTCAAAGAGTGCTGAACAGTTCGGGATGAATAACTTTTGTTGAATGCTCTTGAGATTCGTATGCATGCGGTTAATCGAATGGTCAACCCTAACTCTATTAGGACGTTTGAACTGATTTGGTCAGTCAATTTGTGAGGCCTGATCGTTTTGATCGAGTGTATTTTTTCAAAAAGAAAATAGCAATTCTAACGGATGGAAACACCAAAAAAATGATTTTCAGAAATTAAATATAAAAAAAAAACAATGCTCTAATTTCCCGCCGTGAAAAAAGAAGGATCTAGGCGGGTACGATCTGAAAGCAAAAAACGGCAAGAAAGAAAAGTCAAAATCTTATAGGGAACTAAAATAGGAAAGAAATAAAAGAAGGGAAGGAGGGAGGAAGACGGCTATCGGTCAAACAAGCCATCACTTGTCCACATCACCGCTATTTGTAACTCGGTCAACTCAAACGCTATTTTGGCGGCAACCGAAACTCTTTTGTGGGCCCCGTAGCGAGGGCGCGGCAGTCGAGCTGAAGTTCATTTAGTAAAGGAAGTGGACAGCCAAGCCGATTGCATCAATTTAAAATTTATTATTATTATTATTATTTTAACAGAAAAATAGAAAAAAATTCTTAATGACAATTTAAATTTTACATGTAATCCCCACTCATAAAAAATTTTATTTCCACTTCCTACATGTAAAATTTTATTTACTTCAACTCCCTCATGCAAATATTGTGACCTAATTACCCCTCATATTTTTAGGCACAAAAGGTCCAAAAATGAGTATAATTCCTCTTAAATTCAGTACTTTACATTAGAATCGAGTATATTTTCTATTAAATTGAGTATATTTTTTTACTGTTTTAATATAATTCCTCTTAAATTCAGCATCATGTAAAAAAGAAAATCTAGTATATTTTCTATTTAATTAAGTATCATTTAAAGAAAATCTAGTATATTTTCTATTAAAATTGTCCGTCATATTTTTTTAGGTATAAATAGTCTAAAAATGAGTATAATTCCTATTAAATTTAGCATTTTAAACTATAATCGAGTATATTTTCTATTTAATTGAGTATGACTTTTTTCCTATTTAATATAATTGCTCCTAAATTCAGTAACATTTGAAAAAAAATCTAGTGTATTTTTTATCCAATTGAGTATCATTTAAAGAAAATCTAGTATATTTTCCATCCAATTGAGTATCATTTAAATAAAATCTAGTATATTTTCCATCCAATTGAGGTGGAAAAAGAATCGTACTCAATTTGATAGAAAATATACTAGATTCTAATTTAATATACTGAATTTAAGAGAATTTATACTCATTTTTAGACTTTTTATACTTAAAATATCAAGGACAATTAGGTAAGTATATTAGACTAGAGAGTGAAAATAAAGAATTTTTCCAATGGGGAGTGCATACAAAATTATATTTACCAATGGAGACTACATGCAAATTTTCTCTTATTTTAATTTGAGTTTGGTTGGATCTTATTTTTATTTTCGGAAAACTACCTAATCGTGTTGATGAAATTTTGAAATATTTAAATTAGCTACCTAAATTATGTATCTCATATTTATTTTATCCTTTTGTATTTGTCTCAATTGATTACTATAATATAATAATTAATTTAGAATACCATCCATCGTCTTAATCGATTGCTACACTATAATTGATTAAATATTATTTTTTTTAAAAAAAAATAATAGTTTATATTAACAATTTATTATTTTTAATGTATTATTTTAAATTAATATTTGAGTGCATGAATATTGATGCGGTGATGATGAAGGGACTTACCCTACTATTACGATGAAGATTAAAATCAAGACGGTCAACGCTTAGAAGTCATTTGTCGATCGGACGAACATGTCTTGATCGGGAAGAGAAAGACCCGATCCGATATCACTTTTGACTCAGCCATGAGCCGAGCACCTGACGCTCAAATAAGAGGACGACAAAGCGAGCAGTATGCAAGAACCGGGCCGAGCGGCTCTTCTGCTTTGCCTAGCAGTAGACTCTATATCAGTCAAGCACGCGGTCAGCGGACTTCCGGCCGAGTGGCTATCCCGCTCGACCCAACAACAGAGCACGTGGACAGTGGACTTCCGACCGAACGGCTATCCTGCTCGGCCCAGCAACAGATAACATGTGAACGACGGGATTCCGGTCGAGCGGCTATTCCGCTCGGTCAGCTAACAAACACAGCAGACTATCTTTTGACATCTTTTTGGGAGCTAGTGCCGCTGACAGATGGCATGGTCAGACAGATGATCGTATAGCGAAAGCTTCCATTGCCACTTCAGATATATGCTCAGTCTGTTAAGGTACTATGTCGGGGACACTTTACTGACAAATCTTTTCAGGGAAAGCTTTGAGATGCATACTCGCCTTGGGAAGCATGCACACGCACTATCGAAACTCTATATAAAAGGGGGTCCAAGCATCGGCGGAGGTATGCGATATTTTACTGTTGCACTATAATCTTCTTATTGTTCCACTTACTGCTTCTTCTTCTTCATCGGAGACTGACTTAAGCGTCGGAGGACATCACTAGGGACTACTTCCCTGGCTCGACACCGACGTCAATCGTATTTCAGGTCGGAGCGAAGTCCACAGGAGGTCAGCAAGAGAGCCACATCTGCAACATCCATCTCATCGAATTTCGGACAGGATCAAATATAATAAAAATAATTAAATGAATACATAAAACTCGATTTCATATTATTCCAAACTCTCTAGGTCATTAATCGTTTTTGACAAAAATCGAGTAAAAATTAATTGATGAACTTAAAAAACTCGGAATGACATGAAACTAAATTTTATATATTCATTTAATTCTCCTTAATATATTTATATTCTTAAATATCAATTTAATATATAATATTAAAAGCGATGATTTTTTAAACATAAATCATTTCCAATCAACCAATTGATTGATACTAATCAATCGAGAGGAGGAGTAAAAGGGATATGTAGTCCCTGATAATTAGAAAACGTAGCTACTAATTTGGATGTTTTGAAACTTTAGCTGGTTAGGAAATTTGCGTATTTTTAACTTGAATGTGATTAGTTTAGATATTATGATTTTTTTAATTTAAATTGATTTAATCGATTGAAAAATACAGTAAAAAAAAAATCAATTAAACGGTATAAATTATTTTCCAATTACAAATTAAGTAGTCGTTTAGCTTGCCGATCATCGAGCAGCATCTCCAGAGTAGTGTCGACTTAATTTCTTCGACTTGCAAATTAGAACTATAATTAGAAGATAATCGACAAAGATTAATATAATCTTCTTCCTTTCCATGCATGAATATGATCGATCATGAATGATCCATGGCATTATGCACAATTGAATTATCCAATGAATAATTATCATCCGCCAAGAACTGCTCGATCCATCCCAGTTCCTCCCAGAAGCCATCTCCGGCGAAGTCATTCGAGCTCGGGGGGCTCCGATCCCAGCTCGGCCGATCGTGCCCGTGGTTGTGCTGGTAATGATCCTCTACGTGAAGTTCCGGCGCCGCCTCCGGAGAGGCGCCCCCGGAGGAGTCGGAGCACATGTACTCGTCGGGGTCGAAGCAGTTGGTGACGCTGCTGGAATATTCCGGCGGCGACGACGTCGACTTCGTCGGTGCCGACTCCCTGTAGCTGTTCGGCTGCTTCCTGTACGAGCCGCTCCTCTTGAAGATCCTGCAGATCGTCCACGCCTCCTGCGACATTTAATTTAACTTCAGCGCGACGGCGGGCGTTATTTTTTTGACCGCTGACTGTAAATTTTTATCCTTTTTCGGAAATCAACGAGTCAACGCATCGTTGAGCGAGTGAAGTGAAAAAGTCAACGGCGGACTGATTGTCCTTGTTTCCTGTTTTGTTTCAGGAAGGAGCAGAGGAATTAAATGAGAAAAAAAAAAAAATTGGAGCTTACAGCTTCTTGGAAGCTCGCGGCGTTCTTGGCGGCGGTTTCGCCGGAGGAGGAGGGGAGGCGGAACTCGTGCATCATCCAGTCGGTCTTGGTGCCCTTCCCGGCGTGGCCGCGGTAGTACACCAGCGACTTCTTGAGCCCGATGCAGCGGCCGGCGGAGTGAATCGGCCGGTCGATCCCGGTGGCCTTCCAGAACCCGCAGCCGGTGACGCGGTTAGGCCGGACGCTGTTCCTGTACTTCCTCCCCCGCCGGCAGAAGAAGTACCACTCCTTTTCCCCGCCCGTCGTCACGTTCCCAGCTGATCATGACCGGCCACCAAATCAATTAAAAATCGGATTTTTAAATCGAAAAAACTCGATCCATCGATCGTCAATTACTCACTCGGCAGATCCCAGGGCTCGTACTTGTAAATCTCCATCTCCCTGATGATCTCGATACTCAGCCGCTTCTTCTGGACCTTCCGCCGGAGGTAGAACCCGACGAGCTCCTCGTCGGTGGGGTGGAACCGGAACCCCGGCAGCATCGCTTCCTCCTCCTCCTCCTCCACCTCTTGCTCTGCTCTCTCCACCTTCTCCATCATCAAATTGATTCTCTGTTTTTCCTTTTCCGTAATAATCTCTTCGATCGATCGCCTTCTTCTACTTCAAAAACTCGTCACAATCAAAGATCTTCTGAAGATCGATCGAGGAAGAAGCAAAACGATCGAAGATGGTGGAGTTCAAACCCCTGCCCTTCCTTTCTATATATATGTGATTGCTCCATTGGAATTCTTCAACATCGGTGTGCAGAATTTACTTTAATTCCTTTTCTCATCTAAATTAAATTATTATTTAAATCATTATTTATTATAATTGTCACGCGTCTTCGGGAATCACGTGCCGCGCGAGGGGCTTACTTAAATATTAATTATCATTTAATATTTTTTTATCATCCGGAAATTTTATAAAGTCCGAGATGCAATTTTCTTGCCTTGATTTCGGGAATTTTTATTCTAATTAGGATTTGACTAACTAGATTCAAATCACACACACTTAACCCTGTCCATCGATTGGATTCACAAAATATAGTTCATCGGAGTTGGATCGGATTTGATAATTGATGAGCTGATTAGTATCTTGTTTTATCAAAGTCAACTTACTTAAGCATCGCGATCGGGAAAGATATTAGTGTGAAGCATAGAATCCCGGTGACTTCATCTCGCTACGCGGCTGAGCATATTCGACATGTGCTCTGTATCATATGAAAACCGATCGACATAACTTGGATCGATAGTCATATACAAGTAATTAAACAAACTGGTAGGGTTTGAATAATTGAGCAAAAGTTATGGTAAATTATTTTGTTAGGGGTGAAGTCTTGGATCGGCCGTGTGCTTGAACTGACCATGAGATTGCCCCGCCAAACTGCAAGAAAAATGTGCAAGTCTTGTTAAGTATATGGGGTAAGTTTCGGAAATTTAGGGATGATCCGATAAAATACTAATCTTAACCACGGGTTACACGAGTTTGATAGTGATATTAGAAGTTACTTTAGATTAAACAAATTGAGTGTTAGGCTACATGATGAGCCTGTTAATTATTGTGGTATTTGAGGTGCCATTAATTTCCTTAAATAATATATTATTACTTATCTTTAGGTAAAATGTATCATTAATTCCCTCAAATAATTAATTATTCATCTACTTAAAAAGGACTATTCACCTATAAAATTACTCTTAATGAGGTGTCATGAACAATCTATTATTATTATTTTAAGAATTAATTACCTTAAAATGTGCATGGGTTCATGTGACAAGAGCAAATGATATGTTATCCCTTAGCCCTCCTTCAACTCTAAGAATGTGGCTTAATTAATTAATTAACCTCCTAAGTCGCGAAGGTTACATGGGATTAGAGATAGACCCGAGAACTATTATTAGAATCCATCGTGTCTTGTCTACTTGCATATGAAGTTGAATCTAATAGACGTTCTTGAAAGAATCTCATTTAGTAGAATAGCTATAGTATTAAGATAAAAGAGTGATTCACATGATTTAATGACAGTCAAAAGATGTCATTATTGTTACTATGATCTCATCTTTGAGCATTGATAGCTCTAGTGTTCCTTTAAACACACCGTCTATTGAGCCGGTTTGTATGTACATAGCTAGTTCAATCGATAATGCTCTCGACTTTAAAGAGAGATTAAACTAAGTGCTAGTCCAAATTATAATCATTAATTCCACTCTAATTCCATTTTGGGGATCACATTCATCTTTGAAATGATAATTAGACAACTCCAACTCAACACCCCATTTGTTTTTTTAAAATAACAATTTTAATTGATCATAATATTCTATTGCATTAAATACTAAAAAATATATATTTATTATTATTATTATTATTATTATTATTATTATTTAAAAATGATGTTTTTATGAAAATAAATGAACCCATTACTATAAATAGAACTAAAATCTTGTCCACAAAACTTGCTAAATTGACTAGCGGCGTCAAGCCTAGTGCCCACTTAATTTTAGTGCGCCACATCATGATCATGTATTCATGTGCTTGATCGATAAATTCGAATTGATGTGCATATCGCAATCGAATGGATGCTTCTTAATTTTAGTCTATAATTAGTTTCTAATCCCGTTTCTTAATGGACGTGTTCATATTTAACATTTTCTGTTTGCTGTAATTATCGGAAAATATTTTATTTTTTTTATTGTTCGGTTAGTATTAAAAAAAAAACTACACTCCAAAATTAGGTTCAAAACTCGAAGTAAACAAGAAAATCAATTTGGCTAAGCAATTTCGAATTTTATTTTAACGGAATGCTTTTGAAGACTTTTTAATTATCTTATTTTTCCTCATTTGAAATTTTCAAATTGGCTTCAAATATTTGAATTTGTTGAAATCCAATTCAAGTTGGATTTTGATTTTGATTTTAATTTTTCTTAAATAGTTTGAATATCTGAAAATAAATTAGGAGAAACATTCCGAAAGTGATGACAAATTAAATATTTGTTCCACTGAATTGTGATGGAAGCATGATTCAACTCGCACTCGTAATTAGATCAATAATTGTGCAATATTTAATAAAAATATTGTTTTCTTTTATTTAAAAAATAATAATTATGTTTATTATTAATACAACATAATTAATAATTCGATACTTGTTAATAAAAAAAACAAAATAATAAGTCTAGTCGATTTGATGACGATTAAGAATGAGAAATGATATTCATCTAGAATTTTCATCTAGAAAATTCATCTAGATAGACACATAAATGATAGGCTCATAAAATAATCTTTGGAGCAAATCAAAGCCATTAATTTAGCTATTAAAGTTAGTCAACACAGATTTGCCGAGCAAGTTAAGATTAATTAAGCATTAAAATCACCTAAGCGTTGTTTAGGTTGATTTAAGCCGGGCTTAACTAACCGTGAAAATGCTTAATAATTTTTGTTGTCAATTATTAAAATCACCTAAGCATTGTTTAGGTTGATTTAAGCATTGTTTAAGTTAACATCACTTGTGACTTCTTGGAAGTCACTTTTTGTCCTGAGCGACGCGTGTGGATTCCTCTCTACATGGGAGGCGTCTTCATTCATGGAATGCGCCTTCCATGCAAAGAGGCGCTCATATGCATCATGTACACATGTATCCCAGAATATCAATCAGTAAGTATATATATATAATCATCAAAACACCCAAGATGGTGTGCCAAGAGTTGGTTTTAATTTAGAGGGCAAATTTTTAATGACTAATAAGTCATTGAATAAGTAAAGTACAACGTCAAATTTCATTCAATAAGACCGATCTAATTAGCCTAACATTTTGACTTTTTAATAAGCTCGTGAACAAATAAAATAAACTAAAATAAAATAAATTCTCAGTGAAAACATAAATGAGTTAGATGATGATAAAAGGTGAATACGTTCACTTCCAATACCTCCGTTAATTCATCCCAGGATCAACACGGAGGAAGTAAATCACGGGCGACTATTAACCTTTGGAATACTAACTAGCACATAAGGGAGGTATTTACCTCGGCTTTGCCGAGATTCGAACCTCAGACCTCATTGTGACAACACCTCATGTGCTAACCACTAAACCCATCCGAGAGGACGAAAATATAAATGAGTTAAATTCCACCCGGAGCAGTGTATTGGAAGATCATCATACAGTTATCAATGATTCAATCCTAATTAAAATATATTTATAAAAAAATTTCTTTAAGATGAATATGTATTCATATGATGTTGGACTACTAGATCACCTACCTGATGACCAGTGGAAACCTTTAGTGAATCGAGATCGATCGTCCCAAATTTAGTGTTATCTAGTTCAACATTTTACCCTAATACTACGATACAATAGAAGGACATCAAATTATCACTCAAGTACTCGTGGTTTGATCCTCTGTTACTGTACATTTATAGATATTTTTTCTCCAAATAAAACATTCAACCATAGAATGTTGGACTTTTAGAAAGACCGATCTAATTAGCCTCAACATTTTGACTTGTTAACAAGCTCATGAAAAAAATAAAATAAAATAAATTCTTAGTGAAAACATAAATGGGTTAGATTCCACCCGAAGCGGTGTATTGGAAAGGTATCATTCGGATATCTATGATTCGATCCCAATTAAAATATATTTATAAAGATTTTTTTCTTCAGATGGAATACACAACCACATGATGTTGGGCTACTAGACCACCTACCTGACGACCGATGGAAAACTTTAGTAAATTGAGACTGATCGTCCCAAATTTAGTGTTATCTATTTCAACATTTTACCCTAAGACTACGGTACAATATAAAGACATCAAATTATCACTCAGGTACCCGTGATTCGATCCCCAGTTACTATATATTTATAGAGATTTTTCCTTCGAATGAGACATTTAACCATGGAATGTTGAACTTTTAAACCGCCCACTATATTATTGGAACCCCAAGGTGGTTTTGATGTGATCAACAAGTTAAGTTAGGTCCTATCGTGTTTTAACCTTGTGTCTAAATGTGCAGCAGCTTAGGATCACAGGGAGTCGAGTAAAAGACGCAGCTAGCGAGAAGGACAGCACGGGAGGGAGCCGACGGGCTCGGTGCGTCTGAGGTATGAGGCTCTGCGGAAGAGTACACGGATGGACGAGAAGGAGGCGCGCGGTGTTTCTGAGGGACGAGAAGCCGGAGCGGAAGGTTGCTCGAAAAGGCTGAAATTGGGTTCGGGTGAGCCTAATTTCAGTTGGTTGAAATCACCTAAGTGAGCGGAGCCGGAGCGGAAGACCCGGACTGAGGCGAGCAACACCGGAGCAGAGAGGCCGGACCAAAAGTCAACTTGGTTGACTTTAGTGGTCTGAGCGCTCAGATCCATTCCGAGCGCTTGGACCGTCCGGGCACCTGGAGCCATTCCGGGCGCCCGGAGTTGGATTTTGACCAGGATCGCGTCAAACGCGATCCGTTGCGAAGGGAATAAAATTTTATCCTCTCTCAGGTGCCTGGACCCCTTCCAGGCGCCCAGACCAAAGCTATAAATACAACCTTGATCCAGAATCTTCAAATCAACTCAAGAATTCTGCATTTCAACACTTGTGCACTTGTTAGTTTAGCTTCTATTTTTTGCACTTTCACTACTATAAAGGGTTTCTCCGCCTGAAGGAGATATTCTAGTGCTACACTTTCCTTGGATTAACAACCTCCCCGGTTGTAACCATGTAAAATCCCTTTGCCTCTTATTTTACTTTCTGTTTAGTTAATCTATTTTATGCAAGTGTTATTTTGAAAGATCGAGAAGAGTTGTTTTTATTTTCGCAGGGTTATTCAACCCCCCTTCTAGCCGGCCGCTACGATCCAACAAGTGGTATCATAGCGAGGACGCTTCAGGAGGACTAACTGCCAACGAAGCATCGAACTAATGGTCAGACCAAGCATCTACCCGCCAAAATTCGAAAGGGAATTCGCTTCCTGGAAAAAGCGAATGCAGGTATTTTTCAAAACCGACTTTGAATTACTTCTTATAATGGAATTTGATTTTGTAGCACAGGAGAGCAAAGAAAAATATCAATGGACGAAAAAGAAGCAGGCCGACTACGTGGCAAACCGCAAAGCACAGTACCATCTGCTGAGCGTTCTTTTGCTATAAGAAGTCAACCGAATCAGCAACTACGACTCCTGCGAAGGAACTTTGGGAGAAGTTCCTTGAGCTGCACGAAGGGACGTCCGAAGCCTTGCAAGACAGGATCTACTTCGCAACCAGCTCACCAACCTACGACTTGGAGAAGACGAAACAACTGCGCATCTCCACTCGAGAGTTAAAGAGCTTATCACCAAACTTTCGAATCTCGGAGAAAAGGTAAGTAATCGAGATTCGCTAAGGTACGCACTAAATTCTTTTCCTAGAAATACGAAATGGGCATCACTAGTAGATGCTTTTTATATTTCTAAAGATTTAGAAAAAATTACTTTAGAAGAATTATTCTCGACATTTGAAGTGCATGAATCAAGATGTGCAGGTACGAAGGAGCCCAAGCACAACGTCGCCTTCAAAGCGTCGAGAGACGAACTTGAGTCAGAGTCCTCTCTCGACGACGAGGAAATGGTTATGATGGTAAGATGTTTCAATAAACTTTATAAATCTAAAAATACTAACCATCCGCAGGGTAGAAAGAAAAGGACGATCCGCTGCTACCACTGCAACGAAGAAGGACACGTTAAGGACAACTGCCCCAAGCTGAGGAATAAGGACAAGGACAAAGGTAAGAAGTCTGTCCAAAAACGCAAGGTCTTAAAGGCGACGTGGGACGATACGTCGTCTGAATTGAAAGTTGAGGCCTTCTCCGGACTTGCACTAATGGCAAGTCATCAAGACGACGACTGCGAGCCAAGCTCTTCTGAAATGAGCATCAAGAGCATCGATGAAGGGAGAGCTACGTCGGAAGATAGCAGCAGTTTAGGGGGAGACACGGACAACGAGATCGACAAGGTAAGTCAGGTACGATTTCTTCCTCCCGATAAACTATTTAAGTTTATTAAACTGTTAACTAAGGATTGCTGTAAGTTAGAAAAAGAAATTAAAATTTTAAAAATAATACTAGCTAAATCTTGCCCTTTAGAAGAGTTAGATAAATTAAAATTAGAAAATGATAATTTAAAAATACAAGTAAATAACTTGAAAAACGGTGCATGCTCATCTAATACAAATGTTAGAAAATTTAATAATCTAAATTGGTATTTTAGATACCACAAGAGACAAATTAGGAATATTTTAAAAAGGCATGTCCCTAAGAAATTTTTAGTTAATCCAGTAGGTTGGAACCTATATTCACTACAAAAAAATACAGTTTTACTGACGGAATTACCGACAGGATTTATTATCCGTCGGTAATATTCGGATTTACCGACGGAAAATTGTTTCCGTCGATAACCCTAAATATTATCGACGGAATTATATATTACGTAGGTATATTCATAAGTTTACCGACAGAATATATAGTTTCGTCAGTAATATTTACGGTTACCAACGGAAACAATTTCCCGTCGATAAACACGCCTAAAAAAACCCTAGCGGCCCTTCGCCTTTCTTTCCACGCGCGCGGACGACGACGACGGGTTCTCCTCCGATCCGTGATTCGTGCCGGCCGGCAGCGGCCCGCTGGCCACTGTGCCACCTCGTGGCTACAAAGTTATTAGAGATGTCGGAGATACGTATGTATTTTTGTTATTAGTAATACAAGTTCATTGGTTTCTTCAATACTTTTCATATTTATTTTTTTCCTTGCAGATTTGTTCCTGATGACCACCGGATAGCCTCTTATATCACTACAAAGTTTAAAGAGCGAGTATGTGCTTCTAGTACTACATGGAGGCATGTAGACTAGGAAATGAAGACATTTTATTACAATGAATTTGTAGTAAGTAAAATTAATATATTTGGTATTCAATAATATATTTATCCTTTCATATACTAAAATCTATACTTATAATTACAGAAAAGATATACATGGGAAGATGGCCAAGAAGAACAATTCAAAGCTACATGGAATAGTTATTGTGCAAAACTTTACAGAGACCTCATATATTATATAAGGAAAAATTGCACTAGGCCGGCGTATATTTCAGAGACGACATGGAGTGCATGGACGATCACCAGGGCTACAGAAAGATGGCGAAAAAATGCAGAAAAGGCACGATCTAATAGAAATACAGAGCTAGTTGGCCGAGCACCGGAATCGCTCGGCATACGTTAGGATCGAAATCTATTGTTGAGCATGCTATGGATTTGGTAATTTAATTTAAAGTTATACTTTCTAACAATTTTTTATTTTATTATCACATTAATTTGTATAATTATGTCCCAAATTATTTGTGTATGCAGGAGCATGATCTGGTTCGGCAACCCACATGCATGGAGGTATTTCTGAAGACCCATAAGAAGAAAGATGAGTCATTTGTCGATTCTCGATCCCAGACCCTACACGTAAAATTATTAACTTTATTACATTTGTTCATGCATTTCTATTTTGATTAAATTTAATAATTGTTATCAAATTAAATATTGATCAATATTATAATTCTGAACGCAAGAGCAAATGACAGAAAGAGTGGCTCAGGTCTCTCAGCCACCATCAAAGGGGTAGGAGCCACAGTCTCTATCCACCGATGCGCTAAATGAGATATATTATGATGTTGTCGATGGAAGGACAAAAAACTCCACCCTCTACGGCCTTGGTTCCCAGGTCAAGTGACATTTGATCGTTTGAGGACTCCTAGGGGCAGTACTAGTTCCTCTTCTTCTAGTGAGGTGCAATCATTAAGACGCGAAAATGAAGAACTGCGCACTCAACTGAAGTCAATGGATGAGAGGATGGCTTCTATGGATCAGTGGAGGGTTGTTGAGGAGAAGAGGAGGACCGACTAGGATACTCTCTTTACCAGTATGTGAGAGATCGTGACAAATTTCACTCGCACCCAGATGCCACATGGTCTTGAGTCCCAAGAGACTCAAAACCCATCAGACCGTGGTGATTAGCATGTTTCGAGGTTTGTTCAACTACTATTTAATTCTTTATTTATCATACAAGTTACATGCAAAATATATTTGATTATTTTATTCTACTCTGCTTATTTCTAAATATTACATTATTATATGTTTCAGGCGTCAGGGTGTACATATTCAGCACGATCATCATCATCTTCTTTCTATCTAGGTATTTATTTTTTAAATGTAAATTCATTATACATATATGTAATATTTTGAATGATACATCGATATTAATCTCATCATAATTTATTGTATTTTATTTTTTACAGGATCTTACACTATTAGTTGTTTTTGGAGTATTTGTTATCATGATATGGATTTATATATTTGAGCACATAAATTCATTATGCTTTGTCCGTCAGTAAACACGCCTAAAAAAACCCTAGCGACCCTTCCCCTTCTTTCCACACGCACGGACGACGACGACGGGTTCTCCTCTGATTCGCGATTCGCCGGTAAGACGCCCGTCACTTTCCTCTTTCCTCTTCCCTCGGTGGCCACTATACCAGCCGCCAGCGGCCCGCCGTCCGCTGTGCTGGCCGCCAGCGACCCGCCGTCCGCTGTGCAGACCGCCGGCGGCCCGCCGTCCGCTGTGTCGAATGCTGGTGAGATATGTTATTTTTTTTGTACTAGTTATTTGTTTGAAAAATTTTGTACTAAATTATTTTTATTTTGTAAACAGATAGCATTTGCTGCTCTACTCCGATTGACCTACACATCTTCAGGTATAATTTAATAAATTATATTTTATATTATTTAGCATAGTTTAATTTAGATTTATGTTATGTTCGTATATTAATCTGTAACATAATATAGTTATTTTGTGTGTTTTGTGTTTGTACGTTAATATTTGTTAATTTCTAATTCTCAATTTATTTGCTAATGTTTGTACATATATTTGCTAATGTTTGGAAACTCTTAATGTTGATTAAATAGTTGCTAATGTGATGTTTGAACTGTTATTTTCTATATAATTTTGTATTGTGTTGCTAATGTTAATGTTATGTATGTGTGTAGATATATTTTTGTATTGTGATGTTAATGTTAATGTTATGCATGTTTGTAGATATATTATTACTAGTACATGCATGCTATGTTATTGTACAGATATATTATTATGGCTGAGCAGCAGACAGTAGCACCCCGTGGCTACAAGGTTATTAGAGTTGTCGGAGATACGTATGTATTTTTGTTATTAGTAATACAAGTTCATTGGTTTCTTCAATACTTTTCATATCTATTTTTTTCTTTGCAGATTTGTTCCTGATGGCCACCGGATAGCCTCTTATATCACTACAAAGTTTAAAAGCGAGTATGTACTTCTGGTACTACATGGAGGCATGTAGACAGGAGATGAAGACATCTTATTACAATGAATTCGTAGTAAGTAAAATTAATATATTTGATATTAAATAATATATTTATCCTTTCATATACTAAAATCTATACTTATAATTGCAGAAAAGATATACATGGGAAGATGTCCAAGAAAAACAGTTCAAAGCTACATGGAATAGTTATTGTGCTAAACTTTACAGAGACCTCATGTATTATATAAGGAAAAAGGACACTGGGCCGGCGTATGTTTCAGAGACGAGATGGAGTGCATGGACGACCACCTGGGCTGCAGAAAGATGGCGAGAAAATGTAGAAAATGCATGATCTAATAGAAATACAGAGTCAGGTGGCCCGAGCACCGGAATCACTCGGCATACGTCAGGATCGAAATCTATTGTTGAGCATGCTATGGATTTGGTAATTTAATTTAAAGTTATACTTTCTAACAATTTTTTATTTTATTATCACATTAATATGTATACTTATGTCCCAAATTATTTGTGTATGCAGGAGCATGATCTTGCTCGGCAACCCGCATGCATGTAGGTATTTCTGAAGACCCATAAGAAGAAAGATGAGTCATTTATCGATTCTCGATCCCGGACCCTACACGTAAGATTATTAACTTTATTACATTTGTTCATGCATTTCTATTTTTATTAAATTTAATAATTGTTATCAAATTAAATATTGATCAATATTATAATTTTGAACACTGGAGCAAATGACAGAAAAAATGGCTCAGGCCTCTCAGCTACCATCAGAGGGGGAGGAGCCATAGTCTTTATCCACCGACGCGCTAAATGAGATATATTATAATGTTGTCGGTGGAAGGACAAAAAACTCCACCCTCTTCATCCTTGGATCCCAGGCCAAAGTGGCATTTGATCGTTTGAGGACTCCTAGGGGTCGGGCTGGTTCCTCTTCTTCTAGTGAGGCGCAGTCATTAAGACGCGAAAATGAAGAACTACGCACTCAACTGAAGTCAATGGATGAGAGGATGACTTCTATGGATCAATGGAGGGCTGCTGAGGAGAAGAGGAGGACCGACCAGGATACTCTCTTTACTAGTATGCGAGAGATCGTGGCAAATTTCGCTCGCACCCAGACGCCACATGGTCTTGAGTCACAGGAGACTCAAGACCCATCAGATCGTGGTGATTAGCATGTTTCGAGGTTTGTTCAACTACTATTTAAATCTTTATTTATCATACAAGTTACATGCAAAATATATTTGATTGTTTTATTCTATCTTATTTCTAAATATTACATTATTATATGTTTCAGGCATCAGGGTGTACATATTCAGCACGATCATCATCATCATCTTCTTTCTATCTAGGTATTTATTTTTTAAATGTAAATTCATTATACATATATGTAATATTTTGAATTATACATCGATATCAATCTCATCATAATTTATTGTATTTTACTTTTTGCAGGATCTTACACTATTAGTTGTTTTTGGAGTATTTGTTATCATGTATGGATTTATATATTTAAGCACGGAAATATTGTGATCTATATATGAATGCTTTGTTTATATTATGTTTGTTTCTATATGTTTTTATAGGTATGGAGTGTTTGTTTCTATATGTATGGATTATGTTAGTTTGTTTGTATCTATATATGGTTTGTTAGGATTTGGAAACTGTGATTGTATGAATTGTTAGTATATGTAAAATATGATTGTGTGTATGAATTGTATAATATGATGTTTATATATATGAAATACCATCGATTGTGATGATTTTATATGGATATAAAATTTGTATACATGGTTGAATGGAAATACAGATAGGTGCTGCCAGTTTTTTTTTTTTAATTTTATGACGGAATACCGACGGAAATCGTATTCCGTCGGTACTTTTGTATCGTAAATTATCGACGGAAATAGCGTTTCCGTCGGTAATTTCCGACGAAATTGGTATTTCTTTCGGTAATTACCGACGGAATGGTTGTTTCCGTCGGCAATTACCGACGGAATTACTGTTTCCGTCTGTAATTTTCGACGGAATGGCTGTTTCTGTCGGTAATTACCGACGTAATTGCTGTTTCCGTCGGTAATTTCCAAAGGAACTACCAATTCTGTCGGTAGTTTACGATACAGGGCAAGTATTTTTTCGATACAGAAACCCTTGGCTCCGACGGAAGTTATATTTCCATCGGAAAACTTGGCGACAACTGTCCAACAGGGTTTACCGATGGGATTATAATTCTATCGGTATATTACCGACAGAATTTTTATTTCCTTCGGGAAAATAGGTTCCGACGCATATCCTCGCAACCGATTATTTTCCGTCGGAAATCCGTCGGTAAGGCCTTGTACCGACGGATATTTTCGTCGATAATCCTGGAATTTTTTGTAGTGATTGGGTTCCAAAGTCATGTTTAACTTGAACTATTAATTAGATTTAGAGCTTTCAGCCGGAAAATTAGACATTAAATTTCTTTATGAGGCTCTGTCTAAGAAAGTGGTTGTTGCTCCAATAACCAAAAATGTCTAGTGCCTCGCCACTACCTGGAAGCCAAAATATTGAAATAAAATATTTAATTAACTTTCTGATAAAGCATTAAGATTGAAATTTAATAATGTCTTACAATGTTTTTCAAACATTTTTTTGGAAAACTTTAAAAAATATTTTTTTATACTTAGAAAAAAGTAAAATTTTTACTTAGAAAAATTTTCAAAAAAATATTTTTGCCTAAGTTAAAATTTCTTCTGAAAATTAGAAATTGCTGCTTAAATTTCTTTTTACTCAGAAAATTTTCTTACCTAAAGTTTTGCTTAGAAAATTCTCAAAGATTTAAGTTAGAAAATTTCTTTCAAAAATATTTCTTTTACAAATTATCTAACTTACAATTTTTTTTAACTTAGAATTTTTTTTAAGAAACTTAGAAATATTATTGAAAATTATTACAAATTTTTAAGTAAAATCATTGAAATTATTTTCAAAATTTTCTAAGTTTTAACCCTTAGATTTTTTTCTTGAACCTCATTTTTTATGTGATCAAAGAGGGAGAAGAAAAAGTATAAGTCTAGGGGAAGGTAGACCAATTTTTTTCTACAATTTCTCTATCTTTTTGCACTTTATTGCAATATTAGTTATTTCTTTTTATGTCTATTTACCCTAACTTAACTTAGGTTGCTCACATCAAAAGGGGGAGATTGTTGGAAACCTAGGGTGATTTTGATGTGATCAACAAGTTAAGTTAAGTCATGTCGTGTTTTAACCTTGTGTCTAAATGTGCAGGAGCTTAGGAGCATAGGGAGTCGAGCAAAAGACGCATTTAGCGAGAAGGACGGCAAGGGAGGGAGTCGACGGGCTCGGTGCATTTGAGGTACGAGGCGTTGCGGAAGAGTACACGGGCGAACGAGAAGGAGGCGCGCGACGCTTCCGAGGGATGAGAAACTGGAGCGGAAGGTTGCTCGAGAAGACCGAAATTGGGTTCGGATGAGCCTTATTTCGGTTGGCTAAAATCACTCAAGCGAACGGAGTTGGAGCGAAAGACCCGGACCGAAGCAAGCAGCACCAGAGCAGAGGACCCAGACCAAAAGTCGACTTGGCTGACTTTAGTGGTCTGTACACTTGGATCCATTCCGGGCGCTCGGACCGTCTGGGCGCTCGGACCGTCTGGGCGCCCGGACCGTCCGAGCGCCCGGAGTTGGATTTTGACCAAGATCGCGTCAAACGCGATCCGTTGTGAAGGGGATAAAATTTTATCCCCTTCCAGGCGCCCCGACCAAGGCTATAAATACAGTCTTGGTCCAAAAGCTTCAAATCAACTCAAGAATTCTGTATTCCAACATTTGTGCACTTCCTTGTTAGTTTAGCTTCTGTTTTTTGTGCTTTCACTGCTGTAAGAGGCTTCTCCGCCTGAAGTAGATATTCTAGTGCTACACTTTCCTTGGATTAACAACCTCCCCGGTTGTAACCAATTAAAAACCCTTTGCCTCTTATTTTACTTTCTGTTTAGTTAATCTATTTTATGCAAGTGTTATTTTGAAAGATCGAGAAGGATTGTTTTTATTTTCGCAGGACTATTCAACCCCCCTTCTAGCCGATCGTCGCAATCCAACATACATATGTTTCTTGATTTATCCTAATGGTCAATAAATCATCCTAAATTCAATGTTACTTGGTCAATATAAATGCGTTAGATTCCATTCCAATGTATATTTGTATATATTAAGCAAGTTTGCCGCCTTTGAGTGTGAGATTAGATTTGTGGAATCAATAAAATTGTTGGCCTACTTAACTTTAATTGAGTTAAAGATAAGAATTAGAATATTATTTAAGCGGTTTTTGAAATAATACAAAGCACTATGCAGAAGAAATATGAGAATGTTTATACATCAACTTATTATAATAGCTAAGTAGAAATAACTATTTTGGTCTAATACTTGAATGAATTCATATGATATTTGCCTTTGTTTTGTTTGATGGTGTTTGACAACCTAACGAGAAATTGAGGATGTTAAGATAGATATATGAATATAAGAAAATGATTTTGTTTCGTCTGCTTTATGGACTATAGCCAACAAAATCTCCTTGTCGCCGGGAGCATTTGGATGAACTTTCCTTACTATTTTTTTTGTAGAATTCGAATCCCACAAGGGTTCTCCTAGTAATTACCATATAATAGTGTGATTCAGTTTGAGCAACTTCATTTCAGCAAACTATGTAGCTTTACACTTACTGGAGTAGAGAAATAAAGTGGTCAAACTATCCGCGATTGTCGATACATTTTTCTCCGGCGAACTTATGGACACCGAAACTCATTGCTGCTTGGTTAACATCTTTACAAGTCCTCTTATGATCTTTCTGAACCACATCACATTCATGATAAACAGCGTTGTCGGCACCATGAAAGTAAGGAAGTAGCCAAATTTGTGCATTTGCTCGATCTGTTAGACGAGGAACAACGCGTCAGAGTTCACAAGTATTGCGATATAATTAGTCAGATAAGAGGGATCCACACCTGATCATAGTACAAGTATAGGTTACAGAACAAGTAGATGAACAGCAGTATTCTTGCCACCTGCATAGAATTAATCTCTTAGCGTTCAAAATCTAACTAGTCGAGAGTTAGCAAGAACGAGTTTATCGTTTATCATCGACTCCGACTACACTTACTAGCCATGCAACGACCATCATCACACCATTGATGGTATATGCCCTTGAATTTTTCATTCCGGCGGTATCGAGGAACCTTCACAAAAGATGGAAAATTAAAGGCGAAGATGTTTTTGAGCAATTTGAATTACGAGATATTGCAGTGTCTTGTAGTTACCATCGTAGATTTATCCCGGGAGTGGTGGCTTCGGAAATGAGGACAATGTATGTGTATAGCTGCCCTTCTCCGGTCGAAATAGCATAAGAAACTGCTATTATCGATAGTAAATGATGGAGAACCTAGAGTGATGTCAAGTTTTCGAGTGTGAGTATAAGAAGTCAGCATACGGACCATCGTAGATTATGATCGTGTACTTACATACTCAATTCCACCGAGGGAAGGATATAGCCAGAAAATCATCGTAAGATCTGTAATGAAGTACCCGATCGAGATCTGCAAGGTCGTATCAAGATATGGACATATGAACCATATTGGAAAGTGAATTCTTAAAAATGTTTATACCCCTAATGAAAAATTAGAGACGCTTGAATTTCTAAATATGATGAGTCCATCCGGGCGATTTGCGAAGAGATCTGAGAAGAATACTAAATAAATTGACATCGCCGTGATGAAAACAGCATGTACACTAGACATTCCCCTGCAACAAGCGGCATTGGTAAATAGGGCAGCTTGCACACCAAAAAAAAGTTCTGAAATCATTTAGTGACTTCTCACCTGTTGTTCCACTCGACTTGCTGGATGTTTTTGAGAGATGAAAATCCTTTGTAGTAAGAACTAATGGAATTGGTAGCATTATATGCCTGAGAATCAGAGACTGTTACGAAGATGAATGAGACACTATCTCAAGCAAGCAAGAAAATACGGCCGGTAAATGTAATATGAGCTCAAAAGTTTTACACTAATAAACACAAGTTCTTTAACAAATGATACAATCAACTAGTAGTGCATATGCCATCTCTCTACTTCAATGAATTTATCCCAATTCAATCTTTTTTATTCTCGCAACCCACTTAGATGAAATTGACCTATCAACTCATAGGGCACAAGTTGTAACCAAACAGTTAGTAAATCAATAAGGAGCATACCATTTTGGACATGAAGATGCCTGCAATTATAGAGGTATATGGGACAACAGGATCTGCTAGCAAGTAGTTTCTAACCAGCTGGTCGACGCGGTAAATGTAGGCCTTCTCTGCTATCATCTTAGAAACTGCATTACAACATATCCAGACTCAACACAATGTGTAAGAATGTGAAGGGTAATTGCAGAACATTGAATACTCCTTGTATCAAGGCTGCAACCAATCATGTCATATATAAGGAAATCCCAGAAGAATACCTGCTGAACAAGCCCTAGTTTAATGAGAAAAAATGAGATCAAGCCTCCCAGTTGATGATGATGATGACGACGACAACAAACCCTGAGCCTTATTTGAAGGTGGCTACCTGAATTTTATTCTTCCAAATCCTCCAACTGCAAGACAGTAGTATTAAGTTATGATACACCTGTGGCTTCGGGAGCACTATGCTCTTCTTTAACTCTTTAATATAGAAGAGGCCTAACATGATTGTATATTATGTTGGAAATAAACACTCAATTATGGAGAGTAAACAGATGTTGTTTTGAAAATGAAACCACTTTCCTAGTTGTATCTGTGGCCGACTGCAAACAGTATGACTAGTATCAGGGTGTTATCATATGATCATTATGAGCCTTTATCACAATCTAGTAAATGTATCTAATTGACACTCGAATATCCTGTGGCTAACGAGAAGGGAGATTGGAGGAGAAATTAACAAGAGAAAACGCCTAAAACAAAGGGAAACTCGTCAGATTTATAAAAAAAAAAAACTTTGTTAATAATAGAGAGATTAATTCCCATACAACTATACATGTATTTATATAGATTCTAGAACCAATAACTAAGAAAGAAAAAAAATCCTAATATATATACTTCAATTCTAATCTTATAGAAAAAGAAAAGACATCTTTCCATAAAAAGAAATCTCTTGGAAAAAAATTGAAATTAACATAATAAGTTGCTAATAGAGACAAATTAGGACAAAAAAATACCAAAATTACCCTAAATACCATAAAAAAACAGAAATTACTAAAAAATAGTAACAAAATCTTTAGAGGCTCGGTTGAGGGCCTAAACGGCAGAATTTGGGCCCAAAAGTTTGTGGTTATGGGTACCAGTAATAAATGTAGATTTTTTAAATTCTGCAAGTGTGAAATTCGACAAAGCATGATTTAGAGTTCCAAGTCAAAAGTTATGCCCCTTTAAAATTTGGGTTGATCTTGCATTAATTACCCCGTGTTGAAAAGAACTCGCTATCAAGTTCAGAGTAGTCTCATCAGCATCCACCGAATAAGAAGTCAAATGCTTCACATTGAAGACATCAAACGTCTTCAAATGACTAGGAAGACATGACCTATAGGCATTGTCGTTAATTTTTTGCAGTATCTCACACAGTCCAATCTTCCGATCCTTGAGCTTGTTATACTCGCCCACAAGGAAACGATCACGAGTCAATACGACTCAAACAAAGTTACTAACATCAAATAGTACCTGACGATGATGACGATCAACCTAAATCTTTTACTTGGTGTTATTCTCTTGAATAGCCTGCTTCAATTGCTCTTGAATACCCCAAAGATGCTCTGTCATCTCATCTATTTAGAACTGAATTGACCGATACGTGGAACAGGAGCTAAGACCAGAACCCCAGTTGGGTTTCGTCCATATACAATCTCAAAAGGACTCAAACATGTGGTCCTGTTTCTGGATCTATTGTAGCTAAACTCCGCTTGAGGTAACGCCAAGTCTCACTGCTTCGGCATAGTTCCCGTTAAACATCTCAGAAAATTGCCCAAACTGCAATTCACCACCTCAATTTGCTCATATGTCTGAGAGTGGTAGGCACTCTTAAAATTCAATTGTATTCCTAGTTTTCCCCATAAGCTCTTCTAGAAATGGCTGATGAACTTGGTATCACAGTTTGAAGTCATGGAGTAAGGAATGCTATGTAAACGCACGATCTCCTTAAAATAAAGATGAGTAATCCGGATAGCATCTAAAGTCTTCCTGCAAGCTATAAAATGTGTCATCGTTAAAAATCTGTCAATCACAACTAGAATAGAATCTGAGGTTCGTTGGGTGCAAGGTAGCCCCAATATAAAGTCCATGCTGACATCGAACTAAGGAGCTTCAGGAATAGGTAAAGGTGGTTACAAGCTTGCAGTGGTGAGAATCCTCTTAGAACGCTTGCATATAAAGCATTGGTCTATAAAGTGGGCTACATCACTGGTTAACTTGGGCCAATAAAAATCAGCAGAGATGAGAGCTAGCGTCTTGTCACGACCAAAGTGTCCATCATTATGAAGTTCACCTATAATCTGTCACCTTAGTGAATAATCTGAAACACACCGAAACATATAACCATTATGCAAAATAAAATCGTAGCAAAGACCATCATGCACCTCATGGAATATCCTTCCAAATGAAAATCTACTGCGTACATATCTACGAAAGCCTCAAAATAGGCAACTTTGGTACTCATTATGGTAAGTAACAAAGAGTGACAACTCAGGGCATCCGCTACACAGTTCCGGCTCCCTGCTTGATGCCTCAACATAAAGGCACACTTTTGCAAATAAGTCACTCACTTAGCATGTCGCCTACTTAGCTTGTGTTAACCATTGATGTACTTTAAGGCTTTGTGATCAGTAAACAAGATGAATTCCCTTTGCACCAGGTAGTGCCACCAATGCTTCAGAGACTGAACAATGGCGTAGAACTCTAAGTCATGGGTAGAATAATTCTCTCGGACAGTTTTTCACTGAAGAAGGCAACCAGAAACCTAGACTGACTCATAACACCTCCTATACCAATGTCAAATGTATCACAGTTGACCTCAAACACTTAGTCAAAATCCAGAAGTGCTAGAACTTCTGCAAATCAATTGAAAATCATCCAGAAGTGCTCAAACACTTAGTGCTTCTTTGAAAATTTCATCCCTTGAGATACTCGGTGATAAGAGCAATTAGAGTTCTAAAGTTTATGATGAATCGACAGTAGAAAAAAAGTCAAGCCATAGAAACTTCTGATATCGTGCAAGGACCTTTGCTGAGGTCACTCTAAGACTACGTCTATCTTTGCTTGATTTGCGTGTACACCATTAATAGACACAATAAAACCAAGGAAAGTTACCGATGTAGTAAAGAAAATAAATAAGCACTCCGTCTTCAACTTTTCAAAAATAGCACGGAGGTGATCAAAGTGGGATGCCCATGTCAGACTATAGACAAGAATGTCGTCAAAGTAAACTACCACAAACTTTACCATGAAAGGCTGCATAATCTAATGCATAACCCTTATGAAGGTGTTGAGTACATTGGAGAATCCAAAAGTCATGACCATCCACTCATATAGCCCATGTTGTGTCATGAATGAATTTTTTCAGTCATCTTCAGGCCTTATTCTGATTTGGTGGTATCTGCTTTTAAGGTCAATTTTTGAGAAAATCTTAGAAATGGATAGTTGATCTAACATGTCGTCCCAGCCAGGAATTGGGAATTTATACTTCACTGTTATCTTGTTGATGGCAAGGCTGTCAATGCACATACGCCACGAACCATCTTTCTTTGGCACTAGTAGGGCTGGAACTGAACATGGGCTCATGCTCTCATGGATATAGCCCTTCTGTAGTACTTCCACCACCTGTCGTTGCAATTCTTCAGCCTCCTTGGGACTAAGGCGATATGCTGGTCGATTAGGCAAGCTTGACCTCGAAACACGGGCAATCTGATGCTGGATATCTCACATGGGTAGTTACCCAGAAGGAAGATCCTCTGGCATCAGCTCATCATAATTTGCTAGCAACTGCTGTGCTTCGGCTGGTAACTCAACGTTCGTAGCTAGGGCTTCGCTCTGGCGCAATAGCAAAGCATAGACAATGCCTCCATGCTCCATCTCATCTAAAAAGCTAGATATAGTAAGCAAATTATTATTCTTGGCTACTGAAATTGGAGTGATTCCTACCCGCTGTGGAGCCAACACAATCTTTTTTCCCTTGAGGTGAAGGGTATATGTATTCTTTCGTCCATCATGAACAGCACAACGATCATACTGCCAAGGCCGCCCCAATAACACATGACATGCGTCTATGGCCACCACATCACACCAAGCACTATCAAAATATTTGTCAATTGAAAAAAAAAAAAAACACAAGATATCGTCGGTTTACTATTACCTCACTATTTTTGTTTAGCCAAAATAACTTGTATGGTTTAGGATGACGGTCAACTTTCAAGCCTAAGCGGATTATACGTTCTCACAATTGTCGTTGTCGATGATCATCTTGCAAATTTTATCTGCGGTGGTGCAGGTAATATGAAAAATATTGGTTCTCAATCAATTTTCCTCCGAACCACCCGTGGAAGACTCTTGCGAATGACCAATGTTCATTAGACGCATCATACACCAGATCGCCAATTGTTGCGGTCTCTTTTTCCATGTCGTCCTCAATTAATAGATTTTTGACTTTCAAGTTTCCTACATCGGTTAGCCTTGTGCCCCTATTCACCACAATGATAACATAATGATAACACGTGACAAGAGTATTAGGATTAACCTATGAAGGTTGTTGCGGTATGGAACGTGAACCAGGGTGAACTAATCTATTGTTTTGGTCGCCTCTGTGGCTAGTGCGCGCTGGTAGACTTCTAACACCATCAAAAATGAATGAAAACTAAGGGGTTCTTGTAAGGGATGACGCAACCCCCCTAAGTATTGTGCGACCATCTTCTCCTCTATCTCGGATAGGTCGTTTCGTGCGGTCAGCTAGTGGAACCCATTAGTATATCCGTCGACCGCTCTCACGTCCTGTCTCAACGAGTGATGTCGCTGAAACAAAGTTTGGGTGTAGCTGAAAGGCAAAAAGTGACCCCTCAGCTTCTTCATGTTTTCCCTGTCATCTATTTTGGACTTGCCTTGTCTGTATCATGAACACCGTATCTGTTTCCACCACGTCGATGCTCGCCCCTTCAATCTGATGGCAATCAGCTTCACCTTCATCCGATCCAGAACCTGCTTATACTTAAGATTTGCTCCACTTCGTTAAGCCAATCGACAAAACTCTCAGCTCGTAACATACAAGAAAATTCGGGCAGTTCAACTCGAAAACCAAGGTCTTCATAAGGCTCCTCCTGAACATGACGTTCCCGACTTGTAGTCTGACGGTAATAAGGATTCTCAAAGGTAGACTTAGATTCTTGATCTCGATCTGAAATCTCCCGACCTTTAAGATTTCGCACCGCCACCATTGATATCATCTACTGGGTTAACTCTGCAACTTGCCTCTAAAAGTCTTCAATCGTTATTATTTCCTGAACACTACGCCCATGGTGCTCGGCTTCCTCAATCATAACCTACCTATTGCAACCGCAACCATGACAACCTTCCATTGGATATGATGCTCGACTTCCTCAATTAGACACGGTCGACTCTGATACCAATTGACGTCGAGCAGGATAGAGATTATCCTGCGGGCTAACAAGACAGAAGATTGGAGGAGAAATCAAGAAGAGGGAATGCCTAAAACAAAGCGAAACTCGTCAAATTTACCAAAAAAAATAAACTTTGTTAATAATAGAGGGATAGTCCCTACATGTGTTTATATAGATTCTAGACCTTATAACTAAGAAAGGAGAGAAATCCTAATATATGGACTTCGATTCCAATTTTATAGAAAAAGAAAAAGCATCTTTCCAGAAAAGAAAATCTTTTGAAAGAAATCAAAACTAACAGAATAGAACGCTGATATAGATAAACTAGGACCTACAAATACTAAAAATACCAAAATTACCCTAAATACCATAAAAATATAAATTCTAAAAATAGTAATAAAATCTTCAAAGACTTGATTGAGGGCATAAACGGAATTTGGACCTGAAAGTTGGCGATTATGAGTACCCCTGTAATAAATATAGATTTTTAAATTCTACACATGTGAGACTCGACGGAGTCTAATTCGAAGTCCCAAATTAAAAGTTATACTCTTTTGAAGTTTGGGTTGATCCTGCATCACTAATTCAACTCCATATCTCTGTAAAACAATACCAAGCCAGGGGTTTCAGCTATCAAACATTTGTATGTTTATCGACAATTTTCCCTGTATTCTACCAATCAGCAAAGAGGAATACAAAATATTCTGCAAAGTAAAAACTTGAAGAAGAAAACAATCCACAAACTAGATCAAAAGCGGTGGAAAACTAACTAGCAAAATCCTTCTTTTTCAATCATTTGATCAGCACTAGGGCACCAGGCCACACAATAAGACTAAAGTAACAGCCTTTCCGAAACAATCTCACTATAAAACCATCATCCACAATCTCAAAGACCAAACTTGCATCATCATCTTCATCGCAAAGCATGTCTCAGACCACCAAAAAGGGGGGAAAAGTACTGGTTTTGGAAGAGAAAAACACTACCTTGAGAAACGAGCTGAGAGCAGACTGCGTCACTAGAAACCAATAGGAGGAGCCGCAGAATCTCAGATGAAGACAAAGAGACAGGAAGAGAGAAGAGGGGTAGCGTGGCGATTGGAGAAGGAGAGAGAGAGACGGGGAAAACGCGAGGGTCTGGGCCTCGGGGGACGGACTAGCGCGCGCCATTTAAAGCGGAGTTGGATTGGAACGCAAGAGATTGAGACGGACGCTATCTTTATTCCCAACGCACATTAATCGCATGACCCTCAACGCAATCGTATAATAAAAATTTATTAATATAAAATAAAATTTAAATTAATAATCAGATTCCAGCTAAAAATTAAATATAAAGTATTCTATTTAATACATATTATTTTAATTAATATATATCGGTCAAAAAAAATAAATAAATATAAAATATTTCATTCTAACCATTTAATAGGCTCGTTGGTTGAATTTTGAGGAATCCAAAATGGATAAACTACGAGTAGCAATCACAGCAAACAAGAAAGAAAGACAAAATACTGCAGGATTGCGACGAGTTCTGAGAATAAATGTGTATTTGTTGATTTACCTTGGATACGGCCAAATCTAGTTGGGTTTCTAAATGCGGCGGATCTTTGTGGGAAATTTAATATTATGACTAATTTAGTAAAAAGAAATCACAGATGTTGGATTTGTAAAAGGCAACTTATGCCCACTAGCAAAGTCAACACGAAGAAAGTTTTTTCTTTTGATTTTTTGACCAATAAATGTATTGCTAGTTTATATACTATATGATAATTTATTGATATATATCAAATAATTAAATATTTAAATCGTTATTTTTAGGATAAAAGAGAATAACCGATACGCAAGGTTCTCTAGCCAAGTGACAAGAAAAAAGTGGATGCTTATTCTCGAGGGAAATCATGTGGGGAATTTGTTTCAATCCACATGAAGAAATGCATTTAAAAATCGATATTAAATCAAGTGAAATTTACAGTTAGAATCCGGTTTTCCTTTGACATGAGGATCTGATGTTTTCTATCCAACAAATTGGGAACATATTCAAAGAATTAACAAGATTTTATAGAGTTGCTTCCTATCCATGATTGCATTCTGATGAAGTTAACTCTCAAGAACATGGTACATATGGCTGCTGCGCCAACAGCATAAATCACCATTTCTGGATTTTGCATGAAGATTTTGCTCAAACAGCAACTAGATTCTGGCTTTCTGTAATTCGCGGCCTTGAACAATATCTCCATAAGAATGTCGGAGTATCAGCAACCACGACAGTGAGGATCGATGAAAGACTTGGGTAGCTGGGCCTTCATCGTCGCCTTTTGAAGGATCTTCTCCTTGGTGCCGAGCTACCAAATTTTGGACCATGGAACGGCGTGTTGGGTGCCCTGGGAGCACTTTGGCTTTGCTGAGTTTTCCTGTATTTCTGGACATGTGGAGTTTCAACTTCGGCTGAAAATAAGGATCTGAGGAAGGCCCCAGGCGGAATGAAGCCGGCTCGTCTTCTTCCCTGAATAGGTTTGTTCGTGTTCCCTGCATCTCCAACTGATGATCGGCCATCAAATGCTGCCTCGGAAAGTGCTCTGGGTAATCCATCATAAGAGAGAATGCAGGCAATGGCATACATTGACGCCCCTAAAGCAGGAGGCAGAACTGCCCGCGGATTCTTTACCTGCAAAGTTGTCAATAAGAATAAATGGACACTTCACTCAAAAGTTATACCTAAGATTAAGATATTTAGTTAAAGCGAGTTAAGTAAAAGAAAATTATCTACCATGCATACAAGATAATAAAAATTGGGGAATTTATTAGGGTCTTATTGCTAATAAATTTATATATTACTTGATTGTCATTCTACATTTATGTCTCTGAGTTTGGCACATTTCCAGGGAAACTCTAATCTATTTTAGAATTATGTTCTTAACCCACTCTTCAGTTAATTTAAACATATTGTAAAATCCCAGCTTAATACTAATACACTGGATTCTAAGAACTCTCGTTGAATTGATTAGTAATTATGCTAACTAATCTGTAGAGATAACAAAAGAAGTGTTCTCTTGAACTAAATTGTTTCTTAGATGAAGTGACAATCAATCTCAATATATTATCCAATCGTAAAAGACAATGAGCAACATTCAAAAGAACACCCCTAATTATCACTACTGTATCATTTAGTATTATCAATTAAGAATGAAACAAGTTGTTACTAATGTCGCATTTAGTGACAAATCCAGTTAATGCTCATTAATAGTTTGAACCAAACTTTCTATCATAAATGGTTATCACTATTGTGTTTAGTGATGATTCTATAAAATCTATTATCAATTACAACGAAAAAAAATTGTTAGTAATGTCATATTTAATGACAGATTCAATTAATACTCACTAATAGTTCTAGCCACGGGACTTAAACCGATGAATCTAGCAACAAAAGTATTGTAACTAAAGGAACTTTTAGTGACAAAAATGTTTGTTGTGAATACAATTCTTATGTAGTTTACTTCATACTGCTATTTTGTCTTTAGAATATTCACAAGAAAGTCCTAATTTCTTATGTAGGTCCCTAACAATACATGAACTATACAAAAGCAAAAACAGTGTCAAGATCCTCATAATTGAGCAAATGCAATAAAAAATTGTTCCTCCATTTACCATGATGGAAACAACATACCAACTCAAATATACAGCACAATACAGTGAGCCATCCCCCGACATCCAAGGAGGGGAACTCTTCACTGTGGATTTAAACATGCTTGATGTTATATGAATTCAATCCTTACATTGAACATTGTGGCACCATGAAGTTCCACTTCTTTCCTTCCCTGGAGGATAATATTATAGCTTCCTTTGATGGTGGCGTTAAATTTTCAAACACCCAGCTCTCGGAAAGATCAATGATCTGCTTGGTTTAGTGCTTGCCTCTAAACCAGTTCGTATTATTAGGAGTTGTACTCTAATACATCACCATAGGTAGGACTTACCAAACACAGGCTGATAAGCACAAAAATAGACAGGCTAAAAACATCAACAGAGAAGATATGCTATCTAGCAGTCTTCCTGTTTGTAAGAAATCATTTCGCTCTGCCATCTCCTAATGTTTTTAATAAGAACTAATAACATGTACTAGATGGAGATCCAACAGATGTCTAAACGATGACTGCGACTTCAAAGGCTGTTGAGGATACCTCATCAGGACACGTGAATGAGCTTCGTCAAAGCTCAGATTTTCTAAGCAACTAGTAAATTGAATAATTCTGTGCCTTGATAAAACTTATCTTATCAAAAGAAAAAAAAAATTGCAAGAGTAAGAGACGATCAAAATTGACAGAAACATTTTGAGATAAAATATGGGTATGAGAAAGAAAATGTATGCTAATTGATGAATCAAACAAACTAAAAATCTGTTTATATGATAATGTTTGCCAAATATCTAGCTGGTCAAAGAAGTTGGGAACTGAAAAAAGCAATTAAATCTATTGTGAAAACTATGTACAATGTCAAAACCATACCTTAAATAAGATTGTGGAAGATAGATGTTCCCGTAGGCAGTATATCTGAGCAACATCAAGGGCTGTTGATTCAAATCTCAACCATCCATCAACAAATACTGAAACATTATTGTCAGGAGAAGACATTATTTCTTCCCCACGTGTACTAGAGGATTTGTTTGGCCCCAACTCATCTCTCTCATTGCTAGAATCATCTACATCTTCATCATTTGCATCAAGGTCATCAGAAGGAGCAACAACCAATTCCTTCGCAAGCAATAATAATGGATATGGATCAACAAGAGAACAATTTTTTATGTACATCCCTCCATCCCCACGAGTAATTTCGTCATAAATAACAAGTGAACAAATAGCCTCCTTACTAAATGATAAATTAAAGTTAGAAGAATGTGGATGTAAGCGAACTTTGGCACCACTAGCAGTTTCCACTACAGTTCTTTTATCATTCTTCCGGCGAGGAAGAAATCTTCCTACCATTGGATAAGCACCAGCCATGAGCACTGCTCGAAGAATACCAGGATCATGAGCATTTAAACTACAATTAGATGCATCTTTTGGAATAAATCCATGTTTTGCTAGCTCACTCTGAAGCTGCTTCCTCATGTTACATAGCATATTCATTGTACCAGATGAGACAAAATACCTAGAACAGAATTGTGATTCCTGACCTCTTTCTTTTGCCTTCTTCCAACAATCAAATGCAGCTACAACAGCAAGTTGATCGCTGCACCCACCACACAAAGAGGCAAGTTCGAGTTTTGCAAGAGCAGCCTTCTTCCTCCCATCTGGAGCCATTGGGAGAAGGAATGGTTCTCGATAATCAGCTGCACATGCTAGAGTTAATGCAGGGTCCAAGCAATTCATCAGAATTGCAAACAAAAGCATCTTGCTAGTTGTTGGATGAACGGGAAGGGAACCAAGCTGCTTCCCAAGATCAGTGAGTCTTTCGTCGTCTGTCAAAGCACCTATATCTTGAAGAACAATAATTGCATTGCGAACTGTTTCTGAAACAGGAGGATCCAATGTTTTTTGTAGAAAGTCAGCTAGTCTACAACTGGGGTCAAGCAATTTTACCTGCAAGGGAAGAAACTAAGAGCAATCCAAACTTTAGTAGTAATTACAACAGAAGAGAGAAAAGAACTTGCCTGCAAGCAAAGTTCCTCAATAGGCATCCTCTTAATTTCAGGAACTTGGTAGTCTGGCAAAGATGCTGCACGAAATTTTGAAAAAAGATGGTAACAGGTTCCTGGTCGACAACGACCAGCACGACCCTCACGTTGTCTTGCACTAGCTTTTGACACCCAAGAAGAATGAAGTGTGGATACATTGCTATATGGATCATAACTTTTTTCCTTCATCCGGCCACTATCTATGACATATACAACGTCATCAATTGTAACAGCAGTCTCAGCAATGTTTGTTGACAGAATGATTTTACGAGCACCAACAGGCGGGCGTTTAAAAACCTTTTTCTGCTCTGCAGACGGAATCATAGAATGCAGAGAGATTATCCAAAACTTTGATTGGTCCTGAAAGAATGGTGATGCAACCAACCTCTCTCTGGTTTGGTTAATGTCATCCCATCCAGGAAGAAAAATGAGAATAGCTCCTTCTATTGGATCAGTGCAAATTTTCTCTAATAGTCGCTCTATAAGAACAGTATCAATGTGCTCTTGATTAACACTTGCAAGGTATTCATTTATTAGCTCCTCATCTTCTACTGATTTTGATTTATCTTTCTCCATATGTTTTTTGATAATTTCATATGTCTGACCTTGGTTCTCACATTCAGCCCAATCTAGAGCACGTTTACCACTGTTGTCACATAAAGAACAATCAGCACCATAAGAAAGAAGCATGCAAACATCACCAACTCTGCCCTTTCTAGCAAATACCATCAAGGGTGATACACCAGTAGAAGAATGCCTGTAGTTGTAGATTCTAGGTGTTTGCTCAGTAGAAATCAACTCTAGTAAAGGATCAAATTCTTCATTAGTTAAAGCCAAACAAATTGCTTCATCTAAGACACTTTTATCTTCTGCAGACAGAGGATTAGATTCCTCAGAATCATTCACTGCCACATGATTTAAATGGTTATCATCCACAGGTTTCAGGATAGAAAGCACATCTTCCAAATAAAAAGTCTTGACCTGAAAAAAAAAACTCAGTTGTTATTAGTTCATGTTACAGAGAACAATAAATACCAGTGGCGATGTAGTAATTGACACAGAAACATTCTCACAGGATATGTAAATCCTGGGACTTGAATAATCGGGCACCCATTGAAGTAATTGGAAAATCGCTCAGCATCAAGAGTAGCACTCATGAGCACCTGTTGGTTTTTAAAGGTACAAATCATTCATCATTATGAGACTAAAAAATGATTGCACATCATGCATGAGGAAATAGTCCAACAAAACGAGCATGGTATGGAACACAAAGTGCCAATGAAACTTGTACTTACCAGTCGTATATGTGGATAAGCAGGAAGCAAATCTCTGATGATCAAAACAGAAAACAGATAACTCAGAACAGGAAATAAACTTTTGTCCTATAAAAACTTTACTTTTATGATATTGCAGAAAAAAAAAAGAATGGTCACTAATTCACAATTCTATCAATCATGAATAATCATACAACAATTTCTTACTGCAAGACAAATTATAACTTCCAATCACCAAAGAAATCCAAATCTAAATACAGGGTTACTTGTCCTTCAGTAGAAATTTGTATAATAATATGTGAGCTCATTAAAGCAAACAAAGGGAACTAAAAGAGCATCCAAGTAGTGCAATCCAAATACCTGAGTATTGTCAGCATAAAATCAGAATATCTATCCCTCTCGTGAATTTCATCCTACAAAAGAATGTGGTTGGCAAGCAACAAGTTAAATGAAATCTAGCACAGAGCCAGCTAAAGCCACTAAAAGATTATTATAGATCTAGTATCAAAAGAAAATCAAATCATACACCTCATTCAATGTCAGTTAGACTAAAGTGAAATTACATTAGTTAAGGAACAACTAAAGCAACCACTTAAGCAGAACTACCAAATATCTAGAAAATGAAAGCCATTAAAAAAAAGCACAAGTGCACGAAGCTCCCTCTAATGCGGGGTTTGAGAAAGGATCTATTGTATGCACCCTTACCTTGCTTTGTAATAGGTTATTTTCAAGACTCGAACCCATGACCTCTAGGTCACACGACAACAACTTTACAATTGTGCTAAGACTCCCCTTCTAGAAAATGAAAACCATTCATTCAGAATATTGTTATTACATTGTATTAGAGAATTATAGGATGAGTTTGTGTGCATATCATGTTCATCAACATGTTTGTCCCTACTATTTATGGTTTGCTACTCAAATCCCATCACAACATTGAGCTCTTTGCAAAGTTATATCCCCGGTACCATTTCAATCAATTAAATCATCTCCCTCTACATGTCATAACATCCACTCTAATAAAAATGAACACCTATAACTATAAATTTATAGATTGCCTATTGAACATGTCCATCCGATCTGAAATTCCTCTCCAGTTTATTGTCAAATGGGGTACACCTAATCGTTCTCAGGTATTAATATATTTCATTGTTCCTTTGTACTAACTCAACACGTCCACTCTAGTGTTCTTATCCATGCTATATTGCATTTTTGAACATGTTGCTTCCTAACACCTATGAGGCATATGACAATCACAGTCTTATGTAAGACAATCACACAAGAAACTCAACCACTCATTATACTATTAATAAAATCTTCATCAATATCTCATTAAAATAGATCGAAGATATCTAACTCGTAAATTTATAGGAATTAACATTGATCTATCTTAATATTTTTCACATTCTTTTCTTATTACTGAAAATGGTGGTGAAAACGGTGGGCGAGTATTCTCCATTGTGGTAGGTTGAATTATAATCTTAACCTAAGAGGCATACAACAATCACACAAGAATCTCATTGTTAATTTAACCACTCTTTTTTATTACTATTAATGATATCTTCGTCATTATCTCTTCATCAAATAGTAAATCCAAAATATCAAAAACTCTTATTTGTAGGAATTTAATATTGATCCATCTCAACAATTTTTTTGTTTCTTATCTAGAATTCATAAAAGACAGCATGCTCTTAATAAAGTTTCTTTAAAAACAAGATATAAAGAAAAATCACTCTTTTTCTCCAAACTCTAGACCTGCAAAGAGGCGTTTCACATAGCTAGCACTGAAGAAGAAAAGGTTAAGAAATCAAGAAAGTTTATTATGCATATTCCACATGAAAAGATGCAATCAATGTGTTTGTTATCCTCATAGGTAAAAGGATAAATTTACTCCTAATGTAGAGATCACTTACAAATTTGTTTTCTGAACTTTTTGGAAACTTGAGGGGATAATATGGCTTAAAAAATGAAGTATACATGAGTTGCTCAATTCTGTTCAAGACAAATGAACACTAAAGTGCTATAAACAATCATTAAAAAATTTACTAAAAGAATATCTTTTTCAGTAAATGCTCTTATTTGTACATTCCAAAAGCATCAAGTCTGTTACTAAACCAGGCCTGCTAATAGACAAATGAACACTAAAGTGCTATAAACAATCATTAAAAAATTTACTAAAAGAATATCTTTTTCAGTAAATGCTCTTATTTGTACATTCCAAAAGCATCAAGTCTGTTACTAAACCAGGCCTGCTAATAGAAAAAGTTCTATCCCTCATAAAACACTATAAGACACAATTCAAACACTACTAGGCTAGAAATAAAAGACTCTCAAAGGCATCAAGTCCATTACTAAACCAGGTCTACTAATAGAAAGTTCTAGCCTTCAAAAAAACACTATAACACACTCAATTAAAAATCTGGCAGACTAGAAATACTAGGCATTACCACAATAACATGGGTTATTCCTTGCAAACAGTCCTCCAGTGAACTGTTTCCAGCATCAATGCTTGAAAAACTTGAACCTCTACTGATCAACAATCTCAAAAACACTCCATTAGTGCAGAATATGATCGAGGAGTGCTTCCCACCCTTGGACTCCAGTCGAATCTGAGTTCAAAGAAATAAAAACTGAACTTGAGTTTGCTAGGTGTATTTGCAACAACAGTTATACAGGACAGAAAAAGTGAGCACAGAAATTTAAAGAATAAAATATAAACATTTCCAATAACCAAGCTGAAAATGCATACGGAGATAACATCAAAACAAAAACGACAAAAAGAACCCAGTACAAACAAGGGACCAGTAGAGTGAATTGCATTGCTATCAGATTATCCTTGTCTAATACTAGAATATGAAACACAACAGAAAGGACCGGTAGAAACTTAAAATCAGTAAAAACAAAATGACATGCAATCTACTAGATGTATTGATATAACTCAATCAAGATTTAAGGGAAAAGGTGACTTTATCTAGTTGTTTAAGTCCATCCACTAACTATTAGCACATATATCATATCAGATTTGAGAGTTAGATTCACTCCAATCATCAACTATAAGTCGATAATCAAGAAAAGAAACTACTGAATATGAACTAATGTCCAAGCATGAAGGCTCTCTTGAAGAACTATGTAGTTTATTTTTAAAAAAAAATCTCATACATTATACATATGCCTATGCTTAAGTGTTAGGTTCCAAGTTAAGCACTTGACGAGCTCACCATCATCTCTGAATGTAATGTGTTCTTTTTGTCATACTGCATATTGATGACACATATGCCAACTCACCGGGTGAAATAACTCAATGCACACACATCATCCACGCACATCAATCAACTATCTAGTGCAATTTTTATGCATCTAAGAATAAGCATCTAAGCTTCCATAGGCAGAGCAATAAACCATGATGGTTATTCAGGTCAAACTTTCAGATAATAGGGATTAGTTTCAGTTAACTACAGGCAACCCATGTATGGCTGATCCTATTATAACAAGAATTGAATTGATATAACAGCTCCTCATTCTCTTGAATTTTCATCAAAGATGATATGATTTGGAGAAATACCTTGATGTCTGAGAACCAAATAGGAACAAGTGCAAATGTAGAAAGTATAAATAAGGAGAAAGAAATAACATAAGGGAAGAGAAGAAAAAGAAATTGTTCCTTGTTGCTAGTCCTACAGCTACCAGAACACTCATTAAACGGCAGTATAGAACTTACTGTTTCTCTTCTACTCTTGGGAAAAAGCATGATACACACAAGATAGATGAGACCCAAATAAACAAGAAAAATAAGAACAGATAACCACTGTCACTCATTAAAACACAGAAAACCAGATTAGGAGTCAAGGACATGCAAATGAAGCAGTAGCATAAAGCACAACTACAATCATGATTTATGAATCATTTGGGGTTAAAAATAAAAAAGATACAAGTTTGGAAGTATAAAACTATATGTTTCAATATATTAAATTCTATTTTGTGTTAATATATTTTAATTTTTGAATATTAAAATTATGGCCATATAGCTCAGGTAGTAAAGTGCCAGTTTTGCTACTTAAATCTAAGTTAGCTTAGATTAATTAATAATTAACTTGTTTATATTCAAGAGTTCAAGTTCATGCTTATATAGAATTTCACTATTAGAGTTGACAATTTTTCATATAATACAAAGAAATTCAACATAAATTGAAAAGAGTATATACATTTTGAGAATTAAACAATATCAAGAATTAATTTATAATGAATTAACATAATTGTCTTAATTTAACTATTATCGAGGAAGCGACTTACCAAGGGCAGTAACTGATAACCCTTGAAGATATTGTGATAAATGAATACAAAATATTAGATTGACGTGGACAATTGATATGTTCATAATTATATATTATAAAATACTATTATTTAATTTCATAGCAAAGCACCCAGGTCTTCAACTTGGTCCCGGTAACGCAGACTGCTGGGCCAGAGGACATGGATTCCAATAGAAATTATCAGATTATCTACTTCTGGAACTTTTAAGTTTTAACCAAAAAAATTCAAAAAGAGCAATTTTGGTAAAATTAGAAAATAGATTCCAAATATTTGCTGATAAAAATGTATACCTTATACCCAACAGTCTCTCCAACAGGTTCCCCTCTTTCATATGAGATCCTCTCAGCAACTGTTTAGACCCAAAATCTCAGATGATAACAGGATGTATAGAATGAAGGAAAAAAAAATTATACTATGAGGTAAAGAAACCTGAAATAGCTGAAATGCGTCTAGGTTGTGTGCATATGATCTTACAAACTTCACCTTTATCCCACATATGTTCCAACAGATACTGAGGAACCTGATTTCATTAAAGGCAATTAAGTGCAACCGAAGCAAATGATAAGAAAATGGGAAATACGCATAAAAGATATCAAATAGTAAAAACCTAAAAGCAATAAGAATAAATACACAGAGACACACATAATACCATTATGCTCCATATTATATCCAAGCAAGTTAAGGGTAGCTTTGGCATATAGAAGTAAGAATGATGCTCTAATGATAGAACCAGGTCGTGCCTGGCCTAGCATGCCTCTTGGCAAGCCAAGGCAAGCAATGGCTATTATCATGTCTAGGTAGATACCCACCCCAAAACCCATCGCCACCACATACTCAAAAGCAAAGCATACAGAAACAGTCTGCATCTGTAATCAGTTACATAGGAAAGTTATATCTGATTAAGACTAAACCCGCTAGAGACCAAAAGATAAAGATAATAACACTGGAAGTCACTGTCATCAACCAAGAAACCATGTATTTACATGGATATGGCAACCACAAGTACCAGCTACCTTGTGGTCCACTATTTACATGATCTAAGGCATTAGCAAGAAGTGGTTGCCTTCATCCACAGATTCTACAATCTTAGCTGATATGTTTGAGAAAAAAGGATCATTTCCTAGAAAACCACATTTTGGCCAAAATTATCAAACATTAAACACTGCATATATTTTTCTAATATATACATATTTCAATGCCATGCATAAAAATACATGTTTCATATTTTGGATAAATCATGAAAATTATTCAACAAACAAGACGAATCTTGAGCAGATGTGAGAAACATAAAAAAAATACACTTTGAACTATAGTATGATCAAATTATTGGAACCGTATGTGCAAGATTCATAAAAGGAAAATAACAAAGGAACCTGAGTAGTTTTTCCACAACCAGTCTCACCAGATATAAGTACAACCTGATCAAAAAGAATATATTAGCTAAACAAATACATCATGAATACATCTAAATAACTATCCACAAAAGGAACAAAAATAATAGCGTTGGTCTGTTTGAGACCTGCTATAGCAGTCATTTAGTCAATAACACGTGATTTTTGCAAAGTTTAAAATCTCCACCCGTGCCATGAACACTAGGGTCTTGGTATTGTATAATGCTAATATGATTTCAATATTTTTAAATATAAAATATATGAACTAAAACTAAAAAATTTAATCTAAATATTTTTAAAATAATATATATATATATAGGATAGTTTTATTAGAGTTTAATTAAGACTATTAAAATTATCCCAACTATAGCTAGGAGTTAATTGAAATTATTAACATAAATTATTTAATTAAAAGATAAGTTTCTTCTTATTCCCCGCCGTGCTCTGCATTGTCAGCCCGCACGAGCCTCGTGGACGCGAGATTCGCGTGTGGCATCCGCACCGATCACAAGGCACATGTGATGCCTTTGCGATGGCCGTGAGGCCTGCACGATGCCTCCGCAACTACGGTACCTTAGGCATACTGATGCGGTTTTGGTGGGCGGGCGGAACAAAATGTTTCGCCAGTCCCAAGCGAGACGACATGATATTTTAAACCATGATTAGCATTAATTCTTAATCAATATGCTTAACAAGTAAATAGTTCAACCTCTGCTATTCTACCCAAAAGTCAGGGCGCTAACACAAATACAAAGAAGAAAAAACATCCAATCCCTTCTAATAGTAGAAAATAACCTATTCTTTGTTATTTTCTTCCTATAAAGAAGTGAATTTGCTTAAATGTACAAGGTATTTTTTCCAAGTTTAAGAATGGTTCCATGCCAGGGTTCCATTCCGAAATGCTACAATTTCAACATTATACCATACCAACGCACTCGGCATGCTTCATCAACATCAAACCATGCCCAAATAAGTTCAAGTTATTAGTCCTTTAATCTCTTTTGCTAGGTGTATTTACTTTTTAAAAATTAAATTAGCATTAGACAAACAATTGAACTTATATAAACACCTGACAGCATGCAAAGATGAATAGTTTAAGTCAAGGTTTTAAATCTCAGCCCGTGACGAGGTTTCAGATTGGAACAATATAGTTTCAATATCTTATCGTGCTAATATGGTTTTGATATTTATATATTTATAGATATATAATAACTATTAGATAAATATGTTTATTGTGTATAATTTAAAAATAGGTTATATATTGATTTTATATAAGTTCCCAATTATTGAATAACTTAATACTATTATACAAAAACAATTAAATATATATTTTTTAAAGAAAATTGATCTATCAATAAGTCGGATTTAAATCGATACATCATAATATGTTACCTTACTAATTAATACCAGAAGGAGTAGCATGAATTAGATGGAAGCATTGATTCTTGCAATATTCTGGTTAAATCAATTCTATAGTTCTCCAACGCCCAAATTAAATAATCATCCCATGCAATGCAATATTGATTTCTCCACATGTCCATCAACATGTCTCGATTCACCATTGGAAGTTGGATTTGAACTAGCATCACTAAAATCAAAACAGGTACGGGCATAGGATAAACATATGTCTCCAGACTCTAGTACGATGGATCACCATATGATACATCAGAGTTATAATAAAAAGGTTGAGAGTATGATGAACTTCGATTAGAATTAATCGCAGTAAAACTCTCTCACATATCTTGATAATTATGAGCTTTTTTTTTTTGTTAGACGCGAAGCGCACCGAGGCGCAAAGGGCTCCTAGAGCCCGAGGCGCGCGCCTCTTGAACATGAGGTTGATGACTACTAACCTTTTGCATATTAAATCATTTTTATTATCCGGATTAACTCTTTGAAAATAATTCCATCCCGGATCTTTTGATATATATGTTGGAGTATCACTACTACCTTCCATGATAATTGAACAAGAAAATAATCTGAAAAATTAAAAATAAAATAAAATTAATATGGTACCAGCAATAGAAAAGTACTGTACACTGTACAGTACCAGCAATAGTAAAAAAACAAAAAGCAAAACAAGACAAATAAAAATAAAAAAACAGTAAAAAAATGAAATATCGGACAGCATACAGCAGACAGCAGCACCAATACGAACAGCATCACAGCAACAAAATTAAAAAACCGGATGGCAGTAGGAACTAGAAAGTAAAAATGCAACCTGCAAAAATTAAAAAATAGCAGCACCAATACGAACAGCAGCACAACAACAAAATTTAAAAACCGGACAGCAGTAAGCAAACACAACCTGCAAAAATTAAAAAACAGAAAACCAAAATAAAACAAAACCGGACAGTAGCACAGCAGAACACGAACTGAACAGAATCACAACAAAGCAGAACACGAACTGGACAGCAGCTCAGCAAAGCAGAACACGAAACTGGACAGCAGCAACACAGCAAAGCAGAACACGAACTGTACAGCAGCAACACAAAGAAAAGAAGATACAGAACTGCAGAAGAAAAAAAGATATAGAAACGAAGAAGAAAAAGAAACGAAGAGAAGAACAGAAAAAACAGGAAAAAAGAAGGAAAACATACTTGGATTTCTTCCTCAGCGATGGCGCGACAGCGATGGACTTGGGTTTCTTCCTCAGCGATGGTGCGACGGCGACGGATGAAAAAGGGTTCAGGTTTCTTCCTCCCTTCCTGCGTTTTCTTCTCCTATTTCCCGTGCCCTAATTCCAAATAACGTTGATTTGGAATGTTTTGATAATTATAGCTTTTTTTTTTGTCTGTCACCCTTATATCGACGTTGATATTGAATAGTTCTATCTTCCTAATCATAATCTTGAGTCGCATGTGTGTAATCTTTCTCACATGTCCATGCTCCGGTGTTGAAGTAGGGGGAACATAATTTTTACAACCACTAGATGCATCACCATTGTCATCACTTCCATAAGTACTTACACTGCTATCAACATCACTATCCTCATTTCGAACTTCTTGTCGGACCATAATGTAAGAAGGTGATGATGTTTCATCACTGTCATCATGTTCTTACTCATCAATTGTATCAAATGGATTTTCACTAATTCTCAATTGACCCCTTCCCCTGTAAGCAGGAGTTTTGCCTTTTTCTTTTTATAGTAAAAATTGCAAGAGTTTTGCCTTTGCTTTTGCCTTTATCTATGGACTTGGTTGAATTTGGAATTGGGATGTATGAGAACGTCTAGACTGAGATATAGAAAATCTAATTTTTTAATCAAAAGCTTCATCATCTTCTTCCTCACCGATATCTCCTCTAACTTGTATTTTTTCAATCTGGTGAGTAAGAAATTCAAATGGTCATGGTGGGTCTCATGCTTCATCAAAGATTCTCAACCTTAATGTTAGGAACCCAAAATTTAGAATGGAAGAACACACAAAACACAGAATTGTATTAAGATTAACACAAACAATCTGGTAAAGAAAACTCTCCACCAACCAAAGCCAATGCTTTCGTCAAAGCCAATAATTCTTAGATACCCTCCCCTTTAACTTCCCTCAAACTTATAACCACACACACTCTAAAACATGCTAACATAACTCCTATAAAGATATAACTGACTCAAAAACATAAACGCCCCTTTTGTTTTATCCTTCCAAGGCTTGTTTCCCTCATGAACCAATATGTTTCACCCATGATCCAGTACTTAGTCCCCATCTAGAACTTAGTTCCTATCATTACCACCTCCTGCAGCTCTAGCCTTGTCCTCAAGGCTAAGATAAGAAAATTGAGTTCTAAGAGTGAAATCATCCACCCACGTTGTGTCAATCATGCTCTTGCCTTTCCATTTGACTAGCCATTGACAAGTCACTTCACCATTATGAACAATGTCTCTACTAGCAATCACATATTATGGTTCTACATCATCTTCTAATGTTACCTCCAATCCATTGGGTAAATATGCTTGCACCCAATAGCTTTCGTAGAGTCACGAATTTTGTTAGAACCCCATCATGTTGTTGTACTTGTTCTACCCATTTGGAAAGACTAACCAAATTTCTTTTGAATTGAATTAGGCCCTATATATGATCGAAAACTACCCAACCTAGTGCTCCCTTAGCTGAAATTGCTCCATAACCTCTCCTTCCCTAATGTCTTTTGAGGGATCTCCCATTCCTCTAGCAATTCCTCGTCAACATCTTTTGCAATGCATATTAACTGCCCTCTAGACAGTGGATTCAACATTCGAACTCTTCTTTTGATCTAAGGTAGTAATCCACTCATGAAATAGCTAATATATTGCTCGTTTGGAAGACACAGAACTTGTGAAGAAATCAACTCAAAATCTTCAATAAATTCTTCCACATTTCCGGTATGTTTTAATGCTGCAAATTCTTCAAAAGGATTCTCATGTCTACACCTTCCATATGGGCTATGAGAGCACGTTTAAGTTTTTCCCAAGTTAGATTAACTTTGGTCTTCTTAAAAAGATTAAACCAATGAATTGTAGTGTCTTTCATACTTACATGTACCAACTTGACCTTCATTTCATCAGAAGTATTCCAACCATCAAACATTGGTAATTCCACTTTTTTAACCGATATCTTGTAGTCCTCCAATTAATCACTTTGATGTTCTTGAGGCTCAGATTGAGATGACTGATTAGCAGAAATGGATGACCCCTTCAATGGTGTTGCTTCAACCCTTGTTCCTAATTGCTTGTTGATCTCTTATAAAAGAGAATCATGTTGTTGTACTTTAGACATCAATCGTTGCATAATACCTCTGATTTCATCCATACTTCATGCATTGTCATCCTCTCTTCTAAAACATTAACCCTATTTGACATCTTTGGCATTCTATCTAAGCATACAACCCCTCGTACATATGGTAGGTCGGACCAATGTTAGGAACTCAAAATTTAGAATGGAAGAACACACAAAACACATAATTGGATTAAGGTTAACATAAAAATCTGGTAAAGAAAACTCTCTCCACCAGCCAAAGTCAATGCTTTCGTCAAAGCCAATAATTCTTAGATACTCTCCCCTCTAACTTCCCACGAACTTATAACCATACATACTCTAAAACATGCTAACATAACTGCCACAAAAATATAACTAACTCTGATCCGGTGGTAAGGTGGGACCCGTCCGGCAGAAGGTCAAAGTGGTCAATGTCCTAGGCATGAGTCCGATCGGGGCGAACTACCTTTCCCGATCAACATGAAGAGTAGCCAGTCCGACACTTCGACAGCTCGGTTAGACACCGAGCTTCCGAAGCTCATAAAGCTCAAGCAGGGAGGGACGAAGGCTGAGCGTCGTCCCGCTCGGCCAAACAGTGGACACAGCCTCGACCCGGCAGGCAGGGCTCCCTCGCCCGACAAGGCGGAGCCAGATAGCAGATCACTGGCCAAGCGGACGCTCGGCCTGGCCATTGTATCACCCGGACGACAGACTGGCCAAGCAGCTCTCCCGCTCGGCCTAATAACAGATGAAAGGGGCAGTTGGCGATGTCTTCCTAGTGACCAGTATCACCGATGGGCTGCATGGTTGGCAGCATGGTCAGACAGAGAATCATACGGTGGAAGCTTCTACTGTCACGTCAGGGATATGCTCGGGTTGTTAAGGTATGGCGTCAGGCACGTTTTTCTGACACGTCCTTTCCATGCATACTTTGAGAAGCGTGCACACCTTGGGAAGCGTGCATGCACCTCCTGGGAGCCCTATATAAGGATCCCCAAGCTTCGACGGAGATATATTCACTACTGTAGATACAGTTACGCTATTGCTCCTTTCTTCTCTACTTCATTCGCTTGCCGCACGTAACTGACTTGAGCGTCGGAGGGCCATCACCGGGGAACCCCTCCCTGGCTCGGCACTAACGACTTGTAGTTGCAGGCTTAGCTTGTCAACGTGAGCGCCAGCTCCCTAGCGTCCGTCGACTCACTCTCGGATAGGATCAAACTCTAAAACATAAACTACCACTATATATTAATTCTGTTCAGGACACTTTTTGTTTTATCCTTCCTAGAATATACAAGTCATGTTTTGGGCTTGTTTCCCTCATGATTTAGTCATGATCCAGCACTTGGTCCACATCTTCTGGAACTTAGTTCCTTTCACTTAACAACGTTCCACCAATCCATCATTAGATCATTCTCAATTTGGATAAACCCAATATCAAATAGATCTACCTCACCAGACTCTTGTTCTTCCTTCTCTTATGTTATTGCTTTTAATTGAAGACATATATTATAATGAATGTAGAACCTGCGACGATAAGAAAGACGATTTCGTAGTTTTGTATAAGGTAGAAAGTTATCAATTCCTTTCACAACCACTTGAAGACGTCTGTGAGAGAATTCGTAGTAAACTTTTTCAAATTTAAAGTTGATCCTCTATATTGTAACCACCACTCAGCTTGTAAGATAAATAAGAATAAAATTAAAATAACATTTATATTTGTTGACAATAATTAGTAATAATTTTTACTATATTTACCTATATCCATTTTATATTTGCATGACACTGCGATAGGATCGCTAAAAGAACCATATGTCTCTTGAAATAATCAACTTTCATTAATAGTCTCAGCAACTAATTCTCTATTTGTTTGTAGTCTTGATATTACATTTATGAGGGTCACTAATAAATCATCATTTGTGTCAAAATTATAACAGTATTGATATGCCGAATTAAGATAATAACCTAAAATATTTAAACATATATATTGTAATAATTTTTAATATTGTAATTAATAATTATATATGTTTAATTATTTTAGATTATTATATAAATCTACATATCGTTATAATCTTGGCATAAATGATAATTTATTAGTAGCCCTCGTAAATGTAATATCAAGACTACAAACAAATAGAGAATTAAAGACTATTAATAAAGCAATCCTATTGCAAGAAGGGGTGCCTTGGCACAACGGTAAAGTTGTTGTCATATGACCAAAAAGTCACGGATTTGAATCCTGAAAACAATCTCTTGAAAAAAAACAGGTAAGGCTGCGTACAATGGATCCTTCCCCGGAACCCCGCATGGTGGGAGCTTCGTGCATCGGGCTGCTCCTTTTTATTGCAATGTATATAAAATGGAAGCAAGTAAATATGGTAAAAATTATTACTAATTATTGTCAACAAATATAAATATTATTTTAATTTTGTTCTTATTTATCTTCCAGTTGAGTAGAAGGGAGCCTTGGGCTCAGTAAAGTTGTTGTCATATGACCAAAAGGTCACGGATTCGAATCCTGGAAACAACCTCTTGCAAAAAGTAGGATAAGGCTGCGTACAATGGATCCTTCCCCCGGACCCCGCATGGCGGGATCTTCGTGCACCAGGCTGCCTTTTTTTATCTTCCAATTGAGTGGTGGTTATAATATGGAGAATTAGCTCCACATTTAAAAAAGATTGCAATACGAATTCTCTCGTAGACATCTTCAAGTGGTTGTGAAAGAACTTGGTAACTTTCTCCCATACTCATACAAAAGTATGTAATCATCTTTCTTATCGTCGCTTGGAGAAGATGATCTACATTCATTATAATATGTCTTCAACTAAGAGCAATAACAGAAGAGAAAGAAGAACAAGAGTCTGGTGATGTAGATCCATTGATATTAGATTTGTCCAAACTAAGAATGATTCAATGATGGATTGATGGAGCGTTGTTGAGACTGAGAATCTATTACTTGATGAAGCAGGAGACCCACCACAACCATCTGAATTTCTTACTCAGCAAATTGAAAAAATATAAGATAGAGGAGAGATCGATAAGGAAAAAGATAACGTGAAACTTTTTATCAAGAATTTACATTTTCTGGATCTCAATCTAGACGTTCTCAAACATCCCAACCCCAAACCCAACCAAAGTCCATAGATAAAGGCAAAAACAAAAGCAAAGCTTCTGTAATTTTTACTAAAAAGAAAGAAAAAAGCAAAACTCCTGCTTTTACGAGAATGGGTCAATTGAGAATTAGTGAAAATCCACTCGATATAATTGATGAACAAGAACATGATGACAGTGATGAAACTTCATCACATACTAACACTGTAGTCCGACGAGAAGTTTGAAATAAAGATAGCGATGTTGATAGCACAGCAAGTATTTATGGAAGTGATAACAGTGGTGATGCATCTAGTGGTTGCAAAAATTATGTTCCCCCTACTCCAGCACCATAGCCATAAACATGTGAGAAAGAATACATACATGCAACTCAAGATTAAGATCATGGAGATAGAACTATTCAATATCAACATCAATAAAAGGATGATAAGATTAATTCTGATCGAAGTTCATCATACTCACAACCTTTTTATTATAACTTTGATGCATCATATGGTGATCCATCATACCAGAGCTTGGAGACATGTTTATCCTTATCCTATGCCCATACCCATTTCACACTGATGGACATGTGGAGAAATCAATATCAATATTGCATGTCATTAGATGATTATTTAATTTGGGCATTGGAGAACTATAGAGTTGATCTAACTAGAATATTGTAAGAACCAATGCTTCCATTAGATTCATGTCACTCCTTTTGGTATTAATTAGTAAGGTAACATATTATAATATATCAATTTTAATTCGAATTATTGATAGATCAATTTTCTTTAAAGCAAAATATATTTAATTGCTTTTGTCTAACAATATTAAGTTGTTAATAATTGATAACTTATATAAAATCAATATACAACTTATTTTTAAATTATACACAATAAACATATTTATCTAATAATTTTATATATATATATATATATATATCGAAATCGTATCGACACCGCACGATACCGAAATCATATTGTTCCGGTCTATGACCGAAACCTTGACATGGATTGAGATTTTAAACCTTGTAAGGATGCTATTCATGAATATGTTATGTTTTCAACGGAGTATTCAATAAAGATATCAGTTTAGTAAATTGATATGGAGGAATATGTAGAGCAAGGACCTGGTTATTTTCTAGTGTTGAAGTAATGGCATGTTTGAAGGATGCAATTGGAAGTTTAGCTCTGTCTTCTATAACCTGTAGAAAACATTCACAACTTGAATCCTCACCATAATCAAGTTGTAATAAACAAGAAGGTTAGCAGCTCAATGGAGACAAGAACAAGTAGATTAACTAATAAATTCAATCAAAATTTTGAAAAGGATAACCTTTCCCAGCTCCGCTGAATTACTTATTCTGGAGGATAACTCTTCCACCTTCTTTGCAATGTCAGACTTGCTAATTGATGGTTTACTAAAGGTGGCATCTTGCTTCCATTGTCGATTACCAATTTTTTCCCTCGTGTTCCTTACTGCATCATCACTCAGATCCATATCTTCAGGTGGATAATGCATGAAAAGATCTTGAAGAATATTTTTTGTATCTTCTGAAAATTGTAAGTATGTAGTAAATTCTTCCTTCTTAATGGATGCATTTTCCTTTTTGTTTTTGTACACAGAAAGGCACCTTCTTTCTCCACGCCTAAATGAGGTTCAAGGTATAAATCCCAGAAAATTCATTCTCACATTACTTCTTAGAAAGTAGAGAAACATGTAGGGAATCATGAATCATAAATGGATGGATCTTCTGATTCAATTCAAATGCCAATGTAACATCTAAAGGAAAAAAAATAATAAAATAGAATTTTAGAATACTACACAAGTTTTTTCTATATATTTAATTAGTTTACTTATTATTTGTGAGAGCAGGACATCGCACAGTATATCTATGCATGTCATCCATGTGGCTATTTAGCAATTTCATGCAACTAAAATAATCCTAATGTTGCTTCCATCTTTCATCTCACTACAGAGCAGAAGGCAAGGCTTGTGACGCAAACCAATGGATACTTCAATCACTCAAAATTTAAAAAAATAAAAATAAAGCATATGTCAATAGAAAGGTTTAATATAGTGAGTCGTGATGGAATTTCAGTCTCTTACAAAAATGATTCAGTTTTGGTATAGTATCTTGAGTTGGTAAGGTTTCAATCCTTAATTTAATTAAAATATTAATGATAACATGATCACTTTTACTTAGTATAAGTTATTCCATTCAGATTGAAATTTCGATACTAAATTTCCTTAGCTGGCGGAGGATATTAGATATCAAGTTGTTATCTTATTTGATTGCTTGTCGCAATTTATTTTAAATTTTGGATGATCAATTAAGCTAAACCGAACCAACTTATTAGCTTCGGGGATCTAGTGTGGTCTAATTAAGTTTTGGGAGGCTTCATCAAAAAGACACAAAGATTACAATCATGTGAGTCTAGCACAGGATCACTTTGGACTCATAACGAATAAATTAGAAGTAAACCAAGTTCATACTTGGGCTAAACTAGTTTAGTTGTGTTAATTAAATCAATTTTTAGGGAGAACATGAAAAAAAATCCTTTGCTCCAATTCATACCCACACTGCTCCACCTCTTCTTTCCCTCCTTCCCTCACACGGACATAGCGTCACCCTACTCCAGCAACTGGTCGCCTGACCTATGACCTTCAATCCTCCTCTATGTTGCTCTCCTCTCTTTCATGGTTCCTCTGTCACCCGATCTCTAACATGACATCTCTTTCTCCCACTGATCTCTCTCAGTGTGACTGTGCTCTTCCCCGCAATCCTTTGCATGGAAGTTGTTGTTGGTAAGGTTCAAAGATCACAATTTGAAACATTTTGCAATAGTTGTCGCCTCGCTTTGCTCCCTTGTCCGAAACACCTCGTGTTGCATCTACATCATCATTAAAGATTCAACTAAGCTCTTTCGAGACTTCATGTTAGTTGGTGGGTGGAATAAATGTTTCACCTGTGGTAATTTGGTAGCTATTTTGAAAAGGTGTATTATATTTTGGAACTAGTAGCATGAAGCTGAAGCGATCAAAATCAAGATACGTCCTTTGGGACACTGCCTTTGATAATTATACTTAAATTGGTAGCTATGAACAGAAACAGCTTTTGATTATTATACTTAAATTGGTAGCTATGAGCAGAAACAGGACTTGTGCTTCCAGTGATGTGGTGTAAGAAATAAACTAATTAAAGCCTAGAGAGACCATCACCAAGTGAATATCAACATGCTACAACAATCAAGTAGGCTAGTGGCTATCTACAATGCTAATAATCCTATTTGCTAGAGTGCACCAACCATGTATAAGTTGATTGACATTTAGTTATAGATGTGGTTATGCCCAGAAAAAAATATCAACACTCCATTTGCCTACTTGAATAAAACTTGCAAATTTCTTACATAGCCAATCACTTTGGCATGCTTTCAACAGCGTACCAATTAGGAAATGATTAATATCTACTCTTCACGCTCTCATTCTTGATTGCCATTCTATTCAGCATGTAGTGATTTCCAGAATAACACTGCATTTATCTACTTTGAAGAACAGAATGCAGGCTTCTGAGTAAACACTTATGTGGGCATAGTATTTAAGCCAGTGACAAAAGAAATAACTAATCCATCAGCTGAGAAATGACATGAGGAATGCTGTGGTAGGTTGGCTAAAAAAGATGCAATATAATGACAGTCTGCATAAGTTCCTATGCTAACTAAATTGAAACATATACGAGATGAAAGTGACATCCATATGAAGTAACTGTAGAAATCATGAGTAACAATCACAGAAATAAAGATAAGTGTCAACAAGAAAACACAATTCTGCAGGTTTACTCTCTGTTTCTTCTACTCACCCTGAACTTTTTGACAGCATACCCATTTTCCTGCACATAATATGGATTACTGCACGTTCTTCTTTTGACAATCCTGGTTCAAATGTATATACTGTAGACAAATACACAAAATTCATAGTTGGTCAGATTAGCATGTAGTGCTAAAAGAAAACATTCAATTATCATGCCAAAAAATAACTTATAGTATTCACATGCATGACCCAAGTATACAGAAACTGATATAACATTTAAACTGTGAGCACAATGATGCAGAGAACAGAGTATCAAATTGTGAATCATGAAAAAAGACCCTTGCATGAATAATGTCCAAAGCTATCCATTGGAAATCCAGGCAAGTACCAAATCAAGTGACTCCAGAATATATGAATCCCAGAGCATTTTATCCAAAAAAAAATATTGCTGCAAGAAGATCACATAGTGTTTGTTCGACACGGACTCCAAAACACACAAATCCTAGAGCATTTTATCCAGAAAATTATTGCTGCAAGAAGAGCACATAGTGTTTGCTCCACACCATAAGCATTCTGCCACATATCACCAATCTTCCACCCATATCTAAGCTCAAGCTTTTCATAATCAATTCTATAGCCCTCTAGATTCAAGCCTCCAGAGCTGTCGCACTAGATTTCAAGTTCATTTTCTACGGAAGTCTCTGTTGACTCTATAGCCAAGTCAACTGTACCTACCAGCTAGAATTACTAAGCCACAGACAAAGTTCATAGATAGTTCTGTCTTACTTCAACCTTCTCAATTGTTTACAAGAGGGACTTTCAGCGAAAGAACTTTGTTGGAGGCTCAAATGAAATTTGAGTTCAGCTCTGAGCATGACAGGCTCATCAATAAAGAAATATCTAGCCACAAAAGCTAAAGTTCTCACAGAATCACATTGTTTTAAGGTGCCCCAACCTGCTGAAGAATCAAGCAGAATTCACTGTGTCGTCAGATTCTCCACAAGACCAAAACTTGACTATTAACAACAGTCAAGAAAGGCGTGACCAAGTTTACATTTCCTATGAGCAACCTGGGTATAAATTAAAAATTGTATCTTTTCCAGCAAACAAGCAACTTTTATGTCATACATGTAAAGAAACGACAGCAACGGGAATCATCACCTTGAAAATTTGTTCCTTTGATATTAGGTCAATTGCTGGACCTATTATAATGGCATAAAGGATAGGACGCGAAGAAGTATAAAATAGCAAGAACAACTGTGACTGGCAACTATACTGGACTAATCGGCCATTACACAAACAATATATTCTGAGATCAACCAAATTATTTACAAGGCATTCGTATACTTCACACAGAGCATCCATATACTTCATCTCTAAAGTGCCTAGGTCTTCAAGTGCTACATGCTTATGTGACTTGCATGCCATTGTACAGCTTCAGCTTAATCAAAAACCAAGAAGCAGGGAAGAGAGATTGGTGTAAGTTCAGCAGTACTTCAAGGTCAGGTTAGCGTAAACTTAAATCTCGTAGAATGGTGACTAGGTATCAGTTTTCTTGCTCTTAGTTCAAATAATCAAATTCTCCAAAGTCTATTTATCAAGACCACGTCAAAGATTCTCTTTTTATTAGCTCTTAACTCCCCGTAGTATGCAGATACATCAAAGAAAATTTTCAATTCTTACACCATCCAACACTCCTATCATTGTTATTTTCAGACAGAGAAAAGAAGAGAGGAAAAGAAGCATGAATCAACAGTCCATAGACGTAGGTAACACTTCAACAAAGAGAATTACTTAGATAATGAGGGGCGAAAGTGAACAAGACTGATTTTTTATGAATGAAACCGGAAGGCACCTTCAGCTTGGGAGCCCCGGAACTCTTCAAGTGTCTTGGAAATCCGAACGCGGGAGGACTCAGTGACGAGGCCCGGCGGCGGCGGCTGGTGCTGCTGCACGCCTCCTCTTCCATCCTTCTTCCCCGTCCGTTTTCTTTCAAGCTCTTTCCCCATGCAGCTGCGAAACGCGAGACGGCGAGAGGGCGCCTCCTCCCGTCGGTGGCCGCCTTTTCTGTTCTTTCGGCCGCCCTCGAGCAGGCCACCTGCCGTTTCGAAACGTAAATGCCCAGGAAACCTAAACACAACGCGGGCGACGGCCATGTCTACGTCTTTCCCAGTCCAAAATTTAAAGATATTGGGCCGTAATGAATAAGCCCATAAAGTAACACAGGATTATCCAATTTCAAATAAAGTAATTATTTAATTTTGCAATAGTTATTATTTTACTTAAATAATTACCTAGATATAATATTATTTTTTACATATGGTTGCAATTTTTTTCCGGTGCACTTACTTTTTACCAATAAAAAAATATCTATAAAAATGTTGCATTTAATAGTCATTCAAAACCAATAAATAGGAATATAATCCGAAATATGATGGCTCGAAAAAGATAAGATTTTACGTGATTCTAAGATTTTCAAAATGAATATTCTAAAGATTAAACAAATAGCATTAAGCAAATGCACCTTTTAAACATGTTTAGTTAAAAATTATTATTAATAATTTTAATTATCTATCAAAGTTATGTTATTTAATCATGAATGTAATTAATATGTTATTTAATCCTGAATGTAATTATGGAGAGCAGATTCTCTAGATCGCTTTTTGCGATCCAAGGAATGATCTCTTTACATGTATTGACGGGGATGAATGATCCTCATCTATTTTATAAATGTGGATCATCTATTTTACCAATGCATGCAAAGACCATCCCTGGATAGTAAAAAACGATCCAAAGGATCCGGTCCCGTAATTATGTTGTTTAATCCTGAATGTAATTAATTCGAGTAATAAATGATTCTCAAGTAATAAAATATACTCGTCATGTTAGTAAATAGAAGATATAATCTGGAATATGATTACCTTGAAAATGTGATATTTTACATGATTCCTAGGTTAACAAAAAAGTTTTCCAATTTTTTGTCCTCAATGAGAATTGCAAAGGTTGAATCAAAAAATATTATAATATATTTTATTCCCCGTAATCTTGGTTATGTGATTATCTAATAATTACATAACATAATCACATAATCAAGACTATGCATATAACTTAACCAAACGCACCCTGATAAGCATTGACCATGGACATTTTGGTTTAGAAAGAACCGAAATATGCCACAATGAGGAGACATTCAAACAACTTGGGGAAATGAATGACCCAAGAATCACAAGTTTCTATATAGTACATGAGCTTTATGGTCTCCATGTTGTCTTCTGTGCACAGATCAGGCCTTCCTTGTCTTTGCCGTATGTCGTTCTGATGTCCCAGTAGAGTGACCTCAAGATTGCCTCCAAGGGGTCCAAGATCTCCAACTTATCGCGGATGATGACCCAACCACCTGGCCTTAGTATCCGATCCATCTCGACGACGATAACTACTGGCTGCTTGCACCTACATTGGATCAGAAATACTCAGCATTGTTGGCTAGCACTTCTACAATGTTATCTCAATGTTTGCATGATAGGCATGTATGGTGTTATATTATCTTTAGTGGGTTCGAGCAAAAAATTCGAGTGATTCTTATAAACCTTGATTGACTACATTGCTACAACCAAAACTTTGCCGAGTGCATACTTGAATTGAATTCTAACTAGTGCATTACCATCAGAAAGTCACCTGTTCTTGAGACGCGAGAATAGATGATCAGCATGCAAAAGATCATAGGACCTTGGATATGTGCTAAACGGTTCACACCAATCGTGATAGATACCGAGAAGCCCACGCTCGAAAATAATAGGAAGAGTATTTGGAGCATGAACAGGGACTACATTCATCACCCAGACTTTCTGAGATGCTAGAGCAGCTGCAAATCTGCATTTCCAGAATTTTTTTAGCTCAAGAACTGATGTGATCTTGATTGGATCAATTGAATTTTGAGAACAAAATGACCGAAGAAACGAGGAAAGAATGAACTAGAAACCGTATGTGAGTTTGAAAATTTCTTGCATACCCTCCATATATTGATTTCATGTCCATCACATTTCTGATGGTTGACCAATCAATCCCCAATCCGCCAAGGTATGATTTGTCAACTACAGCCTTCCAATGTTTATGATCTGCAGTCAACTTATCATGTGAATCAGCTAGCCATTCTGGAAAAGTGTCAAGCCTCTTCGGCCACTCCTCGGGCCAGTCAGTGCCTCGTTCTTCAATAGCTGCTGCAACCTTGTGGAGACATGGTTTTATAGGAGTGTACCTGTGGAAGGAATGATAACAAAGGTATACACCAAAAAGCAAAAACTAATGAAATACGAGTCTAAATAGTATTGGCAAGGAATACCATTTTCTAGCTTACCATGCAGCATCTTGATTTTCATTTTCCTGGCAAAAGGATGGTTTTTTTGTTGCTCTTAGCTCGTATACATCATTTGAAGTCGGCCTCTGGTATACTCTGATGTTTGTTTCACTATCTTCATCAGTTTTGTGGCCGAGATTACTCCAACAAATTGAGGCAATCAATGTCGACATGCCTGGATAAGAAATTAAAGAAAATTACTATAAATAAAACTCCCAAGTAGTTTAGAAGTGGCAGGTTGGACAATGGACACGCCAAGATAATGAGAGGATCGACAAATTATTGTGCTTTGTGAAGTTTGAGTATGTATTATATTATTTCAGACATGCACAAGATTGTAATTAGTGTAAGGAGGTTTATCAATTGAAATCTACTGCTGCAGGGATATAAGCAAGTCACGCGGCGATAAGGGCTTTTGGATTTTTTCATTCTTTTTCTCTCTTTTTAGAGTTGAGATGAGCAGAAGAAGGAAGGGGCTCTTTGTATTTCTGGACTCACACCGCCACCTAGGGAAGGGACTCACGTGATCTCTCTTTCTCTCGTCTCCTTCTGCATGCCGACGTCGGTCGCCTTTTCCCTCACGAAGACTTAGCCCCAATCACGTACGAGCCTCCGAACGCCCCCACAATCTCGCTCTCACACCCTCTCATCAGGCGGCCTCTCTCCCCGTCTATTAGGGACGCCGCCAACCAAACCGCCAAGGGCCATGGACCACAAAGCCTGATGCCATAAACGTTGCCGCCCTCCACCACTGTCGCCGGACTCGCTGCCCTCCACCGCTATCGCCGAACTCGCTGCCCCCGTCAAGCATCCCTGCATCTATCGACAGCCACTATCTCTGCCTCCCCTCTCTTGCCGTAGTTCACCTCCGTTGTCGAGCTCGCAGATGCTTTGGACGACCTCCGGCCGTGCCTCTCTCGCCACCTCTACCCATGACGGATCCGACCTCATGCGACCTCCAGCGCTGCATTGCAAATCCAACTGTCACTTCTGGCGCATATCCCACTATTGTCGCTGCTGCTTTGACTGGTTCCGCTATTGCCACCTCCTTCGATGCAGATCCAACCGCTGCCGATGCTTCCGACACAGATCCCACTGCCGCCACCGCCTTCGATGCAGATTGTTGCCGCCGCCGTCGCTTCCGATGTAGATCCCATCGTTGTCGTCACCCTCGGCGCAGGTCTCGACGACACCACCCTTTTCGTGAAGTCGCCTCCCTCGTCGCCACTTCCGCTGTCTCGCTGTCCTTCCTATGTTGCCTTTGTCGCCGACCTCACATCCTAGTTCTCCCTCTACAATGCAACCACTGGCCACACATCCGGCCACCTCCCTTCCGTCACTACCTCCGACGATAGATCTCGCCGGTGCTACGTACCTCGCACTGTTGTGCTCCACCTCCCGGAGCCCTCCAGCCATCGAGTTGTCACCGTCGTACATCCCTGTTATGCTCGGCCTCCCGGACCTCCAACCTTCGAGTCGTTGCTGCTGTGCACCCCAACTATGCTCCACCTTCCGAAGCCCTCCGCCTTCCGAGCCCTTGTCGCCATGTTGTTGCTTCGCTGACCAGATACTCTAATTCACCCCCACTTTGTGTTATAGAAAGTCCTGCCCCCACGGGCCAAGGTATGCGTACATATTTACACACGTCTATTTTCATTAGCCTACTACTGTGCATCTTTTTCATCTCCCTTGTTGGAGACTAACTTGAGTATCGAAGTGGATTAACCGGGGAACCCCCGACCTCCATTCTAACCCTCTCCTACGCTCATCTACTCCAAGTAGGCTCTCTAAACGATTCATTTCTCCCTACAACGCACGGTGACGCCCTTCTATAGCTCCTTAGGCATCTTCAATGATCCCACCTCCTTCCAGCTCACAGTGACTCCGTCAAGATAGGACAGTTCAGCCCTACCTTCTCCAGGGTCATGACAACTTTGTCGACATCATCGACACATCATTGGTGGCCCCTACGGATTGAGCTCCTTCTTTATCTTCTCCAACGATCTCTGAAAAGTAACGAATGTCAACAACTTCGTTGACTAGTGGATTGACCGTCTATGGTATATTGGCAGAACAAATTGGCGTCATATGTAGGAAACTCTGAGCCAAAATGCTGGAATGATTAACACTATAAGGACCGCTGATAATCGTAACTCCGGTGGAGAAAGAATCCGCGATTGAGAAGCGACCATCTCGCAAGAGAATGTTAATGTCACCGGCAAGATTGAGTCATTCTCTCCTTGATCGAGTTATTCTCTCAGCGAGATCGAGTCATTCTCTCCCTCAGTGAGATCGAGTTATTCTCTCAGCGGAATCGAGTCATTCTCTATTTCAGCCAGATCGAGCAATTAACTCCCTTAGCAAGATCAATATTACTCTTCTCTTCTCAAATTGGCGGATACTTAAGAGTCGAGGGATCGGGATATTATCTCCAGGACATGGCGCATCAAAGTTGTGCATTAGGTTCGAGTGTATTTAGTTATATATTCTGAAATATAAATTACAGCTCTTCCTTGCATCTTTATTTAAAGGTACATCGTAGTCGATGATTATTTCTCTTGGTCTCGGACTAGTGATCTCCATCAATAAATGTCCTTTTTAGGCCCAAACTCCCCCGACTCGTACATAGTTGGGATCGAGATCCTCCAGGCTAAGGTAGTAGATTCCCCTTCACACAAGGGTCAAACGAATATCGTATCATCTTGTCATATTCAGAGTCAGACTCCTCCAACTCGAACATAGTCGGGGTCAAGATCCTCCAGGCTACGGTAACAGACACCCCTTCGCATAAGAGTCGAGTCATGTAATGTCTTGTCCTTTCAAGGTCAGACTCCCCCGACTCAGATATAGTCAGAGTCAAGATCCTTAGGCTGCAGTAGTGAACTCCCCTTTACACAAGGGTCGAGCGAGTACCGTTTTCCCTTGTCGTTTTCAAGGCCCAAACTCCCCAGACTCAAACATAGTCGAGGTCGAGATCCTCCAGGCTATGGTAGCGGACTCTCTTTAGCACAAGGGTTGAGTAAGTACTGTATCGCCTTGTCCTTTTCATGGCCAGATTCCCCCGACTCGGACATAGTCGGGGTTGAAATCGCTGCAGTAGCACAGACTCCCTCGACTCGAACATAACCGAGGTTGATATCCTCCCGGCTATGGTAACAGTTGAGTGCGTACTGTATCGCCTTGTCCTTTTCAGGCTCAGACTCTCCCGATTCAAACATAATCGCTAATCGAATTATTATCTCTCCGACTCTGCGGGTATTCGAGAGTCGTGAGATCAATCATGATTATTCTCTCCCGGCTCAGACATAATCACAAATCGAGTTATTATCTTTTCGACTTCGCGGGTATTCGGAAGTAGTGAGATCGATCATTATTATGCTCTCCCGACTCGGACATAATCCCGAATCGAGTTATTAGCCTCTCTTCGGGAATAGTGGATCAGGCATAATGCTACCAATGCCGGTTAGCCTTCCCCTGAGCACGATGCCAGTAAGCATCTATCCCCGACTCCTCAGTCAAAAGTCATCAGCCTTACGATAGGCTCGCCGACTCTTTCCCTACTCCTCAATCGGAAGTTATTAGCCTTACAACGGGCTCATAGCCTTACGACAGGCTTGTAGCCTTATGAAAGGCTCACTAACTCTTTCCCGACTCCTCAGTCGAAAGTCATCAGCCTTACAACAGGCTCACCGACTCTTTCCCGACTCCTCAGTCAAAAGTCATCAGCCTTACGACAGGCTCACCGACTCTTTCCCGACTCATCAGTCGGAAGTTATCAGCCTTACTACAGGCTCGCCAATTCTTTCTCGAATTCTTAGTTGAGAGCGACACAACTTTACGACATGCTTGAAGCCTTAGGACAGGCTCGCCGACACTTTCTCGACTCCTCATCTGAAGTCATCAACCTTACGACAAGCTCGCCGACTCTTTCCTGACTCAGTCGAGAGTTATCAGCCTTACTATAGGCTCGTCGATTCTTTCTCAACTCCTTAGTCAAGAGTGACACAGCCTTACGACAAGCTTGCAGACTTTTTCCCAACTCCTCAATCAGAAGTCAAAAATCATCAGCCCTATGAGGCTCACCGACTCTTTCCCAACTCCTGAATCGGAAGTTATCAACCTTATTACATGCTCATCGATTCTTTCTTTAATCTTTAGTCGGGAGCGACAGAACCTTACAACAAGCTCGTAGCCATACGACAGGCTCGACGACTCTTGCCCATCAGTCTTACTACAGATTCACCGACTCTTTCCCAATTCCTCAATCGGAAGTAATCGGCCTTACTAGAGGCTTGCAAATTCTTTCTCGACTCCTTAGTCGGGAGCGATTCAGTCTTACAATAGGCTTAGCAATTCCTTCACTTACCGCCACAACACAACAGTTCAATCAGTCAGACTAACACTGTTGGAACCCCAAGGTTGGTTTTGGTGTGATCAACAAGTTAAGTTAGGTTCTGTTGTTTTCTTACCTTGTGTCTAAGTGTGCAGGAGCTTAGGAGCACAGGTACTCGAGCGGAAGACGCAGCTAGCGAGAAGGACGGCACGCGGTGCGTCCGAGGGACGAGGCGCTGCGGAAGAGTACACCGGCAGACGAGAAGGAAGTGCGCGCGATGGTTCCGAGGTACGAAAGCCGGAGCGGAAGATTGCTCGGGGAGCAAGAGACGCAGCTAGCGCGAAGGTCGGCACGGGGTGCGATCGAGGGACGAAGTCTGCGGATGAGTACGCTGGTGGACGAGAAGGGACACGCGGCAATTCCGAAGGACGAGAAGCCGGAGGGAAGCACGCTCGAGAAGATGGGTTCGGGTGAGCCCTATTCCGGATGTTAGAGATCACCCAATCAAGCGGATCCAGAGCAGAAGACCCGGACCGAGACGGGGACTTAACGGAGAAGTGGTCCCGGACAAAAAGTCAACCGGAGTTGACTTTTTGCTCCGGGGCGCCCGGACCCTGATTTTGACCAAGATCGCGATTTACGCGATCTGAACGTTGGGGGATAAAACTTTATCCCCCCAGGGCGCCCGGAACCCTTCCAGGCGCCCCGACCAAGGCTATAAATATAGCCTTGGTCCAGAAGCTCTTCATCAGTTCAGAAATTGTAAACAACACTTGTGTGCTTCCACTGTTTAGATTAGCTTCTTTACACTGCTGTAAAAGAGGCTTCTCCGCCTGAAGGAGCTCTTAGTGCGATCTTCATCCTTGGATTAACAACCTCCCCGGTTGTAACCAAGTCAAATTCGGTACCTCGTTTTTATGCTTTATTTTCTGTTTAATCTATTTTTTATGTGTTAGCTTAATCGTACGAGAAAGGGTTGTGTTTGATTTTTCAGGGCTATTCAACCCCCCCTTCTAGCCGGCCGCATCGGTCCAACAAGTGGTATCAGAGCCGAGGCGCTTCAGGAGGACTAACCGCCGAACGAAGCAACAAGATGGCCGGATCCAACATCCACGCACCAAAATTCGAAGGGGACTTCGCTAGCTGGAAAAGCGAATGGAGGTATTTCTTGAAACAGATTATGATTTATTACTAACAATGGAATTTGGCTATGAAGCACCAGAGGGCAAAGCAAGAAATCAATGGTCAAAGAAGGAGCAGGCTGACCACGTGGCAAACAAGAAAGCAGAATTTCATCTGCTAAGTGTACTTCCAACACAAGAAGTCAATAGAGTCGGTACCTACAACTCGGCAAAGGAGCTTTGGGAGAAATTCCTTGAGTTACACGAAGGAACATCCGAAGCCAAACTTGCAAGACGGGATTTACTTCGTAACCAGCTTACAAACCTCCGATTTGAAGAAGGTGAAACAATTGCACATCTACACTCGAGGATTCAGGAACTCATCACCAGACTTACGAATCTCGGAGAAGAGGTAAGTAACCGAGATTCGCTAAGGTATGCCCTAAATTCCTTTCCTAGAAACTCAAAATGGGCATCACTAGTAGATGCCTTTTACATTTCAAAAGATCTAGAAAAAATTTCATTAGACGAATTCTTTTCAACTTTTGAAGTGCATGAGTCAAGATGTGCAGGTCCGAAGGAGCCCAAGAATAATGTCGCCCTTAAAGCTTTGAGAGACGAACCTGAATCTTCTCTCGATGACGAGGAAATGGTAATGATGGTAAGACGATTTAAAATATTTGTAAATCTAGGAAATCTAACCATCCGCAGGGAAGAAAGAAAAGAACCATCCGCTGCTACCATTGCGATGAAGAAGGGCACGTCAAGGATAATTGCCCTAAATTGAAGAACAACGGGAAGGACAAGGGTAAGAAGCCTATCCAAAAGCGCAAGGCCCTAAAAGCGACGTGGGACGATACGTCGTCGGAATCAGAAGTCGAGGAGTTCTCCGGGCTCGCGTTAATGGCGAGTCATCAAGACGACGACTGCAAATCAAGCTCTTCCGAAATGAGCATCGAAAGCATCAATGAAGGGGGAGCCACGTCCGAAGAGAGCAGCAGTTCAGGGGGAGAAACCGACAACGAGATCGACAAGGTAAGTGAGGTACGATCTCTTCCTCCTAATAAAATGTTTAAATTCATTAAAATTTTAACAAAAGATTGCTACAAATTAGAAAATGAAAATAAAGATTTAAAAGCAATATTAGCTACATCTTGTCCGTTAGAAATGCTAGATAAATCAAATTTAGAAAATGAAAAATTAAAATTAGAAATTCAAAATTTAAAAATTCAAGTAGAAAACTTGAAAAACTCTGCTTGCTCATCTAAAACCAATTTTAGAAGGTTCAATAATTTGAATTGGTATTATAGATATCACCAGGGACAAATTAAAAATATCTCTAGAAAATATGTCCCTAAGAAATTTTTAGTTAATCCAGTAGGTTGGAACCTTTATTGGGTTCCTAAATCTTGCTTAGTGTAAATTTTAAAATCAAAGTTAGCGCTTTAAGTGAGAAAATTAAACAAAAATTTCTTTATGGGCTTTGACTAGAAAGTGGTTGTTGCTCCAATAACCAAGAAGGCCTAGTGCCTCGCCACTGCCTGGAAGCCGAATATTGAAATAAATGTTTAATTAATAAAACATTAATACTAGAATTATTTAATGCTTTAAAAAGTTATTCAAACATGGTTCAAAATTTTGACTTAAATTTTTTTAAATTCTATTTTCAAAAATAACTTTTACTTAGAGTGTTTAGAAAATTTTCAAAAATTATTTTTTCCTAAGTTAAAATCTTAAAAAAATAATAATAATAATAAATAAATAAAATAAATCTCAAAATTCTTTTACTTAAAATTTTACTTAGAATTTATTCTGCTTTTATTGATTCAAAAATATTTTTCAAAATATTTAATTAAGTTTTATTGATTGCAAAATTCTTTTTCTAACTTAGAATCTTTTGACTTAGAATTTTTTTTAAGGTAGCTTTTCAAAATTTTCTAAGTCTTTAACCCTTAGATTTTTTCTTGGAACCCCATTTTTTTTGTGATCAAAGGGGAAGAAAGATAAGTATAAGTCTAGGGGGAGGTAGCCTAAAACTATTTTTTCTTCTATCTTTGTGCACTAAATTGTAAATTTAGTTAGTTTATTTTTTGTCTAGTTAACCCTAGCTTAACTTGGGTTGATCACACCAAAAGGGTGGTTGGAACCCCAAGGTTGGTTTGGTGTAATCAACAAGTTAAGTTAGGTTCATTGTTTTCTTACCTAAGTGCGCAGGAGCTTAGGAGCACAGTACTCGAGCGGAAGACGCTAGCGAGAAGGACACGGTGCGTCCGAGGGACGAGGCTGCGGAAGAGTGACGAGAAGGAAGTGCGCGCGATGGTTCCGAGGTACGAAGTCGGAGCGGAAGATGCTCGGGAGCAAGAGACGCTAGCGAAGGTCGGACGGGGTGCGATCGAGGGACGAAGTCTGCGGATGAGTACTGGTGGACGAGAAGGACACGCGCGACGGTCCGAGGGACGAGAAGCCGAGAAGATGGGTTGGGTGAGCCCTATTCGGATGTCGAGATCACCCAATCAGCGGATCCGGAGCGAAGACCAACCGAGACGGGACTTAACGGAGAAGTGGTCCCGACAAAAGTCAACCGGAGTTGACTTTTTGCTCCGGGGCGCCCAATGGCGCCCGGACCCGATTTTGACCAAGATCGCGATTTACGCGATCCGAACGTTGGGGATAAACTTTATCCCCAGGCCTGGAACCCTCAGGGCGCCACCAAGGCTATAAATATAGCCTTGGTCCAGATTAGTTCATAAATTGTAAACAACACTTGTGTGCTTCCATTTCTAGATTAGCTTGCTTACACTGTTGTAAACGAGGCTTCTCCGCCTGAAGGAGCTCTTAGTGCGATCTTCATCCTTGGATTAACAACCTCCCCGGTTGTAACCAAGTCAAATTCGGTGCCTCGTTTTTATGCTTTATTTTCTGTTTAATCTATTTTTTATGTGTTAGCTTAATCGTACGAGAAAGGGTTGTGTTTGATTTTTCAGGGCTATTCAACCCCCCCCCTTCTACCCGGCCGCATCGGTCCAACAAACACCTCCTTCGACTAAACTTGAAGAGGAGATTTGTGATGCGGGGATATATGCATGTCATGTGGCGAGAAGGACTTTTTGGTCTTTTCCTTATTTTTCGCTCTTTTTAGGGTTGCGATGGCAGAAGGGGCTTTTTTCTTTCTGGACGCACACCGCCACCCAGGGAAGGGACTCACATTATCTCCCTCTCTCTCTCGTCTCCTTCCACATTCCGACGTCGGTCCTCAATTGTCGATTGTCTTTTCCCTCACAAAGGCTTCGACCCCCCCCCCTCCTCAAGTAGGGGCGTTCGGATGCCCCCATCATGCACAGGAGTCTCCTCCTTTACTGCCTCTCCCGCACGCCACCGCCATGGGAGAGGCCGCTGCGCATGGAGGCACCACGCCACCTCTACCTTTTGGTGTCGCTTCCAATGCCCCATGCTCCCGACACCTACAATGGGGATTCCTCATGCAAGGCGCGCCACCCCCTCTCTCTCTCTCTCCCCTTTCTCTCTCTCTCCCACTGCCTCTCTCTCTCACGATCTCCCTATCAGCCACTCTCTCTCTCACCATCTCCCTCTCAGCCTCTCTCTCTCACTCACCATCTCGTTGTCACGCCCTCTCATCAGGCAGTTTGTCTCCCCGTCTATTAGGGATGCCACCGACCAAACCGCCAAGGGGCCATAGACCACGCCGCTTAATGTCGTAGACGACGACGCCCTCCACCACTATCGGCGGACTCGTCGACTTCGCCGAGCATCCCTACATCTACCGGCAGCCACCATCTCCGCCTCCCCTCTTTTGCCATAGTTCACCTCCGCTGTCGAGCTCGCAGCCGTGTTGGACCGCTACCGGCCGTGCCTCTCTTGCTGCCTCCACCCGTGATGGATTCTCATGAAACCTCCATGCCGCTCTGCAAATCCAATCGCAGCTTCCCGTGCAAATCCTATTGTTGTTGCCGCCTTCGGCTTGGTTCCGCTATTGTCACTACTGCTGTCATCTCCGACGCAGATTCAACAGTTGTCGCCACTTCCAGCACAAATCCCATTGCTACCGCCACTTCTGGCGCAGATCCCACTGTTACCGCCGCCTTCGGCGCAGTTTGATGCCGCTAACGCCGCCTCTTGAGTAGATCTAGTTGTTGTCATCGCCCTCGGTGCAGATTTCGACGATGCCACCTATCTTGCGACGCCACCTCCCGCGTTGTCGCTTCCACTATCTCACCGTCCTTTTTGTGTCACCTTCACCTCCAACCTCAAAGCCTAGTTCTCCCTCTCCCTCTATGATGTAGTCGTCAGCCCCACATCCGGCCGCCTCTCCTCCATTGTTGTCTCCAATGACGAATCTTGTCGCTACTACGTGCCCCGCGCTGTTGTGCTCCGCCTCCCGGAGCCCTTCAGCCTTTGAGTCATCGCTGTCATACATCCCTATTGTGTTTCGCCTTCTAGAGCCTTTTGGCTTCCGAGCCCTCGCCACCATGTTGTTGCCCTGCTGACCCGACGCTCTGGTTCACCTCCCACTCTGTGTTATAGAAAGTCCCACTCTTGCGAGCCAAGGTACGTGTACATATTTGCACACATCTATTTCCATTAACTTACTACTATGCATCTTCTTCATCTCCCATGTCAGAGAGTGAATTGAGCGTCGGAGTGAACCAGTAGAGCACCCTCGGCCTCCATTCTAACCCTCTCCTGCGCTCCTCTACTCTTCGTAGGCTCTTGAGACAATTCAATTCTCCATGCAATGCATGGTGACGCAGTGACGCCCTTCTACAGTGCATCTCCGATGGCCCCACCTCCTAGCTCATAGTGACTCCGCCAACACAGGACAGGTCGGCCCCACCTTCTCCCGGGTCATGGCGACTTCGTCAACATCAGCGACACCTCACTGGAGCCCCACGGATAGAGGTCCTCTTTTATCTTCTCCAACTCTGAGCAGTAACGAATGTAGCAAGTTCGTTGATCGGTGGCTTGACCGTCCACGGTATATTGGCCGGAACATCTACCATCAATGCATATTTTCTTAGGCTTCGGAAAAGAGTACATTTTTCCACCTTCAATGGCACTTATGAGAAAGGCAATAGCTCTATATCCAATGGTACCTACACTAGGGAATTCAATTCTCTCTATCAAAACAGCACAAAAAGAGTAAAGTGGATGTTGAATATTAACCAGAGCAGTGAAAGTAGTTAAAAGTTACATTAAAAGAGGGAAGGATAGCATCCCAGCATTGGCGTGTTCAAGGCACCTACCATCAGTTCCCTAAAACATATTTAAATTAAATGAATTTCAGAATTTGAAGTCGTTACTTCCTAGCAATGATTATTGTAGAAATTAATCAATTCAAATACACTGGGAACTCCAACAGAGGATGACAGACAGGTTTTGAGAAAATTAGATAAGGTGTATGTATTTTTGTAAAAGATAATCCAGATACCCATACAATCCAAAAGCTTAAGGTAATTTGCAGGAGACCAATAAACATATATCCATCCGACTTCAAGGTGTGGTAATGTGGTATTAATCACTCCTGTGCCTCGCTGATTTCTTCTCAAGCTAGTCCCTACTGTATGTTTAATAACCACTCGTCTGTCAGTAAACCATGCACATTGCAATGATTCAGGAAAGGCATGCACAACTCAATCTGACAGCATGGCCAATCATCAGAACTTCAAAGTAATCCACATGTGTCCATGTTATACAGAATGATAATTTTGTAGGCTTGGATAATTCAGAAGTCATCATACACAACATCAGTAAACCATCCACTTTCTTTGAATTTGCAAAATTAAAAAAAAAACATATCCAAGTGGATTATGTGACTCTCTAACCATCCTTAAATAAGTAATGGGGTTAAGGTTAACTTTTTGGGAAAATAAACTTCTACATCTCGAGAGTTGCTCGAGACTGACGGAAGTATTTGAGTAATAGTTGTGAATTTAAAATAACACTCATTGAATTGTAAGTTCATAAAGGATTAAAAAGGAGTGATAGCTATTTAGATTTGATTAGTGTATTCAAATTTAAAGGTTTTCAATTGGAATGATGATTCTACAGTAAGATTTCCCTTTAGATCTATTAGCCAAATGATGCCTAATTTGGTACACTAAAGTAGTAAGAAACTAGGACACAAGTATCACATGCACATTAAAAACACCAATTAAGATTGAGACATATATGAGATCGCATTAAAACACCAATTAAGATTGAGACGTAAATGAGATCGCATATGTGCAACTAGGCTTAAAGAGCTCTGGATATGATGTTATTCATAGAAGTAGCTATAAATAAGTTTATTGGAAGAAAGATACTCTTTAACTTTTTCTTCAACATTATAGAACTCTGAAGATATTAGGAAAGTATAAATTATCAATGTACCGAACCTTCTTCAGAATCAATGTCTCCATTTTTGGTTGATGTAATGAAGTATCCTCCAGGGCGTAGAATTCTGTTCATTTCCAGAAGAAGCTTACCACCTACATGTCAAGTTATTCACAAACATCATAAGCATGCTCAACAGAAAACAAAACTTTATAATGCAACATTATTAACTATAGTTATACAGACCACTTGAGTGCCAAGGTATGCCACATTCACCACAATGAATTGCATCAAAAACACTACTTGGAAAAGGAAGTCTTCTTGATGCCAAATTCCCTAGCACTGCAGGGATACCCCTCTCAAGGGTGAGTTGAGCTAGATCTGTCTGATCACCCATCAACCCGAAAGATAATGTTATCACATTCTTTTCCAGAAGAGCAACTCCAAAACCCCCACCAGTACATCCAATGTCCAAGATTACACGGATATTCTTACCCCATTCTATGTCTGGAACCATCTAAATAAAAAAGAAACAATATCAAACATGAAGTTTATCCTTGATATCTACAAAACTGGTCTAACACACTTGATAGACAATTAATATGTATAACGGAGTGGAGCCACTTCTTTAAACAAAAATCCGGTAGAGGGAAGGAAGATTAGGAGCTTATTTTTCAAAGAACACATTGCTGAGATCACTGTGATTGAATGAGAGAAAGTTTATATAAAAACAGCTCATAAGTAATAAGATGATCTGCCATTTGTTCTTCACAAAAAGAAAAAGGTGTCAACAGTGGGGCAGGCTTTTTTTTCTGGTTGGCTATCTGATCTGTTTAATCAGGTTTGGATTGCGGTTAAATTGGTTGAAGAGATGGGACAAATTTGAATTGAGATGCCTGAATAAACAGTTAATTTTGAAAATATGTACATTCTTAAGGTCTCTATTTTCCTTTCTTTTCTTTTTTTTACTCTTTTGAATGTTTCTTGTTGAAATTTTGGTGGTTATTCACCAATACTTGACCAAATTATTCAGATATGGGTAGCCATTTTCGCGTAATGGAATGAGTATGACTAGAGCATAAAACTAGTGTGGCGAGTAAAAGATGGGTATTGGCTTTCTTAGATGCATATGAATAGTAGTGCAAAGTTCCAACAATCAAACATTTGCCATCTCTATAAAAAAATGAACCTCAAAGAAGTTAAAAGATTCTACAACCTTGGCACGAAACACTCAAGACCCAATTTAATCCATACACCAAGTTGATTCCTTGAACACTTAAAAGAAAATAACATAAAAATAGAACCTCCAATTTGGACACTCATAAATACTACTCTGGCAGTTGTTTGTTCAAAAGCAAATTTTTTCAATTACTTAATTCGTTCATGTGAAATAAAGAATTATTTTTTGCTAAATATTAAACAAGGGAAAATTTTGGGACAAATATATCAGCATACCATTCTGAGCTTATCAAAGAGATAATAAAAAGTTTCATTACCTCTTCAATCGAACTAACATACTGTTCAGCACCACCCTTGAACTCAGATGCCTTTGGAGGGATTAACAGATAGTCACCGGAGAGATTCAACCAGTTTTGAGTTTTGATGAATGCGGATAGCTTTGGGTGTTCCAGATTGCTGAACCAAATCTGCTGAAACAAGAAACTGTACATTTTGCCAGAAGAAATCAGGAAGAGATGCATAGTGAGGAAAAGAAAGGACCTTCGAATCTCTCCCAGGCCATGGCTCTGGAGACCTGTAATCCTTTGGAAGAGAAACCAAACACATTAATGGAGTTCGAGGGCAACTCCTCTTATGGTGTCGGTGCCCACCTTCCATATCCACACAGGGGATATAGTTTTGCCCAGTCTTTTGGCCGCAAAGCTTCCATGTATATCGCACTTTTGGATCAAATAAAGGGCCCAACTTTTTCTTCTTCTTAGCCTTGCTATTACTGGCTTCATCACCCCCGCCGACGCCCTCCGTATTCTCATCGCCATCATCTTGCATGTCTTCATCCGTCATATTCTCGTTATCCGCCACTTCTTCTAGTCCCTCCAACTCGACCTTCTCATCATCCTCCGCCTCCTCTACTAGCTCGCTCGTCTCATTCTTAGCCACCACCGCCTGCTCGATCTCTCCTCCTACTTTCTCCCTCTCCTTATTTTTCTCTTTTCTGGATCTATCTTCACTTTTCTTCAAATTATCATCTTTATGCGGCGGAATTGGAGTCTTATTCCGGTGGGTCTTCTTCTGGGTCTCCTTGTGCTTTTTCTTCGCGGCCGTGGTGGCGGGCGGCGCTTCGATTTCCCCGAAGCTGTTCCTTTCCAAGGACACGACGGAGGCCGAAGGGGAGGAGAATGCCCACCAGATAACAACAAAAGCAAGACCCAATAAGAACACCAGCGAAACTTTAACGCCGAAGCCCAAAGGCGGTCGCTTTATGCTCCGCCCCAATCGAGCGCTCACCATGGCTTGCGATGGCCAGCAATAAGCTACGACATTGATCTCCGAAGCTGAAAGATCTGGAAAAAAAGTAGCCCCCTTGTTGAAAAGAAGAAATCTTGAGCTATTCAGCGGTGAATTGAGGCCGCCGGAAAACGAGCTGGTAAGAAGTCCCTCTCTGTGTTAGTTCACGATGGACTATTTCTTTGGTGCTCGAGTAAAACGTAGAACGGAAGCATACGAGTTAAATATATCTGGTATTCACCCAAATACGACCCTACAAATTATTTTATCAAAAAAACACCCCGGCCTTTCCCCCATATTGTAATATACTTTACAAATCAGCTAAACATTATTATACATGACTCTGTTTTCAATCTAATCCAACTATTTAGATTCATTTTTTGCTGGATCGAAATATTTATATAGAAACTTACAATTTAGTAACCACTCATATCCCTCACATAATTCATTATTTTTAATGCATTTATCTCACTCCTTAATGCCACCCTAACTTTCCATTAATCTAATAAATACCCTAATTTTCCTTCTATACCATGTGGGCAATGAATTCATGTCCTTTCCCAAGAAATTTGTGAACTATTCATGTCTACCACTCTTTTCCTCCCTGCTCTATGCATAGAGGATTTGAATATCAAGAGCAGTTGAGACAGAACAGTATTGCATAGTTAAAACAAACAAGAGATTAACTGAAATGAGATCATACAGTGTTTGATTGTCCTTCTGCCTATATTTACCTGAAAGTAGTTTAGTTTCTTCTTTGAATGCTATTGGGCACTAAAGGAAATCCTTTATACCATAGTCAAAACCAATTCATCTATATTCAACTTCAATTTTCATACTTTGATCTTGTGAGAACATTTAAATTCCATGTTTTCCACTTTGCTATAGTAAGAGAGCTTCTAAGAGAATATATAGCTTGACTAGTAGTATCCTGAAGGGTAGAAATTAAATAGCACACACTTCTTTTCTAATGCTACAAGAAAATCATTTGCCTTGTTTGATGGGGTGGTCAAAAATAAAGAACACAAGAAATTCTAATTCCAAACAAAATGCAACACTCAATCAAGGCATAAAAATATTCACCATGAATGCTTTGATGGAACAAATAAAGTGGCTTTATATTATCATATGTTACATTACCTCTATTCATAAACAAGTGATAATAAATATCTGATACAGGGACTCCAGTAGGGAGGTCATATTTTTCATTCTGAGACTGAATGAAGAGATCTTAATAAAGGTTTATGAACACTTGACTGCAGTAGAGTTTTGCTAAGACAACAAATTGCATAAGCATTGATAGAAATAGTTGTGTAGTGTGAAACTACTTAGAGCTAGAGAACTAACTAACAGTTAAACTTCAGCCAAAATGACATTTGGTCGAGGAAAATGTAAACTGCTGCAATAATAGAGGAAGAAAGAGAAAGAATAGAGAAGCAAATTCTCTAAATCAATTACATTATTGATCCAGAATGTAAGTGCTTATTTAACTGAGGAACCATTCGATTCAGTGGCATATAACAGTATGACATGCAGCAATGCCTCATAACTAAATTCTTAAATAAAATTTCAACGATCAAGTTCCTTTATAGCTCTCACTGGGCATCAATATGAAACACTTTGGGCCTTGGCCTCCCAAGATGCAGTGCTAATCCTAAATTACATTAAGTCTCCTTAGATGAATGAATTTGCTTTGCCCCTAAAGGATGTAACATGCATCAAGCTGAAAAATAAATTCCTTACATGTGCAGAAAAGAAAAAAGTAATTGCTTGATACATAAATTTGGATACTAATACACAGCTTAATGATCAACAAGGTTCTTTTCCTTTTCTACAATTTGCATAACCATTGATAATCAAGCATTATTTAAATGGATATTCCAACCGTAGTTTGAATAATAGTATCCATGGTCTGTAATATATACTAAAGAAAATGAGATATGAATTGCTACATTAAAAAAAGGACAATGCTAAATGGCTAGAATCTGGTCAACCAGAATATACTTTGTAAATCATTATTAAAGATATTTTAGTAATATCATCTCTATATATTAATTATATACGTGCATTACAATTTAACTCTGGCCAGCCAGATTCTGACCAAATAAATTTACCGTTAAAAAAATAGAGAAACGAATTGATACACCAATGCCCTGAGAAATCAACCTCAAAACAATTGTTCAAAATTTTTGAGGGAGGAGAAAGAAAAGGTCCATGAAGTCCCTATCAAAAGTGAGATTAGTTAAGAATAGAAAATTAAATCTTGGAATGCACTCTGTAATCTGCATTGGAAAAGTAACCTTGAGAATCCAGTGCTTTGATTAAAAGCACTTTAGGCATAAGTTTATCAAACACATTATTAAAGCCCCAAAGTGCTTTGGCACTCAAAAAGTAATTTAGCAAAGCATTCCTAAAGAACTAGTAAATCCAGAACTTTTGTACTGATTTTAGATTTTTAAAAAAGTTAAAGGCTATAGGCATGCTTATTGAGAAGTACTCGTAACATATCCTTTTGTCACAAAGACCACAGTTTGTCAGAGAAGATAACCCCAAAATTTGGATTTTTCTAATTTATCGACTCATTAGGGATGAATGATCATGCCTATTTTCTAGAGCTGGTGAGTCAAGAAGGTAATCCATAAATCCACATAATTTCTTTAGTTGCTCTTCATACCTAGTACATGCTTTCAGTGATTGAATCTCAACCAGTGGTCTCCATTGCATACAAGATATTTGTAAGAACATAGAGGTATGATATGGGGGATATGACAAGTCTCCACATGTATTAGGAAGGTCAATAGCTATGCTGAGATTAAGTCGAAGTCAAAATAGCTCAACGGGACCGCTCCCACTCGGCTGACCCGAAGCGAGAAGCTTCATTATTCAGTTCAACTTACTCAAGGCGAGAGGTTCCACCGATCCGATCGTCGTCTCAGCTTCTCGACTCAACTCCATCAGCTCAACCCAACCAAGCCCAGCCTACTTGGTCCTAGTGATCGGACACTCATCTCATTTTCCCTTGGCCCCGTTAATCCGATACTCCTTCACTTAACAGATCATGCCCTTCAACCCAACTATCTTAATATCATGCAAGCTGCCATAGTATGTGGAACAACACATAGATTGGTATAGCACGTGGGACAACATGTGGGTTGGCATAGCACGTGGGCATTGTAGAACACGTGGAACAAGATAGTATGACCCCACACATGTACAGAACGTGTGTGACATGACGATAGGTGTCACGGTAGGTATGATGTGACACCTTCCTTACTTAGGTATGACATCCCATCAATCAACACATATGCTCATTAACCACCTCATTTCTTTATAGACTGTTCTTCTCCACTCCCCTTGCCAAAGACTAACTTAAGCATCCCTAGCCTTTATTCTAATCCTCTTATTGTCTCTCTTTCTCAAACTACTACGGAGTTCAGTGACAGGAATCAGCAAACTTTGTCCACTTTCATCCTTTTTTATGTGTGGCATTTCAGAAGGATTGTTTCCTCCTTTGTATACTGGAAGACTCAACATCAATCCATGAAGCATAAGATGGCAAAAGCAAGGACGAGCGATTAGATATTAGCGCAAGGATTATAAAAGAATATGATAAGAGGCTTCCACCTTCGATCTTTGAGAACTTGGCAATCTCCGACTGAATCAAATCGGCATCATGGCCCAGAAGAAGGTATCGCCCGTCGAAGGGGACGGGCGAACGACAATGGATTCCTGCGACGATGCTTCAGTACGTGCCTCGCCAACTCCAAATCCTTCAGACATTCCAGTTCAATAGGACAAAGAAGACATTTGCGGAGTCGCGAATGAGAAGATAATACTGGATGGTGGAGGGGCGAAGGATACTCCATGGGTAGCTACATGGGGAGAAGCGGAACCCGTGGTCAATCTCTTCAGGACGGCGGCGGCGAAGAACTGTCGCTTCTCAGGGACGGAAACGGAGAGGCCGGCGGCAGTTACGCCGTTGTGGCCACCGCCGACCACCACGGCGTCCCACCTCCTGTTTAACGAAGTGCGGTGAGTAGGAAGCGAATGCTATTAATGATCATTAGATTTAGGTAGCTCATTTTGTCAATACGGTCCCATGGTCTAGTGGTTAGGACATTGGACTCTGAATCCAGTAACCCGAGTTCAAATCTCGGTGGGACCTTACATTTTTATTCAATGGGATTGTTTTTTTAAACAGCATAGAATTGTTTTTCTTTTATGGAAATTGTATTCAATTTAAAATTAGGATTTGAATAATGAATGTTTGGGTAAATCGTCGAACATATTGTTGCTGCACTATCCAGGAGGGCATTGTTAGGGTTTCATAGACTCGAGTTTAATCCTTTGTCTTCAAATTTGGTTTATTTCTGTATCTCTTTGTCAATCGGATGGATCAGATTATATTTTAAAGATGTCTTACATATTACGAAGATATTACACACATCTTAAGGATGTCTTGAGATGTAATTTGGTCCGTTCGATCGACAAGGAACACGGGAACAAAGAAAAAAAATTAGGGACGGATTCAACTGTATAGACTCTACTTAATCGTATTTTGTTTGATAAAATATAAAAAATATCATTGTAACTACCAGTCAAATCTTATTCCCCAAACTAATTTTGAGTGGCAAATTAATTGTCAGCCAAACTCATTCTTATCGGAAAATTTCACCATTGATGTTATTTTTAATCAAATATTTATGGGAGGCATCGCGCATCATTAAAAAAAATATATTAGCCATATATTTTAATTATTTTCATTGTATATTGTTAGTATCAATCAGACACTTTTAATAATCCTTATAAATTATAAGGTAAAATGACGTCTCAAATTATGTAAATTATTAATAAAATATTTATTTTAAAAAAAATCAAAAGATGTCTATTATATTATTTATTTCAATGCTATCTTTATTTACAATATTACTATAATAATTAATATTATTATAGTAAAAAGATGACTACACTCATCTACGTGTCTCTTACACCTTGTATCCATATTACATGAAAGAATACACCTTGTCACAATGAAATAAGATAAATCATGGAATCAGATTATAATTTACTGCTAATATAATAATTAATACTAGCGAAACTAGCAGCTACTTAGTTATTACAATGTATAATAGTCGATGCAATAGTATTGTTACCTTGTGACTATTAGATAGTTGTTATAATATTATAATAGGGGTGTCGGATGGGTCAGATTGGGTTTAAATAAAAATTATATAAAAATCTCAATCCGAATCTAATTCAAGTCTAAATATAACCTGAAATCTCTAAATCCGAACTTGAATCCGACCAATCTAAATAACCCGATTGTATATATATATATATACACACACGTACTATTTTTCTTATAATTCTTACTTTTAGTTTAATACTCCATCATTATCATAGAAGATTGATATTGATATATATAAAAGTTTCTTAATTTTTAAAATAAAATTTTGATTTAGCCATAAAATTCTACTAAACCCTAATTTTGAGCCAACCCAGGTCCATTCAAATCCGACCCAAAAATCTTCAATCCTAAAATCCTCCCACCCAAACCCGATTCGAATCTGAAAACCTCCAATCCAAACTAGATATTTTTCGAACCAACTCGGATTGGGTTGGCAGGTCAGATTTATTTTTGATACCCTTAATTATATTGTAATAATTAATACAATATTAAGTAGCTATTATAATTAATTTAAAGCGATTTTTGATTGTTTTAAAAATGATTTCGATAAAGTTTAAATAATTTTGATCACAATAATAAGAATATTTTAATATAATAGCACTGCGCGTGCAATAATTTTGATAAAAAAATAGTTAATTTTTGATTTTATAATAATTATATTGGGAGATTGCTAGTGTAATCATTTATCGGGTCAATGTTGACCAGTTTAACTAAACTCAAGTGAATTCGAACTTAAGTTTCGATGTTTAGACAATATGTTATGGATAACATGAACGATATGTTACTGGACAATATGTGAAAAATATCAAATGTTGGGACATTTGACACCAGCTATAGTGGTGAATAAACAGTCCACCCCAAATCGTTCGTTTGCTTCCTACACTCATTAGTGCACAATGGAAATACAAATATAAAAGATAAACTAAAACAAGAAAGTAAACCTAACACATTGATTTAACATGATTCGAAGATTAAGGCTCCTACTCCACGGCATGTCCGTAAGGTGGATGATCCCAACGATTCTTCGATGGATCAATCCCCAACAAACTCCGGCTAGTAAACGACTCATTCTCGGTGGAGAAATCTTGCCACAAACTAGATTAAGCGCACTTAGATTAGGAGAGCTTGGAGACTCTAATTAGGGGTTAACCACATCTAATTTCATCATGCACCCAAGTTAGTCATCCCAAGCTCCATTATATAGAGCTTGGGGAAAAAATATCCAAGTTGTTTTCCTACTATCAGTCGACTAGTAAAGTCACCAATCAATTGACCTATGTGAAAAATTGACTGTTATATCCCTAACGGCTTGATACTAATCAACTGGTAAAGTCACTAGATTAGGGGTGCAAACGAATCGAGCCGACTCACAAGCTTTTCGAGCCGGTTCGAATAATATTTGATTTGCATTCGAAATTATCGAGCTCAAGCCGAACTCGAATATGTTCGATATTGTTTTCGAGTTGAATTCAAATACTTAATAATTTGTTCGAGCATTCGCGAGTCGCTCGCGAGCTTTTATTTAATTTATTATATATTTATTTATTTTTAGATAACTGAGTAATGAATAATGATTAATGGGTGTGATTACCCATCCATTAGTATTTGTACCTTTCTACTAATCGTATATAATCTAATAATCTTAATGTTTACAAACCCTAGCCCTGCTTCGAGCTTTTTCCCTTCGATGTCGCCACTGCAAGCATCAACGAGTGGAAGGAGATAGCCCTGCTTCGAGCCTTTGACGCCGCCGCTATAAACATCAACGAGTGGAAGGAGGTTGAAGGCGACGAGTCGACCATAGAAAGTTGAGAGTAGAATCACGTTGAGGACTCGAGGTCGTGTGATCGTGATTCTAGTGGTCGGGAACTCGGAATCTAAAGAGTGGAGATCATACGCAAGCTTTTTTTTCCTGCTTCAACGTTCTTCATCAAGGAAAATCTGAGACGTAAGTTTCTTCTTTCTCTTCACAATCTCTATTTTTTTTAGTTAAAGTATAGGAGTGCTCTCGCACCATTTTTAGTTTTTTTGCTTCTTTTTTTAGAAAACATTACTTACTATTTGTTTTAATCTGTATATTCATTTTATTTCTTGATGAAATAGAAGTTGCTTGTGTGAACATGCTTCTAGTTGTTGGACCGCGTTGGCCGACTAGAAGGGGGGGTTGAATTACCCTGAAAAAGTAAAAGAAAACTACCCTTCTCAAACTCTCAGAATAACACTTGCATAAAATAAATAAACAGAAAATAACAAAAAGAAGAGGCACCAGATTTGACTTGGTTACAATCGGGAAGGTTGTTAATCCAAGGAATGTGTCGCACTAATATCTCATTCAGGCGGAGAAGCATCTTACAGCAATGATGCACAGAAAACTAGAAGTTAAACTCCAAAGAAAGCGTACAAGTGTTGAAAATGCTAATTGCTTGAGTTCATTCAGCTTCTTGGACCAAGGCTATATTTATAGCCTTGGTCAGGGCGTCTGGAAGGGTTCCAGGTGCCTGGGAGGGGATAAAACTTTATCCCTTCTTGCATAGATCGCGTTTGACCGTGATCTTGATAAACTCCAGGTTCGGGCGACCAGAAGGGTTCCGGGGCGCTCGGAATGGTTCCGAGCGCCCGGACCAGACCGGACCAAGAAAGTCAACAGAGTTTACCTTTTCTAGTCCAGACCCTCTGCTCCGGTTCCATTCGCCTCGGTCCAGATCTTCCGCTCCGGCTCGCTTGGGTGATTTCAACCAACCGAAATAAGGCTCACCCGAACCCAATTTCGACCTTCTCAAGCAGGCTTTCGCTCCGGCTTCTCGTCCCTCGGAATCGTCGCGTGCTTCCTTCTTGTCCGCCAACGTACTCATTCGCAGCTCTTCGTCCCTCGGTCGTACCCCATGCCGACCTTCTCGCTAGCTGCGTCTCTAATCTTCCGCTCCAGCTTCTCGTCCCTCAGAAACACCGCACGCTTCCTTCTCATCCGCCAGTGTACTCTTCTGTAGCGCCTCGTCTCTCAGACACACTCTCCCGTGCCATTCCTTCTCGCTAGCTGCGTCTTCCGCTCGACTCCCTGTGCTCCTAAGCTCCTGCACACTTAGACACAAGGTTAAAACACCACAGGATCCAACTTAACTTGTTGATCACACCAAAACAACCTTGGGGATCCAACAATCTCCTCCTTTTTGATGTGAGCAACCCAAGTTAAGCTAGGGTAAATAGACATAAAAGTAACATAAAAAAATGGGGTTCAAAGACAAATCTAAGGGTTAAACTTAGAAAATTTTGAAAAATATTTCAATGATTTTTAGAAAATATTTCTAAGTGAAAGAAAATTTCTAAGTTTTTGCAATCAAAATTGTTTTTGAGAATTTTCTAAGCACAAAACTTAAGGAAGAAAATTTTCTAAGCAAAAAAAATAATTTTTTTTATTTCCAAACAAAATATTTAAAAGACTTTCTAAAGCATTATTTAATTTTAAATTTAATGTTTTATCAGAAAGTTGATTAAACATTTTATTTCAATATTTTGGCTTCCAAGCAGTGGCAAGGCACTAGACCTTCTTGGTTATTGGAGCAACAACCACTTTCTTAGACAAAGCCTTATAAAGAAATTAACTGTTTAATTTTCTCGCTGAAAGCGCTAAATCTGATCACAATTTGGGTTATTGATGTTTAAATTTCCATTTTAGTTTGTCATAATTTCTCAAATTTAAAGCAGAAAATTGTATTTGCTCCTTTAACATGTCATTTTCTCTTGTTAGTTTATCGAGATTCTTTAATCGACAATCTGTTGCTAGAGTTTCTTTAAACTCACTATTCTTTATTTTATTTTTAATTTCTAATTCGCAAAAATGTTTCGATAATATAATTTTTAACTTGAAAATAATCTTTCGACAGTATTTTAACCGAATTAAGCAATTGGTCAGGAGGTGGAGACCGTACCTAACTTACCTTATTGACTTTTGATGCTCCCCCTGTTGAGATGCTTTCTTCCAAAGACTCTCTCCCTTCATCGATGCTTATCTGGGATGAGTTTTCTATGTCCTCGGGATGGAATTCGGCTGTTAGGGATGTCTCGACAATTTCCTTCGTCTCAGATTCTTCTGACGATGGCTCAATGTCCATCGAGGAGCCGACTTCAAATGGTTCTTCGTAGAGCTTCAAGAACTTTTCCCAAAGTTCTTTTGCGCTTCTGTATTTTCCGACTCTTTCGAGATTCTGGGTAGGTAGTACACTCTAAAGGCGGAATTCAGCCCTACCGTTTGTCATGAATTCACCGCGCTGCTCGTCAGTCCATTGATGCTCCTCAAGTTCTTCTCCTTTTGTATCCTTTGGGGCTTCATAACCATACGCCATTATTAACAGCATATTAAAATCAATTTTAAAATAAACTTGCATTCATCGCTTTCAAAAAGCGAACTCCCCCTCGAACGTTGGTGGATAGATGTTCATTCCGGCCATCTCATTGGTTTCGTCGGCGGTTAGTCCTCCTGAGGCGTCCTCGTCCTGATACCACTTGTTGGACCGCGTTGGCCGACTAGAAGAGGGGTTGAATAACCCTGAAAAAGTAAAAGAAAACTACCCTTCTCGAACTCTCAGAATAACACTTGTATAAAATAAATAAACATAAAATAACAAAAAGAAGAGACACCGGATTTGACTTGGTTACAACCGGAGAGGTTGTTAATCCAAGGAATGTGCCACACTAATATCTTTTTCAGCCGGAGAAGCCTCTTACAGCAATGGCGCACAGAAGACTAGAAGGTAAACTCTAAAGAAAGCGCACAAGTATTGGAAATGCTAATTGTTTGAGTTCATTCAGTTTCTTGGACCAAGACTATATTTATAGCTTTGGTCGGGGCACCTGGAAGGGTTCCAGGCGCCTGGAAGGGTTCCAGGCGCCTGGAAGGGGATAAAACTTTACCTCTTCTCGCATAGATCGCGTTTGACCGCGATCTTGATAAACTCCAGGTCTGGGCGGTCGGAAGGGTTCTGGGTGCCCCGGACTGGTCGGGGCGCTCGGAATGGTTTCGGGCGCCTAGACCAGACCGAACCAAGAAAGTTAATAGAGTTGACTTTTTCTGGTCCGGGTCCTCTGCTCCGGTTCCGTTCGCCTCGGTCCAGATCTTCCGCTCCAACTAGCTTGGTGATTTTAATCAACCGAAATAAGGCTCACCCGAATCCAATTTCGGCCTTCTAGAGTAGGCTTCCGCTCCGCCTTCTCGTCCCTCGAAATCGTCGAATGCTTCCTATTGTCTGCCAGCGTACTCATCCATAGCTCTTTGTCCCTCGGTCGCACCCCGTGCCAACCTTCTCGCTAGCTGCGTCTCTTGCTCCCTCAGCAATCTTCCGCTCCAGCTTTTCGTCTCTCGGAAACACCGTACACTTCCTTCTCGCCCGCCGGTGTACTCTTCCACAGCACCTCGTCCCTCAAACACACTCTCCCGTGTCGTCCTTCTCGCTAGCTGCATCTTCCGCTCGACTCCCTGTGCTCCTAAGCTCCTGCACACTTAGACACAAGGTTAAAATACCACAGGACCTACTTTGATTTGTTGATCACACCAAAACAACCTTGGAGATCCAACACTAGTGGTCGGTAACTCGGGATCTAAAGAGTGGAGACCACACACAAGCTTCTTTCTCTACCTCAAGCCCTCAACATTCTAATCAGAGGAAATCTGAAAAGTAAGTCTCTTTTTTCTCTTCTCAACCTTTCTCTGATTTTTTTGTTGAAGCATAGAATTACTCTAGTAGTTTGTATCATTCTTAATTTTTTTAAAATTTTCTTTTAGAAGAAATTACTTCTTGTTGTTTTAATCTGCCTGTTCATTTTATTTCTCGAAGAAATAGAAGCTATTAGATATTATTTTCAGTGGAATAATATTGATTTTGATAACTTTTCGAGTTTATAGTTTTGCACATTTAAGTAGAGTAATATTCGTTTCCATGAAATTTATTTGAGAAAATTTATCTCTTGATCTTGGAGATATGTTAATTTCATAGGATAATTTCTCTTTCAATCTTCAAAGAATATGGCTAATTCTGTTATAGCAGCAAATTTAGCTATTCAAGTTTCGTTATATTCAAATGAAATCCCAGAATAAAAAAAATGTAACCAGGCCGGATAACGTCGAGCCTGGAGTGACCGGCCCGACCTCACGAAAGTTTCCCATCGGTCACCAGGGTAAATCGGGAAGCGCTCGCAGTGGGCAGCCAGGAGCCCAGTATCCTTTAGTTGCATGCCCCATTTGGAGGAACAATCGAACCGCGGGTGTCTGGTTGACAACTTGGATGCCCCACCACTGCACCATAACCCTGGGGGCAAATGAAATCCTAGAACAAATAAGGGATAAAGGGGATAGTGTGAATAATAATGTGACTGGGGATGATAATTTAAGTCTTAAGTTAAAAAAACAAAAGAGATCTCATGTATGGTCAGAAATGATTGAGGTTGAGGATCTAAAAGGTGATAAGTATAAATGCAAACATTGTCAACTATTCCTTGTAAAAATGAAGACAGGTACTACAACACACTTAAAACGACACTTGGATCATTGTGTTAAACACTTAGAGTCTAAAAAGATACTTGAAGATAAACTCAAACAACAACAACTATTGTTAGGATTCGAAAGTGTTAATACAACTATGCCACCTTTGTTACATGATGGAAAATTTTGTATGGAACACATGAAAGAAGCAGCTACCTCATGGATTTTAATGCATGAACATCCATTTACATTATTAGAAGAAGAAGGTTTTAATATGTTTTGTAGACCTAGAATGCCTGAGTTGTTAGTTAGTCCTAGGAAAAACATACCGGTTCCACTATACAAAAATTTTGTACAAGTGTCGAACCTTTCCTTAAATAACCTATTGTGTTCTTTAGAAGTTAAATTAGGAATCACAGACGGAACTTAACATCATTGATTCCAAATTTAACTTATCTGTTCTTAATAGTTTAGATTTGAATCGCAAGCGGAACTTAACACTATTGATTCAAATCCACCTACGTTATAAATTCCATTAAATATTAATTTCTAAAATTGGCTTCCAGGACTGCATGGCGAGGCACATGACCTTCTTGGATATGGGAGCAACCACCACCGCCTAGACAAAAGCCTTTTAAGGAAAGCTAATATTTAATTTCCTTAAATAACTCTAGGTTAACCAAAAAGAACAATTGAATCACAAATTCGAAAACAAAGAAAACACAAACTCGAAAAAATAAATTCGAAAAACTAGATCTAATGCCTCTTGTGTTTGGAATTCATACAAAGAAAAATAACTAGTATGATGCAGAAGAAAATTACTAGTTATACCTTCTCTTTGTATGTTAATGACCTCGAGATCTTCTGCCGTATTTCTAGCCTCGCCTTGGACGTCGTGTGGGTGACGATCCTCCAAGATGAACACCACCCAAAGAGATTTCTTCTTCCTCCTCTAAAATCCGGCCACCACCACCAATTTAGGAACCAAAGAGAGCAAGGGAAAGAGAAGGGGAGAGATTCAGCCATCATGAGAGAGCACAAACAAGAGACTAGAATTAGATGCCTCCTCCTCCTCCTTCTTCTTCTCCTTCTCCTCCTTCTTGTATCAGGCCACATAAAAGAACCACAAGCAATATGTGGTCGGCCCTAGCATGATAAAGAGCTAGGGGCCGGCCCTAAGGAGGAGACTAGAGAGAAGAGAGAAAAAGAATTCATTAATTCATGAAGCCTCTCCTCCCCTTCTTTTATAATACTTGCCCAAGACAAATAAGGAAAAACTTTTTATAAAAAAATAAAATCTTCCTCATGTTTTTTCTTTTCCCTTTTAATTTTTTCTTTTCTTTCCTCTTGGTTGAATCAATCACCAATCATATATTTGATTGGATGATGATTTAATCCTACTGGCCGACCCCTTGCTTAGCACCAAACAAGGGTGGCCGACCCCTATAAGGAAGGAAATATATATATTTTTTATAAAATTTTACATGAAGAAATCCTCTTATAAAATTTTACAAGCTCTCTTTTAATTTCCTAAAGTAGGAGTTAAAAAGGAAAGTTTTTAAAAATTAAAACAATGTTTTAAAATTTAAAACTTCTCTTATAAAATTTCCTTTTTTAACATGGTAATAGAAAATTTAAATTTTTAAAACTTCTCTTCCTTTTTTCCTAAACCATGAGGATGGTTAAAAAAGGAAAGTTTTAAAACTTTTAAACTTTCTTTTAAAACATGTGGCCTAATTCAAATAAGGAAAGTTTTTAAATTTAAAATCTCTCTTTTAAAACTTGTAGTTTTTCCTACAAAGAGAAGATTTTAAAAATTCAAAAACACCCCTCCTTGTTTGAATTATTGTGGTCAGACCCCTCTTGTTTGGGCACCAAGCAAGGGGCTGGCCTCTTAAGAGGATAATGTGGCCGACCCTTGCTTGGTCACCAAGCATTGGGCTGACCCCCTTCTTGGACGCCAAGATGGACTTATATTTGGATGGACTTGAGGCTTTAATGAGGCTACGACAGGGACCTAGAGGAGAAATTGGTTTTTACCTTCCAATGAGCTTGAGTATCCCGTGTTCGCCCCCGAACACACAACTCAAGTTCATCGATAATAACTCATTCCACTAGAGAGTTATTATCGCACTACCGCACCAATCCCAAATTACATTATGAGCTCCTTCTTATCATGAGTGTGTTAGCCTCCCTGTGTTTAAGATAATGAATGTCCACTAATTAAATAAGTTACTGACAACTCACTTAATTAATATCTAGCTCCAAGAGTAGTACCACTCAACTTCATCGTCATGTCGGACTAAGTCCACCTGCAGGGTTTAACATGACAATCCTTATGAGCTCCTCTTGGGGACATTATCAACCTAGATAACTAAGACACAGATTCCTTCTATAATAAACAACACACACTATAAGTAATATCATTTCCCAACTTATCGGGCATATTGATTTATCGAGCTAAACCTCACCATTTGATAAGTCAAAGAAATAAATATTAAATATATGTGCTTATTATTATATTAGGATTAAGAGCACACACTTCCATAATAACTAAGGTCTAGTTCTCTTATTAAGTCAGTACAAAAAGAACTTACCTAAAATAGTCCTACTCAATACACTTAGAGTGTACCAATGTAATTTATTAATCAGGATAAACTAATACTTAATTACTACGACTATTCTGATGGTTTGTTCCTTTCCATCTTAGTCGTGAGCAACTGTTTATAATTTATAAAGAACTGATAACATGATCTTCTGTGTGTCACACCACATACCATGTTATTTACAATATAAATTAATTGAACAACTACACTAACAAATAAATGTAGGTATTTGACCATTGTGATTCTTTATTTCTAAATAAATGTTTATACAAAGCTAGGTTTTTAGTATACACTCTAACATGAGTGGACTCGTATATCACGAACAATAGGAAAAAATAGTTGTTTTGCAACATATGAAGCTGAGAAGAATAAATTACATAGTTTGCTGAAAAATGTAACAAAGATTAGTCTCACAACAGATTTGTGGAAGTCAAAAAAATCAAAAAATAGAGTACATGGTTATCACTGGTCATTAGATTGACTCTTCTTGAAAATTGAATAAACGTGTTCTCAATTTTTTTTAATATACCTCCACCTTGTGGTGGTCCTCAAATTTCAAATACCCTTCTTAAGTGTACAAGGACATGGGAGATTGAAAACAAAATATATACTGTTTCTGTTGATAATGCGAGTGCTAATGATGCTGCAATTAAATATATGAAGGAAGATTTCCTGAAAATAAATAACAATATGATTTATGGGGGAAAATTATTCCATGTCCGATGTTGTGCGCATATTTTAAATCTTATAGCTCAGGATGGTCTCAATAAAATTAAGGATATTATTCATGTTATTCGTCAGAGTGTGAATTTCATTAGAAGAATAGATGCTAGACTCATTCAATTTGCTGAAATTGTGAAACAATTGAAGTTACAAGAAAGAAAATTAGTTGATGATTGTAAAACAAGATAGAATTCAACTTATGAGATGTCGAGAACAACAATTGCTTTCAAAGAAGTTTTTCCAAGATTTAAAGATCGGGAACCTAACTACGTTCATTGTGCAATAGAATCTGATTGGGAGAAATTGCTTAAAGTATTTTCAGTTTTGAAAGTTTTTTATCAAGCAACCAAAATTATTTCTGGAAGTGAGTATCCTACTACCGACCTTTTTCTAAATGAAGTTTATCAAGTAAAATTAATCTTGGATGAGAAATCTTGTGATGAAGAAGAGTTTATTAGAAAAATGATGCAAAAAATAAAGGAAAATTTTGATAAATATTGGGGTGAATGCAATTTATTAATGGCTGTTGGTTCATTTTTGGATCCTAGATGCAAAATGCGATTACTTGAATTCACTTTTCTTAAATTTTATAACACATTTGAATAAGAGAGTAATATTAGAGAGGTCCAAAAGCTTTTGTATGCAATTTATAAAGAATATGCAGATGCACCAATTGAAAATCTTCAAGGATCGAAATCCAATTATGAATCTCAATCTAGTAACAACTCAACTCAAAATATTAGAGAGCAAGCTACCTTTTCTTCTGGATGGGCTAAGTTCTCATCTTATTTAAAAGAAATTGAAATGATACAACCTGAAAAATCTGAGCTAGATGTGGATTTAGAGGAAGGGTGTCATAGGCATAATCCAAATGATGCATTTGATGCTCTTGGTTGGTGGAAGCTTAATACAAATAAATTTCCAGTGTTGTCAACTTTGGCTAGAGATATATTAGCAATACCCATTACCACAGTAGCTTCAGAGGCAACCTTTAGTGTTGGAGGTCGTGTTATTGACAAGTATTGTGCTTCTTTAGCTCCTGCAACAGTAGAAATGTTGATGTGTGGTGGAGATTGGTGTTGAAAACGACATGGAGTGACTAAAAAGACTAAGGTATGCCACTGAGAGATTTTGCTTCTGTTTTTAGCTTCCAATCATAAAGTTTATTTTAAAAAATAAATGATACATTTTATTCTTATTGTTGTAGGTTGAAAAGCAGCTTTTGACAATTGATTTACCCATTAATTAAATGAATCATTTTAGGTTGAAATTTGAAAAATCAGTCATGCCACTAAGGTATAAGTTCAATTTAATTTTTAGCCTTTTATATTTGAGTTTACTAACATATGTTATATTTTATCAAGATTGAAGAGGTGGAAGTTATTGAATCGTGAAGTTTCGCTAGAGGGGGGGGGTGAATAGCGATTATAAAAATTTCGACAAGAGCATGCGCAGCGGAAAAGACAAAATTAAAACAATGTTAACACAATAACCAATTTTACTTGGTTCGGAGCCTTTGGCGACTCCTACTCCAAGGCCCGCACCCGAGGGTGCTTTCGTTGGGCAATTCACTAGCAATTCGAATAATCGTTTTACAATTGAAAGTACAGTTGCTAATGAAAAATAAAGCAGTACTGACAGAGGAAGAAATCAAAAAGAAAAGAGTGCATTGTCAGAGCTTTGTGGCGTCGTAGGAGCACAGAAGAGCAGATCACCAATTCAGAGTTGTTGTTGAAGCTCCACCCCTGCCCCATCTTTTATATGAAGCTCGGGGCTCCTCGGATCCCTTTCGGGTGCCCTGGTGGGATGTGGCTGGTCCAACCAGTGAGCTCCACGTGGCGACGACGTGTTTGAATGAAATTTGCCTCCCGGGCGCCCGGATCCCCTCCGGGTGCCTCAACCACCTTTTTCCAGGGAGCACCTTTCCTGCAAAACAATGTTAGTCCGAGACAAATATATAAATTATAACCTGCAAAATAGAGTGTTAGTTCAGTTTATAGTTTAGCAAAAAGAGTATGACTAAGATTCCGTCTTTCCGAGACCGGAATCTAGTCACGATCTCGACTTAGATATCCGAAATGGATCTAAGCCGGATCGACGCCTAATGTTCTCTTCTTGGGAACGCGTCCTCACAGTCACTCCCTTCCAGTGACTTACCTTTGCTCACCTGCCAGACGTTCGGTCAGCCCTTCGACCCGTCTCGACTTCTTGCCAAGCTTCCGGTCAGCCCGTCGACCCGCTTGGACTTCTCGCCAGCTATCCGGTCAGCCCGTCGACCTAGCTGGACTTCTCGCCAAGCGTCTGGTCAGCCCGTCGACCCGCTTGGACTTCGTGCCAGACGTCTGGTCAGCCCGTCGACCTATCTGGACTTATCCTGCACACTCGGTCAGAGTGTTAGATCATGACAAACCTAACTTAACCGGATTTGTCATTCATCAAAACCTGAGTTAGACCGTTAGTGCTAACCGCACCAACAATCTCCCCCTTTTTGATGGAATGACAACCTGGTTAAGTTAGTAAAAATATATGCGAGTAAAAAGAGTTTAAACATTTTGTTCTATCATGGGGTTTAAGTTGGTTTTTGACTTTGACATTTTGTTTTTCTAACTTAACCACCTATCCTTCCCCCTTTGACATTCATTAAACAAGGACATAATTTAAACATTTAAAAATATAGAATACATCAAAAATGTAAGGAATGATGTCTAGTTAACTTGGGGGAGTTTAAATTTTTGAAGACTTGTTTAAATTATTAGCTTTAGCTTTGAAATGCTTTTCAACCCTAAGTTTTTTTAAAATCAAAATTTCAAAACTAAGTTTGTAAAATTTACTTTTCAAAACTAATTAAAGTCAATTGTAAAAGTTTAGTTTTATAAAAGCTCGTTTTCAAAAATGGATATATTAGGTATTTAAGGAGAAAATAATTTTGGTACTAAGTATGAAAATAAGTTGATTTAATTCTCCCCCCTAAACCTGACATAATTTTAAATTAATTTTTTTAAAAAATATTCATAGAAAAGTATTTAAAGTGAGATTTTTAACGTATAATTTTTTTTAAAAAAAATTGAGGTAGGATTTTCTAAAGAGATTTAAATAGAAATTTGATAAAAATAAAAAATTGAACCTCCCCTTGAATTTGTTAATCCCCTTAATTTAATATCCCCCCCTTAAGTTAATACTAAGGTTTGGTTATATTAAATTTTACAACCTCAATATATTTTTGTACCTAAGTGTTAGTAACACTTATGTTTATCGAGTATATTATTTATATAAGTATTTTTATATACTTGGGATAGTTTTTTTTATAAGAATAAGATTATTGAAATTAATGAATAATCAATTATTCTTAATAATAAGTAATAAGTAATTTATTGCAAACTTAATAATAGTTAATCATCAATAGTTTATTGATTAACTTTTATTTTGCTTGACTTATCTGATTAAATTTCGTATTAATTGTCTTAATATCAATGGATAATAGTTATAATTTATCTTTTATTTTTCATTTACTTAGTCTTTAAGTTTTGATTAAGTAACCTAAGTTACGTTTAATTAGGATTACTTAAGTTAGGTTTATTTTGACTAACGTCAAAATTAAGATTTATTGAGTTAAAATAAGGTTTAATTAGTTTTTTTTTAATATAAGATCATATCTAATTAATTTTTTTTTTATTGTTAAAATTTCAGTTTTAAGTTTCATTTTTAATTTAAGCTTTAAATTTTATTTTAAGTTAATTTAAGTTTTAATTTTAAGTTATAATTTAAGTTTTAAAGTTTTAATTAACTTAAGTGTCTTAGTTTTAGAATGACTTTTAATGTCTTTTAAATTTTTTTTTTAAAATGAATTTTTAAAGTAAAAAAAAAATTAAGGATTTTTAAAATGTATTTTTTTTGAGGTTTTTAAAATAATTAAAATGAGTTTTAAACGTTTTTTTTTCCTTTTTTTTTTAAAAAAAATATTATTAAAATAGTTTTTAAAAGAATTTTTAACATAATTTTAAATAATTTTTAAAATAGTTTTTAAAGAATTTTTAAAATAGTTGTTAAAGAATTTTTAAAATAGTTTTAAAAGAATTTTTAAAATAGTTTTTAAAAGACTTTTCAAAATAGTTTTTAAAAGGATTTTTTAACATAGTTTTTAAAAGAATTTTAAAGAAAGTTTTGAAAAGAATTTTTAAGATAGTTTTTTTAAAAGAATTTTTAAACTAATTTTTTAAAGAATTTTTAAAATAGTTTTTAAAGATTTTTTTAAAAAATAGTTTATGAGGAATTTTCAAAATAATTTTAAAGAATTTTTAAAATAGTTTTTAAAGAATTTTTAAAATAGTTTTTAAAAGTATTTTTAAAAAATTTTAAAGAATTTTTAAAATAGTTTTTAAACTAATTTTTAAAATGATTTTTGAAAGATTTTTTTTTAAATGATTTTTAAAAGAGTTTTTAAACTAATTTTTTAAAATAATTTTTGAAAGAATTTTTAAAATGATTTTTAACAGAGTTTTTTTTAAAATAATTTTTAAAGAATTTATAAAATGAGTATTAAAAGTTTTAAAAATAATTTTTAAAGAATTGATAAAATGATTTTTAAAAGTTTATTTTTAAAATAGTTTTTAAAATAATTTTTAAAATAGTTTTTAAAATAATTTTTAAAATAGTTTTTAAAAGTTTTTAAAATAATTTTTAAAGAATTTTTAAAATGATTTTTAAATTTTTTTAAAATAATTTTTAAAAAGTTTTTAAAATAATTTTTAAATTAAAAATTTAAGTTTTAAAATAAATTTTTAAGTTAAAAAAACTTAAGTTTTAATTTTTAAAATAAGTTTTTAAAATTTAAGTTTTAAAATAAATTTTTAAGTTAAGAAAAATTTAAGTTTTAATTTTAAAAATAAATTTTTAAGTTTAAAAAAATTTAAGTTTTAAAATAAAATTTTAAGTTAAGAAAAATTTAAGTTTTAATTTTTAAAATAAATTTTGAAGTTAAGAAAAATTTAAGTTTTAATTTTTAAAATAAATTTTTAAGTTTTTAAAAATTTTTAAGTCGATTTAATTAATTTAATTTTAATTTTAATTAAATTTTAATTTAATTTAAATTTTAATTAAATTTTAATTGTAGTTTTAATTCGATTTTAATTTAATTTAATTTAATTTTAGTTTTATTTCAATCTTAATTTTAATTTAATTTTAGTGTCCTTAGTCATCTCACCCGATCTATGTTTTCAATCAGGGAATCCTATAATTTTGTGAGATGAATTAGATTCAATTTTAGTGTTTGTTTTGAACTTGTGTTAGATTTAGGTTTAGCTTTGGGTTTAACAAATAGACGTTCTCTGGATAAACTTCTGGGCTATGGTGAGTCACTTGGACATCATAAAGTAACCATGCCTTCGAGGTTTTTCAAATAGTCCTATCCACTGGACTTAGTACAAAACCTTGGTCTAACTGGTTAGTATCCATAAAGGGTAGCTTCGGTCAGTTCCACTTAGCCAAATGCACCAGGTCGAAGCCATATCTTCCTAGACATGCATAGACTAAACTTTCCTAACGTACTATCATCCAAAATTTCACCAGTACCATTTTTCAAGTTAACTTTGAACCCTTTTTAACTAATCCTAATTACCCTGTCGGGTAGGTTGGTTAGGGTTATCCTGCCGGGTAGGTTAGTTTTGGAGGTGCCAACTATTCTGGAGCCTCCCCCTGAATTAATGACCATTTAATTTAATTTTGTTCTCAGTTTATGTCTATTTCTTTTGTAATTATATTTTACTTGGTGATAGTTTACATTTTGTTGAGTTTTAATATATTTAGATTTTAAATTTTTTGGTTCAGGTTTGTATTCTGATTTTTTATTTGGTTTATTTGATTTTATGTAATATATTTTATCTCTAGGGATATAATATTGGTTGGGTCCTATTTGCGTGGTCAAACACGCTTTCGGAACCCAAGCCTTATTCGTTGGTTTGTATTGGGTTATTAATGATTTAAATGTTTTATTTGAGTTCGACTTATATCCAAGTCCGGTTTTATTATAACATGCTTTTTGATTGTTTAGTATTAAGTCTAAATTTTTTGATCTAGTAGTAAATTTTTCTAACATAATTTTTAAGTTATTAATTTCTAATTTTAATGATGAATTCTCCTCCTCAAGTGTTAGATCTTGAGTTGGTTTATTATTTACAACTTGTTCCTTGAGGAATTGATTTTCCTCGAGGAGCAATTTGTTTTTATTTTCTAACTTAACAAATTTATTATTTAAGCACGAAATAATTTTAAAAAATTTCCGGTTTAAGTTTAGGAATACCTCTTCGGAACCTTCGGAAATGAGTACGGACTCGTGGCTCGATTCGAGTTCAGACCCGTCTTCCAATTCATCTTCCGACTCTGCTTCACGGGCCATCAGCGCGAGGTGGCTCTGGTGCTTCTGATCTTCTGCTTCCAATTCTTCCGAGGAGGAGTCGTCCCACGTCGCTTTGAGGGCCTTCTTTTTGGTCGGCTTCGGTTTGTCGATCTTCAATCTCGGGCACTCGTTCTTGTAGTGGCCCTTCTTGTTGCATCCGAAGCACGTCACGCTCCTCGATTTGGTTGGAGGATTAATCTTTTGAAGGTCCTTCTTGCTGAAGCTTCTTTTCCTCCTGGCGAACATCTTCCTTACAAGGTTTACCAGATGTTCTTCATCTTCAGAGTTCTGGTCAGAGTCTTCTTCCGGTTCAGACTTGTTATTCTTTTCTTTTGAGGAACTTGCAAATAAAGCTATACCTTTCTCGACCCCGGCGTTAGTTTGCTCATGTAGTTCTAATTCACAAAAAATCTCATCTAATTTTAATTTAGATAAATTTTTAGAGATCTTGTAGGCATCTACGATAGATGCCCACAAGCTGTTGCGTGGAAAGGCGTTTAGGGCATACCTGTAGCGCCCGCCCTTCTTACCCAACCAAAGGCGGCGCTACGTTCTTATACTACTTACGTACATGTTTTACTATAACAGCGGAAGAATAAAAAATTTAAAGAATTTAATTTATTAAGCATAATATCACATATTCTGATTTGTTCAAATGTGCATATATTGAACTTATAACTAAAAATATTAATTTGTCCGAATCGTCCTAGCCGAGCCACCACCACACACATCACTATCTGCTCCTCCTGCTGCTCCGTTGTTCATCCAGCTTTCTCTTTTATCTGCGGTACAAGGAAAGTAAGCTATGAGCACTCATGGCTCAGTAAGTTCCTTTCCAACTCACTAAAACCGAGAATCATCGTATATCAAGAATGGATCAACATATCATCGTCTCAACTAATCATAACATAACATATCATTCTATTCAAACATATCATGCATATTTCTTATTCACATATCATTTCATAGAAGCATGAATATCATATCATAAAACAAATAAATCACAAGCATAAGACATACAAGGGCATCATATTCATATCATAATATCACATGACATTATATCATATCATCATATAATTCAAGCACGTATGAATGTAGGCAATGCATCGTGAATTTGAAAACTTATACTTAATAGTACTTGAAATTAATATCATCATCATTTGGGATCCCGGTTTGTACCACATACATAATGCGTAGGTCCAAGGTAGCAAGTCTTGAGCCCTACCATGCATACATACTAGGCCCGAGTCTTACTCCATCGACCTAGGGCACTCATAAGCCCATTACTGACGAGGCCCGAGTCTTACTCCATCGACCCCGGGGCGTTTACGGAGCCCACCCTTGGTACAAACCATAAAAATAACTTATCATGCATAACTATCATATCATGTCCTTAACAATCTTTCATGCATTTATTCTTTTCATTTCTTTTCATTATGTATAGCATTTTCTATGCTATCACATATCATAACATAACTTCATTTCTTTTCATTATGTATAGCATTTTCTATGCTATAACACATCATGACATATTTCATAATATAACTTCATTATGCATATCATTTCGTAACTAAAGCAATCATGCATTCTAACTTATTATCATATCATTTTCATACAGCATGGCATAGAAATATTTAATTTTTTTGTTCTAGGGTTTCTAGGGCATCTATCCCTTCATGGCCGAACACATAATGATTCATTTAGGTCATACAAACATGTATCACATTCACACATTATCAAGTTTTCATAAGAAGTACTTTTAACCCCTTAGGTTTCATTTCCAAGGCCTCTAGGTCCTTTAAACCTTACTTGGCCGAAATTCATAGAATATAAACTTCCTTTAAGTGGCCTAAAGCATGGGAAACCTAAGTAAATTTCATAGCAAGATTTACTAAGAACATCATACACAAAGTTGGATTTTAAACAAGCTAGGACTCTTGTGATCTTACATGTCATAAATCATGTAACTAATTTTCTACATTCCAATTAAACATGAGAGCATTTAATCATCTTTCATAACATAATATCACAGAGGTCATTGAGCATATTAGAATTTTGTTTAAGCTTCTCTAAACCATCACCTTACCATGGCCGAAATATTAAGAGTAAGGTTCATGAGTTTCTTTCAACATACAAGCATACAACTCTTAAGAACTTTATATCATATAAGCATAGTTATTTAAAATTTAAGGTCCTCCTAACCCTAAATTCTTTCTTGGCCGAAACATGAGAGTGGGGTTCTTTTGGTTCCAATCAACTTCCAAGCAAGAAAACCATAGGAAGGTCCCTAGCATTTCATAGAGGGAACCTTGCACTAGTTTGGTTAGACAATAATTTTTCTAACCTATTTACAATATTTTTGATTGAAATTCTAGGGTTACATACACCTCTGATCATGCATCATATATGTATAAAAACATAGGGGAAAACTTTCTTTCAAGGCATAGAAAAAGAATCCGAAAATCACATGAAAGCCTTGTACCGCAGGTGAGGGGAAGCTTACATTCTTTGCTTAAGTTTCCTAGAGTTGAGAACTTGCTTGTGGACCTTTCTTCCTTGCTTGCTTTGCTCGGCACCAATGGAGGAAGAAGTGGCTAGGTCTTTTGGTGGAGAGGAGGAGGAAGAAGAGGAGGCTTCTTCCTCTTGTGTTGCTCGGCAACAAAAAGAAAGAAAGAAGGGGGAGAGTTGTTGCTCTCGGCAACAAGAGGAAAGAGGGAGGGAGAGTGCTCGGCACAAATGGAGGAGAGGAGGAGAGTGAGTTGAGGATGAAGCCCCCGCCCTCCATGCCTATTTATACTAAAGTGAGGGGAGGAAAACTTGACTTGATTCATCCTCCTCATTTACTTCTCCTCTTAATGAGAAAGAATATGCTAGGGAAATGCTTCTTGAGTTTCTCTCTTTTCTTTCTCTTAATTTCTCTCCTTTCTTTCCTTTAATTATAATTCCCATCTCTCCTCTTACAATATTCACTCCTATCACACTTGGTTAACACATGCATGCATCCACAAGAGAACCAAGGATCAAATCCTTCTCCTAACATATTTTTGTACAAAATAATTCATGTATATGCATTATGCATAAATATTTCATACATGCATATATAATATCTCATATTTCTTTTGTTTACATTAATTCCTTGCATTATAAATCATGTATAGAACTTTATATTCTCAACTTTATTTTCTTTCATAAAGTTTTTAATCATCTAAATCCTTCCCATCGTAACATTCAACGTAGACTATCTACACATTCTTTTCATTACATTCGTACTCTCATTGCCCTTACTTTATCTAGGCTTTCTAGGGTGTTACAAACTCCCCTACTTATTGAAAGTTCGTCCCCGAACTTAGAATAACAATTTCTGCTCCGATTCATTAGATACTGGTGGAGCTTCCAATCTCCCTTGACTTATTGAAGGTCCCTCAATAGAAGTCTGCAGTTGGTGTAACCTTGCGGGACCACCTTGGTTCGGCACATACTGTGGTGCTTTAGTTTTGGTAGGGCAGTCTCTAGACAGATGTCCTTCCAGTCCACAGTCGTAGCATTTAATTTTGCTCTTGCGACAGTCTTTTGCTTTATGACCCTCTATCCCACAGTTGTAACACTTATTAGTGCCCGTACGACATGTTCCTGGATGTTTCTTCCCACATGCGTTGCACTGGAGAAACTTGAGCTGCTTGTTGGACGGACCATTCTCAGTGTCGTTCCGTCGCTTTCCCTTTCCACCGTGGTTCCCTTTCCAGTTGGCCTTGATATTTTCCGGTTCTTCCTTCTGAGTTTGCTTCTTGTCCTTGCCTAGTGCCTTTAGGTAGTGTTCAGTATTCAGGGCACTGCTAATTACCTCCTCCGTGGTCCGCGACCTATTAACTCCACCGGCCACATTAAGTGCTATCTCCGGTCTGAGCATTTTCAGCATAAGCCTGACCCTTTCTCCTTCCGTCCTAACTAGTTCCGGGCATAGTCGTGCCAGGCGATTGAATCTTCTCACCGCTTCTTCCACAGTTAGGTCACCTTGTCGAAATTCGGTGAATTCATCATAGTGCCTACTTGTTACCCGAGTGTGGAAGAATTCTTCGAAGAATTCCGTCTCAAAATCTGCCCAACTCATTTGGTTCACTGGTCTTTTCACTTTCACTCTGTCCCACCACATTCGGGCGTCTCCCGTGAGACAGAATGATACGCATTTGACATTTTCATGCTCAGGCCAGTCCAATAATTCTATCGTGCTCTCCATTGTCTTAAACCAAGCTTGTGCGTCCCATGCTTCACAATTACCAGAGAATTTCTCTGGCCTCAGTCTTTGCCACTGGATCAGATACGCTTCTTGGCGAACCACCGGTGCCGGATTCACTGGTGGTACTGGTGCTACTACTGGCTCCGGTTCAACTATTGGTATGGTTGGCGTACTATTCTGATTTGGGGTAGCAGGATTCCCTTGTTGATTCATCATGGTAGCAATCATCTGTTGCTGTTCCGTAAGCTGTCGTTGTAGCTCAGTAACTACATGTGCCCAATCAGGTGGAGGTGTGGTCTCCTCTGTTCTGGTATTTCGTCTTCTAGCCATACTTATTTTTCCTAAATGATAACAGTATTAGTCTAAGTTATTATTTATGCATTCATGAATATCTTAACATATCATGTCTAGGTTTCATGCCATGTTTAGGTCATCGTTGAGGTATTCTTTCTTAGGTTGTCATATCATCTTACCATTCATACGCGTCAAGATCTAGCCGATGGTATTATCATTCTTACTTGACTCATGCTTAAATTGATACCATTTCTACTCTTTTTATTCATCAAAAGCTTTTATTACATTTTTTTTTTGTTCATAACTTCTTCTCTTAAAAGGCCAGGTAGGTTGTGACTACTCCTGCCATAAAGGACATGATAGCAGTAGTCATCATCAACCCAACCTGTATCGACTTGCCCAGATCATTCTGGGGTGGATCAAGCATTATCGGAGGTTGAATCTCCGATGCCTCTTCCGGGTCGATTATTGTCTCTTCATCCATTCCCTCGTCTTCTTCAACATGTTCGTCCGGTTCCATCGGGTCTTCGTTTAGTTCCCCCTCGAGGTTGTTCAGTCCCCACTCGAAGTCTATTATATCGTTGGGGTTGAAACCCATTTCCATGTATTCAGCAAGGTTAAATTCATCCTCGCCCATCTCAGGAAACTCGTTCTCTCCTTCATAATATTCCATAATTTCTGAATCTTCATCTTCATTATCGTCCGAATTCCCTTCCTCGATTTCCTCGAGATCTTCCTCTCCGAACTCGCCGTGTTCCGGAGATTCCGAGTCGCTCACATAGTTGTCGAAGTATTCCAGCATATCGGGTTCATCCGCAAACTCGAGGTATTCGCCAAAATATTCTACATCCTCCAGATCGTATTCGAATGGGATATAGTCCATTTCTACAAGATTTTAAAGATTCATTATTCCTCTTATGTTATAGCCTAAGGTTCTTGTATCTAGGCTACCATTCATGCATCCTACTTATCGTCATGCACCATTCTCTAGGGTATAGCTTAAGGTATCCTTCCTAGGCTACCATTCATGTATCTTAGAGTATCATACTATTTTGCATACAAATAAATTATGCAACTGTACTTACTTGGAGCGGCGGGAAGGAGCTTGATGTGTGTGTAGTGAGCTGGCAAAACTTCGCTCTGATACCACCTGTAACGCCCGCCCTTCTTACCCAACCAAAGGCGGCGCTACGTCCTTATACTACTTACGTACATGTTTTACTATAACAGCGGAAGAATAAAAAAATTAAAGAATTTAATTTATTAAGCATAATATCACATATTCTGATTTGTTCAAATGTGCATATATTGAACTTATAACTAAAAATATTAATTTGTCCGAATCGTCCTAGCCGAGCCACCACCACACACATCACTATCTGTTCCTCCTGCTGCTCCGTTGTTCATCCAGCTTTCTCTTTTATCTGCGGTACAAGGAAAGTAAGCTATGAGCACTCATGGCTCAATAAGTTCCTTTCCTACTCACTAAAACCGAGAATCATCGTATATCAAGAATGGATCAACATATCATCGTCTCAACTAATCATAACATAACATATCATTCTATTCAAACATATCATGCATATTTCTTATTCACATATCATTTCATAGAAGCATGAATATCATATCATAAAACAAATAAATCACAAGCATAAGACATACAAGGGCATCATATTCATATCATAATATCACATGACATTATATCATATCATCATATAATTCAAGCACATATGAATGTAGGCAATGCATCGTGAATTTGAAAACTTATACTTAATAGTACTTGAAATTATTATCATCATCATTTGGGATCCCGGTTTGTACCACATACATAATGCGTAGGTCCAAGGTAGCAAGTCTTGAGCCCGACCATGCATACATACTAGGCCCGAGTCTTACTCCATCGACCTAGGGCACTCAAAGGGCCATTACTGACGAGGCTCGAGTCTTACTCCATCGACCCCGGGGCGTTTACGGAGCCCACCCTTGGTACAAACCATAAAAATAACTTATCATGCATAACTATCATATCATGTCCTTAACAATCTTTCATGCATTTATTCTTTTCATTTCTTTTCATTATGTATAGCATTTTCTATGCTATCACATATCATAACATAACTTCATTTCTTTTCATTATGTATAGCATTTTCTATGCTATAACACATCATGACATATTTCATAATATAACTTCATTATGCATATCATTTCGTAACTAAAGCAATCATGCATTCTAACTTATTATCATATCATTTTCATACAGCATGGCATAGACATATTTAATTTTTTTGTTCTAGGGTTTCTAGGGCATCTATCCCTTCATGGCCGAACACATAATGATTCATTTAAGTCATACAAACATGTATCACATTCACACATTATCAAGTTTTCATAAGAAGTACTTTTAACCCCTTAGGTTTCATTTCCAAGGCCTCTAGGTCCTTTAAACCTTACTTGGCCGAAATTCATAGAATATAAACTTCCTTTAAGTGGCCTAAAGCATGAGAAACCTAAGTAAATTTCATAGCAAGATTTACTAAGAACATCATACACAAAGTTGGATCATAAACAAGCTAGGACTCTTGTGATCTTACTTGTCATAAATCATGTAACTAATTTTCTACATTCCAATTAAACATGAGAGCATTTAATCATCTTTCATAACATAATATCACAGAGGTCATTGAGCATATTAGAATTTTGTTTAAGCTTCTCTAAACCATCACCTTACCATGGCCGAAATATTAAGAGTAAGGTTCATGAGTTTCTTTCAACATACAAGCATACAACTCTTAAGAACTTTATATCATATAAGCATAGTTATTTTAAATTCAAGGTCCTCCTAACCCTAAATTCTTTCTTGGCCGAAACATGAGAGTGGGGTTCTTTTGGTTCCAATCAACTTCCAAGCAAGAAAACCATAGGAAGGTCCCTAGCATTTCATAGAGGGAACCTTGCACTAGTTTGGTTAGACAATAATTTTCCTAACCTATTTACAATATTTTTGATTGAAATTCTAGGGTTACATACACCTCTGATCATGCATCATATATGTATAAAAACATAGGGGAAAACTTTCTTTCAAGGCATAGAAAAAGAATCCGAAAATCACATGAAAGCCTTGTACCGCAGGTGAGGGGAAGCTTACATTCTTTACTTAAGTTTCCTAGAGTTGAGAACTTGCTTGTGGACCTTTCTTCCTTGCTTGCTTTGCTCGGCACCAATGGAGGAAGAAGTGGCTAGGTCTTTTGGTGGAGAGGAGGAGGAAGAAGTGGAGGCTTCTTCCTCTTGTGTTGCTCGGCAACAAAAAGAAAGAAAGAAGGGGGAGAGTTGTTGCTCTCGGCAACAAGAGGAAAGAGGGAGGGAGAGTGCTCGGCACAAATGGAGGAGAGTGAGTTAAGGATGAAGCCCCCCCTCCATGCCTATTTATACTAAAGTGAGGGGAGGAAAACTTGACTTGATTCATCCTCCTCATTTACTTCTCCTCTTAATGAGAAAGAATATGCTAGGGAAATGCTTCTTGAGTTTCTCTCTTTTCTTTCTCTTAATTTCTCTCCTTTCTTTCCTTTAATTATAATTCCCATCTCTCCTCTTACAATATTCACTCCTATCACACTTGGTTAACACATGCATGCATCCACAAGAGAACCAAGGATCAAATCCTTCTCCTAACATATTTTTGTACAAAATAATTCATGTATATGCATTATGCATAAATATTTCATACATGCATATATAATATCTCATATTTCTTTTGTTTACATTAATTCCTTGCATTATAAATCATGTATAGAACTTTATATTCTCAACTTTATTTTCTTTCATAAAGTTTTTAATCATCTAAATCCTTCCCATCGTAACATTCAACGTAGACTATCTACACATTCTTTTCATTACATTCGTACTCTCATTGCCCTTACTTTATCTAGGCTTTCTAGGGGTGTTACAAACTCCCCTACTTATTGAAAGTTCATCCCCGAACTTAGAATAACAATTTCTGCTCCGATTCCTTAGATACTGGTGGAGCTTCCAATCTCCCTTGACTTATTGAAGGTCCCTCAATAGAAGTCTGCAGTTGGTGTAACCTTGCGGGACCACCTTGGTTCGGCACATACTGTGGTGCTTTAGTTTTGGTAGGGCAGTCTCTAGACAGATGTCCTTCCAGTCCACAGTCGTAGCATTTAATTTTGCTCTTGCGACAGTCTTTTGCTTTATGACCCTCTATCCCACAGTTGTAACACTTATTAGTGCCCGTACGACATGTTCCTGGATGTTTCTTCCCACATGCGTTGCACTGGAGAAACTTGAGCTGCTTGTTGGACGGACCATTCTCAGTGTCGTTCCGTCGCTTTCCCTTTCCACCGTGGTTCCCTTTCCAGTTGGCCTTGATATTTTCCGGTTCTTCCTTCTGAGTTTGCTTCTTGTCCTTGCCTAGTGCCTTTAGGTAGTGTTCAGTATTCAGGGCACTGCTAATTACCTCCTCCGTGGTCCGCGGCCTATTAACTCCGCCGGCCACATTAAGTGCTATCTCCGGTCTGAGCATTTTCAGCATAAGCCTGACCCTTTCTCCTTCCGTCCTAACTAGTTCCGGGCATAGTCGTGCCAGGCGATTGAATCTTCTCACCGCTTCTTCCACCATTAGGTCACCTTGTCGAAATTCAGTGAATTCATCATAGTGCCTACTTGTTACCCGAGTGTGGAAGAATTCTTCGAAGAATTCCGTCTCAAAATCTGCCCAACTCATTTGGTTCACTGGTCTTTTCACTTTCACTCTGTCCCACCACATTCGGGCGTCTCCCGTGAGACAGAATGATACGCATTTGACATTTTCATGCTCAGGCCAGTCCAATAATTCTATCGTGCTCTACATTGTCTTAAACCAAGCTTGTGCGTCCCATGCTTCACAATTACCAGAGAATTTCTCTGGCCTCAGTCTTTGCCACTGGATCAGATACGCTTCTTGGCGAACCACCGGTGCCGGATTCACTGGTGGTACTGGTGCTACTACTGGCTCCGGTTCAGCTACTGGTATGGTTGGCGTACTATTCTGATTTGGGGTAGCAGGATTCCCTTGTTGATTCATCATGGTAGCAATCATCTGTTGCTGTTCCGTAAGCTGTCGTTGTAGCTCAGTAACTACATGTGCCCAATCAGGTGGAGGTGTGGTCTCCTCCGTTCTGGTATTTCGTCTTCTAGCCATACTTATTTTTCCTAAATGATAACAGTATTAGTCTAAGTTATTATTTATGCATTCATGAATATCTTAACATATCATGTCTAGGTTTCATGCCATGTTTAGGTCATCGTTGAGGTATTCTTTCTTAGGTTGTCATATCATCTTACCATTCATACGCGTCAAGATCTAGCCGATGGTATTATCATTCTTACTTGACTCATGCTTAAATTGATACCATTTCTACTCTTTTTATTCATCAAAAGCTTTTATTACATTTTTTTTTTGTTCATAACTTCTTCTCTTAAAAGGCCAGGTAGGTTGTGACTACTCCTGCCATAAAGGACATGATAGCAGTAGTCATCATCAACCCAACCTGTATCGACTTGCCCAGATCATTCTGGGGTGGATCAGGCATTATCGGAGGTTGAATCTCCGATGCCTCTTCCGGGTCGATTATTGTCTCTTCATCCATTCCCTCGTCTTCTTCAACATGTTCGTCCGGTTCCATCGGGTCTTCGTTTAGTTCCCCCTCGAGGTTGTTCGGTCCACTCGAAGTCTATTATATCGTTGGGGTTGAAACCCATTTCCATGTATTCAGCAAGGTTAAATTCATCCTCGCCCATCTCAGGAAACTCGTTCTCTCCTTCATAATATTCCATAATTTCTGAATCTTCATCTTCATTATCGTCCGAATTCCCTTCCTCGATTTCCTCGAGATCTTCCTCTCCGAACTCGCCGTGTTCCGGAGATTCCGAGTCGCTCACATAGTTGTCGAAGTATTCCAGCATATCGGGTTCATCCGCGAACTCGAGGTATTCGCCAAAATATTCTACATCCTCGGGATCGTATTTGAATGGGATATAGTCCATTTCTACAAGATTTTAAAGATTCATTATTCCTCTTATGTTATAGCCTAAGGTTCTTGTATCTAGGCTACCATTCATGCATCCTACTTATCATCATGCACCATTCTCTTGGGTATAGCTTAAGGTATCCTTCCTAGGCTACCATTCATGTATCTTAGGGTATCATACTATTTTGCATACAAATAAATTATGCAACTGTACTTACTTGGAGCGGCGGGAAGGAGCTTGATGTGTGTGTAGTGAGCTGGCTAACCTCGCTCTGATACCACCTGTAGCGCCCGCCCTTCTTACCCAACCAAAGGCGGCGCTACGTTCTTATACTACTTACGTACATGTTTTACTATAACAGCGGAAGAATAAAAAATTTAAAGAATTTAATTTATTAAGCATAATATCACATATTCTGATTTGTTCAAATGTGCATATATTGAACTTATAACTAAAAATATTAATTTGTCCGAATCGTCCTAGCCGAGCCACCACCACACACATCACTATCTGCTCCTCCTGCTGCTCCGTTGTTCATCCAGCTTTCTCTTTTATCTGCGGTACAAGGAAAGTAAGCTATGAGCACTCATGGCTCAGTAAGTTCCTTTCCTACTCACTAAAACCGAGAATCATCGTATATCAAGAATGGATCAACATATCATCGTCTCAACTAATCATAATATAACATATCATTCTATTCAAACATATCATGCATATTTCTTATTCACATATCATTTCATAGAAGCATGAATATCATATCATAAAACAAATAAATCACAAGCATAAGACATACAAGGGCATCATATTCATATCATAATATCACATGACATTATATCATATCATCATATAATTCAAGCATATATGAATGTAGGCAATGCATCGTGAATTTGAAAACTTATACTTAATAGTACTTGAAATTATTATCATCATCATTTGGGATCCCGGTTTGTACCACATACAAAATGCGTAGGTCCAAGGTAGCAAGTCTTGAGCCCTACCATGCATACATACTAGGCCCGAGTCTTACTCCATCGACCTAGGGCACTCAAAGGCCCATTACTGACGAGGCCCGAGTTTTACTCCATCGACCCCGGGGCGTTTACGGAGCCCACCCTTGGTACAAACCATAAAAATAACTTATCATGCATAACTATCATATCATGTCCTTAACAATCTTTCATGCATTTATTCTTTTCATTTCTTTTCATTATGTATAGCATTTTCTATGCTATCACATATCATAACATAACTTCATTTCTTTTCATTATGTATAGCATTTTCTATGCTATAACACATCATGACATATTTCATAATATAACTTCATTATGCATATCATTTCGTAACTAAAGCAATCATGCATTCTAACTTATTATCATATCATTTTCATACAGCATGGCATAGACATATTTAATTTTTTTGTTCTAGGGTTTCTAGGGCATCTATCCCTTCATGGCCGAACACATAATGATTCATTTAAGTCATACAAACATGTATCACATTCACACATTATCAAGTTTTCATAAGAAGTACTTTTAACCCCTTAGGTTTCATTTCCAAGGCCTCTAGGTCCTTTAAACCTTACTTGGCCGAAATTCATAGAATATAAACTTCCTTTAAGTGGCCTAAAGCATGAGAAACCTAAGTAAATTTCATAGCAAGATTTACTAAGAACATCATACACAAAGTTGGATCATAAACAAGCTAGGACTCTTGTGATCTTACTTGTCATAAATCATGTAACTAATTTTCTACATTCCAATTAAACATGAGAGCATTTAATCATCTTTCATAACATAATATCACAGAGGTCATTGAGCATATTAGAATTTTGTTTAAGCTTCTCTAAACCATCACCTTACCATGGCCGAAATATTAAGAGTAAGGTTCATGAGTTTCTTTCAACATACAAGCATACAACTCTTAAGAACTTTATATCATATAAGCATAGTTATTTTAAATTCAAGGTCCTCCTAACCCTAAATTCTTTCTTGGCCGAAACATGAGAGTGGGGTTCTTTTGGTTCCAATCAACTTCCAAGCAAGAAAACCATAGGAAGGTCCCTAGCATTTCATAGAGGGAACCTTGCACTAGTTTGGTTAGACAATAATTTTCCTAACCTATTTACAATATTTTTGATTGAAATTCTAGGGTTACATACACCTCTGATCATGCATCATATATGTATAAAAACATAGGGGAAAACTTTCTTTCAAGGCATAGAAAAAGAATCCGAAAATCACATGAAAGCCTTGTACCGCAGGTGAGGGGAAGCTTACAATCTTTGCTTAAGTTTCCTAGAGTTGAGAACTTGCTTGTGGACCTTTCTTCCTTGCTTGCTTTGCTCGGCACCAATGGAGGAAGAAGTGGCTAGGTCTTTTGGTGGAGAGGAGGAGGAAGAAGTGGAGGCTTCTTCCTCTTGTGTTGCTCGGCAACAAAAAGAAAGAAAGAAGGGGGAGAGTTGTTGCTCTCGGCAACAAGAGGAAAGAGGGAGGGAGAGTGCTCGGCACAAATGGAGGAGAGTGAGTTAAGGATGAAGCCCCCCCTCCATGCCTATTTATACTAAAGTGAGGGGAGGAAAACTTGACTTGATTCATCCTCCTCATTTACTTCTCCTCTTAATGAGAAAGAATATGCTAGGGAAATGCTTCTTGAGTTTCTCTCTTTTCTTTCTCTTAATTTCTCTCCTTTCTTTCCTTTAATTATAATTCCCATCTCTCCTCTTACAATATTCACTCCTATCACACTTGGTTAACACATGCATGCATCCACAAGAGAACCAAGGATCAAATCCTTCTCTTAACATATTTTTGTACAAAATAATTCATGTATATGCATTATGCATAAATATTTCATACATGCATATATAATATCTCATATTTCTTTTGTTTACATTAATTCCTTGCATTATAAATCATGTATAGAACTTTATATTCTCAACTTTATTTTCTTTCATAAAGTTTTAATCATCTAAATCCTTCCCATCGTAACATTCAACGTAGACTATCTACACATTCTTTTCATTACATTCGTACTCTCATTGCCCTTACTTTATCTAGGCTTTCTAGGGGTGTTACAAACTCCCCTACTTATTGAAAGTTCATCCCCGAACTTAGAATAACAATTTCTGCTCCGATTCCTTAGATACTGGTGGAGCTTCCAATCTCCCTTGACTTATTGAAGGTCCCTCAATAGAAGTCTGCAGTTGGTGTAACCTTGCGGGACCACCTTGGTTCGGCACATACTGTGGTGCTTTAGTTTTGGTAGGGCAGTCTCTAGACAGATGTCCTTCCAGTCCACAGTCGTAGCATTTAATTTTGCTCTTGCGACAGTCTTTTGCTTTATGACCCTCTATCCCATAGTTGTAACACTTATTAGTGCCCGTACGACATGTTCCTGGATGTTTCTTCCCACATGCGTTGCACTGGAGAAACTTGAGCTGCTTGTTGGACGGACCATTCTCAGTGTCGTTCCGTCGCTTTCCCTTTCCACCGTGGTTCCCTTTCCAGTTGGCCTTGATATTTTCCGGTTCTTCCTTCTGAGTTTGCTTCTTGTCCTTGCCTAGTGCCTTTAGGTAGTGTTCAGTATTCAGGGCACTGCTAATTACCTCCTCCGTGGTCCGCGGCCTATTAACTCCGCCGGCCACATTAAGTGCTATCTCCGGTCTAAGCATTTTCAGCATAAGCCTGACCCTTTCTCCTTCCGTCCTAACTAGTTCCGGGCATAGTCGTGCCAGGCGATTGAATCTTCTCACCGCTTCTTCCACCGTTAGGTCACCTTGTCGAAATTCGGTGAATTCATCATAGTGCCTACTTGTTACCCGAGTGTGGAAGAATTCTTCGAAGAATTCCGTCTCAAAATCTGCCCAACTCATTTGGTTCACTGGTCTTTTCACTTTCACTCTGTCCCACCACATTCGGGCGTCTCCCGTGAGACAGAATGATACGCATTTGACATTTTCATGCTCAGGCCAGTCCAATAATTCTATCGTGCTCTCCATTGTCTTAAACCAAGCTTGTGCGTCCCATGCTTCACAATTACCAGAGAATTTCTCTGGCCTCAGTCTTTGCCACTGGATCAGATACGCTTCTTGGCGAACCACCGGTGCCGGATTCACTGGTGGTGCTGGTGCTACTACTGGCTCCGGTTCAGCTACTGGTATGGTTGGCGTACTATTCTGATTTGGGGTAGCAGGATTCCCTTGTTGATTCATCATGGTAGCAATCATCTGTTGCTGTTCCGTAAGCTGTCGTTGTAGCTCAGTAACTACATGTGCCCAATCAGGTGGAGGTGTGGTCTCCTCCGTTCTGGTATTTCGTCTTCTAGCCATACTTATTTTTCCTAAATGATAACAGTATTAGTCTAAGTTATTATTTATGCATTCATGAATATCTTAACATATCATGTCTAGGTTTCATGCCATGTTTAGGTCATCGTTGAGGTATTCTTTCTTAGGTTGTCATATCATCTTACCATTCATACGCGTCAAGATCTAGCCGATGGTATTATCATTCTTACTTGACTCATGCTTAAATTGATACCATTTCTACTCTTTTTTATTCATCAAAAGCTTTTATTACATTTTTTTTTTGTTCATAACTTTTTCTCTTAAAAGGCCAGGTAGGTTGTGACTACTCCTGCCATAAAGGACATGATAGCAGTAGTCATCATCAACCCAACCTGTATCGACTTGCCCAGATCATTCTGGGGTGGATCAGGCATTATCGGAGGTTGAATCTCCGATGCCTCTTCCGGGTCGATTATTGTCTCTTCATCCATTCCCTCGTCTTCTTCAACATGTTCGTCCGGTTCCATCGGGTCTTCGTTTAGTTCCCCCTCGAGGTTGTTCAGTCCCCACTCGAAGTCTATTATATCGTTGGGGTTGAAACCCATTTCCATGTATTCAGCAAGGTTAAATTCATCCTCGCCCATCTCAGGAAACTCGTTCTCTCCTTCATAATATTCCATAATTTCTGAATCTTCATCTTCATTATCGTCCGAATTCCCTTCCTCGATTTCCTCGAGATCTTCCTCTCCGAACTCGCTGTGTTCCGGAGATTCCGAGTCGCTCACATAGTTGTCGAAGTATTCAAGCATATCGGGTTCATCCGCGAACTCGAGGTATTCGCCAAAATATTCTACATCCTCGGGATCGTATTCGAATGGGATATAGTCCATTTCTACAAGATTTTAAAGATTCATTATTCCTCTTATGTTATAGCCTAAGGTTCTTGTATCTAGGCTACCATTCATGCATCCTACTTATCATCATGCATCATTCTCTAGGGTATAGCTTAAGGTATCCTTCCTAGGCTACCATTCATGTATCTTAGAGTATCATACTATTTTGCATACAAATAAATTATGCAACTGTACTTACTTGGAGCGGCGGGAAGGAGCTTGATGTGTGTGTAGTGAGCTGGCTAACCTCACTCTGATACCACCTGTAGCGCCCGCCCTTCTTACCCAACCAAAGGCGGCGCTACGTTCTTATACTACTTACGTACATGTTTTACTATAACAGCGGAAGAATAAAAAATTTAAAGAATTTAATTTATTAAGCATAATATCACATATTCTGATTTGTTCAAATGTGCATATATTGAACTTATAACTAAAAATATTAATTTGTCCGAATCGTCCTAGCCGAGCCACCACCACACACATCACTATCTGCTCCTCCTGCTGCTCCGTTGTTCATCCAGCTTTCTCTTTTATCTGCGGTACAAGGAAAGTAAGCTATGAGCACTCATGGCTCAGTAAGTTCCTTTCCTACTCACTAAAACCGAGAATCATCGTATATCAAGAATGGATCAACATATCATCGTCTCAACTAATCATAACATAACATATCATTCTATTCAAACATATCATGCATATTTCTTATTCACATATCATTTCATAGAAGCATGAATATCATATCATAAAACAAATAAATCACAAGCATAAGACATACAAGGCATCATATTCATATCATAATATCACATGACATTATATCATATCATCATATAATTCAAGCACATATGAATGTAGGCAATGCATCGTGAATTTGAAAACTTATACTTAATAGTACTTGAAATTAATATCATCATCATTTGGGATCCCGGTTTGTACCACATACATAATGCGTAGGTCCAAGGTAGCAAGTCTTGAGCCCTACCATGCATACATACTAGGCCCGAGTCTTACTCCATCGACCTAGGGCACTCAAAGGGCCATTACTGACGAGGCTCGAGTCTTACTCCATCGACCCCGGGGCGTTTACGGAGCCCACCCTTGGTACGAACCATAAAAATAACTTATCATGCATAACTATCATATCATGTCCTTAACAATCTTTCATGCATTTATTCTTTTCATTTCTTTTCATTATGTATAGCATTTTCTATGCTATCACATATCATAACATAACTTCATTTCTTTTCATTATGTATAGCATTTTCTATGCTATAACACATCATGACATATTTCATAATATAACTTCATTATGCATATCATTTCGTAACTAAAGCAATCATGCATTCTAACTTATTATCATATCATTTTCATACAGACATGGCATAGACATATTTATTGTTTTGTTCTAGGGTTTCTAGGGCATCTATCCCTTCATGGCCGAACACATAATGATTCATTTAGGTCATACAAACATGTATCACATTCACACATTATCAAGTTTTCATAAGAAGTACTTTTAACCCCTTAGGTTTCATTTCCAAGGCCTCTAGGTCCTTTAAACCTTACTTGGCCGAAATTCATAGAATATAAACTTCCTTTAAGTGGCCTAAAGCATGGGAAACCTAAGTAAATTTCATAGCAAGATTTACTAAGAACATCATACACAAAGTTGGATCATAAACAAGCTAGGACTCTTGTGATCTTACATGTCATAAATCATGTAACTAATTTTCTACATTCCAATTAAACATGAGAGCATTTAATCATCTTTCATAACATAATATCACAGAGGTCATTGAGCATATTAGAATTTTGTTTAAGCTTCTCTAAACCATCACCTTACCATGGCCGAAATATTAAGAGTAAGGTTCATGAGTTTCTTTCAACATACAAGCATACAACTCTTAAGAACTTTATATCATATAAGCATAGTTATTTTAAATTCAAGGTCCTCCTAACCCTAAATTCTTTCTTGGCCGAAACATGAGAGTGGGGTTCTTTTGGTTCCAATCAACTTCCAAGCAAGAAAACCATAGGAAGGTCCCTAGCATTTCATAGAGGGAACCTTGCACTAGTTTGGTTAGACAATAATTTTCCTAACCTATTTACAATATTTTTGATTGAAATTCTAGGGTTACATACACCTCTGATCATGCATCATATATGTATAAAAACATAGGGGAAAACTTTCTTTCAAGGCATAGAAAAAGAATCCGAAAATCACATGAAAGCCTTGTACCGCAGGTGAGGGGAAGCTTACATTCTTTGCTTAAGTTTCCTAGAGTTGAGAACTTGCTTGTGGACCTTTCTTCCTTGCTTGCTTTGCTCGGCACCAATGGAGGAAGAAGTGGCTAGGTCTTTTGGTGGAGAGGAGGAGGAAGAAGAGGAGGCTTCTTCCTCTTGTGTTGCTCGGCAAAAGAAAGAAAGAAGGGGAGAGTTGTTGCTCTCGGCAACAAGAGGAAAGAGGGAGGGAGAGTGCTCGGCACAAATGGAGGAGAGGAGGAGAGAGAGTTGAGGATGAAGCCCCCTCCATGCCTATTTATACTAAAGTGAGGGGAGGAAAACTTGACTTGATTCATCCTCCTCATTTACTTCTCCTCTTAATGAGAAAGAATATGCTAGGGAAATGCTTCTTGAGTTTCTCTCTTTTCTTTCTCTTAATTTCTCTCCTTTCTTTCCTTTAATTATAATTCCCATCTCTCCTCTTACAATATTCACTCCTATCACACTTGGTTAGCACATGCATGCATCCACAAGAGAACCAAGGATCAAATCCTTCTCCTAACATATTTTTGTACAAAATAATTCATGTATATGCATTATGCATAAATATTTCATACATGCATATATAATATCTCATATTTCTTTTGTTTACATTAATTCCTTGCATTATAAATCATGTATAGAACTTTATATTCTCAACTTTATTTTCTTTCATAAAGTTTTTAATCATCTAAATCCTTCCCATCGTAACATTCAACGTAGACTATCTACACATTCTCTTCATTACATTCGTACTCTCATTGCCCTTACTTTATCTAGGCTTTCTAGGGGTGTTACAATACCTTATTAAGTCCCAGTTCTCCATTTGGTGCCCTATTGCGTGGAGTCCGTTGAAAATGTTTTTAATTCTTGCGTGGAGTTGGCTAGCCGTTTCTCCCTCCTGCATTTTTTATGTTAAAAATTCTATTTAAGAGCAAGTCTCATTTTGTTACCTTAGCGTTGCTCGTTCCTTCGTGCAGCTCGATCAGTTTGTCCCACAGCTCTTTGGCGTTCTTGTGTGGTCCGACCCGGTTTAGTTCCTCTCTAGTCAATCCACACTGTAAGGTGTTGATTACCTTGTTCTCTGTTGATGCCTTCTTCTTTAGGTCTGTTGTCCAATCTTCTGGATCCAGTAGATTCCCGGAACTGTCTACTGGTATTTTGTAGGGTCTGGTGATGCTCATCCACTGGTCGAAGTCTGTCTTGAGATACACTTCCATTCGCTTCTTCCAGTACGGGAAATCATCTCCGTTGAAGAGGGGAGGTCGCACTGTGCTGAAGCCCTCGATCTGCGACATTTTTAATCTGCACACACAAAAAATATATAGAGAGGTTCCAAGACTTGGTCTTGGATTAGTAGTGCGGGAAGAATTAAAAAAAAATAACTAAATTGGTGTTGCACCATTTAGTTTTAATTACGACGAAATTTTTTTTCCAAAAGAGTAATAATACCAGTTTGGATTTTTACGAAAAACTGAAATCCGAAAAAAAAAAAAGCAAATCACCCCCTTGTCTGATTGGTGGTTGCACCATATCAGAACGGTACCTGCTCTGATACCACTTATTGGATCGTGAAGTTTCGCTAGGGGGGGTGAATAGCGATTATAAAAATTTTGACAAGAGCAAGCGCAGCGAAAAAGACGAAATTAAAACAATGCTAACACAATAACCAATTTTACTTGGTTCGGAGCCTTTGACGACTCCTACTCCAAGGCCCGCACATGAGGATGCTTTCGTTGGGCAATTCACTAGCAATTCGAATAATCGTTTTACAATTGAAAGTACAATTGCTAATGAAAAATAAAGCAGTACCAACAGAGGAAGAAATCAAAAAGAAAAGAGCGCGTTGTCGGAGCTTTGCGGCGTCGTAGGAGCCCAGAAGAGCATATCGTCAATTTAGAGTTGTTGTTGAAGCTCCACCCCTGCCCCTTCTTTTATATGAAGCTCGGGGCGGCCCGGATCCCTTCCGGGCGCCCTGGTGGGACGTGGCAGGTCTAACCAGTGAGCTCTACGTGGCGACGACATGTTTGGATGAAATTTGCCTCCCGAGCGCCCGGATCCCCTCTGAGCGCCCGAACCACCTTTTTCCAGGGAGCACCTTTCCTGCAAAACAAGATTAGTCTGAGGCAAATATATAAATTATAACCTGCAAAACAGAGTGTTAGTTCAGTTTATAGTTTAGCAAAAAGAGTATGACTTAGATTCCGTCTTTCCGAGACCGAAATTTAGTCACGATCTCGACTTAGATATCCGAAATGGATCTAAGCCGGATCGACACCTAATGTTTCCTTCCCGGGAACGCGTCCTCACAGTCACTTCTTTCCAGTGACTTACCTTTGCTCACCTGTCAGACGTTCGGTCAGCCCTTCGACCCGTCTGGACTTCTCGCCTATGTCCGGTCAGCCCGTCGACCTGCTTGGACTTCTCGCCAGCTATCCGATCAGCCCGTCAACCTAGCTGGACTTCTCGCCAAGCGTCTGGTCAGCCCGTCAACCTGCTTGGACTTCGTGCTAGACATTCGGTTAGCCCGTCGACCTGTCTGGACTTATCCTGCACACTCGGTCAGAGTGTTAGATCACGACAAACCTAACTTAACCGGATTTGTCATTCATCAAAACCTGAGTTAGACCGTTAGTGCTAACCGCACCAACAGAAGCATCAAACTTTTTTATTTTATGAAGCTTTTGCGTATTTTGCTGAACTAAAATTGTTGGTAGCTGAACTGGGAAGGGATATAAGTACAAACTTTGAGTGTTAGTGTCTCAATTCTCAAATGTAGTTTCTTATAATTGATGAAGCAGATAGAATATTATTGGAGGCTAACTTTGTGGAAGATATAAAACAGATATTTAAACGTTTACCAAAGGTATGCTATTAAGTTTCCTAGGTCCTCACAAAAGTGGTGCAAAGTTTGCATAAGATTTATTAATCGTTACATGCATTGTTTGCTCATTCTTTAATGGAATATATAGTCTCCAGCTAACACCAGCTTAACATATAATAATAATATGCAGACAATGCAAATTACTATATTTATCGTCACTGAGACTAAGCAGATTCAATCTACTTCAAACCTTTGGTAGAAGTATCAGTTTTTGCTTGTTTTTATAATGATGGGTTGAAGATGGTAGATTGAAGCAAGGGTAGCAGCATGAACTTTTTATTTTCATTAGTTTTGTATGTTTTGTTAAACTGGGAAATGTAAGAGCAGAATGAAAATGCAGATTAAAGCTGAGATAGATTGATTGTATGAACTTATTATCTTTATTTTTTGTTTGTTTTTCTAAACTCTGAAATGTAATATTAGCTAAACTTTTAATCTGCTAAATTTGGATGTTGGGTGTTGTATGTTTCAAAACATAAAAACATCTTTTATTTTATTATAAATTATTGAACTATCATTTTGTTTATTGGCCTTAGTTTTATGTTTATTGTCCTTAGTTTTTATTTGTCTAGATTTATTTTATTTCTGTCCAAATTATTAAAATGGAAAAGGGTGTTATATTAAATTTTTATTCTATTTTTATATTTTTGATGTATTTATCATTTTATTTATTTATATTCTATTGCATATAATTTTAGTGTAAATGAATCTATTGCATATAATTTTAGTGTAAATGAATCTATTTCGAATCATTCGAATAGCTCGAATTCAAGACATTTCAAGCTAAAATAAAATTTAGTTCGAATAAAGTTCGAATAATTCGAATTGAATTCGAATTCATTTTGAATCAAGCTCTAGTCTATGGTAATTAGTATTTAGAACTTCGAATCGAATTCGAATAGTATATATATATTTCGAGCTCAAATCTGAATATTAATATTTTTATAATATTCGGCTCGATTCCATTCGTTTGTACCCCTACACTAGACGATTACTTCACATTGGCTGAGTGAATAGAGCCCTCTGTTCGCCCCCACCAGTCGACTAGTAAACCCTAAATCTAGGGTTTTACCCTGAGTACAATCTCTCATGCACTCGTCCTCAATCGCACAATATTGACCTTGCTTTCTAGCCTCCTCCATTAGCCTTATGTCCCTCGGATGCTTCCCCATCCTTCACATCTTGCCTTCAAGCGCTTCCTTTGTCATTGTCCTTTATTGTCGTGTCTTCCATTATGAAGAAGTTCCTCACCTTTGGGACATCACCTTGTTAAGAGCTCCTTGATCCGATGCTTTAACCTTGCCAAGAGCTCCTCGCTTCGAGACTTCATTCTTATCAAGTCACACTTGGACTTACATTATCAAGACTATACATTTGGACTTAGACGATCAAGCCTCCACACTTTGACTTATCTTTGTCAAGATGACACTTCAACTTTGCCTTGTTGTACCTATGTCCTACACACTCACAAGCGTATATTAAATACAACAATAACCTAACTTATACCTTTTCCCAAACATAAAAATCTAGAGTTACACCAATTGCTCCAACATCAAGTAGTTCAAGAAGGACCGCTTGTTAAAAAGCAAAGTCCTAATTGTGGTTAGGTAAAGGAAAATTCAAGTGGGTCAAGAAAGACCGCATGTTGGCAAGAAAAGTCCTAATTACGATTAGATAAACAAAGTTCAAGTGAATCAAGTAAAATCAATGTTAGCAAGGTAAAATCCTAACTGTGGTTTGGTAAGAGGAAAATCCAAGTATGTCAAAGAAGACTGCACTTGGTGATCGAAAGTCCAATGGAAAGTTAGTAAAGTCCAAGTGGGTCAAAAGGTTGATTGAACACTTGGTAGAGAAATCCTAACAGGTTATAGTTCACTGGAAGTTGAGCAAGGGAATCCTAGACTCAGGTTAAGTGAGTTAGGATTGGGCAAATGATTATGTAATCAATTGTGTCAAATCCAATCGATTAATGAATCGATTGGGAGCCTATCTTTGCAAAGTAGGAAAGGCTCGGATCAATTAGGTAATCAATCAAGGTAAAACCCAATTGATTAGGTGATCAATTGAGAGAAGAAGTTCGTGAAATAGAAGGTGGTTAGATCGATTGGTTAATCGATCAAGATCTGCACCAATCGATCAAGTGATCGATTGGGAACGTTTCTTTGCGACAAACAATATCTTCTTGATCGATCAACTAATCGATTAATTGGAGTTTTTCGTAAAGCACAGTAGCTTTCTCGTGAGAGCGTAATTGATTGGGTAATCGATTGGGAGAAGCTCACAAGCGAACAGTGGACTTTGTAATTGATTGAGTGATCGATTAAGAAGGTTCGTAATTGATTGGTTAATCGATTAAATGACGAAGAAAAGCGTCGTTGCGATGTTTGGATGACTGCATGCGTTTGGATCTTTCGTGGCAATCAATTGAGGATAAGACCAATCAATTAGGAGCCCCGATCCATGGGATATAAAGGCGTCGACAAAGATTCAAACGCAACTCTTCTTCTCCACTCTTCATCACTGATCTTTGAGCTTTGGAAGACAAGTGTTACTGTACTTTCCAACCAATCAAGAGGTGTTTACAAATTACAAGAAAGCAAGTAAAGTTTTCATTTGTATTGCGTACTTTCTTCTTGTTTGCATTATATTTCTTATTTGTGAGCTTGTACAAGGTTTCTCCACTTTCGGAATATTTCCGAGAATAAGTATTTTCATAGTGGAGAATGTCCTTTGTGTGGATTCTTAGATTAATTACCTCGTTGAGGTGAATACTAAGTAAATCTGGATATTAGCATCACCTTAAGTGTTTTCTGCTACAACTCATTATTGAAAAAATGATTGAAGTTAATCATCTCCTCTAACTTGTCGGAATGTCCTAACAAATTACTCTGGCATGTAGCCATTATACTTATTACTAAAGTATTATAATAAAAAAATTATGGAGGTCATTTTTTTGTTTTTTAATTTTTTTTAAAGATTTATATAATTTAGAATGTATTTTTCAGCTTAACCCTAAATTATATACCTATTCTATTTGACAAATATATAATAATGCCACTCACAAGTATCTCAAATCAAGGACGATTAACCAGCCAAGACCACCTCTTACTCTTGTTTTTGTTTCTTCTGATGTGTCTATGTAGCCAAGACCACCTCTTACTCTTGTTTTTGTTTCTTTTGATGTGTCTATGTTGGTATGATATCGTGGTAGGATATTTAAGTTGTTATCTAAATATTTTTGGTTCGATTCCTAGGTATGATATATTTATAGAAATTTTTCTTCTAAATGAGGGATGTAATTAAAGGATATTGGGCTTTTAGGTTGATCATCACATGTACTTCCTAATTTATCCTGATGACTGATAAAAAATTTCTATAAGTCGGATTGATGATCCTAAGGATAGTTAATACTACTAACTATGATTATCATTTTATTTTGTTCCGATGTACTTAAAGTCACACCTATCCGATTTACATTTTTTCAGTTTTATGTATAAAATTAATTCTGACAAATAAATACAAGATTAGTACCAATTTATTTTTAGAAAGTTTTGGATGATATAAGGATCGATTCTTAGTATGATATATTTATAGATTTTTTTTTAAATGGTGCACATAAGGATACTGAATATCTGGATAGTGAGTCATAAATATTTTTTAATTTATCCTAATGACAGATTGAAAATTGAACTGATTACCAGATTTGGTATTACGTAGTTTATATCATTTTTAATATTTTCAGGATTTCAGTAGATTTATTAAAATTATTTTTATTGATTTTTTTTAGATTTAATATTATTTTGATAATTATTTTTCCCTATCCATCAATAAAATATTTATGACCCGGTCAATGGTATAATAAGTCGCCTTCTCAGTTTCGTGTGTATTGAAGAATTGAGTCTCAGTCTTAGAATTAATAGATTAATTTATTTTTATGAGTAATTAATCTAATAATATTCGATTGATTGATCTAAGAATTGATGCTCTATATAAAAAAAACTTTTATATAATCGGATCTATTCACTTTTTAAAAACCTTTTATCACCTTAAAAAATAATTAAAAAATTAAAATACTTATGATTAGATGCGTAATTATTTTTTATAAATTATTTTTTAAAAAAATTCAGCCATCTCACTTATTTTGGATAGGGTTGTAAATAAACCGAACTTTAGGGTGTTCAAACTTGTTTGATAAGATAATCAAGTCGATCCGAGCCGAACTTAAAATGAACTAAACTTTTAAAATGAGTGTTCAAGCTTGACTTGGTTTATTTTTTATGAGCTTTAGCTTGTTTGAAGTTTGACTTGCGCTTGGTTCGTTTAGATGTTATCAAACTCACGATTCAAGCTTGGTTCATTTAGATGTTATCAAGCTCTCAATTCAAGGTTGTTTGATTGTTTGAAATTTTTAATTATTTGATTGATTATTGAGTTTGATAATTTAAATTTATTTATTTATTTTATTATTTATTTAGCATATTGAAAAGAGTTTTATTAACGAATATGGTTTGTGAATATTGCTCATTAACATTGTTCGTGATGAACTGAACACATATATGTTCAAACTTATTTATTTAACTTAACGAACTGTTAAACTTATTTATTTAATTAATCTTATATATATTAAACAAACATAAATAATTTTTTATTAAATCGAATACTAAACTTATTCACGAATACTTTATTCATTTACAGATCTATTTTAAACATCCGTTTACATAGCCCAATGTTATGAATTTTTTAAACTCTCCAATATTCCCAGGTGGAACTTAAATTCTCGTTATCTAATAATTTCGTCATATGTATTGCCATTATAATCCGGGACAATTTTACACCTGCTATTTCTTTTTGTTTTTTTAAACTGGATCACCGCTCGCCAACCTGTTTGACCAACTCACCCGGCATCACGTGCAACGGCGGACGGACGTTCAATTCCTCGCGCGGTGGATAACCATTAACCGGCAGTTATCTCGCGCGAAAGGGTACAAGCGTAGGTTGGTCAGCGCCGGCACTGGGCCCCGCTCGATCATTCACGTAGAGCATGAGCCAAAGACAAAAGATGCGGTGGTCGTGGCCCCTCTGTCTGTCTGTCTTTTTATTTATTTATAATAATAATTTAATTAATATATTCTGTTTTTTTTTACTGTGAAGAAAAGGAAAAGCAAAAGATAAAGCTAATTGGGAAATCAGAAATGGACCGAGGCATGATTATGATTTATGAAACCCTGCCTCTCTCACTTTTCAGGGAAAGGAGAGGAGAGGGAAATAAAGGCGCATCACATTTACTGCTTCCCCTTTCCGTCGCCGAGATGGCGCCCGTTCAATTGGATCATCCTCTCCTCTGACCTGCCGTGCATGCAACCAGCTGCAATTTTAATTCCCATTAATTTCTTTGTCCTTAATTTCCACACCCCACTGAGATCCAGCTAATTAATGTTTTTGGAGAAAATCAAAAAATAAAAATAAAAATAAAAATAAAAATAAAAAGGCTTCTCTTATTTTCATCAAAAGTGCATTTAATGTTAAATTTTATAATGTTTAAATTTATTTAATAGGATAATTAAGTTAAATCAAATAAGTCAAATTTAAAATGAATTAAGTCCCCTATTACTATAGTCGTTCAAGTTTGATTTAGATTCGTTTTTTATAAATTTAAGTTTAGTTGGTTTATATGTTGAACTTGATCATGTAATTTTATCTGTTTCTTTTTTATTTATTATGCCAATAAGAGTTTTATTGAATTTATAAATTTATTTACTAATAATAGTGAGAAGGAGATTTATGTTGAGAGAAAGGGAAAAAAAATTGAGAGAAAGAGGAAAATAATCAGGCCCAATAGATCCGGGTTGACTTTATCATTATCTTTATATAAAAAGAATAAAATATCCAACGAGATATTTTACATCACTTAAAAATTAACCTTTTAACTTTATAATAATAGATAGTCATATTTTTTTAATTAATATTAAATATCTAATTTTTTAAACCAACTAATTTTAAAATTGAGTGAAAAGATGTATCAATTTTTCTACATATCACTACTTATATATAAACAGTTCATCATTCAATACAGTAGTAAAACTAAATTATTTTAGCTTTATCAAAGTCTCTTAATAGTTATAATTAAATTACTTTAATTTAAATAAAATATATTATAAAACAATATTATTATATAAAAAATATTAATATTTTAAAAATCACTTTATTATTGTAACCGCTAGGAAGGTAATCGATATAATAATATTAAAATAAAAATTTATTTTAGGTAAAGAATTGTTAGGGTGCAAATTTAATATATATATATTTAAAAAAACAGCGATAATGTCAAAAATTCTAGTTGACCACCTCAAATACCAAAATTTCCTTTGAAATATTTAATCAATCACCAGGACAATAAATTGGTTGTCTCCTACTATTAAAATATTTTAAGACATTATAAAAATAAATAAATAAATAAATAAATATATAATAAATCTATTTTTCAATTCATGGTTACACGTAATATTTTATATCGAACTGGACCCGACCGCGTCGGCCGAACCCACCAACTCATCATTGTGCAATCGTCGTCGACGATGGCAGTATCGTAATTTCGAGAGAAACGTCTCCCCCGGTTCGGTTGCACGGATCTTGATGAAGATGGACCGGTCGGATCATTTGGTCGTGGGGAGGTGAAGTGTTCCGGCGGAGCAGCGGAAAGGCTGCCGGTTCTCTGATTCATCGCATCTGCCGGTGCCGCCATTAAAGAAAGGAATTAATGGAGGAGCTCTCCGGGTGCTCTCAAAAGCCTCGCTCGTTTGGCGTTCATGTCGGTGGACGCTTGCGGGGGATGATGGGCTCGGCTGCTGTCTCAGTCTCGGTCTGTGTTTGATGATGGCTGTTTTTGCTTTCGGAGGTCGAGGTGTCTGACTGTCCTTGGTGTACGCGAGCTCGGGCAGCCAATGCCGGATGTTTTTGGCGTAATCTTTTTGTTCGGTCGGAGACGCAGTGCTCAGGCGTTGGCAACCTGGAGTTTCGGAGGAGAGATGCGAATTTAGGGGGGTAAATGAGTGTTGACGGTTGGCAGTCCTGCTATTTGAAGACAACGGTGCGACATTTCTCTAGCAGATTTTGTTTGATTAGGGCTTCATGCAGTGATTCTACAAAATAGAGGAAGGCGCCTGACTGTATTGTAAAGGTCAATCAATTTTGTTTTCCTAAATGATGCCGTCGTGTTTCTTTTCTGTTTGATTTCATCGCGGAGCAGTGAACCGGAAAGGGGTAGCTATTAGCTGTTATCTTTTCTCTTGAGCAAACGGATATGCATTCGCTTAGTAGTAGATTATGTGCTGGTGGAGTGATAGTTCTGATATAGAATCTGCAGTGCCTATAAAGAAATTTTTTTGCATCATATTCGGTCGGGCTATTAGCTCCAAGGAGGGTGTTCCTGGTGAAACTTGATCAGCAATGCCAAGCATTAGAGCTCCATCATCAAAAAGGACTGCAAGTCTATTGGTATGCCTTTCGATTAGTAAAAGTTTGATAATTTTTCAAAAGAGTTACTATAATGCCACATTCTGGTTTCTTTGTGTAGGTGGCAGTAAAATGTAGGCCACTGACTGAAGCAGAACAAAAGCAGTGCAGGCATATTATTCAAGTTACGGATGATAAGGTGTTAACTACAGATTATTTATGTTTTCCCTATTCTTTGTCAAGTAAAATTTTCTCTTTCTGGAGTCCAGCCGTGATGATGATTGCTTCTTACTTCACAGAGCTTAATTGTCTTAGATCCTGACCTGTCAAAGGACTATCTTGACCTCATACAAAATCGGACTAAAGAAAGAAGATATAACTTTGATCATGTATTTGGACCTGGTTGTTCCAATGTGGTATGTGCTATTTATTTATTTTCCTTGTGTTTCTGTTTTATGTATTCCTCCCTCCCCCCCTTCCCTTTTTTCTACATGTTATTTCAGAGCTCCAACTTTCTTCATGAGCTCATAACAGTATTTAATCATGCATAGCGAGCATCGGAGAGTCTGTGCAAATGTGACAGAGCTTAGCTAGATAATGCTACAAATGCATTGACACTTTTATTTTTTAAAGTTGTGAATCTAATTACTGGGATATATTCCTCAAGTGAATTGCTACATTAACTTGACCATCTCAAAGTTTCTTACATTATTAAATTTCTTTTTATCTCTTCACCAGGAAAAGGCTATTACTTTTGTATTGAGGGAGCATGCATGAATATTGCTTGTGAAAGTCACTGTTTATATTTGAGTGATGATTACATAATCGATTTTGTCAACGCATATTATCATGCTATTTTTCAAAATTTTATAAAATTTAATGCACATATATATATATATATATATAAAATGTCTCAATGTATCATAACTTTTTCATCTTTACATTATTCTCATGCGCATCAAGTTCTTTGATAGATATTTTTCTAGCATTTGTTCACTGGAATTGTTTTTGGCATGAACAGGATGTTTACCGAAACATATCATCAACCATTGCTGGTGTCATTCAAGGTCTTAATGCCACTGTATTTGCATATGGCTCAACAGGAAGGTATTTATGTTTCGATATGCGTTTCACCATCCTTTTAATTACCATCCAATTTCAATAAAAATGATTTCTAGTTATGTAATCAGGGCAGCTCTAAGTCTTTATGAACGACAAAATCAAGAGCTACATTATTTGTTTTTGTTGGAAGGGGAAGACTAAAAGCCATCCCTCTGCGTATGTTAATAAGTAGGGTAAATTACAGTGATCAGCTTATAGACATTAGGGAGAAGAGCTACAATTTCTCATGATATTTCTCATTTGGATTCTGGCAGCAATAGATCCTTATGAATGACAGAATCTACATTTTGTTTTTTGTTGGAAGGGGAAAGACCAAAAGCCTCCCCACCATGTATATTTATAAATAGGGTAAATTATATAGGTCAGGTAGGACAAACTTCAATGAGAAGAGCTACAATTTCTCACGATATCTCTCATTTGTTTTCTGATCTATTTGATTCTTTTAAGAAACAGCAAACACTGTGTAGAGATTGATGCTAAGTAACCCAAGGAACATATGGGTGGTTGAAAAAAGCTGGAATTTGTTTCATTCAAGTAATTTCCCTTCTATTCTAGCAAATAAATATTGAAATGATATCCATTTTTCCACAAAATTAGACCTAGAGAGAAAATAATTTCTCCTTTATGTATATTCCTACAATTACAAATACAATCAAATTCTAGTCCTCTCTTCAAATACACCTCGTGGCAAATGGAATTCTCCTGGACTGTTGTTTCATTTGCTAAAAATTGTGGTTAAATAAGGTAGATGTACATGACCACAAAATATATTCAGTCTCTTTATTATACAGTCAAATATCTATATGTTTGACACATCACATTTGACTATGTTGGCTTTCATTTTGCTTCTTCATGTTATTAGAATGCAAGACAACTAACAGAGCTCCTTGCTCTCAGTTTATATTCTGTTTATCATTCTCTTTGTAGGTGATTTTGACTCTTTAATAAAATTGTTCCTTCGTTGATTAAAATACGAATCTCAGATAGTCTCTTTTACAGTGGTAAAACTTACACAATGGTTGGAATCCCCAAAGACCCTGGACTCATGGTCCTTAGTTTGCATACCATATTTGATCTTATCAAGAAGGATAAGACTTCAGACATTTTTGAAGTATCTTGTACATATCTCGAAGTATATAATGAAGTATGGTTCCCCTTTCTTCACTAGTAATATTAAATGTTTATCTTTGTTGTTCTCCAACTTCACAAGCACTAAAATCATTTGACCTTCTGCAATTACAGGTTATCTATGATTTGCTTGAAAAATCTTCGGGCCATTTGGAACTTAGAGAAGATCCCCAACATGGTGTTATAGTTGCTGGTTTAAGAAGCATTAAGGTCCTTGTCCTTATCTTTGTATTTTCTATTTTGTATACATAGTACAAAAAATGCCTTTTGTAAGCAAAGCAGCAACTAGAATTGTCTTCCCCTTTTCTCTTTCTTAGTTGTTTTCTGTTATGTAAATTTAAATTTCTTAAACAATCTGAATGAATTTGCTTTAGTAGTTTTTTACGTTAAGTTTTCTTTGTATAATTAATTTTGATGGCGCAAGAGTTATTTCTTAATCTAGTTCTCTGTGTAGTTGTCCCACGGTAATCTGCTTCAGGTAGTTTGATTCTTGTAAATCTCATTGTTATTTGAATTGCCAATTGACTAAGCTGTTGTCTGTCAACCTTTTTCACTGGTTCTCCCTGACAATGGAAGTAATTTGTTTTCTTGTTGATCAAAATTCATCTGTAATGCAATAACATATTGTTTCAACCTGAAACATCAGCAATGTACCTAACCTTCTCTGCTTGGCGCCATGCTTGTATTGAAAATTTTCTCTTCATATTGTTTGTACTGTGCTATTATAATTGACTCATATGCCCTTCTGTTTTTAACAATTTTTCATATAATCTTTTAATTGTCTGCTCTCTTCAGGTTCAGTCAGCTGACAGGATTCTTGAATTGTTGAATCTTGGAAATAGTAGGCGCAAGACTGAAAGCACTGAAGCAAATGCAACCTCATCACGGTAATCTGTTATCTTTGTGCCCGTTAGTGTCATATACTACTGTACACTAGGATCCAACAGCTGAATCCTTTCTTTTCATTTAATTCTAACCAACGTGATGTTTATTGATATGAAGCTCCTTTATCCATGCTACATTGCTTATTTAATGATTCAATTCTGCCATGCACCTCCCAAAATACTCAATGATTAAGTTTCTACAGCATGCAGACCCACTATACTAATCTTTTCATAAATATTTATGTAAAGTTCGCATGCAGTACTGGAGATTAGTGTGAAAAGAAAGCAGAAAAATCAGTATCAGAGTCGGGTTCTCCGTGGAAGACTTGCATTAGTTGATCTTGCTGGCAGGTGGATGGCTACACGTAGCTTTCTATAGTTTGCCTCTTCCAACATGTTGGCGAGAAAAACTCACAACACTACTCATTATGCACTCTCCATGCAGTGAAAGGGCTTCTGAGACTAATAGCGGAGGCCATAAGTTGAGGGATGGAGCTAATATCAATAAGTCACTCCTTGCTTTGGCAAATTGCATAAATGCTCTAGGAAAGCAACAAAAGAAGGGTCTTGCATATGTCCCTTATCGCAACAGGTGCATCAATTTTTCCAATCAAAATTGTTAATCTAGTTATTGACACCAATATTGTCCACAGCAAGTTGACTCGTATCCTAAAGGATGGACTTAGTGGTAATTGCCAAACAATAATGGTTGCAACTATATCACCTGCTGACGATCAATATCACCACACTATCAATACACTGAAATATGCTGATCGAGCTAAGGAGATCAAAACCCAAGTCCATGTAAGACTGATGTTAATATTGAATTGACTTTGTCGTCATATTTTAATCTTTTTTTACTCTGTTTCTTCATGAAGATCAGTTACTAGAATTGGCAGATTGGGGGATGAAAGTTTGTGTACAGTCCTCAAGCCTTATATTTTTGAAATTACAAAGCATAAATAATAATAGCATCATATAACAGAACACTAGAATGCATTTTTTTGTACTTTTCTGGATATTCCATTTACATGACATTGACGTCCAAAGGAATGGATTTAGCTGGAATATGATGATGTTTGATCTTTCTTAGAAAAACATAGGGACAGTTGATACTCATGTTGCAGACTACCAACGGATGATTGATAGTCTCCAGGTAAACCTATTGACAGAAATATCCTTTTTTATTGGTTTAGAGATTTCTTTAGAAGTCATGGATTGATTGTGTTATGCAGATTGAGGTTTGTCGACTCAGAAAGGAGTTAGCTGAAAAGGAATCACAGTTGAGCACAAAACCTGCAGAAAGGGCTTCGGATGATGAACATTCATGTTTGAATATGTTAAGTCGTGAAACAAGTGAGAATGTACAGGAACACATAAATCTACAGAAGGCTCTGTTTGAGCTTGAAGAAACTAATATACGCAATCGCACTGAGCTTCAACGTCTTGATGATGCTATTGCCATGCAAGAGGTTACATCTGTAATGTTTCCTTGCATTTGGTCATTTGATTTCTATTTATATAAGTTAACTTTTTCTTGATAATTCATATTTGTTTGTGAATCTAGTGGTTATTCAATTACAGCTTGGAGATGCAGAGATGCACTGAGTGAATTAACATCCATAGTATCTTAGACCCGGAACCATTTTCCCTCATCTTGCTATCAAGTTGTGTATTTGATCGGAATATCCACCTTCAGCTTTTAGAAAACTATGATTCTCGAATAAATCCACAATAATATTTTTCAGATGATAGAGTTTCCCCCTTTTTTTTTCATCAACGTTCATGAATTAAAAGAAACAACGCTAGTGATCTCTCAGTCAATCTTTCTTTGGGCCATTACTATCACAGGTTGTGTATGTTATTGGTAATAGGCATTATTAGTATTAGGAGTCAAACATCCCCTATATACATTGGAGGAAACGACAAAAAAATATGAAGAATAGCAGAAAATCCAGAAACAAACAAGATAAAATAAGAGATTAATTTTTCATAGATCAAGATAATTGTTTACATTTATGGTGGCATGAAGAGTTCTTATAGTCACAAGAATAGCATGCAAGAGGATGCTTACTTCCTCTTATAATGCAACTGGTCTAGGGCATACAGTGAAAAAAATGATTGGGTATTAAAGTGAAACCCAGTCGGAGTAGGAAGACCTGATAAACAATGCAAAATAGCAGCGCCAGATAGTAAGGAGTTGAAGGTTTAAATTCTAAACAATAGAAAATTGCTTCGTCATTTATGACTTCCATGCTATGCAAGTTTTGAGTTGCAACGGGTGCTTTTGATTTTGAATATATTGACTATACCCCATTTTTATCTCTCTTTGTGCTCATGGGGCTTATGGAACCAGAGAGCAGTCTAGTAAATTAGCTATGTGGTCGACCTAAATAATCCTGTGATGCCACTTTGACAAGGTGAAGTATGTGATAATGTGAAGTCTTATATTTGTCAAGTTTTTGTTCTATGCTGTTTTTTCTTCCATTTAACCTCTTGGTAAGTGGTCCATAGAAGTCCTTGTGCAATTTGATTTATAATGAAACAAAAGAATTAGTAACACACAAACTACTATCGTCGCATAGAATTTGATTTAATCATCCCTTTATTTACTTGGCAAATGGACTTAGAATGGATGGATAAATGGACCTATCAGCATATGCTCCCTTATTTTTTATCAATCCAAATCTGGAAGATCAAAGAGGTATCAATGTTTTAAAGTTACTTTGGTTCCTATCCGTCCATCCATCCAAAGTAAATAACTTGATGACAATGCTTGGATCTCATCCATCCATCCTGTCATCATTTCATCCAACTTCAGTCATCAATTCTTTATTCGTCAAACCAAGTATGCAAATCCTTGGAGTGCTAATGCCTATTTACTGGGGCTCATTGGTCACTTAACATATTTTGTTTAAAGAAAACATTGTTCTGTCTTGTCACTGAACTTGGATGAGTTTGTGCTTTTTATGCCTTACTGATTGTTCACCTTCAACATGTTAAGTAGTGAACCTTGTAATTTAAAGATTGTAGAATGTTTAGCCATTGACTTATGCCAGTGAGCTTTCTGTATATTTAGGGAGTCGAGAAAGATGGAGCTGTTGTGCGAGCATTAAGATCAAGGAGACAAGTTATCTTGGACAACATCCGTGATAATGATGAAGCTGGTGCTGCTTATAGAAAGGTTGCCCTCAAAGAATCTTTTGAATTGACAGTTTAGTTTACTAAATAATTTTCTTTTTTTTCACACAGGATATACAGATCAATGAAAAACATCGAAATCAGCTACAAAATATGATTGATGAAGCCATCAACAACAATGGCAACAAAACATACCTCCAGATTCTTAGCCAATACCGACTTCTTGTGAGTACTAAAGCAATGTCATATTCAAATGAATGTTTTCTATAAATGATTCAATCTGACGCTTGAAAAAAATACAGGGTATGGCAAATACTGAGCTTCATTTTGAAATGGCAATGAGAGACCAAGTCATACATGATCAGAGAGAAGCAATCAGGACCCTTTGGAATTTGCTTTTGGGATTAGGACTTGACGAACAACAAATTACAGATCTGGCTGCTAAACAAGGTATCAAAATAGAAGTATCTTCTCCTCGAGCAAGTTACCTAAGCATGAAGCAATCACAAGTGGGTTACCACGCCAAAATCCCGCCATTCATACATCCTAGTTCAAACTCTCAAATATATCCTTCTAATGCTTGCATCTTCCAGCAACACCAAGGTTGTAGCTCCGTAGCTTATGTGAGGTCCCAAACCAACAGTCCTACTGTCTGCAGGGAGGAGCACTCTAGTTCTTATTATTCACACTCGCACAATCACTCACACTTATTTTCCGGATTGGGAGAAAGAGGGTCCGGCAGAAGACTGAGTCCATCATTCTATACGCCTGAAAAAACTACCCAAGATGCAAGCAGCTTCTACCCGGCAGTGAAATCTCTACCATCCTTTTGCAGCAAAGAACAGTCATCTTCTGGCAAGGATTTGTTCAATCATCCAAAGGTACTCATTTTGTTCAACATGCATGTCTCCATAGTTTGTACATCCTCATCTCTACCAGGGTGATTTTTGCTTTGCTGTTGAGTGACTTCAAGGAGAGTTAGACGACACCATCTTAAGAATTCATCCATCACCATTTTTAGTTGGGCTAGCAAACCAAGCACCTTGATTGAGCTTGAAACAATGCAGAAACAATATGAATCTGCAGTTATTAGATCAATGATCCCCCTCCCCCCCCCACATTCTATTTGTCACCCTGGATTAAGTTGTCATATTTTAACAGTTATCTCCATATAAGGATGTGATCATTTCCCTCCTAATCTCTTTGATTTTGGCAGCGAGAACCATGGTTTCCATGTAGGCAGAATCTGGAGGGTTGTTCCGTGACTGGATCGAACCACCAACACTCCTACGATGAACTAGCAAGCTATGGTGGTGCCAATTGTGGATTACATGATAATTGTCGTCTCCGCCACTCATCCACAAGGCATCCAGATTTTGTGCCATATGATACAGTCGGTATGAGGCCTTTTAATTCACCAGGGCTCTGATTGCTAGTTTTGTACATTTCTCTTCTCTTTTGTGCTATTTATCCTTAATTCCTGTACATAAGATTCTGTTGATTCTGATTTAGGCATTAGAAGGCAGTACTCTAAATTGTTACCTTTATGTTCTGTCTCTGAATGTCATCAAATTTATTTTTGTATTCAGATCACTTCAAAGTGATCATATACAATGATGATCACAATGACTCGAAGATGGATAAACCAAACAATTATAATCGATATTTAATTTCTTATATTATTATAATGCTCACATGATTATATAAAAATGATGATAGTATAGAACAAGAAATGTATAAAAGAAAATTTATCCATTAGTAATGTATTAAATGGAAATCTATTAATTAATGATAATAAAAAAAATTGGATAAGAATCTGAGCGCAATTATATAAAGACAGTTTTTTTTTTTCACAATTAAATGTTGGCAAAAAATTTAAAAGCCAAAAATAGCGAGAGTTAATTTTTGCTGATTAATATAAAGTGAAGAAACGAGAAAGAAATAATCTTAACGTATATCAATAAAATATAAGAGATTAAAAGGGGCATTCATTGTTTTTTCACAGTGTACTTAAATTCTGTCTTACTCCAACTAGTTCTAGCTCCAACTCCAGCTCCTTGCCAACTAAATTACACATATATTTCTGGATTATTATTGTTTAATTAAAGCCTTCAATAAATACCATTTTTTTATTTTTTTTAAAACTTAGAATAATCACAAATTAATTCCTCGTGATTTATTGAATATATACAATACTGACAAATTGTCTCAATATGAGATAAATCATGAATAATGTGATGTTATAAAAATTCTGAAGAAGGATCCATTATACATAATTTTATCTTATTTTTTATAACAACAATGTAATGTTATATACTTCTAAAATTAGTGATTGGAGTATTGCAAGCCAAATTTAGGGTTGATAATATAAGGTTTTGAAAGATCATTACGATCTAATTAATATTTTTTAAAAATATATATTATTAAATGGTGGTGAATAGAGGGCATGTAATAGATTTTTCAGATCGACATCAAAGATTTCAGAATTTAAATATAAATTTTGACTAAATTCTTGCCTTCAACAGGAAAATAAAAGCTGAGTACCTGCCAAAAGAAAAAAAAAATATATATATATATATTTTGCTCTGAACGTTGAATTCGTGAATTGCATTCCATATTTGGCAGGTCGTCGGACCATCTCGTCTATAAATACCCTCAACCTGAAATGGAGCAGCAAGCAGTCGCCGGAGGTAGCTAGCGGCGATGGTGAGGGGGAGGAAGACGACGAGGGGCAAGCAGAAGATCGAGATCAAGAAGATCGAGGACGAAGATGCGCGCTACATCAGCTTCTCGAAGCGCCGGAACGGGATCTACGCCAAGGCCAGCGACCTCGCCACCCTCTGCGGCGTCGAGATCGCCGTGGTCGTCTTCTCCCCCACCGGCAGGCCCCACTCCTTCGGCAGCCCCTCTGTCATGTCCATCATGGATCGATTCGTCTCCGGCGACCCCTACAGGATGCCCAACGCGATCGCCGGAATCTACCAACGAAAGCAGGTCAGTGTTAATTCGCTCGCCGCCGGCCGCCGGCCGGCGGCGCTTTTTTAAGAATAACTCTGAACTGATTTCGGTCGACGGCCGCAGATGGTGAAGGAGCTGAACCAGCAGCTGACGGAGGTGGTCAGAGAATTCGAGGAGATCAAGGCGCAGCGGGCGGCCCTGGAGCAACGCCGCGCGGAGGCCATCAAGGGCTTGGAGTGGATGGACAACATCGCCGGCATGGGCCGCCAGGAGCTCTTCAAAGCGATGGAGTTTCTCGAGAATATCAAGTTCCGCGCGGAAGCCCGATTGAGGGAGCACCTCAGCATGGCCGGCGCAGGCAACACCAGCGCGGCCGGCGGCAGAAACGCCCTTGTGCCCAGAAACGTCGACGCCTTCTCTGCACCGGCGAGCCAAACTCCCGTCCTCAGAGGTGGCGGTGGAGCTGGAGGATATGTGAACGCGACTCCCTTCAACGGAGGAGGACTTCTCGGTGCTTACAACTACATGAGCATCTTGACCTCCGTGCATCGAGGAGTATACGTCAATCCAGCTTCCATCCATGGAGGAGGCTTCCCTAACTCCCTAGCCATTAGAGGCGGCGGCGGCGGCGGCGGCGCTGCCGGCGGATATATGATTCCTCTGACAGATTCTCTTGCGGCCGCAGAGTCGGAGCCAAACCCACAAGATACAGAGCACTGCTATTCCGGCAACCTCTTCGATCGGATTTGATTGAGCTCCATCTGCAATTCCTCAAAGTTGACTCGTCTCTTGCTCCTTTTTATTTTCTGTCAAAATGGTGAAAAATGCTGGAAACTTTGCCATAGTGTTTGCTTGATTTCCTTCCTGGTTCTTACTGTAGAACTTTGATCCTTCTTTTAAAATTTTTATTTTCAGTAATCAGATATTCTCCTAGTTTGACTTGACTCCAGTCTTCCATTGAGAATATTTAGCAATATTTTTTTTTTGATAAAAGGACTTTCTTGTTTCAGTCGTTTAGTAATTTATTTTTCAAATTATGATTAGTTTCACTTTGCATTCTATGATTTTAAAAAGTTTTTATATGGAAAGTGAGTTAGTTTAGTGCATATGTGTGTGGCCACAAATAAGGAAGGGATTTTAATTAGGGAGAATTAATTACTCTCAATTTTGAGGTTTCACTTGCACTTGTTTGGGAGTTAATGGTTGTCAAATGACCCTAATTGGATTAATGTCTTTTGTTTTGTTTACTTTTGGTTTTAAATTTGAGGTTCATTTTAAGGTTTGCATTGAATCTATTGACATGAATAATGAATTCATATCAATGTTAATCCTTCAATAGCCCTAGGGTTTTGAATTCCATTTCATTCTAAGGATGTTGGTTGCTCTAGACGGATAATCATTAGTATTTTCTGATTTATTTGGCGGACGAAATGTAAGATCGGACTGTCTAATTTAAAATTAATCGAAAGATCTTCTTCTTCATAAGTTTTTAAGTTTCCTATAGCTTCCAAACACACCGATCGTGACGCTTATGCTCCGGAATGCAGCATCCATCCATGATAAACTCATAACCTTAGATATCACCATATAAGATCATCTAAAAAACCTAAAATAGAATCATATAACAAAGCATAAACCTTAATTGTCTACTCTATTGATTTGAACATCATCTCTCTAAAACCCATAGGACCATATGTCATATACCCAATATATTAATACCTCTCTTAATCCTACATTCATTTTTTTTTTTAATTAAACACTGATGTGTATGGTATTATAACACTCATCCATGATTGTGCATTGATTATAATATCATTTGGATGCTCTAATACTAGATGAACTTCCTAATCCTGTCATATCCACCACGGCCAGTCAATATTCAACACGTATGCTGATCATGCTGGGCCCGCTGCCAACCTGACCATGCAACATCATGCATGGACATTCCAATCCAACCCAGACCAACGGTCAATGGCCTCCACATAATGACCAGCAAACCACCACTTCATATTCAATTATTCCAAGTCGATCGATCTCTCTCTGTTTTATAATAATCAACAAATTTAATAATTTCCTTTCATCATCTTTTTCCTCCCCAATCTGGAATCTTGGATCAGGACAACAGAGCTAGCCACAGACAGCAGCAGCAGCAGTCTGCGTGCATGGCTGATGCCCAAAGAAAAAGAGATCCTCTTCAATTTGCTGCCACGCGATGACATCAATGAGATGCCTCATCGACGCACACATTTCGAGATCGAGATATCGCCCGCAGCTTTACTGCACCCAAATCTCGCCAGGAAGCGAGATGGATTGATTCGCTGGACATGACATTTCGTGGAGAAGGAATGGCGTGGCCGGAAAACTTGTGCCCTGTCTTGTCAACGTAGTTTCTGTCTATTTTTGATCTCCGAACAGAAGGGGAATTAAGAAGATTAAGGAAATGTAGAAAAGAAGCATCAAGCACGGTATATTATCCACAGTTGGTCGATCTCGTATAGAATTTCAAGGATTAAATATCAAGTCTCCGCACTTGCATTTCCAACTCAGGGGCTTGTAATTGGAGCCGATGTCTCCCCTCAGATCGGAGGCCATGGCCTTGTTCAGTGCTTGAGGGATCACGGGTACTTGAATTGCCTCGCAGTGGCCGCATCCTCTGCACCTCCTCTCGCACATCGGAGGCCTTGACCCAATCAAAGCTCGCACCTTTTGATCTCTAACGCCCTGCTAATTGATAGATAGACAAAGTTAATTACATAAAGCTATTGGTGTGGTAATTTCTGAGCGACTCACGCTTGCGATTTCCAGAAGCCTGAACGCTTGCAATCTCCCTACAAACAAAGCAAAGCAAAGCTTAATTATTAAAACTTTAGAGAAGGAAGAGTTCAATGTAATCAGAAGCTTGCCTTCCACTGAATGGTTGAATGCAGTGGAACCGCAGAGAAGTATGAATAAAAGGAGAGAGTTGATCCGGTGGAGAAGTCCCATTTCGAGAGAAGGGGAGTTAATTGTTCAGTGTGATCACTGCCTGTTGTATGATTTATAGCGAGAAGAAAGAGAGAGAGGAGATGATGATGGGGTCAAATAGAAGTGGAGCCAGACAGGTATGGAGTGCATTAATGAGCAAGGGAAATGAGAGGGAGTGCGAGCCAGAGTAGCATAGAAAAAGGACAAGAGTTGGCGCGGGGGCTTTACAAGCAAAGCCAGCGAAAGTTGAAAGAACAACCGCAGCTCAGCTGCGACATTGATGTCGCAAAGAAGAAAATGTAATCCCGAGCCGGATGAAAGCAGAGCAGTAAAGCGCATGGATTCCCTGCGCGCTGCAATGGAGAGGGAGGGATCGGGCATGTGCTGCGTTGGGATTCTAATTCTCGAAACGGGACGCTGCTGCTGCTAATGCTGCTGCTGCTAAGAATGCGTTTGTTTTTGTTTTCACTTGGGCATTTTATCGAACAGTTGCATGTCAATATTTTGATACTGCAAGCTCGTGCTCGACTGTGCACGCTTGTCGTTGGTGTAGCGGCAGCAGGTTGGGTCCTGCACGCGAGCAAGAAAGAAGCCCGCCGCGGTAGCCAATGAGGAAATTTGACCGCACAAATCATGTACATGGTAATATAAGATGATAAAAGATGAATATTTTAGTCCCAGCATCTTCATCAATTTGTCTCAAGATTAACATAGAAAAGATAAATTATAGATGACTATTAACTTTTGGAATAATAACTAACAGGTACATGATAATATAAGATGTGATAAAAGATGGGATCCGCTGTCCTAATATTTTCACCACATAAATTATGTACAAGAGGCTACACCCTGCTTAGAATCCTATGGAATTGACCATAGGAATTCAATTCCATAGTTTGGAATGAATTTTTGAGATGAATTTGATATGGAATTCAATTCCAATTCCATTCAAAACGTAAACAGTAAATCAGACCTCAAATGGTCAGATTTGGATAGGGAATTTATCATGAACAACTAAAATTACTTAATTGTCCTTTTAACTTAAAACTCTTTTTTCTATCTGTCGACTCTCTTGTTTTCTCCTGCTTTTCTCCCGTGCGCCGTTTCTCCTTGCGCCGAAAACTTCTCCTTGCACCGTTTCTCCCGTGCGTCACCTTCTTCATACTGCTGTCGGCCACTTTCTTCCGATCGCCATCGCTGCATTATCAATCGAAGGTATGGATGTTGTTAATTTTGTGCTTCGTTGGTTTTGGCCCTTGTTTTGTTTTGTGCTTTAATATTTAACTTGATTTTGTGCTTCGTTGATTTTGTGCTCCGTCGTCACATCATCATCTCTTCTTCCTATTCTCTAATACTTCACTTGATTATTAAATGATTAGTTATGAGGATAAAATGGTAAATATATAAGAATGAAATTCAATTCAAATAGATTCCAAATTAAAGAATTCAATTCAATTTTATTATTCATTAATCCATTCCAAACATAGGAATTGAATTCAATTCCTGTCAGAATTCAATTTCTAATAAAATTCAATTCAATTCCTTCACTTAAGTTGTTTCCAAATAGGGTATAACTGAATAGTTGAAATAGTACCTTTCAATATAAAAAAAACATCTTTAGCGGAGATATTAAGTACGTTTAGTTTCGATTATCATATATAATTTTAGTTATGTAATAATAATAATAATAATATTATTATTATTATTATTATTCTAAACTTTACTATTTTTACTTATTTTGTTTTTTTTATGTTTTTATTTTTTTTACATTTTTCTTACTTTTCTTTTTCACTTTTTTTTCTTTTTACGTTTTTTCATTTTTTAGTTCCTTTTTTTTTTTACGTTTTTATATTTTTTCTTTTAATTTTTTTTCCTTTTTTTTTTTACGTTTTTCTTTTTCTTTATTATGTTTTTTCTATTTTTGTACGTTTGTATTTTTTAAAATGTTTTTCTTTTTTTTTAAAACTTTTTTTAACGTTTTTTTTTTCCTTTTTTTTTGCATTTTTATATTTTTCTCTTTTTTTTATATTTTTTTTTTTACCTTTTTCTTATTCTTCATTATTTTTTTTTATTTTTTTTTTTACGTTTTTCTTTTTCTTTCCCTTTTCTTTTACATTTTTCTTTTTTCCCCTATTTTTTTCTTTCGTTTTCTTTTCCTTTTTTTTCCTTTTTTTTTTAACATTTTTTTTTTTAAATTTTTCTCTTATCGGAGAAGATTTTTAGTAAATTTTTTTTATTAATCCTGTAATTAAAAAAAAATCTTACTTTTTCGATTCCGGATTTCATGTCGTGTCGAACATGGATCATTACTTGGGAATCGTCGATTACATAAATTAAATAGAATTTTCGTTGATAATCTTGGATGGATAATTAAGGTTATCAAAGATAACCCTCAACCAAACACACCCTTAGAATAATGGCGGAGCCAGCTCGGGTTCACCCAGGCTGATCTCAGGATGTGGGTTGACGCCGAGATCATCAACGTCGTCGTTCAAGGCTAGCCGCCGAAGCCGACATAGCCGCACCGGGCTAGCCACCGACACCGACGTCACTACCCCGATCTAGTCATCCATTTTCCTTATTTTTTTTCCCTTTCTTCCATTATTATTTTCTTTTTCACCATAGTTGGCTACCTAGGCTGTACGTTGGCTACCCGAGCTACAACCCGGGTTGCCATGCATGTGGCTTTGCCCTTGATTCAGGGTGCATGTGGTTTAAGGTAATTGGTAATTTAATCTGGTTTGGTTTAGATAATGATCGATTCCTAAATTATCATGCGCATCCACGGTGTCACGAAACATCAACAAAAGAGTTATGTATCTCGGAATCCGATCACCTCCAAAGTTTAAGATTTTCCTTGATTTCGAGATTAACAAAAATCCAATAGAGGACTGTCGTCGAGCACAAACAACGAGGGCGAGGAGCTATGATCGTCGGATCCGAGCATTAGTAGAGCACTGTGGCAGTTTCGAGTGGTAAATGAAAGGCACCCGTGGACAGAGCTTCATGATCTTCCCAAACTAGTCAGGCATTGCAGGAGCTCCATTAGTAGTGCTGGCGTCTCGAGTGGCTTGGTAAGGAGAAGGATGGGGCGTCGGCGACACGCGTGGATGGAGGCGACGCCGACGGATGTGTACTTGGTCGTCGGCTGCTTCAGCAATAACATTGTAGGCGCTAGCGAGGAAGTCAGCGTCTCGCGTGGCTCGGGAATTAGAAGGATGGGGTGGGTGTAGGCTGAGTGCGGCCGTGAGGAATTGAAGAGGAACTACCCGAGGAAGAGTTTAATTAAAACTTAATTTAAATAGGATAGTCAGCTTTTATAAATTCTAATTAATTTATCCCATTAATATATTTATTTTCTTAAAAAATTCTAAAAATCTAATAAATTCTATATATTCATGTAAATTTATTTCCTTATAATCATGAATTATATTATTACTATTTTTAAAATAAAATATTAAATTAAATTATACATTAAAATTTTTAAATAAAATTTTTTATTACATTATCCAACGTCGAACCAGATAATATTGAATTATATTGTATTCTTCATGATCTGATTATGTAGATAATCATATAATGCTAACCTTAAATCAAAGCCATCTTATAATTTTTTTATTAGAATAAATCACCTTGTTCTAGTATTTAGACACAAAGTTGCATGTTTTGCGTAAGGATCCAATATAGTCAAAGTTGTGAGATTGAGAGAGAGAGAGAGAGAGAGAGAGAGAGAGAGAGAGAGATTAATAATGATTCATGATAGGTCGATTCATAGAAAAAGGTTGCAAAAGGTGCTCTTATTGAAGAAGCCATTCACTGAATAGATCATGAAATGATTTAAAGCGACTCAAGCGTCGCAGCACATGAAGACACCTAATGGGAGAAAAAGCATAGTCTGTGGATGGGTGAAGCTAGAGGATTTTCCTCTATGATTGAGTGGCATCATGGATTGGATTAGACTAGACGATGTTGATCAAATCAATTTGGTGGGCAAGAATGTTAGATGGAGCAATAAGTAATCCATAAAATTCAAAGATGGGCTCACTATTAGGCACTTCATATATAGATGATCCAAACACCAAATGCCTTGTTGAAATTGCTCACCACCCTGTAGTCCTCTTAGGTCAATCCAAGCAAATCCTGTTGAAATGAAAAGCTTGTGGAAGAGTAATTGCACTTGGATATATGGAAGAGGAAATAAGAGAACTTGTCTTAAATCTTTGCTTTACGAGAAATCTTGACTTAATTACAAAATGAGAGTTCACTCCTATTTATATTAGTTGGACCTCTTAATCAATGTTTAAGATTGTGCCAACACATCTTCCATTATCTAATGGCTATTAAAGTCTATCTAGAAATCTTTAAACTAGTCCACTATAATCTACTAGTATAGATAATTCTCTAGAATATTCTAAAATAAACTCCTCTATTCTATATCATAGTTATTTAATTTTTTTAATCCAAGTATTTAACTCTTCGAACTGACTAATTCTGGAGGTGATTGATTCAACCCTACAAAAGTTTTCCTTCGGCTATCAAAGTAAATTGGAAAACGCTCACGGAGACCTATTCAAGCGGCCAACATTCTTAGAGTTATTATCCCACTGGAGAAAAATCCCTGCAGTGTGCCGTAGTTGAGACTCGACCCTTAGATGTCTGATTAACAGCTTAAAAGATCAAACCGCTGTACCATTGCCCTGAGAGCTAGATCATAGTTATTCTAAATCATGGGCTTACTTGTTTAATCTAATTCATTTTAGCCCAATCACAATAGCCCAAAATCAATTTTAATTTTCAACACCCCCTCTTAAACTTGATTTTGTCACTCCAAGCAAACTTTGCATCTTGATAAAATCTTCAAATTTGAGCGGTTTGGTAAAAATATCGATAACTTGATCTTAAGAATTTATGTATTCCACTTGCACCTCCTTTTTTATGATGCACTCTATGATATAATGATAATGTATATCAATATGTTTATTTCTATCATGGAAGACTAGATTATTTGCTAGTGCTATTGCATATTTTTTATCAACTTGAATCTTGGTTGTCTCTTCTTGTGATAAACTTAGTTTCTTCAATAATTTTTTGAATCAAATAGCATGGCAAACACATGAGGTCGCAACCACGTACTCCACTTCACAAGTAGAAAGTGTGACAATAGGTTGTTATTCGACATCCAAGTAAAAGTTATATCTCTCATAAAAAACACAAGTCCTATAGTACTCTTTCTATCATCTATATCTCCACCCCAATAGTTGTTACTATATCCTTCAAGTTTTAAATTGTTAGATGATGAATAAAGTAACCTAAAATCTATCATACTTTGATATAGCGCAGAATTCCCTTAGCAATCTTAAAATGGGTGGTAGTTAGAGCTTCTATGTAACTGCTAATAAGTCCAACAACATAAAGAATATTGAGCCTTGTGCATATAAATATCGTAAGTTTCCAACCAAGCTCTTAAAGAGTGTTGGATAAACTCTTTCTTCTTCATCATGCTTTGATAGCTTAACTCCACATTCTATTAGAGTGTTTATTGTCTTGCTATTATCTATCTTAAACTTCTTCAATATCTCTCTTGCATAACTTTCTTGTAAAATAAAGATTCCTTCATCCCTTTGGTTCACTTCAATACCAGATAATTGTTGGTTGCTACTCGAAAAACCTAGAGGTTCCACTGTACAAAAATTTTGTACAAAGGTCTGAACCTTTTCATATCTACCACGTGTTCTTTTAAATTAAATTTTGGATCGCCTGCGGAACTTAACACGTTTGATCCAAAACTTAATCTATTTGTTCTTTTAGGTTTTGACTTGGATCTCCTGCGGAACTTAACACGTTCGACCCAAGTCACCTTAAGTTATTAATTTCATTAAATATTAATTTCCATAATTGGTTCCCAGTACTGACGTGGCGAGGCACATGACCTTCTTGGATATGGGAGCAACCACCACCGACTAGACAAAACCTTTTATAGAAAGCTAATATTTAATTTCCTAAAATAACTTTAGGTTAATCGAAAGGAACAATCAAATCACAAGGAAAAGAAAAAAACAAAAGAACACAACATCAAAAAAACATATTCGAAATTCTAGAATCGTAAGCCTCTTGTATTTGGTATTATTTCCATAAATAACTAGTATGATGCGGAAAGGAAAAATTACTAGTTATACCTTCTAGAAAGACCTCTTGATCTTCTACTGTATTCCTCTTCTAACCTCGGACGTTGTGTGGGCAACGATTTTCCAAGATGAGAAACCACCAATCACCTTCTTCTCCTCCTAGCTAGGTTCGGCCAAAACAAAAGAGCTTCACCAAGGAAGAAGAAAAACACCAACCAAGCTCCAAGGGATGCAAGCTTTCTCTCCTTCTTCTTCTTCTTCTCCAAGTAGTATCCGGCCAACACAAGAACTCCAAGCAAGAGGGAAGTTTCGGCCACCACAAAGAGGAAGAGAGGGAGAAGATGTTGGCCGGCCACACCAAGGAATAGGAGAGGGAGAATAATAGAGGTTGTCTCTCATGAAGGCATCCCTACCTCTTCTTTTATATTCCTTGGCTTTAGCAAATAAGGAAATTTATTTATAATAAAATTTCCTTAACTTTCTTTGACAATAATTAATTAAGAAAAATTTAATAAAATTTCTTAATCAACTAATCATGGCCGGCCACCTCAAATAGAAAAATTAGGAGAGTTTCAATCAACAATTAAAACTTCCTTATTTGTCTTTGGAAATTTTAAAAAATAAAATTTCCTTTTAAAATCCCTTCATGGTTGATAAAAAGAAATTTCTATAATTTTAATTTTCTACATGTGAATAATTTTCAAAAAGAAAAAATAAAATATCTTTTCAATCTACAAATAAGGAAAGAGATCTAATCTCTTTCTTTTAATTTTTTGTAGATATTTTAAAGAGAGATATTTTAATTTTAATTCTCTGTAATAAATTATATCTTCCACATAATAAAAATAAAAATAAAAATTCTTTTTTTTTTAATTTAATGTGGCCGGCCCCCTTCTAGCTTGGGTTCAAGCTAGGGCCGGCCGCCCTAAACCATGCTTAGGCCGGCCCTAGCTTGGTTCCCAAGCTAGCTTGGCCGGCCCCTTTAGGTGGGTATAGAAGGTGAGTATAGGTGGGTATAGTACTCTATAAATAAGAGGCTACGATAGGGACCGAGAGGAGGAATTGATTTTGGTCTCCCGATAAAATTAAGCATCCCGTGTTCGCCCCGAACACACAACTTAATTTCATCAATAATAATTCATTCCACTAGAGAACTATTATTGAACTACCGCACCAATCCCAAATTACATTTTTGGGCTCCTTCTTATTATGAGTGTGTTAGTCTCCCTGTGTTTAAGATGTCGAATGTCCACTAATTAAGTGAGTTACTGACAACTCATTTAATTAATATCTTAGTCCAAGAGTAGTACCACTCAACCTTATCGTCATGTCGGACTAAGTCCACCTGCAGGGTTTAACATGACAATCTTTATGAGCTCATCTTGGGGACATTATCAACCTAGATTACTAGGACACAGTTTCCTTCTATAATCAATAACACACACTATAAGTAATATCATTTCCCAACTTATCGAGCTTATTGATTCATCGAACTAAATCTCACCCATTGATAAATTAAAGAAATAAATATCAAATATATGTGCTTGTTATTATATTAGAATTAAGAGCACACACTTCCATAATAACTGAGGTATTTTTTCCTTTATAAAGACAGTATAAAAGAAACGACCTCAAATGGTCCTACTCAATACACTCTAAGTGTACTAGTGTAATTATATAGTCAAGATAAACTAACTCCTAATTACACTATGACCTTCCAATGGTTTGTTCCTTTTCATTTTGGTCATGAGCTACTGTTTATAATTTATAAGGTACTAATAACATGATCTTCTGTGTGTGACACCACACACCATGTTATCTACAATATAAATTAATTAAACAACTACATTTATCACAAATGTAGACATTTGACCAATGTGATTCTTATTTCTAGATAAATATTTTATACCAAAAGCTAGGCTTTTAGTATACATCCTAACAATCTCCCACTTATACTAAAAGACTAAGCTGCCATATCTGCTGCCAAACATCTGATTCCCAACCCTTCAACATGCCCATCAAAAGCTCTTGCCTTAAGGACCTTAGTGAAAGGATCTATAGATCATCACCTGATGCAATCTAGGCGGCAACAACTTCTCCTCGTTTATACGATTTCTCGTATTGGGTGGTACTTGCGCTCTATTGTGTTTACTTGCCTTATAGACTTATGGTTTCTTCGAGTTTGCTACTGCACCAATATCATTACAATAAATTGTAATAATCTTTGGACAAACCAGAAATCATATCTAAGTCTACCTTGAGGTTATTGATTCATTCAGCTTTTATGGCTACCTCAGAGGCTTGCCATATACTAAACTTCTATGGTAGAGTCCAGAAAAATATCTATGCTTATCACTCTTCCATAGTTATGACTTTACCTCCTAAAGTAAACACAAAACCCCGAGGTTGACTTACTATTGTCCCTTTCCGATTGGATGTTAAAATCCATGCAACCCACAAGAAACAAATTATCTGCCTTATAAGCTAGCATATAATCTCTAGTGCCTCTAAGGTACTTCAATATATGCTTTACCGCAGATCAATGTCCTTATCCAGAGTTGCTTTGATATCTACTAACTATGCCCACGACAAAATAGATATCCAGTCTCGTACACAGCATTTCATACATTAGGCTTCCCATAGCCGAAGCATAAGGAACTGCCTTCATGTCCTTTATCTCCTTTGATGTCTACGGAGACATTTCTTTAGATAAAGTTACTCTATGTTAAAAAGGTAAGAAACCTTTCTTGGAGTTTTGCATACTTAAAACGAGCAAGAATTTTTTTTTCGATATATGAAGCTTGGGACAAGTAAAATATTCTTTTCTTGCGATCCCTTGTTACTTTGATCTCAAAAATATATACATTCTCCCAAGTCCTTTATATCAAATTATTTGGACAACCATACCCTTACTTCTGACAACATTTTGATATTGTTTCCAACTACCAAAAATGTTATCTACGTATAGTACAAGAAATACCACCACGTTTCCATCACACCATTTATATACACAAGACTTATCCGTTTACTCAATAAATCCAAAGGTCTGGATTCCTTTGATAAACCGGATGTTCCAAGACCTTAAAGCTTTGCCTTAGTTCATAGACTGATTGAGCTTGCACACAAGATGCTCTTTGCCCTTTGCAATAAACCCTTCTGGTTGCTTTGTATGGATGCTTTCTTCAAGACTTCCATTAAGGAATGCTGTCTTGACATCCTCTTGCCAAATAGATAAAAGAATCCGGATAGACTTAAGCATGACTACCAGTGAAAAAGTTTCCTTTTTCATCAAGCCTTGCTTTGAAAGTTTCCACCTTCCTATCTATTCATCTTTTCCTATTGTAGACCTATTTTCACCCAATGACTTTTACACCATCTGGTGGTTCTATAAGCTTCCAGATTTGATTAGAATACATATATTCTAATTCTGTATTCATTGCTCTTTGCCAAGATACTGCATCTTTATCTTGGAGTGCTTCATCATATTTCCGGGATCAGACTCATGTTCATTTGGGATCAAGTCCAAAAACTCTCCCAAAACATGAATCCTTTTGGTTGTTTGACAACCCTCCCATTACGATGATGCACTGTCTATAATTGTGTATCAATTGTGATGCGTGTTGCAGTTTCTTGTGATATTTCATCTTGTACAGTTGGTATTAGATTAGACATGTCCTTTATAATTTCTTTAAGAACAAATTTACTTATGGGCTTGTGGTTTATTACATAGTCCTTTTCTAAAAATCGGTCATTGATGCTAATAATAACCTTCTGATTTTTAAGACTATAAACCTACTTTCATTTCTCTAGGATAACTTACAAACAAGTGAATTCCTATCCAACTTATCATTGTCTCTCTTCAGCATATGTGCTGGACTACCCGAATCCGAATATACTTCAAAATAGGCTTATGCCTATTTAGCAATTCTATATGAGTAGAGAGTTCTGACTTTGGAAGGTACTATGTTCACTTCTGTTTCCAGAGTATATCCTTAAAATGAATTTGGTAATTTTCAAAATAACTCATCATCAATCTACTTATTTCCATAAGAGTCCTATACCTTCCTTTTTTTTTTTACACCATTCTGTTGGGGTGTACCAGGTGCAGTTAGTTGGGATTGAATCCCTACTTCTGATAAGTGACTCCTAAATTCTCCCAAGAGGTACTTGTTGGTGCGGGTAGCACTAACGGTCTAACCCAGGTTTTGATGAATGACAAATAGGTTAAGTTAGTTGTGTTGTTGTCTGACACTTTGATCGAGTGTGCAGGAGAAGTCCAGACAGGTCGACGGGCTGACCAGATGTCTGGCACGAAGTCCAGCTAGGTCGACGGGCTGACTGGATAGCTGGCGAGAAGTCCAAGCGGGTCGACGGGCTGACCGGACGCTTGGCGAGAAGTCCAGCTAGGTCGACGGGCTGACCGGATAGCTGGCGAGAAGTCCAAGCGGGTCGACGGGCTGACCGGACGCTTGGCAAGAAGTCCAGACGGGTCGACGGGCTGACCGGACGTCTGGCAGGTAAGTAAGGTAAGTCACTGGAGGGGAGTGACTGCGAGGACGCGTTCCCGGGAAGGGAACATTAGGCGTCGATTCGGCTTAGATCCATTTCGGATATCTAAGTCGAGATCGTGACTAGATTCCGGTCTCGGAAAGACGGAATCTAAGTCATACTCTTGATGCTAATTTTTATTACTTAGCGTATCTGTAAATGTGCTAAACTGTGCTGCAAGGTTTATTTGCCTCGGACTAACTGCTTTTGCGGGTAGGAATGAGGTCGGGCGCCGGAATGGCTCGGGCGCGAGTCGGCGCTGGAAGGGATCCAGCGCCGGAGGCAAATTTTATCCCAGACGACGTTGACACTTGGAGCATGCTGGTTGGGAGTGTTACGTCACATTCGAGCGCCGGAAGGATCCAGCGCCAGGCGGCATAAAAGAAGCCCCGGCGGGAGCTTCAACATATCGGTCTTCGAGAACTCGAGTCCAATCACTCTGCTGCTCTGCGCTCCAACGACGTTCACAAAGCTCCGACGACTCACTCCGGCTCTCTTTTTAATTCATTGTTTGTCGGTTAGCTTTGTTTTCTTTCCTTTCATTAGCAATATTTGTACGTAAATTGTGATTATCCGAATTGCTAGTGAATTGCCCAACGAAAGTACTCAAGGATAACGGGCCTTCGAGTAGGAGTCGTCACAGGCTCCGAACGAAGTAAAAATCAACAGTGTTCATCTCTTTACTTCTTTACTTTTCCGCTGCGTCTTAACTCGAGATTTTCGAATCGATATTCACCCCCCCTCTATCGAATCTAACGGTCTTACAAGTGGTATTGGGATCACCCTCTGATTTGGTGCAACCACCAATCAGACAGGGGGTGAAATCATTTTTTTTAACAATTCCAAACTGATATTATTATCTTTTTGGAAGATTTTTTCTCGTTGCATTTAAAATCTAAATTGGTATAACACCAACTTAGAGTTTCTATTTCTCCCGCACTGCTAATCCAAGACGAAGTCTTGGGATTTTTTTCCAGTTAATTTAGTGTGTGCAGGATAAGATGTCTCAACAAGAAGGCTTCAGCACAGTACGTCCTCCCCTATTCAACGGGGATGACTTTTCGTACTGGAAGAGGAGAATGGAGGTCTACATGAAGACAGACTACGACCAATGGATGAGCGTCACAAGGGCTTACAAAATTCCAGTAGACAACTCCGGGAACATAGTAGACCCTGAAGACTGGACAAATGATATAAAGAAAAAGGCATCAATTGAAAACAAAGCCATCAATACTCTACACTGCGGACTAACACGAGAAGAACTGAACCGGGTCGGACCGCATCAAAACGCTAAGGAGCTTTGGGATAAACTGATCGAGCTGCACGAAGGAACAAGCGACGCGAAGGTAACAAAAAGAGATTTGTTGTTAAATAAAATTTTTAATATAAAAATGCAGGAAGGAGAAACGGCAAGTCAGCTCCACGCGAGGGTCAAAGATATCCTCAACGGTCTCCACGCGATAGGCCACCAAATGGAGAACCGAGACTTAATCAGGTACGCGTTAAATGCTTTTCCGCGAAACAATTTGTGGGCATCAATCGTAGATGCCTACAAAATTTCAAAAAATTTATCTAAATTAAAATTGGATGAACTCTTTTGTGAATTAGAACTTCATGAGCAAACTAACGCCGGGGTCGAGAAAGGTGTAGCTTTATTTGCAGGTTCCTCTAAAGAAAAGAAGAACAAGCCCGAATCTGAAGAAGATTCCGATCAAGACTCTGAAGACGAAGAACACCTGGTGAACCTGGTAAGGAAAATGTTCACCAGGAAAAAGAGAAGTTTCAGCAAACAGGATCTTCAGAAGATCAGTTCGCTAGCCGACTCAAGAAATGCCACATGTTTCGGATGTAACAAAAAGGGGCACTACAAGAACGAATGCCCAAGATTGAAACTTGACAAACCAAAGTCAACAAAGAAGAAAGCCCTCAAAGCAACATGGGATGATTCCTCCTCAGACGAATCGGAAGGAGAAAGGCAAAAGCACCAAAGCCACCTCGCACTGATGGCCCGCGAAGCCGAAACTGAAAATGAGTCGGAAGATGAAGACGGGTCTGAACCCGAAACAAGCCATGAGTCCGTACTCGTTTCCGAAGGCCCGAATGAGGTATACTCTAATTTAAATAATTTTTTTTAGAATTATTTCCTATTTAAATAGCAAATTAACTAAATTAGAAAATGAAAATAACTTACTTCTTGAGGAAAATCAAAACCTCAAGGAACAATTAAAAAATTCAAATCCAACTCAAGATCTAACACTTGAGGAGGAGAATTTATCATTAAAAAATGAAATAAACAATTTAAAGGAGATGTTAGAAAAATTCACAACAAGATCAAAAAATTTAGATTTAATTCTAAATAACCAAAAGGCATGCTACAATAAAACCGGACTTGGATATAAGTCAAACTCAAACAAAACCTTTAAATCATTATTAACCCAACACAAAGCAACTAAACAAGCTTGGGTCCCGAAAGCGTGCTTAACCACGCAAGTAGGACTTAATCAATTCTATATACCTAAAGATAAAATACATTATATAAACTTGAATAAATCAGATCAAAAACTAAAATATAATTCTAAATTAAAACCAAAATTCAAAATTCAACAAAATTTAGATTATCACCAAGTTGATTATAACTATAAAAAGAATCGATACAAACCTAAAACCAAAATTTAAATTAATGGCCAATAATTCAGGGGGAGGCTCCAGAATAGCTGGCACCTCCAAAACTAACTTACCCGACAGGGTAACCCAAACTAATAAACCCGGCAGGGCAATTAGAATTAGAGACCAAGTTTAAACTTGAATCATGGTATTGGTGAAATTTTTGGATGATAGTACGTTAGGGAAACTTGGGCATCGCATGTCTAGAAAGATATGGTTTCGATCTGGTGCATTTGGCCAAGTGGAACTGACCGAAGCTATCCTTAAACGAATCCTAACCAGTTAGACCAAGATTTAGTACTAAGTTCCGTGGATAGGACTATTCGGAAAACCTCGAAAGGTTGGTTACTTCTAATGATGTCCTTGTGACTCACCAAGCTTAGAAGTTTATCCGAAGAATGCCTATTTGTGGAAACCAAAGCTAAGCCTGAATCTAATACAAGTTAAACTAAAAGTCTGTAATCAAACCAATTTCATCTCACAAAATCATAGGATTCCCTGATTGATAATATAGTTCGGGTGAGATGAATAAGGCTTAAAAATTAAGTTCAAAATTTTAATTTTAACCTTAAAAATTAATTTCAAAATTTTAATTTTAATTTAAAAATTAATTTCAAAATTTTAATTTTAACTTAAAAATTAATTAATTTTGATTTAAAAATTAATTTCAAAATTTTAATTTTAACTTAAAAATTAACTTCAAAATTTTAAACTTAAATTAATTTCAAAATTAAGATTTTTTTAAAATAATGATTGATTAAAAATTGATAAACTAAGACTAGTTGTACATCCTTAGAAAACATGTACCCATAGGTTTAGTTCTTGAGCATCTCACCAACATCTTAGGTTTACCTTGCTTGTGTTTGATAAACATAGAAAGGGGTGAGATGCATAAGCCAACTGTCTGGACTTAAGATGCTTATTTCAGTGCATCAGCATAAGTCTGGACATTAAATACAATTCAGATATTAATCAGATTAAAGTTCATCAGTCAAGTCAAACACTGACTGATCATAATTAACTTAATCTGACTAACCAAGTGAAAGCTACTATCTTCTGATAGTTAGTTAGTACCAAATTGGTTAGACAGCTGGTAAGAGTTAAGTATCAAATTCAGGGGGAGAAATAAAACTACTTTAGTTTTTCAAATTAAATTTTAAACTTAATTTTGAAAATCAAAATTTAAAAACAACTTGTTTAAAATTGTGAAATTTTTTTTAATTCACAAACTTTTTATCCTTTTTACCTAGTCTTTGAAAACTGAACTTTTCAAGTATTTTAAACCATGGTTTTGAATCTAGTACGTTTAAACTTTGAAAATTTGATTTTGGAAAACAAATTTTATCAAAACATTCTAAAAAGTAAAGATTTAAATTTAATTTAACTTTACTTTGAAAATGTTCCTGCATCTAGTTCTTAAAATTTGATTTTACTTAGTTTTGACAATTTGATTTGAAGGTTAAATTTTACAAAAAATATTTTACAAATCTTTATACTCCCCCAGTCAACTTGATCTTTTCTTGGATTTAAAAATTGTACTTTTGTCCTTGAATCCTAAACCAAACTCAGTTATTTTTCAAGATTAAGTGTTATTGTTTTAAGTAACTCTACACTATGATTGTTTACCCTTGTTTTTTTTTGATGAATGCCAAAGGGGGAGAAGGGTTATGTGGTTAAGTTAGCTAAACCAATTTAACTTTAAAACCACACAAATGCATGTTGTTTCGTACATATGCTTTCACTAACTTAACCAGGTTGTCATTCCATCAAAAAGGGGGAGATTGTTGGTGCGGGTAGCACTAACGGTCTAACCCAGGTTTTGATGAATGACAAATAGGTTAAGTTAGTTGTGTTGTTGTCTGACACTTTGATCGAGTGTGCAGGAGAAGTCCAGACAGTCGACGGGCGTCTGGCACGAAGTCCGGCTAGGTCGACGGTGCCGGATAGTGGCGAGAAGTCAATGGTCGACGTGGCCGGACTTGGCGAGAAGTCCAGCTAGGTCGACGGTGGCCGGATAGTGGCGAGAAGTCAGCGGGCTGGTGAGAAGTCCAAACGGGTCAAGAGCTGGCCGGACGTCTGGCGGGTAAGTAAGGTAAGTCACCGGAGGGTAGTGACGACGCGTTTCCGGGAAGGGAACATTAGGCGTCGATCGGCTTAGATCCATTTCGGATATCTAAGTCGAGATCGTAACTAGATTCCGGTCTCGGAAAGACGGAATCTAAGTCATACTCTTGATGCTAATTTTTATTACTTAGCGTATCAGTAAAAATGTGCTAACAAACTGTGCTGCAGGGTTTATTTGCCTCGGACTAACTTGTTTTGCGGTGAAACGATGAGGTCCGGCGCTGGAAGGATCCAGCGCCGGAGGCAAATTATCCCGGGCAGCGTTGACACTTGGAGCATCTTGGTTGGGAGTGTTACGTCACATTCGGCGCCGGGCGGCATATAAAGAAGCCCAGGGAGCTTCAACATATCGGTCTTGAGAACTCGAGTCCAATCACTCTGCTGCTCTGCGCTCCAACGACGTTCACAAAGCTCCGACGACTCACTCCGGCTCTCTTTTTAATTCATTGTTTGTCGGTTAGCTTTGTTTTCTTTCCTTTCATTAGCAATATTTGTACGTAAATTGTAATTATCCGAATTGCTAGTGAATTGCCCAACGAAAGTACTCAAGGAGTACGGGCCTTCGAGTAGGAGTCGTCACAGGCTCCGAACGAAGTAAAAATCAACAGTGTTCATCTCTTTACTTCTTTACTTTTCCGCTGCGTCTTAACTCGAGATTTTTGAATCGATATTCACCCCCCCCCCCCTCTATCGAATCTAACGGTCTTACAGTACTTGCCACTATGATCTTACCATAGTGACTTTTACTTTAACATTTCTCCGCATCAGCCTTGTACTCTTTGAACTAATCAAAGTACTTAGTCTTGCGGTACATTAAGTAAATTTATTTGTATCTTGAATAGTTGTCTATAAAATAGACGAAATATTCAATACTACCTCTTGTCTGGATAGTCATAGGATCACACAAATCAGAATGAACCAATTTCAACATTTCTTTTGGCTTCATACCCCTTAGACTTAAAAGCTTCTTGGTTATTTTTTCCTTCCAAGTAAGATTCGCAGGTTGGAAAGATTTCCACTACTAATGAACCCAAAAGTTCATCAGCTACCAATGAATCCTACTTAAGTTAATATAACCTAGCTTTAGATGCCAAAGATATAATTGGTTCATTTCCGAAGGTTGCTTTCTCTTAAAGTTAGAAGATGTGTTACTAATTTCCATTTGTTGCATCGTGGGAGTTATTGGATTATAAATTGTCAACCAACATACCAGAATAGATAACTTCCCTATTTTTCTTGATAACAACTTTGTTATCAAAATAGACAATATCTATTCTATAATAGTTTAGAAACTGAAATCAGGTTCTTTCTAAACTTAGTATGTAAAGATAATTTCTAATAATCCATATTTTATTCCTATTAGAGAATAAACCTCTCCCACTGCAACAGCTGCTATTTTTGCAGTAATGCCCATGTAGACGGTGTTTTTATTTTCATTTAGTTGTCGGGTTTCCTGGAACCCTGCAATGAATTGCGGACATGATTAATGTCATCTGTATCTACACTCCAGGTTCTGGTAGATCACACCACTAAACATGTTTCAACTAATGAATTAAATACACTTATATTGTTCTTAGTTCTAAGAGGACAGTCTACCTTAATGTCCAAATCCTATTTCCAATCAATTATAATTGGGACCACTAAGTCTATCCTAAAGTATATCAGCTAGGGATTGACCATCATCCTAAGAATCACAAAAATATTTGGTTAAGACCAACTCCTTAAAAATCCCCATGAATTTTGTATGCCACGTTAGTGTGGACGTATACAAATTCAAAGAGGAAATTTTATCATTTAATTTTATTATCTCGTCAACCTTACTTTATGACGAATAAAATTAATAGTTGGTCTATCTTTAATCAAATATTTGGTCAAGACTCTAAATTTAAAATAATATTGATTCCTCTAACAATACTATTTAAATTTACCAACACCTCAAAATACCGTGAATTTTGCATGCCACGTTAGTATGGACGTATACAAAATCAACATTTATAAGAGGAGGGTTTTACCCATTAACTATCTTGTCAACGTAACTTTATGACAAATAAAATTATCTCAAACACCGTTAATTTTGTATGCCACGTTAGTGTGGACGTATACAAAATCAATCATTTGTAAGAGGGGTTTTAACCCTTTAATTTTATTATCTTGTCAACCTAATTTTATGACAAATTAATAGTTGGTTTCCTTTTGGTCACACAAGTAATAGCAGTGACTCCGTTGGGGAGGATACTATTAAATGTGTCTAAGTGTATACCATTACTTGATACTAAGTCCATTAAATAGAATTGTGCCCTTCAGTTGGAGAAGATCACACACATCCTAAATAACTTCCTATAACCATCCATAAAGGAAGTTTGATCTAGTGATCCGCAACAAACCCATCCGTTGTGGAGGGAGGCACTCAGAGCCAACTCGCAAGCTTGTTGCATCACTTACAAACCAGTAATGGAGACCATGAGATTTATATACTAATCTCTCTCCCACTTAGTTATTTAAAATGAGGAATTTTAACCTATGCTAGCCTACTAGACATGTATACTAACATGCACACACAGTACAATATAAAAGCAATAAATAGAAAAATCTAATTTTCAACTATTATGACTTTTAGCTATGGTTGTCCTCCGTGTGTTGTCATCCCAAGCTACTGCCATATTTGGCCACCGCCACCGGGTCTAGCTGTCGCATCCATCTTGCTCCTTGTTCCGCTGCGCCTCTGGTCCTTAGAAGGTTCCACGCTTTGCAAGATTCGATCCGCGACATAAATAGAATTTTACAATTTTGATCCTATATTCCTCGAAGGAATGTACATGTAAACTAGATCGAACATAAAATAAAAATTTACATCCATCGATCCTATATTCCATAAAAGGAATGTACATGTAACTAGATCAAAATAAAATCCTAATAAAAACTAAATACAACTCCTGCTGTATTTTATAATACAATCATGCACACACATATAAATTGCCCTTGACATGTCCAAGGGTCCAATCACACACATAAAAAAAACTATAAGCCATAATAGTTGGATCCTGCATCCACAAAGTTAGCACATCCTACTATTAACCTGCTTTTACACTGACATATAATTGTCTGAATACCATAAACCCTTCATAATGCTTGTTGGTTGCTACTCGGAAAACCTAGAGGTTCCATCGTACAAAAATTTAAGTCTGAACCTTTTCCTAGCTACCATGTGTTCTTTTAAATTAAATTTTGGATCGCCTGCGGAACTTAACACGTTTGATCCAAAACTTAATCTATTTGTTCTTTTAGGTTTTGACTTGGATCTCCTGCGGAACTTAACACGTTCGACCCAAGTCACCTTAAGTTATTAATTTCATTAAATATTAATTTCCATAATTGATTCCCAGTACTGACGTGGCGAGGCACATGGCCTTCTTGGATATGTGAGCAACCATCACCGACTAGACAAAACCTTTTATAGAAAGCTAATATTTAATTTCCTAAAATAACTTTAGGTTAACCGAAAGGAACAATCAAATCACAAGGAAAAGAAAAAAACAAAAGAACACAACATCAAAAAACATATTCGAAATTCTAGAATCGTAAGCCTCTTGTATTTGGTATTATTTCCATAAATAACTAGTATGATGCGGAAAGGAAAAATTACTAGTTATACCTTCTAGAAAGACCTCTTGATCTTCTACCGTATTCCTCTTCTAACCTCGGACGTTGTGTGGGCAACGATTTTCCAAGATGAGAAACCACCAATCACCTTCTTCTCCTCCTAGCTAGGTTCGGCCAAAACAAAAGAGCTTCACCAAGGAAGAAGAAAAACACCAACCAAGCTCCAAGGGATGCAAGCTTTCTCTCCTTCTTCTTCTTCTTCTCCAAGTAGTATCCGGCCAACACAAGAACTCCAAGCAAGAGGGAAGTTTCGGCCACCACAAAGAGAAAGAGAGTGTAACGACCACCCTTTTTACTACTACTACTCTCTAAGGATGACCGTTACTTAACTACTAACTCTACTTAACCGGTATGATTAAAATTCTCGAAGAAACCCTACCGAAAAATTCCGGCAAAATCTCCCCTGTACCGGTGACCATATTCAACAATACATGCAATATATACTCAGCCACAAGCGGTTGGAACACATATCAATCAACCACGCAGTATAATAAATCCCAAAATAAAGAAAACAACACACAAATATTTACTTACTAAACTGAACTCATCCTACATGCAATCTAAACAGAATAATCTCAAATGTTTACAATAACTAAAATGCGGAAACTAAAATTAAGACTTCTTTCCTAGTCCCAAGTCTTCCATAGTCCTGGTATCACACATCCTTCGATCTCCTTGTCGCCTTCCTTTCTATATATTTTCCTTTCCTGTATCTGCAGTAAGAGGAAGTGTAGTCTATAAGCAAAATTTGCTTAGTAAGCGCTATCTAACTCACAAAAAATCTCGATATGCATGTACATATATCTATAACATGAACTAACTGAATGCTCCAGCCCAAGGACAACTAAGAGTCAAGAATACTAGGATGCTAAACATGTAAGCTACTTATGCTCTTCTAACAGCGGGAGGAACAAAGCATACTGAAATGCTAAACATGTAAGCAAGTCTAACATAAACATAAACATAGGCATAAACATGAACATGACTTGAACATACTTGCATGCGTACTTATACACCTACTATTGTGATGATCTAGTTGCACTTAGCGGTACCGTAACATAAGTTGTTGATCAAACAACTACTCTAGCGCTAGGTTGGTAGGGATCCGAACTTAGGACCGGAGCCCCCCTTTATTCTGGCGCGCTCACCGGGCTTAGGTCCCCAGATCATACCACCATCCCAGAACATATCTTAGTTGATTCTAGCGCACTCACCGGGCTTAGGTCGCGCTCACCGGGTTCAGGTCCCCGGATCATACCACCATCCCAGAACATATCTTAGCTGATTCTGGCGCGCTCACCGGGCTTAGGTCCCCGGATCATACCACCATCCCAGAACCTATCTTGGTCTTTCCTTTCTTTTCTTATCTTTCTTATACTTTTCTTAAACCCAAAATACTATTAGGGTATCTTTCGTATGCATCTATGAATGAAACTAACTATGTAACATATAATCATGCATAGAATACAAAAGAAATCTGCACATACAATACTTGTCAAAAATCTGCACTAATGCTTAACAGAAATCTGCATACTAGCTTAATAAAAATCTGCATAATAGCTTAACAGAAATCTGCATACTAGCTTAATAAAAATCTGCACTTGCTAACACAATCATAATTATTCTGCAGAAATCCACAAAACACAAACCTACATACTTAATCTAACCACTTTCCTCCTTTGAAATCCATACTTCTCTTATGCAGTCCGATATCCTCAATATCAACAGAAAATTAACGGGGCAAGGCACATTGGATTAAATCCATAAAGAAATCACCAACATCTACCACAACCAAACCCAAAGAGTTTATTACACGTATACTGTTCTCAAACCTTTCTTGAACTCCTATTCTATGTTAAAACAATCTGGCATCTTTACAAGAGATGGAGTAAGATTTCAAGATCCAAACATTTACACTAAACTAATTGCTTCAAGACTAACTATGTACATGAACCACATCAACTTAAGCTAAGTTAGGACTATCTGATTCTGAGTCAAAGAATAAATCTAGACCATATGCTTAACCCATACAACTTAATTTGAGGTGCAGGAATTTATCATGATCTACTAGAATAAAACAATCTATGTTGAAATTTCCCCCAAAATTGTCCAAATACAGAGGCACTTTATAAGAGGCATGAACCCCATTGAAATCTCTTCTAACATATCAACAATTATTTCGGAATCTCCAAATCCACAAGAAGGAACAAAAACAACAACGAATTCAATCTCGACAAGAACTCAGAACTTGCTTCCCATTTCTATCCGAAAACCAAACCAATCGAAAACCAATCGAAGGAACTACTCTTACTGCAGGTGAGAGCAACTTACCTTCGTTTCCTTGACTCACAGTCGAAGGAGAAACCTTCTAGTGCTTCTAGGGTTCGGGTGAGCTCCAAATCTCAGCGATCTCTTGCGTCTACACCTTCTCCTCGCTGAAGGGGTCTTGAGAACGTGAAGATCTCACGGGAAAGGTCCTCGCCGGCTGCCGGAGATAAAGCCCTAGGCTCGGCTCCGTTTCCGCCCGAGCACAGGAACGCCGCGCGCGCAGAAGGGAGAAGGCGAGGGGAAAGGTTTTCGGTTTGGGAATTTACCACCTCAACTTATCCCTCTTTATAATCTCTATATTCTGTTAACTTGTTAAATAATTTTCCTACCTTTTCTAAACAGAACCGACGGTTGGATCACCTGGTTAGTCGGGTTTTGACCAATTCTAAGGTCATGGCTTCGATTCCTCAGCCGCGCACTTTTCGTTTCGATTTATTTTCTGTTACCAACTATTCTTTAAATACTATTTGTTCCATATATGATTAACAAAACAAGCGTAGCTCGGATGGTCGGCTGCATCCGGTTAAAACAAGGTTCGGGTCCGAGGTCTTGGGTTCAAAACCCGGCTTCAACATATATATTTTTATTATTTTTTTTAAACTTCTTTCTCTTGATAAAAATACCAAACGAACTCCAAAAATTCCATAAAAATACTCTAAAAATTTCTAAAAATCTATAGAATTTTTCTAAAACATTTCTAGATTTTAATAAGGTCTTTTAGAACTCTAAATCATGAAATTTGGGGTGTTACAGAGAGTGAGAAGATGTTGGCCGGCCACACCAAGGAATAGGAGAGGGAGAATAATAGAGGTTGTCTCCCATGAAGGCATCCCTACCCCTTCTTTTATATTCCTTGGCTTTAGCAAATAAGGAAATTTATTTATAATAAAATTTCCTTAACTTTCTTTGACAATAATTAATTAATAAAAATTTAATAAAATTTCTTAATCAACTAATCATGGCCGACCACCTCAAATAGAAAAATTAGGAGAGTTTCAATCAACAATTAAAACTTCCTTATTTATCTTTGAAAATTTTAAAAAATAAAATTTCCTTTTAAAATCCCTTCATGGTTGATAAAAAGAAATTTCTATAATTTTAATTTTCTACATGTGAATAATTTTCAAAAAGAAAAAATAAAATATCTTTTCAATCTACAAATAAGGAAAGAGATCTAATCTCTTTCTTTTAATTTTTTTGTAGATCTTTTAAAGAGAGATATTTTAATTTTAATTCTCTGTAATAAATTATATCTTCTACATAATAAAAATTAAAATTAAATTTTTTTTTTTTTAATTTAATGTGGCCGGCCCCCTTCTAGCTTGGGTTCAAGCTAGGGCCGGCCACCCTAAACCATGCTTAGGCCGGCCCTAGCTTGGTTCCCAAGCTAGCTTGGCCGACCCCTTTAGGTGGGTATAGAAGGTGAGTATAGGTGGGTATAGTACTCTATAAATAAGAGGCTACGATAGGGACCGAGAGGAGGAATTGGTTTTGGTCTCCGAGCATCCCGTGTTCGCCCCGAACACACAACTTAATTTCATCAATAATAATTCATTCCACTAGAGAACTATTATTGAACTACCGCACCAATCCCAAATTACATTTTTGGGCTCCTTCTTATTATGAGGGTGTTAGTCTCCCTGTGTTTAAGATGTCGAATGTCCACTAATTAAGTGAGTTACTGACAACTCATTTAATTAATATCTTAGTCCAAGAGTAGTACCACTCAACCTTATCGTCATGTCGGACTAAGTCCACCTGCAGGGTTTAACATGACAATCTTTATGAGCTCATCTTGGGGACATTATCAACCTAGATTACTAGGACACAGTTTTCTTCTATAATCAACAACACACACTATAAGTAATATCATTTCCCAACTTATCGAGCTTATTGATTCATCGAACTAAATCTCACCTATTGATAAATTAAAGAAATAAATATCAAATATATGTGCTTGTTATTATATTAGAATTAAGAGCACACACTTCCATAATAACTGAGGTATTTGTTCCTTTATAAAGACAGTATAAAAGAAACGACCTCAAATGGTCCTACTCAATACACTCTAAGTGTACTAGTGTAATTATATAGTCAAGATAAACTAACTCCTAATTACACTATGACCTTCCAATGGTTTGTTCCTTTTCATTTTGGTCATGAGCTACTATTTATAATTTATAAGGTACTAATAACATGATCTTCTGTGTGTGACACCACACACCATGTTATCTACAATATAAATTAATTGAACAACTACATTTATCACAAATGTAGACATTTGACCAATGTGATTCTTATTTTTAGATAAATATTTTATACCAAAAGCTAGGCTTTTAGTATACATTCTAACAATAATATGCTATAAGCCCAATGTCAGTCATCTCAAACTCCTTGGTTATTACTTCTTTGAATTCTCCAAACATGCTTGGATTGCTTCGAGTGAAAATTAAGTTATCAACATATAGTCAGAAGATCAAAATATCTTAATCATTATTCTGAATGTATAGTGCATGCTCATAAGGATATTTGATGAAGTCTTTCTCTTGCAAGTACCTGTCTATTCGTCTATTCTATAGCCTTGACAATTACTTTATCCCATAGAGAGTCTTCTTCAATTTTAAAACTTTGTCTTCTTGTCCTATGATTTCGTAATCTAATGCATGCTAATGGATGTTGAATATAGACTTCTTCTTCGAGAATTCCATTAAGAAATGCAGATTCGACATTTATTTGATGTATTCTCCTCATATTTTGAGTTGCTAAAGAATGATTAGTATAACAATTTCTAATCAAGCAACGAGAGCAAATACCTCATCATAGTCAATGCCAGCTCTTTGACTGTAGCCTTTTGCCACGAATTTTACCTTGTATCTTTCAACTTCTTCTTTAACATTCTTCTTTGTTTTGTACACCCTCTTTCTTCCAATCGCCTTGTGTCCTTTAGGAAGTGGAGTTAGCTCCCATGTGTCATTCTTCTCGATCACCTTGATTTCTTCATCTATTGCATCTTTCCACTTCTTACTATTTATAGCTTCTTGGAAATCTATGGGCTCACAATTGACAAAGAGACAAAAGAGAGTAAGATTATCTTGATTCTTAGTTACCTCATAAAGGTTTCGTAAGCTCCTGAAGCGTGATACTCTTTCACTTGAAGTTGATGTAGATGAATTTTCTTAAGTACTTGAAGTTCGTGTTGCTGGTGGAGTAGTAAGCTTCTTCTCTCTAGTTTATTGCATCCTTGGTTGCTCCACATATTCTTCTTCAAAATATGGGAAGAAGTTGTAATCTTCATCATGTGATTCCCAATTCCATTCCCCTTCCTCATTAAATATGACTTCCCACTGATGATTTTCATCCTAGTGTTTGATTGTATAGATTGTACCCTTTTAAGTTGGTGACATAGCCAATAAAGATAAACTTCTTGCTCTTATCATCCAACTTGCTTCTTGCTTCGTTAAACACATGAACGTTGGATGTACTTTCAAAAAATTTCAGATGAGAGATCCCAAGCTTCCTTCCGCTCCATGTCTCATGTGGTATCTTTCCCCACACATTCCTTATCGGTGACTGATTGGCTAAATATACTTCATAAGCAAGTGCTTCTAACCAAAATTCCTTTGGCTACCTGTTGCTTTTGAGTGTGCTCCTTGCCATGCCAAGGATGGTTCTATTCTTTTTTCTTACCACTCCATTTTGTTGAGGGAATCTTGGAACTGTTAGAGGTTTCCATATTTTATTGACTTCATAGAATTCTTGAATTCCTTTGAGGTAAATTCTCCTCCTTGATCAGATTGAATAACTTTGATCTCGAGATCGCTCTCCTTTTCCACCATAGCCTTAAATTTATTGAATACTATGAAGACTTCTGATTTTTTGCTTTAAGAAATACACCCAAGCTTTTTGAGAAAATTTATATAATAGTTGCTCTTACCAAGTGAACTTCGTTTATCTGGCTGCAAATATATGTGTGTATGAGCTCAAGTGGCTTTCGAACTCTTAAACTTGACTCCTTTGGAAAGTTTTTCCTAAAGTACTTACCAAGTAAACAAGCTTCACATAATTGGTTAGGATATTTGATGCAAGGTAGTATAGGATTAAACTCGATGACAGAGGGAGGGGGGTGAATAGTGTTATAAATTTTAAAAATGAGCAGATAGTAATTAAGAAAGTTAAATCAATCAGAGTAACACAACAAAAATAAATTTAAATTTACACTGATTCAATCAAGTAATACAAAGGCAATACAAATATGGAATATATTTATCTAATAGTTGAAGCATACAAGTTGATCAATTAAACCAGAAGTATAGACACGCAGTAGTTATAAATATAATTCTTATTCTAATTTTTCCTAGGTAGAGAAACCTAACAGGAAAAGAATCTAAAAATTAAGCACAACAAAATTAGGCAAAAAAAAAATAAAATGAAAAATGCTATTTTAGGTGTTGTCGATTAAAATGAAGCATAAGTCTCAGCGTGTCATAGCACAGAAGGCGAAAGAGTACTTAAAACATGAGAACAAGAATGAATTCTATGTAGATGAGTGATTTTAAAGCTCTATCTCAGAACTCCTTATATAGGACTCCTCTGGTCGTCTGGATCCTTCCCGGCCACCTATAGAGGTACTGATGTAGCTACAATTTCTATTTGTTTGATAATGTTAACGAAGATCTTCTGTTGCTCGGAGAAGGGTTAAATCTCATCTTAACCCAACTCACTCGGTTTGCTGATAACACCATCTCTAGGCCACTTGGAAGCTACTCTGATCGCTGGTATCTTTGGTTGTCTGTAACCTATACGATCGCCTGGACCCCTCCAAAATCTCTTTGTTGAGGGTTATCATTAGCCAATAGCCCCGGACTCTATTCAATTGCTTGGAACTGTCGAACATGCTTCCTTGTAGTTGATATATGTAATGAGTAGGATATAAAATGTAAAATTACTCGCACTTACATTGGGTATGGATATTCAGACTCTAGCCGACTCATCCAAATTAGGGTGTCAAGCCATAGCTTTCAACTGCTTCCACTTGGATTTGTTTGCCAAGCCTTCAATTCCTAGCTGACTCCACCTGGAGTTGATTCACCTAGCACTCAACTAGGAATTTTTCTATCAACCCTTAATTACCTGAACTTGATCTACCTAGCCTCTAGCTATAAATTTATCTATCAAGTCTTAATCACTTGGACTCGATTCACCTAGTCTCCAGCTAGTAATTTATTGCTTGGTCTTCAATTAAGACTTAACTCATGCCTGATTCCCAGTTAGAACTTTAGATGCCTAGATCCACTAGTACTTAGTCACTGTCTGGTTTACAATCAGGACTTTAACATATGTCTAGTATCGTGCACTTGTAAACTTAACACAACTGATTAGATCACAACTAACCTAACTTTAGCCTTAGTTATATATCAAAACTTTGAGTTAAATGTTGTTCACCCAACACCAATAATATCTTCCTTTTTGATAATATGAAAACTAAGTTAATGTTAGTAATCAATAATAAAAAAAGTTAAAATTTGAATTTATATTTAATGCATGAAAGAAGATAGAGTTAGTGTTATAATTGAGAGATATCCTAAAACAATTGCTATTGGATTGGGTGGATTGACTGGAGGGGGTGAATAGCCCTATAATTAAAATTAGAACCTTCTCTTGCTACTTACTTAGCAAGGACATACTTTAATTAATTAAAAATAATTAACATAAAATAAATGAGAGGCTAGAATTTTTTTACTTGGTTATAACCTATGTGATTATTAATCTAAGGCAATGAAAGCTCAATTAAGATCTCATTCTTGAAGGCGGAGTAGTCTCTTATAGTAGTTGAAAGTGCAAACTTTGAAGAACAAGAATCAAAATAAAGATAGAGTGTGTTGTATCAACTTAGAGTATAAGACCTCTATTTATGACCTACTAGTCGTACTGACCATTATGCCGATGTGGCACTTCCTCGACACCTGGAAGTTATTCGGGTGCCTGGACTCGGTCGAGTCAATCCACTTTGTAATGAGTTTCTTTAATGGTTCTAGGCTTTTCGGGTGCTAGGAAAGGATTTGAGCTCCTGGAGTCAGTTAACATGGACTCCGTGCTGATCCGCTTTGGCAATGACTCTTGCTAATGTGGCCACCCTTCCCGAACGCTTGGAATAGATCTAGGAGCCTGAAATGGTCAACTCAGAAGTTGGCCATTCTTCCATCTGCTCTCTTGGATGATGCTCTGGCTGTCCAGAGTTGAGTTCACCCGAACCCAACTCTGGCATTCTCCTCGAGCAGGGTTCCTCCCTGGCGTATCATCCCTCATGTATGTTGCACGTACTCTTTTCATCCATCGGTATACTCTTCTGCAGCTTCTCATCCCTTGGATACCTCAAACCCGTTGAGTCCTGACCCTTCCCAACTAAGTGAGAAAGAAGAACATGAGAAAATAGAACACAAGTATTTTACTTGGTTCGTAGCCTTCAACGACTCCTACTCTAAGACCCAAGCCCTTTGGACCTTTCCGACAAGTAATCCACTAATCAATAATAATTGAATACACAAACAAAGAAGAAAGTGTAACAACACCTACACTTTCTTTATGCAATAATTAACTTTAAATAAAATAGTTACCCAATACTTAGACGAAGATCTGAATGCGCTCATGCATGAGTGTCGGTTCGTTAGTAGTAGTCGGGTGTAGTAGCGTTGTAGCACAGCAGTAGTATAAGGTCAGAGCAGTCGGACGGTTGAGGAATCACATATAAATGTTGTCCGATTTGATGATTGAAGTTGCTGGTCGAAGCTACATTTATAGGTTCTTCCAGGCGCCTGGACCACACCCGGGCGCCTCCACCGAAGCCTATCTAATCCACCTTCATAGCTGAGATTATCCATCTCTGGGCACCTAGATCCCTTCCGACTGCCTGGACCCCTTCCAGGTTCTAAGAATGCTGACGTGGCTGCTCCTCAGTGAAGTCTTGTCTAAGTCACCTTTATCACATTCTGGGTGCTTAGACCAGCACTAAGTGCCTGGATGATGATATAGGTTAGCCAACCAGTGTTTGCGAACTCATTTGTTCGCGAAGCTAGATTCCGACCATTTCAAGCACATGGATCTACGAGGGGCGCTAGGACCTCCGGGTGCCTGAATCCTTCCGGGCGATTGGAAGCCCCATTTTCAGCTAACTTCCAACTTCGATATCCTACACTACAGAGTTAGAAAAATGAATAAAAATAATATTAAACTTAATTTGATAATCTTGGCACTGCCCGGTCCTGACTTTGAATTTTACTAAAATTCTAGGTCAGACCAATGCCTACGGTTCCCTCAATCGGGGGCGCGTCCTCACTGGATCTCTCTTCCAGTTGCTTACTTGACCTTACCTACCAAATATATGGTCCTTCAAACTTGTTTAGACTTTCTCTAGTCCTACTTAGTGTCTGATCAACCTAATCTACTAAGACTTTTCTACAACATCAAGTTAGTACAATAGATATAAAATATTAAAGTAAATTAGTGTTTGTAACTTTAAAGATTCGCCATGCGGTCGACTAGAAATCGTTCGATCACACATGTTTGGAGTTTACTCCTCCAAGAATTCTCATTACCTAAAGTTATCTTCCCTTAGGGTTTTTTTTGTCTAGTTTTACTCACTAGGACTTTTTCTACCTAACTTCACTTACTAGGACTTCCACTGCTTGACTTTACTCACTAAAACTTCCACCACCTAGCTTCACTGACTAGGACTTCCACTATCTGACTTCACTCACCAGGACTTCCATCACCTAGCTTCACTCACTAGGGCTTAGCTTCACTCACTAGGGCTTCCCCTTGCCTAACCTCTAGTTAGAACTAGTCACTTAGTAGACTTTTCACTTGTCTAACTTCTAGTTATGACTTACCCTTGCTAGTTATTTAGTCCTGACTAAACGCCTTTCTTCTAAATATCAAGTCCTATTTGGATCCACCCTTAGTCAAACTGTCTAGACTTGGGTATATTGTTAATATCAAAATCCTAAAGGCTAATCGCACCAACAAGCTCTTGTCGAGGTGGCCGCCCTTCCCGAGTGCCTGGAATAGATCCAGACACTTGGAATGGTCAACTCAAAAGTTGACTATTTTCAATCCGCTCGCTTGGGTGATGCTCTGACCATCCAGAGTTGAGCTCATCCGAATTCAACTCCAGGCTTCTCCACAAGCATGGTTCCTCCTCGGCTTCTCAGCCCTTAAATGCACTGTGCGTGCCCTTATCATCTATTGATGCACTCTTCCATAGTTCCTCATCTCTCGGATGCACTAAGCCCGTTGACTCCCTTCCTGTGTCATCCTTCTCGCTCACTACATCTTTCACTCGACTTCTTATGTTTCTAAGTCCCTACACACTTAGACACAAGATATCAAATCTACAAGACCTAACTTAACTCATTTGACCATATTAAAACTAACTCGGGTACTTACAATTGTCTTATGGAATATACTATTTATTGAATAAATAAACATTCACTATTTGAGTATACATTCTTTATGTATAAGATGAGATCTTAAACTGATTTACTGAATGTCTATAATGTGATTCATATCATGAGAGAATTAGATCACAACTAGTGAATATCTCTATATGTGTAATTATGAATGTATTAAAATATTCTCTAGTCGATAAATTGATGAGTTCAATCCTTATCAATTCTAAGAGACTAGCACATGTTTTACTCCATGGTTTAACCAAGCAACTGCTTCTCACTAGTTGGAGATATTAGGATGTTGAGAGTTAAATGTGGATGCTAGTTAAGGGCAACTAATTTATTGGAGTAACTTGCTACGAGGTTTCATATGGTTCTATACATATATAGATATGCCAATGAAGATCTCATTGCAGTTTGAGTGCAAGTTTCCTTTAACTTAAGGTATTCAAGTCATCTTGGTTAGGGAGGGTTATGCTTTGATATCTTAAGTAAGAATCTCCTTGGAGGTGTGGACCTTAGATGATTGGGTATAAGTTGAAGTGTCCAAAGGTGATTGAGTAGCTTATAGAGGATTCACCATTTCTTACAAAAGGAGATGTATACCCCACGACCACTTGTCAAGATTGATACTAGAAGTCTTAGCCAAAACATCACATGTCAAGAGTAAGGTACTCTTGGACACATGGCTGAGTAATTTGAATCCACAAGATGAGGAAGTATAATTTGGACAAGGTGTGATGTACACACTAAAAATAGACTTTTTAACGATGAGATTTACTGTCATTAAAGGGGTAATTCCTGTCGTCATTGATATACTTTAACGTCGATACTAAATACCGTAAGAGGTTGTCTCTAAAAGTCCCCGTCGGAAAAAGATTAGCGACGCGAAAAAAATACCATCGGTAATTGCTCTTAATAATAAAAAAAATGATAATCCCAATTAGTCTCATTGACTATCTCTAGGGGTGACTGGCCCGGCCTCATGAAATTTTCCCACTGGTCACTAGGGTAAATCGAGAAGCACATGCGGCAGCCAGCCCAGAAGCCCAACATCCTTTGGTTACGCCCCCTATTTGGAGGAAAAATTCCTGTAAATACGCCGTAGTTGTGGTTCAAACCACGAGTGCCTAGGTAACAACTTGGATGCGTCCTACAGTGACATCATGGCCCCGGGGACATAATTGCTCTTAATAATAATAATATACACTACCGTTGTTAATGATAGTTGATCCGGTAGTAAAGGAGGGGGCCAGGCCGTACAGTGGTCAACGACATGTGGAAGACAAAGCCGAAATGGTCAGCCCAATGGCCATGCTGAGCAGGAAGGTCACCTCACCGATCGGCGGTGATGGCGCGCAGGCTAGCGCGAGGATAGCTCGACTGTGGGTCGGGTTTCTGACGCTCCTAAGCCGATCCACCGAGCGGCCTGCCCGCTTGGCTGAGTGAGCTATAGATCAACTAAGACTGCAGGCCCGTCCGAGTATGTGACCGAGTGACCTTCTCACTCGGTCCGGTATGCTTAAACCACCGAAGGCCGGGATGGCCGAGAGGACATCCCGCTCGGCCCAGCAACCGACAGAAGATTCAGAGGAGGACAAAAGGGGTAGGTGGTAATATCCTTCTCGAGACATGTGCCGCCGACAGATAGCATGGCCGACGACCGGACCGGACAGAGAATCGTACGAGAGAAGTTTCCACTGTCATGTCAGAGATATGCTCGGACGGTTGCGGTATGACGTCAGACACACTTTTCTGACACATTCATTCTCAGGTATGCTTCGACGAGCGTGCACTCACCTCCCTGGGATCCTATATAAGGACTCTTAGACTTCGACGGAGGTATGCGATATTTTTTATTGTAGCTACAGTCTCGTCATTTTTCTTCCACTTCTTCTCTTCGTGGCCTGACTTGAGCGTCGGAGGGTTGTCGCCGGGAACCCCTTCCTGGTTCGGCTTTGCTGCAGGTTCACTAGGGGTCCACGTCATCCTGGGGGTCATCCGAAGACAGGATAGAGCGCCACGTCCCCAGCGTCCGTCGACTCGACTCTCGGACAGGATCAAATTGGCGCCGTCTGTGGGAACGCACCTGGATCCGGAGCCGAGACGATGGAAGAAGCTGGACGTCAACACACCGTGACGCTCTCCCAAGAAGAGCTCGACGCGCTCATCCAGGCGCGAGCAGCGAAGATAGTGGAGCAGCAACAAAAGGCTATCGCCGAGCGGTTGGCATAGCAGGGCACCTCAGCGTCAGGTGGTCGAGTGGCACCAGAAGATCGGCCGGAGTAATTTTCTACGTGGGCGCAGAATAGAGGGCAGATTGGCATGCTAGGAGAGGCACCCGCTGCCCCTATATATTCCATTCCATCGGGCCCTGTTCCAGACTCCGTCCGAGCTGGCCCAAGCCAACCAGGGATTATCCGATGAAGCGCTCGTGCGGGATGCCAGGAAGGGGAAGTCGCCTCGAACCGAGTTATCCCCCGAGCGGATCAATCGCCAGTTCTCTGAGGCGATTCTACAAGACCCGCTCTCAAAGTATTACGCTCCTCTAGCGATTGGAGAGTACAATGGTACAACCGACCTGAATGACCACCTCGGTAAGTTCGACAACGCCGCTACTCTCCATCAATACACCGACGGAGTAAAATGCAGGGTTTTCCTCACCACCCTGTCCGGCTCCACACAGCGTCGGTTCCGGAGGTTGCCGGACGGATCGATTCGAAGTTTCAAGGATTTTCAGACAGTTTTCCTCCACCACTTTGCGAGCAGCAGCCGCTATCAAAAGACCAGCGTCAGTCTATTCTCCATGAAGCACGGGGCCAGAGAGACTCTTCGAGCTTACATCCAGCGATTCAACCAGGCCACTCTGGACATTCCCGCAGTCTCATCCGAGACCATGATGCATGCCTTCACCCAGGGGCTGATGGATGGCGACTTCTTCCGCTCGCTCATCAGGAAATCACCGCGCGACTATGACCATATGCTGAAAAAGGCGAGCGAATACATCAACGTGGAGGAGGCGCAAGCGGCCCGTAAAAAGGAAACACTGGCAGAGTTAGCAGCGCCGGTCGAGCGGAGGCCTCAAGCCATTCATCAACCACCCAGAGGACCCCGGGTCGAGGGGATGAGGCTGCATCAGGAATCAAGGCCGCAAGCTATCCAACACGTGGCGGCCGAACGACCTAAGCCGAAAGGAAAGGTATGGACTACCATGTTTTGTTCACTTCATCAGTCGGCAACCCTCAACACCCGCGACTGTCGGAGTCTCGCCCCGGTCACTAAGTCAATGAGCTATTGCTATCGATCACCTTCGCCTGATCGACGACATAATCATCAAAATGCCAGACGGAGAGCAGCTAGATAATCACCCGAGCAGCGACACCCGCACCAACCAAGAAGCAACCCTCGAGCCTTCCATGAGAGAGCCAGACCGTCTGCTCGGGAGGAAGAAAATAGAAGCAACACCACTCAGGGAGAGGGGGGGGGGAATCAATATCATCGCTGGTGGGCCAACCAGCGGTGACTCCAATCGAGCCCGCAAGTCGTACGCCCGACGGCTGGAGATCCATGCCGTGGGATGCAGCCGAGAGAAGGCGAGCGGGCCCAAGATCAAGTTCGGCCCTGGCGACCTCAAGGGAGTTGAAGTGCCACATGACGACGCCCTCATCATCCGAGCGATAACAGCAAACTACATTATTCATCGCATCGTTATTGACACAGGGAGCTCGGTCAACATCATCTTCAAGAAGGCGTTCAACCAGCTTCAGATCGACAGGGCTGAGCTGCTGCCTATGACAACGCCCCTGTTCGGATTCATTGGTAACGAGGTTCAGCCGGTCGATCAGATGAAATTGACTATTTCGCTCGGTGAAGAGCCGCTCAGAAGGACGCGGACCACTAACTTCATCGTAGTGGACACACACTCGGCGTACAATGTCATTTTGGGCCGACCAACCCTCAGTGAATTCCGGGCTGTCGTCTCGACATTCTATCAGAAAATTAAGTTCCCTGTCGAAGACCAAGTGGGTGAGGTCAGCAGGGATCAGTTGGCAGCATGATGCTGCTATGTGGATATGGTCAGAGCCGAGTTGAGGTCCGCTCGGAAGGCCCCCCGGATCGAGGTAAATGCTATAACTGAAAGGCCTCCCACCTTAGTTTATGAAGAAAAAGAAGAAGTGCAGATCTGGGATGGCCGACCGGAGGACACCACCTTCGTAGCATCAGACCTGGAAGCGGGCCCGAAGGAGGAGCTGATCAGGTGCCTACAGCACAACAACGACGTCTTTGCATGGTCAACGCACGAGCTACCAGGCATCTCGTCATTCATCGCGTAGCACGAGCTCCATGTGCGACCGGACGCTCGGCCCGTCAAGCAGAGGAAGCGAGACTTCAGTGCGTAGCAGAATATCATCATTCGAGCGGAAGTCGAGAAACTCCTGGAGGCTGGCCACATACGGGAGGTACAATTCCCGAGCTGGCTCACGAATGTGGTGTTGGTCTCCAAGTCAGGCAATAAGTGGAGGGTTTGCATCGACTTTCGGGATCTGAATAAGGCATGCCCGAAAGACTTTTACCCTCTGCCCCGAATTGACCAGATGGTAGACTCGACCGCTGGATGCGAGTTGATATGCATGCTGGATGCTTATCAAGGTTACCACCAAGTGCCACTCGCTTCGGAAGACCAGGAGAAAGTGAGTTTCATTACGGCAGACGACATCTACTGCTACAACGTAATGCCGTTCGGATTGAAGAACGCCGGTGCTACATACCAGCAGCTCATGAACAAGGTGTTCTGGAAGCAGATCGGGCGAAACTTGGAGGTATATGTTGACGACATTCTTATTAAATCAATCCGGGCGGCCAACCTTTGTGCAGATATAGAAGAAACCTTCCAGACGCTGAGGACGTACGGAGTCAAGCTGAATCCCCAGAAGTGTCTGTTCGGAGCAAAGAGCGGTCGCTTTCTGGGGTACATCGTTACCGAGCGAGGCATAGAGGCGAATCTCAACAAAGTGAAGGCGCTGTAGGACATGCCGCCTCCCAGAAACTTAAGGGAAGTGCAACGCCTTACCGGTCGGATAACTGCCCTGTCACGGTTTATCTCCAAGACGGCCGATTGGAGCTTACCTTTCTTCAAGATTCTGCGCCGAGCCACCAAATTCCAGTGGGACAGAGAATGCGACCAGGCGTTTGAGGAATTGAAGGTTTATCTAAACTCTTTGCCTGTACTACCTAAGCCCAACATCGACGAGCCACTCCGCATCTACTTATCCTCGACCGAGCATGTTGTAGGCTCGGCATTAGTACGACAGGACGGCGAAGAACAACCCGTGTATTTCCTGAGTCACATTCTAAAGAATGCTGAGTCCTGCTACACTGGTCTCGAAAAGCTTGCCTTCACGCTGGTCCTCACCGCTCGGAGGCTTCGACCTTATTTCCTCGCGCACACAATAATCGTCATGACAAACAACCCTCTAGGGAGAGTTCTCCTCAACCCGGAGGCATCCGGGCGGCTGATTAAGTGGACAACCAAACTTAGTGAATTCAATATCCAATACCAACCCCGCACGGCGATTAAGGCGCAATCGCTGGCGGACTTCATCACTGAAGTGCATAATCCCGAGCCCGAAGCTTTGTGGAAAGTACATGTAGACGGATCATCCACTCGACTCGGGAGCGGTATTGGTATTCTATTGACCTCCCCTCAAAAAGAGCGGATGCATCTGTCTGTCCGGCTAGACTATCGAGCAACCAATAATGAGGCAGAATATGAAGCCCTCATTGCGGGGTTGCAGGCCGCTCGGCATGTGGGAGCGAGCCGAGTAATGATCTATTCAGACTCTCAGCTTGCCGCTCAGCAGCTTGCAGGATCTTTCGAGATAAACATCCCCAGACTCAGGCTCTACGTGGAAGCCTTCGAAAGGCTCAAAACCAACTTCTGCGAGGTTATTATACAAAAGATCCCTCGAGCAGAGAACTAGGCGGCGGATGAATTGGCCAAACTAGCAAGTTCAATAACGCCAATCGTCATCCAGCAAACAATTGAGCATGTAGCCTTAGTGACTCACATTGACCAGATGGAGGGCCTCACGTTCCCAAGTGACTGGAGGACGACTTTAATGGAATTTTTACTAACAGGAGCTACGCCATCCGACCGGGAAGAGGCCTAGTTGCTGAGAAGAAAAGCCGGTCGGTTAACCCTCATCGGAGATCAGCTTTACAAGAAGGCTTTCTCTCGACCATTGCTAAAATGCGTTAGCTTGGAGGACGCGGAATATATACTAGAAGAGGTACATCAAGGATCTTGTGGGGGAAACCTGAGCGGCCGCTTGTTGGCGATGAAGATTTTGCTAGCCGGGTACTTTTGGCCAACCCTCCAGGAAGATGCCGCTCGGACCGTTGCCACATGCCTTTCCTGTCAGAAATATCACAACTCTACCCACCGGCCCACTGAGAAAATGAAGGCGTCTATAGTGTCCTGCCCGTTCGACCAGTGGGGTATGGATATTGTGTGACCTTTCCCTATGGCGATCGGGCAGCGGAAGTTTTTACTTGTGGCAGTGGACTATTTCTCCAAATGGGTTGAAGCCGATCCGCTAGTAAGAATAATCGAGTAGATGGTCAAGAAGTTCATCTGGCAGCACATAATATGTCAGTTCGGCATTCCACGTCGGCTCGTGTCCGAAAATGGGTGGCAGTTCGTCGGGCAACAACTCCGTGAATGGTCCGAAGGGTGCGACATTCAGCAACACTTCACCTCTGTGGCATATTCGCAGAGTAACGGGCAGGCCAAAGTCACCAATCGGGAGATCCTTCGGATTCTTCGAGTTCGGCTCGACCATTTGGGGGGTAGCTGGGTAGATGAGCTCTCGGGCGTGTTATGGGCAATCCGCACTACCCCTAAGGAGGGAACGGGGGTCACGCCTTTCCACTTGGTATACGGTGGGGAAGCCATCGTGCCCGTGGAGGTCGGAATAGAATCTGATCGGGTATAACAGTACGACGCAAGTAACACCGAGCGGAGGTAGCTGGAGCTGGACTTGATAGACGAGGGGCGAGCCAAAGCAGCCGTCCGGCTAATGGCATATCGGCAAAGAATGAAGCAGAGTTACAACAGGCGAGTAATTCTCAGGGCGTTCCAGGTCGGCGATTTCGTATGGAAGAAGGTGAAGCTGGTCGGGGATGTGAGCAAGCTGGAGGCTCCCTGGGCTGGGTCCTTCAAAGTCATTAAAAAGCTCCGATCGGGCGCCTACTACCTGGAAGATGAAGATGGACGACAACTAGAACGACCATGGAGCGCTATCCATCTCCAACCGTACCGGGCTGGGTGAAAGGTGCGCCAATGTAATCAGTTATGTGTATTTCCGTTCTTCGATACCCTTTGATTGCAGGAATGAAATCATGAAACGCAAGGGTATAACAAATTTACGCTGAATGACCACTCTCCATGAAGACCGTCGAGCGGCGACGTTAAACTCTAGAGTCAAACCGACGACTATAAACCTCCTGGCCTGAAGACCGTCGAGTGGCGACGTTAAACTCTAGAGTTGAATCGGCGACTATAAGCCCCCCGGCCTGAAGACCGTCGAGCAGCGACGTTAAACTCTAGAGTCGAACCGACGACTATAAACCCCCCAGCTTAAAGACCGTCGAGCGGCGACGTTAAACTCTAGAGTCGAACCGGCGACTATAAACCTCCCGGTCTGAAGATCGTCGAGCGGCGACGTTAAACTCTAGAGTCGAACTGGCGACTATAAACCCCCCGGCTTGAAGATTGTCGAGCGACGACGTTAAACTCTAGAGTCGAACCGGTGACTATAAACCCCCGACCTGAAGACCGTTGAGCGGCGACGTTAAATTCTAGAGTAGAGCCGATGACTATAAACCCCCCGGCCTGAAGACCGTTGAGCGGCGACGTTAAACTCTAGAGTTGAGCCGATGACTATAAACCCCCCGGCCTGAAGACCGTCGAGCGGCGACGTTAAACTCTAGAAAAAAAAAAGAACTGGTGACTATAAACCCCCCGACCCGAAAATCGTCGAGCGGCGACTTTAAACTCTAGAGTCGAACTGGTGACTATAAACTCCTCGGCCCGAAGACCGTCGAGCGGCGACGTTAAACTCTAGAGTTGAACCGGCGACTATAAACCCCCCGGCCTGAAGACCGTCGAGCGGCGACGTTAAACTCTAGAGTCGAATCGGTGACTATAAACTTCCCTGCATGAGGACCATCGAACGACGACGTTAAACACCTAGGCCGAACCGGTGGCTATTAAAAATCTAGCTCGAAGATCGCGGATCGGCAACTATAAAGTTCAGCCTTGGCATCGCTTAAACCTAACAGAACTTACGGAAAATAGGTGGTCTTGTGCTCGATTGCCGAGCGGCAGCTCGGGGATCAAAAGACGGAGGCTCTCACGAATACAGTAACAATCAAGGAAACGGATAACTCGCTCGAATGCACACAGGGATAGAGCAAGCAGACAATGAAAAGCCAAAAAGTTAAGTTCATTAAATAAAATAAGCCGAACGACGAGAACACATAGTGAAATAGGCCGAATGGCCAGTACACATCCCCGACTTTACTCTAGATAATTAAAAATCTCATTTGGAATCGTGGTTAGAAGATCAGCATGATCACGGACAGGAATATTGAAATCCTCAGGAAGCCGACCCTTTGTCTTCAGATAGTCAGCCGTGGCGGTGATGGACAACTTGAACGCATGGACCAGCCGAGCGCAAACTTTCTCAACAAATTTCTCCAAGTGGATGAAGTTCTGTTGCATGACAGCAAATCGACTAGGCTCGGCCTCCTGATATTCTTCGAGGGCAGCTCGGGAATCCTCCAGTGCGTCTTGAAAGGTCTTCAGGTCGGCCTGGAGAGCGATCACCTCCGCCGAGCGGCCAGCCTTCTCGGCGGCGAGTAGATCAATCAACTCCTTGACCTTCAGCTCAAGCGTCCGGGCCTCAACATTCTTCGCCTCTAGGTCGGTAATGGCCTTATTCTTCCTGTTGGTGGCCAAAGTTATCTTCTTGTCGTACGTTTTGACCTGAGTCTCGAGCCGGTCCACTATGGTTTGTAGGCTCGAGGATTTGTGCTGCTCGACCTCCAACAGTTTCTTGGTCCTATCCAGATTTGCCTTCAGCTCTGCATAAGAAGGGCCTTGAGGTGGAGCCCCACCAGAGACCTTGAGCTTTTTGAACTCCTCTTCAAGGAGTGTCGAGCGGTTGCATACCGCTATACTTTCCACCCAGTACTGCAACCAGGTCAGAGGAAAATAATCAGTGCCGAACGGAGAGGAAAAAATGAAGGCTTATGATAAAAGTTACCCCGGTGGCTTGTTGCAGATGGCTGTTGTCGAGCAGTCCCGGGGGCATCAGAGCAATACGCGCCCGGGCGTCCTCCCAGACCTTCGCTAGCGGTCCACGGATGGTTATTTGGTGTTCGGGGCTCATCGGACGTCCGACCGCCTGCAAATATTCCTCCATCGGCAGGTGAAGTGTGGCCTTGATCGTCCTACGTCTGTTCGGTGCAGACTGAGTAGACGCTGAAGGGGCAGAGGTCTGGCCGATCGGCTCAGAGCAAATAAGAGATCTCCTGATTGTCCGTGGAGCTAGAGGAAGTGAGCTGAGAGGCTGAGCAGCAATGGGGTCGGAAGGCCAATCTCCTTCTGATAGGGTCCGGTAAGAAGACAGCGCTTCCACAGTCGTTGGAGCCAGTGGAGGAGGATCGTCGATATGCTCGGCCACGTGAACGACTGAGGTGGCCGAGCGGGTTGGTGTGCCTGTTTGGTGGCGTTTGCGTCCAACCAACGGGAGTTTGTCATCGGAAGACTCGACTTCCTCGGGTCGAGTGGCCAGTTGAGTACTCGACGGAGCGGTCTCTCCAGCTACATCAGTAGTAACAGTCCGGGCAGCAGACGCATCGCCCGCCGTCTGCACCTCTTCGCTCTCGCCCTCATGAGAGCCGACCGGGGTGATGCCCAGTCTCGCCGCCTCCTGCGCTGCAGCCGCCTCTATCTCGGCAACCTTGTGTTTCAGCATGCCGAGCACTACCAATTTCATCATGGTCGCAGTTGCAAGAAAGAGAAAAGAAATCAGTTAGACTCAAAGAAAAGGAGAGAAAGTTATTTCTTACCAGGGCCGTTCGGAAGCCACGTTCGGATCGGGCTTAAGCTAAACAGATACAGCTTCCCTTCGGGTAGCAGCTTGTGGATGTCCAACTTCAGCCCGACCAGCAGGTTAGCCGCGTGTAAAAAAGCGGGCTCGGTCCTATACCTTTTCAGGTCGGGAGGAGGTGGCAGAGCTGTTTACCATTGGGTTCGAAAGGGTGGCGACTCGGGAAGACTCAAAAAGAAAAAATAGTCTTTCCAGTGCTTGTTGGAGGTCGGCATCTTATCAAAGAAAATCAAGCCGATCCGAGATTGAAACAAGAAGGTGCCTATCTCGGATTGCTTGGGATAGTAAAAATAATGAAAAATCTGAGGCTTAAGGGGGATGTTGTGCACTCGAAAGAGCACAACCACTCCACACAGCAGCCTAAAGGAGTTGGGCACGAGCTGGCCGAGCGAAATGCGAAAGTAGTTACACACTTCTATGATGAATGAGTGGATGGGAAACCTAAGGCCCACTACGAATTGGTCTTTGAAGAAAGTAACAGTGCCGACCGGCGGGTCATGGGGTCGGTCGGACGGCTTGGCCAGGATAAGCTTGTGGTCGGCAGGGATATCATAGGCATTAACTAGATTACAGGCATCTCCCGAGTCGAACCGACTCTCCATGGCTTGATACTAGAGGCCAGGGGAAGGGTCGGAAGAGCTGGCCATGGTCGGAAAATGAAAGTACAGAAGCTTCGTCGAAAAAATTGACGGAAAGAGCAACGAAAGAGGCGATGTCAAGGAAAGCGAGGGGAAGCAAACGCGAAAACAAGAGGATCAAAGAGCTTACAAAAGGAAACCTAAGAGAGGAAGGTGGAAGATCGCCGGAGCACTGGGAGCCGAGGACGTCGACGAAGCACGCGGAAGCAGCAACGATGGAATAGTTGTCGGTGCCGATGCTTTATAAAGGGCAGGCTCGGTCAACCCTAGCCGTCTAATCTAGGTCGCGGAGATCGAAGTTGGCATCCGACCGTTGAATTTAAACCGCCGTCTGTCCCATCGGAGGTGACACCCTCACCGTACGATGACGACGACGGCGCCGCGTGGCGACAGGTTAGAGGGCGGCATTCAATGAACGCCATTACGCGGGCACGGTCGCGTGCTCGACTTTAATGATAAGGATTTGCACGAATTTCGAGGAGATCCTAAAGACGTCAGCATTAATCACCCTCAGATCGCCAAGGCAATTAGAGGCAAGCAAAACTCTCCAAAGCCCAATAGGTGGGCCGTCGAACGGTTAAATGGCACTCTCACTACCCAAGCGGAGCACTCATATCAGTGGCCGGGCGGCTGTTACACGACCAAACCAATAGTCCAGTCAGTCGGACTCTCAGCCTCCTTCGACTAGACTTGAAGGGGAGACACGCGATTTGGTAGTAAAGGAGGGGGCCAGGCCGTACAGTGGTCAACGACACGTGGAAGCCAAAGTCGAAATGGTCAGCCCAATGGCCTTGTCGGGCGGGAAGGTCACCTCGCCGATCGGCGGTGATGGCGCGCAGGCCAGCGAGAGGATATCTCGACTGCGGGTTAGGTTTCTGACGCTCCTAAGCCGATCCACCGAGCGGCCTGCCTGCTCGGTTGAGTGAGCTATAGATCAACTAAGACTGCAGGCCCATCCGAGTATGTGACTGAGCGGCCTTCTCACTCGGTCCGGTACGCTTAAACCACCAAAGGCCAGGATGGCCGAGCGGACATCCTGCTCGGCCCAGCAACCAACAGAAGATTCAGAAGAGGACAAAAGGGGCAGGTGGTAATATCCTTCTCGATACGTGTGCCATCAACAGACAGCATGGCCAGCGGTCGGACCGGACAGAGAATCATACGAGAGAAGTTTCCACTGTCATGTCAGAGATATGCTCGGACGGTTGCGGTATGGCGTCAGTCACACTTTTCTGACACATCCATTCCCAGGTATGCTTCGACGAGCGTGCACTCACCTCCCCGGGATCCTATATAAGGACCCTTAGATTTCGACGGAGGTATGTGATATTCTTCACTGTAGCTACAGTCTCGTTATTTTGCTTCCGCTTCTTCTCCTCGTGGCCTGACTTGAGCGTCGGAGGGTTGTCGTTGGGAACCTCTTCCTGGCTCGGCTTTGCTGCAGGTTCGCCGGGGGTCCACGTCATCTGGGAGGTCATCTGAAGACAGGATAGAGCGTTACGTCCCCAGCGTCCGTCGACTCGACTCTCGGTCAGGATCAATAGTAATGACTGATTTATATACCATCATTAGTAGCAATAATGATGGTCATATATATCGTTGTTAATAACAACAATGATGGTTATATATACCATCATTATTAATTTAATATTGTTTAATTATTTAAGGATGATTTTGCATACCGTAGTTAATGGCAACAACGAAGGTCGTTATATAAATATATTTTTTATAATTATTATCTATATGCAATTCACTTTTTTAAGTTTGTCAAAATGTTAATTAAAGATGAAATACATGTATTTTCTATAAATATATTAATGAATGTTAATAAAAATCAAAACATATTTTATATATATATATATATATATATATATATATATATATTAAAATATCATCCTCTAGTTCATGATAATTGTATGTACATCATAAAACGTGTAAAATTGGCATCCATTTATATCAAAAGTATTTATTGTTGGACCCCTAGCGGCCGGTTAGAGGAGGAGGGGGGGGGGGGGGGGGAGTAAATAGCCTTATATAAAATAATGGAAACAAAATTCCTTCTCGAACTTTACAGCTTTATTAAACTAACACTTGCATAAACAGAAATTGATTAATTAAAGAAAAAAAGAGGCACAAAAGAAGTTACTTGGTTTGCAATCAGATGATTGCTAATCCAAGACAGTTGAAGCTCACTATCAAAGTCTCCTTCAGGTGGAGAAGCCTCTTACAACGTTGACAACTCACAAACAAGTAGTAGAATAAAAGAGAAGCATTTACAAGTGTTGTTCTAAGCTACTGGGATCAGGCTGTATTTATAACCCTGGTCGGGGTGTCTAGAAGGGTTCCAGGTGCCTGGAGGTGAATAAAATTTTATCCTATCGCGATGGAACACGCCACGTCGCGTTCCGATAAACTTCTGGTCTGGGTGCCCAGACCCAAAAGTCAACACCTGTTGACTTTTTGGTTCTAGTCTTCCACTCCGGGTCCACTTGCTTGGGTCCGGATCTTCCGCTCCGGCTCCACTTGCTAGGGTGATTTCGGTCATCCAGAATAGGGCTCACTTGAACCCATTTTCTGGTCTTCGAGCAATCTTTTGCTCCGACTTCTCATCCCTCGGAAACATCATGCGCCTCCTTCTCGTCCACCATCGTACTCTTCCGCAGCGCCTCATCCCTTGGACGCACTGAGCCCGTCGGCTCTTTCTCGTGCCATCATTCTCGCTAGCTGCGTCTTTCGCTTGACTTCCTATGCTCTTAAGTTCTTGCACACTTAGACACAAGGAATCAAAATAACAACAGGACTTAACTTGACTTGGTTGATCACATCAAAACCATCATGGGGTACTTACAATCTTCCCCTTTTTGATGTGGTCAACCCAAGTTAAGTTAGGATAAACCAAGAAACAAATAGGAATAGAAATAGTAAGTACATTTTTTTGCAAATAAGAAAAACATGTGTAAAAATCAAACAAAATGTACCCTCCCCTAGACTTAACCTCTAGTTCTCCCCTTTGATTACATTAAAATGGGGTAATCTATACAAAGTCTAAGGAATAATATCAATACTTTTTAAGTTTTGAAAATTGAGATTTTTTAATTTATAAACCATTTTTGGAAATTTTTTAAAAAATTCTCTTAGATAGAGAAAATGATAAAGTTCCTCAGAAAAATAAATTTTATAAAAAATAGCATTACAAGACTAATTTTTTTATTTCTCAAAAAAAAAATTTATTTTATGAAAGCATTAGATAATTTTATAATAGTTAAATGCTTTAACAGTTAGTCAATTAAACATTTATTTCAGTAATTGACTTCCAAGTTATGACGATGCACCAGCCTTCTTAGTTATTTGAACAACAACCACTTCTAGACAAAGCCTTTTAAAGAAATTAAATATTCAATTTTCTTTCTGAAAGTCCTAGGTCTAACTTTCAAAAAAATATGCACAAAATGATAATTTTAATTTAAGCATGACTTTGGAACCCAAAATAGATTCTTTCTAACTAGGTTATTAAAAATTTCTTAGGGATATATCTCTGTGATATTCTTCTAATTTGACACTTATGGTATCTAAAATGCCAATTTAATTCATTATACTTTCTAACTTGTGAGTATGCATTATTTTTAATTTTTCATTTTCCATTTTTATCTTATCGAAATCCTCTAGTCGACAAGATGTTACTAAGGTTAATTTTAATTCTTCATTTTCTTTTAATAATTTTTTATTTTTTATCTCTAATTTGCAGGAACTCTTCGACAGTATTTTTTAAATTTAAATAATTGGTCAAGAGGTAAGGATTGTACCCGACTTACCTTATCGATTTCTGATGCTGCCCCTGTAGTGCTAATTTCCTCTGATGATGCTCCCCCTTCATCGATGCTCTCGATGCTCATTGAGGATGAACTTGCTTCATCTTCTTCTTGGTGACTTGTCACTAGCATAAGTCTGGCGATGACTTCGATCTCTGATTCGAACGACGTTTCATCTCACGTCGCCTTTAGATTTCGATGCTTTGTCTGGACTCATCTTTTGTCCTTGCTCTTCAATTTAGGGAAGTTGTTTTTTACGTGCCCTTCTTTATTGCAGTGGTAGTATTGTATCTTTCTTCTTCTTCTTTTATCCCTCACTTGATTAAATTTATTAGTTTTAAATAACTTTTAAAATCTCCTTACCATGAAGGCCCTTTCGTCATCATCGAGAGAAGATTCAGAGTCAAGTTCATCCACTTTTACTTTTAGTGTAATGTTGTGCTTCACCTCCTTCTTCAGATCTGCATATCTTGTTTCATGAGCTTCAAATCTTGAAAATAATTCTTCTAAAATACTTACCTCTAGATCCTTAGAGATATAATAAACATCCACTAAGGATAACCATTCAGAATTCCTAGGAAAGGTGCTAAGCGCGTACCTTAGCGAATCTCGGTTTATTATCTTTTCTCCGAGATTTGTGAGTTCGGTGATGAGTTCCTTGATCCTTGAGTGAAGGTGTAAAACAGTTTCGCCTTCTTCTAATCAGAGGTTGTTGATCTGATTGTGAAGTAGGTCCCATTTCATGAGTTTAGCTTCAGACGTACCTTCGTGTAGCTCAAGGAACTTCTCTCAGAGCTCTTTTGCTGATTTGTAGGTGCCGATTCTGTTGACTTCTTGTGGAGGTAGTACACTTAGTAGATGTAATTTGGCTCGTCCATTTGCTATGAAGTCTGTTTGCTCCTTCTTTGTCCATTGATATTCTTCTTTATCTTTTAGAACTACAAAACCATACTTTATAAGATTAGTAATAAATCAAAGTCCGTTTTGAAGAATACCTATATTTTTCTTTTCTAAATCATGAATTCTCTCTTGAACTTAGGTGGATAGATGCTCGATCCGGCCATCTCTTGTGCTTCGATTGACAGTCAGTTCTCTTGAAGCGAATTTGGCTCTAATACCAATTGTTGGACCCTTGGTGGCGGGTTAGAGGGGGGGGGGGTGAATAACCCTGTATAAAAATAACAGAGACAAAAACTCTTCTCGAACTTTACAGCTTTATTAAACTAACACTTACATAAAAAGAAACTAATTAATTAAAGAAAGAAAAGAGACACAAAAGAAGTTACTTGGTTTGCAATCAGATGCTTGCTAATCCAAGGCAGTTGAAGCTCACTATCAAAGTCTCCTTCATGCGGAGAAGTCTCTTACCGTGTTGATGACTCACAAACAAGTAGTAGAATAAAAGAGAAGCGTTTACAAGTGGTGTTCTAAGCTACTAGACCAGGGCTGTATTTATAACCCTAGTCGGGGCGCCTGGAAGGGTTCCAGCTGCCTAGAGGGGGATAAAATTTTATCCTCGTCGTAATGGAATGCACCACGTCGTGTTCCGATAAACTTCTGGTCAGGGCGCCTAGGCCCAAAAGTCAACACCCTATTGACTTTTTGGTTTGGGTTTTTCGTTCAATTTTGCTCGCTTGGGTCTGGATCTTCTGCTCCATCTCCGCTTGCTTGGGTGATTTCGGCCATCCAGAATAGGACCCACCCGAACCCATTTTTTGGCCTTGGAGCAGTCTTCTGCTCCGACTTCTCGTCCCTCAGAAATGCTACGCGCCTTCTTTTCATCTGCTAGCGTACTCTTCCGCAGCACCTCGTCCCTCGGGCGCACCGAGCTCGTCGGCTCTCTCTCGTGCCGCCCTTCTCGCTAGCTGCGTCTTTCGCTCGACTTCCTGTGCTCCTAAGTTCCTACATACTTAGACACAAGACATCAAAATAACAACAAAATTTAACTTGACTTAGTTGATCACATTAAAATCATCACAGGATACTTATATTTATTTCTCTAAAGTCTTCCTATGTAAAATATTGACATTTTCAAAAGCTCCAAAAAATCTATTTCACTACAAACCTTTCATACCTATAATAAATATACAAAAGATGAGTATCATAATAAGATCTTTAAAAAAAAAATAGAAATCTTGACATACAAAATATTAAACATGAAATTTAATTTCAACAAATAAGATGGATAATAATAAGAACAAGAGGTGTATAGTAAATATTAAACAATATTTAGTACCTTAGTACTACAATTTCATATCTTTGTAGTACGTGCCATGACAAATACTCTAATTCGAAGGTGGTGTTTAGTAATCTGAATAGCCAAGGTACCAATTCCACTAGATCCACCATGAATCTGGAAGTTCAATTGCATATGATGAGTAATATCTTAGTTCATGAAAGTTTACAGATCTTTCCAGGATTAGGAGGAAATTTATCACAAAGAAGAGTACTCAACTTCTAGTAGTCAAATAAATCTAACAAAAATTCTTTGCAATGGTGACAAGAGATTGAAATGATTTAGAGGGAAAACCTATGGCTAAAATTTGTGCTCATTGCTAAAAAAAATATAAAGGTAAAACAATTGCACCTTCCAACAGATAGTTCCTGTGGTCTTTGAATGTAGTTCCAAACAAAGGCCAAACAAATCTACTAATCTTTGTAAAACAATTTTTTTTTTATATTATCTAACTCATTACATTTGGAAAAAAATGTTAGCTGAATTTGATTTTGGATCAAAAAAAGGTGATTTTATTTTAGGACAAATAGAATTAAATCTGAGTTTAACCTTAAGACCCCAAATTTAAGTAGGAGAAACCAGAAATTTGATTGGATGCCAAAAAGGAGCATACTTAAGTCTGACCCAGAAGGATGCATTAGAGAAAATCCACCACGAGTATTAGTTGATTTGGCCAAAGTTAAAGACAATACTTAGTGCATTAGTGCCCATAAATTTTCAATTGTTTAATTCTCAAGATGTTTTTGTTAATAGAAATCAGTATTCTTTTCTTTTCAACATATTTCTCACTAATCTAATTGTTGGACAAACTGTTGCGGAAGATATTAAGGAATTAATTGAATTAAAATTACACAAAATCAATTCTAATTTATTTGTCGAGATGACATGAGCTAATAATCTTAAGCTGCTAGCGAGGTTGGTTCTACCAAGCTTCCGGTGGTCCGAGTTACGGAGTCGATGCGGTACGTAGCAGAATCATGAGTCGATCACCGAGTCAGAAAGAGAATTCATCGAGTAAGATGCTGAGGCCTGCGCTCAACACAGTTTCCTTGAAACAGATTCGCCCCACCTCCGGCTCTGAAGCATTACTACATACAAAATATACCTCAGCCACACTCGGCTGGAATATATATGCAAAATAGAAATAACATAACCACGCAGTTAATATACGCAGCCTACCCGGCTGGACATAAATGAATAAAACATATAACATAATACAACAGTCCACACGGCTGGATATAAGCACAACCACACAATTAATAAGAGCCCACTCGGCTGGAATAAAATAAACACACAGCAGCGGAAGACATAAAACGATACGAACGTAAAACCAACAACAACACTAACAAAAATACCTGCCATCACAGACTTGACCCAAAATTCATATCGATTTATTGAAAACAAAATACACAAAATCAATATATCACCCCAAACGATAACAAAACCAAAATGAAAACTATCCTCGAGTGTGACGTAGGACCCAGGACTGGCAGCCGACATCTCTCCAAGCATCCATGACTCATCTACCTGTTACCTGGCGAAAGAAAACCATTTTGTGGGGTGGTGAGTATTGGAACTCAGCGGGTAAGGAAAGAGATAGTGCATGAACATAACATATGAGTAGAGAGTGTTAACAGTATACAGCCTCATAAGAGAAATAGCAGATACTACAATAGAACCAAAATAAATGCTCATACCTGAAACCATATCCTAGGCTAGGTATAGTAGGTCAGAACTGGTACTAATCTGCTACAGTACTGCTCATAACTACAGGGGTAATAAGCAAGGTATATACAAATTTCCAATGACTAAACATCTACAATGAGAATATATCTCAACACAAGTAAGCATATCAACATATGTGAACAACAGCAGTAAATAAGCAATAACAGCATATATACAACAGCAGCTAAAACAAATATAATAACAACGTATGCACGGATGGTCACTCCCGCTCACCTCTCTGCACCATGACCCCTGTATGGTCGAGAGGCCGGGTCAGTGACAGGCTGTACACCACTCCAGCTACCACTCACACGAGTGGCCGAGGGGACAGTTGCATAGTAGCTAACTAGCTACATCTGCGACGGGGTCCCTGCTGCTCGTACTCCAGCTACCACTCACACGAGTGGCCGAGTGCGGCACGACAGGACAAGCGGCATCAACTCCAGCTACCACTCTCTTGAGTGGCCGAGGATGCGGCATGCATGCAATGACATGATGCGAACAATGCAACAGTCATCATATATATATAAGAAGAAACAGGTATGCTACATGAAGCCAACATGCTGAATACGGTACATATACGGTACATAAACAAACAATAGTTAAAGCATACAAATATGATATTTAGTATCTGCTACTGATCATGGACAACAACAAGAGACTGTATAGATATGGAACAAATTTCTCAAAGATTGCGTGGAAGTATCAAGCGCAAGAAACTAAGAGTGGAGTCAAGGTAAAATAGTCCTTATCCAAAAATAGTTCATGCACTAAGTTTAAAGAACTACAGAATCAAAGTAAGAAGTACCCGCCTCAAAAGAAGATCGTATCCAAAAATCCTACATCGTGATGTCGTCTCAATCAGAGTCCTCGATATAGCGTGTCCAAACCATCTTCAAGTCAAAGGTCTGCCTCAACCTCGAATCCTACAAGTATAGGAATGAAGTCGATCTAAGTACCAGAATAATCCTCCTAATCAAACCGTGACCAATATGGTTAGTAGATCAATTAACTACTCAGTTAATTAATTTTATTAGTTATTACATTGATTACGTCTAATCATCCCTTAATTAAATTTTTATTAAGCAATTAATTACTCAATTATTCTACTTATCCATTTACAAAGTAATCCGATTAATTGATTAATTATTTCATACCTTAATTAATCGAAAATTACTCAATACCTTCGATTACTTATTAGTAAGTATATCAATTAATCTCTAAAATAACCCCCAATTAATTAATCCATTACCAAATTTATGATACTCAATCAACCCATATCAGTATTAGTTAGATGTTTAATAAATTCAACCGAATATATCACCAATCATTCCATAACTATTTATCATATACCCACATGAAATTAATTTATCGCTAATCAATTTCCTTAACCCAAATCAATCAACAACAAGAAAACAAATCCTAATTAAAATTGCTATTACCTCCCTAATCCTCTCTTCCTCTTCGGTAGCATTTTTGACGGTTGTCTGTGTCCTAGGAGTGGCTGCTACGGTGGGCATAACAGTAGCATCACTAACGACAGCGATGGTCGTTGCTCGTGGCGTAGTCGTCGGACGCCCGGCGACTCTCGGCAACAACAACAAACACGGAAGTCGGCAGCGAATCGCGCTGCGGCACATCACGCAGCGGTTAGGAAAAGAAGTTGCAGCCGGCCAAGCTAGGTGAGAGGGAAACGGACTAGGCGTCAACCTCTCACTAGAGCGGCATCGTCCGGCGTCGCATCGCGGCCGTGAGGCACCAAGAATGTGCGCAATGGTGGTGAGCACATAGAGGAAAGGGTAAGATGACGCTGCTGTGAGGGTGGGCGATTAGCGCCGGCGGCCAGGTGTGGAACGGCGCCATGGGTGTTCTCGCGGCGGAAGCGCCGCGTGCGTGGGTTTGATGGGCGACGTGCACAACAGGGAAGGGAAATAAAAACCTAGACTTTAATGAAAGGAATTCGGTTTATATTTAAATTAATTCCTATTTTAATTGGGTATTCCTAAATAGGTTTTTTTTTTCTCGAGCTCATAAGTGCATCCTCTCTAAGTATGTCGTACAAGCTCCGATTAGTTCCAAAAAAATTTCTAAATATTTTAAAAAATTCCGTTAAGACTATTGGTCTATTAAACCTTATTATTTAGTTATTATTTTCTTCGATATTTTATATTCTCCCCCACTAATAAAAATTTGATCCCCAAATTTACTTCTCAACTCGGGGACCCTCATCCAAAGGTAACCACTGAGCAACATAGTCATATATCACTTCATCCAAGTATTGTAAGCAAGTCTTCAACAGTAAGAGATGACTCTGTGGTTTATAAGTTCATCACGCTTCCGCTACTCTCACATTGCTATCTAGTCAACTATGGATAAACTCTACTAGTCATAAACAGCTCTCACATCTATCTCCAAAATCCATAACACAGGCTATCAGCAGATCTACTAACCAAATAAATTCTCAAACACTGTCTACATATTCACCTAATTTAAACATTGCCCAAGCCAGGCCCCACGAATCTTCATCAGCCAATGCACTATAAGCATCAATTAAAAATCCAGAATCACTACCACTTAACATGGCTTTCAGCTAATTCAACTTGACAAAACACAGTTTGTGCTTGAAAATCCAATACAGTACCAGAGACTTATCATATCGGCACAACATTGCAATCTACTTGTCAAAACCAACTCATTTCCGAAAAACTTAAAATTTTCTGGACAACCATACTTGATAGTAGAGTTACAACTTGTAGAGCCTACACAAACTAACCCAAAAATATCCAGAAATCCGAATGAAACTTAAACCTTAACTAAGTTTAGTACTTGCTCGATTCCAGTCCTCGAACTCTTTAGTTTGAGCCAATAAAACCATATTATTAATGCTACTCAGACCTCTAGTGATGGTGTCAATTAGAGTTTTCTACAAACTTCACTTACTCCTTTCAATACCTTCCAATCTACCTAAATCAACAGTCAATCCTGACTGAAACCGTTCAGGGAACTATGGCATATTCATAGGATTACACCTAACAATTAACAAATTCTAATATTTTGATGCTATTTTTGTGACACCGTTCATCAATATCAGCATTCTACGCCTTGCTTCTTTGCTAACCAACCCATTCAACCTACATCATAGTTTCATAATAGTAAATATTCTGAATGCTCAAGGTAGATTAGATAATTGTAGGAAGCTAAAGGTAGGTGTCATCATACTACACCAAGTCATTAAATACTCAATAGACATTCAACGGTCTAACAAACTAAATAGGGAATCCAAAAGTTATAACAACAGTAGAAATATACCTTACTTCCTATAACTCGGAGATATTCTACCGTTGCCTGGTCCCAAAAACTAGAAAAGTCATATCGAGAAATCCAAATCGCGATATACAAAACACGATAACAGACCTCGTAAATCTGTAGCTCTGATACCACTAAATTGGTATCAGATTAACTAAAAAATCCTAAATCAAAACAAGGTCGAAATCCCAAAACACAAAAATAGGCTTCGCAAAACCTGGGATCTAATACCACTAAATTGGTATCAGATTAACTCGAAAATCTTAAACACGAAAAACAAATCATAAAATTTGAAACATAAAAATAGGCTTCGTAGCCTGGCTCTGATACCATAAAATTGGTATCAGAAAATACAGAACACGAAAAACAACAGACATCGTATACCTGCTCTGATACCACTAAATTGATATCAGATTAACTCGAACATAATCATAATCCGAAACAAGATTGAAATCTGAAACACTGAAAATAAGAATCGTAAACCTATGACTCTAATACCATAAAATTGTCACGCCCCAGAGGAGTCCCTGTCCGAAGAAATTTCGGCAGCATCTCCCCTGTACGGGTGACAATCTGAAGCATTACTACATATAAAATATACCTCAGCCACACTCGGCTGGAATATATATGCAAAATAGAAATAACATAACCACGCAGTTAATATACGCAGCCTACCCGGCTGGACATAAATGAATAAAACATATAACATAATACAACAGGCCACACGGCTGGATATAAGCACAACCACACAATTAATAAGAGCCCACTCGGCTGGAATAAAATAAACACACAGCAGCGGAAGACATAAAACGATACGAACGTAAAACCAACAACGACACTAACAAAAATACCTGCCATCACAGACTTGACCCAAAATTCATATCGACTTATTGAAAACAAAATACACAAAATCAATATACTACCCCAAACGATAACAAAACCAGAATGAAAACTATCCTCGAGTGTGACGTAGGACCCAGGACTGGCAGCCGACATCTCTACCTGTTACCTGGCGAAAGAAAACCATTTTGTGGGGTGGTGAGTATTGGAACTCAGCGGGTAAGGAAAGAGATAGTGCATGAACATAACATATGAGTAGAGAGTGTTAACAGTATACAGCCTCATAAGAGAAATAGCAGATACTACAATAGAACCAAAATAAATGCTCATACCTGAAACCATATCCTAGGCTAGGTATAGTAGGTCAGAACTGGTACTAATCTGCTACAGTACTGCTCATAACTACAGGGGTAATAAGCAAGGTATATACAAATTTCCAATGACTAAACATCTACAATGAGAATATATCTCAACACAAGTAAGCATATCAACATATGTGAACAACAGCAGTAAATAAGCAATAACAGCATATACAAACAGCAGCAGCCAAAACAAATATAATAACAACAGTGTATGCACGGATGGTCACTCCCGCTCACCTCTCTGCACCATGACCCCTGTATGGTCGAGAGGCCGGGTCAGTGACAGGCTGTACACCACTCCAGCTACCACTCACACGAGTGGCCGAGGGGACAGTTGCATAGTAGCTAACTAGCTACATCTGCGACGGGGTCCCTGCTGCTCGTACTCCAGCTACCACTCACACGAGTGGCCGAGTGCGGCACGACAGGACAAGCGGCATCAACTCCAGCTACCACTCTCTTGAGTGGCCGAGGATGCGGCATGCATGCAATGACATGATGCGAACAATGCAACAGTCATCATATATATATAAGAAGAAACAGGTATGCTACATGAAGCCAACATGCTGAATACGGTACATATACGGTACATAAACAAACAATAGTTAAAGCATACAAATATGATATTTAGTATCTGCTACTGATCATGGACAACAACAAGAGACTGTATAGATATGGAACGAATTTCTCAAAGATTGCGTGGAAGTATCAAGCACAAGAAACTAAGAGTGGAGTCAAGGTAAAATAGTCCTTATCCAAAAATAGTTCATGCACTAAGTTCAAAGAACTACAGAATCAAAGTAAGAAGTACCCGCCTCAAAAGAAGATTGTATCCAAAAATCCTATATCGTGATGTCGTCTCAATCAGAGTCCTCGATATAGCGTGTCCAAACCATCTTCAAGTCAAAGGTCTGCCTCAACCTCAAATCCTACAAGTATAGGAATGAAGTCGATCTAAGTACCAGAATAATCCTCCTAATCAAACCATGACCAATTTGGTTAGTAGATCAATTAACTACTCAGTTAATTAATTTTATTAGTTATTACATTGATTACGTCTAATCATCCCTTAATTAAATTTTTATTAAGCAATTAATTACTCAATTATTCTACTTATCCATTTACAAATTAATCCGATTAATTGATTAATTATTTCATACCTTAATTAATCGAAAATTACTCAATACCTTCGATTACTTATTAGTTAGTATATCAATTAATCTCTAAAATAACCCCCAATTAATTAATCCATTACCAAATTTATGATACTCAATCAACCCATATAGTATTAGTTAGATGTTTAATAAATTCAACCGAATATATCACCAATCATTCCATAACTATTTATCATATACCCACATGAAATTAATTTATCGCTAATCAATTTCCTTAACCCAAATCAATCAACAACAAGAAAACAAATCCTAATTAAAATTGCTATTACCTCCCTAATCCTCTCTTCCTCTTCGGTAGCATTTTTGACGGTTGTCTGTGTCCTAGGAGTGGCTGCTACGGTGGGCATAACAGTAGCATCACTAACGGCAGCGATGGTCGTTGCTCGTGGCGTAGTCGTCGGACGCCCGACAACTCTCGGCAACAACAACAAACACGGAAGTCGGCAACGAATCGCGCTGAGGCACATCACGCAGTAGTTAGGAAAAGAAGTTGCAGCCGACCAAGCTAGGTGAGAGGGAAACGGACTAGGCGTCGACCTCTCACTAGAGCGGCATCGTCCGGCATCGCATCGCGGCCGCGAGGCACCAAGAATGTGTGCAATGGTGGCGAGCACATAGAGGAAAGGGAAAGATGACGCTGCTGTGAGGGTGGGCGATCAGCGCCGGCGGCCAGGTGTGGAACGGCGCCATGGGTGTTCTCGCGGCGGAAGCGCCGCGTGCGTGGGTTTGATGGGCGACGTGCACAACAGGGAAGGGAAATAAAAACCTAGACTTTAATGAAAGGAATTCGGTTTATATTTAAATTAATTCCTATTTTAATTGGGTATTCCTAAATAGGTTTTTTTTTTTCGAGAGCTCATAAGTGCATCCTCTCTAAGTATGTCGTACGAGCTCCGATTAATTCCAGAAAAATTTCTAAAAATTTTAAAAAATTTCGTTAAGACTATTGTTCTATTAAACCTTATTATTTAGTTATTATTTTCTTCGATATTTTACAGAAGAATCGGGGAACGAAGGTGGAGGAATTCTCTTGCTTTTGCTTTCACTTTCGCTTCTCTTACGCGTCTCTCTTTGCTCAAGATCCAGCCTCCTTATATAGGAGCTCTTACCTTACCTGCATTAAATGATCAAATTATGTTATTTAATACTGGGTTTAATGTCATCATTAATGGGTTTAATGTCTTCATTAATGTTGCGACGTTATGAAATCATTATTAATGAGTTTAATGTCGCTATTAATACTGAGACATGCTTCCGTTACACTCTTGAGCAAGTAGCAAAAAGAGATTCAAGTGGCAATATGTTGGTTTATTCTTTTGGACAAATTTTGCCTCGACTGGTCCGACATTTGACATGCGTAGGTCATGTTTGTACACGACTCAACCTTGGTTCAGTACAAGCTAGGGCCTGGATTTGCACCCACCCCTGCACACTCATGCGTGAGAGAGTCTCTCCCCATGCATGTGTTTACAACATCAATGCATGTGTCATAATTTAAACCACCAATAAATCCAAGAGACTTCTAATGTGGGACTAAACCCATGAACAATAGAGTTTCTTCATCTCCACATTTTTATTTCATTCACATTTCCAACACTAATTAGCAACTAAGGATAGCACCATAAGAGAAAACATTAACTATTGGTGCAATTCGTACTAACAGTCTAACTCAGATTTTGATGAATAACAAGTGAGTTAAGTTAGGTGTCTTTGTGATCTAAGTACATTACCAAGTGTGTAGGAATTGATGGGTCTGAAGGTCTGGACACCAAGTTGAAATCCAGCTAGGTCCGTGGGATTGGATAGCTAGTGTGAAGTCCAGATAGGCCAACGTGCCGACCTGATATCTGGCAAAAAGTTTGATTAGGTTTGTGGGACCTGATAGCCGACAGAAGTTCAGTTGAGTATGTGGACCTGACAACTGACATGAAGACTTGGTGGGTCAAGAGGCTAGTCAACTGACTGCAAGTTGGTAAGTAAAGGTAAGTCACTGGAGAGTGACTCAATGAGGACACGTCTCGGTTGAGGGACAGTAGACGTCGGTCCAGTTTAGGTTCATTTTGAATCTCTAAATTGAGACCTTGACTAGATTCGTGGTCTAATTACTACTTACTATTATTATGCTAACACATGTCTTGCAGGTTATTATTTGATTTATTGAACTAACATGTTTTGCAGGACAAGAAGAGCACAAAAGCCTCGGGTGAACAGTACCTGAGGCGCCTTGGCACTGTTCATAGAAGACACCTTCAGTGCATGGAAGGCGCCTTTTGTTGGTCCCTTTGGAGGCCGGCAAGAGGGGAGGGGTGTATTGCCCTACAAAATAAAACCAAAAACCCTTCTCGGATATTCAACTAACTTAAAAGAACTTGTAATTAAAAAGGCAGAGACTAATTAAAACAGAAAATAGACACACAGGAATTACTTGGTTTGCAATCAGAGGATTGCTAATCCAAGGCAAAGAAGGCGCACTAATTGATTCTCCTCTGGGCGGAGTAGCCTCTTACAGCGTTGAAAGCACAGAAAGAAATAACACAAATGAAAGCACTGGATTACAAGTAGTTCGTTCTTAATTGATAATTGCTTCTGGACCAAGGCTATATTTATAGTCTTGGTCCGAGCGCCTGGAAGGGTTCCGGGCGCCCTGGGGGGATAAATTTTATTCCCCAACGGTCGGATCGAGTCAAAACTCGATCCTGTTGAAAAGTCGATTCCGGGCGCCCGGAATGGTTCCGGGCGGCCGGAGCCCTAAGGTCAACTTAAATTGACTTTTCGACTCCGGTTCAGCTCGTCTCGATCCAGCTCATCTCGGTCCGGGTCTGTTCGCTCCGGCTCCGTTTGCTTGGGTGATCTCGGCCTTCCGGAATAGGGCTCACCCGAACCCATGTTCCGGCCTTCTCCTCGAGCAGCCTTCCTTCCCGGTTTCTCGTCCCTCGAATGCCGCGCACGTTCTTCTCGTCCGCCGGTGTACTCTTCCGCGGTCACCTCGTCCCTCGGACGCACCGAGCCCGTCGGCTCTCTCCCCGTGCCGTCCTTCTCGTTAGCCACGTCTTTCGCTCGACTTCCTGTGTTCCTAAGCTCCTGTACACTTAGACACAAGAGTTAAACAACGCAGGACCTAGCTTAACTTGTTTGATCACATCAAAACACCTCGGGGTTCCAACAATCTCCCCCTTTTTGATGTGAGCAACCCAAGTTAAGCTAGGGTAAAACAGATGCAATAAAAACAATTTATTTGCAATTAAGTCCAAAGATATTTCATAAAAAAATTTATATACCTCCCCCTAGACTTAACATTCTTCTCCCCCTTTGATCACATTAAAAATAGGGGTTCTTTAAACAAGTCTAAGGTAAACAAAATTTTAAGTGAATTTTCATAAAAAAAATTTCTAAGGCAATTAATATTAATTTGTAAGGCAATGTTTCAAAAGAGAATATCTAGTTTTTTAAAAAAAATTCTAAGTCAATATTCAGAAAAATTTTTAAGTTATTTTTTATAAAAGATTTATAAAGCGATTTTTTTTAAAAAAATATATAAGACAATATTCATATAAAAATTTCTAAGTTAATTAAAAAATATCTAAGTCAATAATTTTCAGAAATTTTCTAAAAAAAAAAATTTATTTTCTAAAAAAAATTATTATTATATAAATTAATTTTAAGTATTTTCTAACACAAATTGAATAACTATTTTAAAGCATTAGGTAAATTAAATTAATGCTTTTTCAGTTAGTCAATTAAACTTTTCATTTCGATACTTGGCTTCCAGGTCGTGGCGAGGCATTAGGCCTTCTTGGTTATTGGAGCAACAACCACTTCCTTAGACAAAACCTCATAATGAAATTAGTCGTTTAATTTCCTTGCTGAAAATGCTAAGTCTAATTTTAAATTAAACAGGTTTTTGGAACCCAGTAGAGGTTCCTACCTACAGGGTTAACCAAGTATTTCCTAGGTACATAGATTTTTGATATATTTCTAATTTGACTTTGATGAAATCTATAATACCAATTTAAACCTCTATAATTTCTAAAAGTAGAAATATTTGAACTTTTATATTTTTTCAATCTTTCTATTTCTTCTTTTAGTTTTTCATTTTCAATTTTCAATTTATCAAAATCCTCTATAAGACATGATTTTGCTAAAATTCTTTTTGTTTCCAAAATTTCATTTTTTAATTTGATATTTTCATTTTCTAATTTATACATGAATTTAGTCATAGCTTTAATACCAAAGTAAAGTTCATCAGGAGGTAAGAGGCATACCTCACTTACCATATCAGACTTGAAGCCTGAATCTCCCCCTGCTTCGCTACTTCTATCTGAGGTCGCTCCCCCTTCATCAATGCTGGGTTCTGATGTACTTTATCCTTCGTAGCTTGCCATCAGTGCTATCCCGGCATATTCTTGAGCTTCTGATTCGGATGAAGAAGTGTCGTCCCAAGTTGCTTTTAGGTTGTGTTTCTTGGATGTCTTCATTTTGACCTTCATGAGTTCTGGGCACTCTTCCCTTAGGTGTCCCTCCTTCTGACACTGGTAGCACCGTACCTTTCTTCTACCTTTTTGATTCTTTTGATTCTGCATTTTAAATTTATTAGATCTAAAAAACTTTTTAAAATTTCTTACCATGTATGCTTCTTGATCGTCTTCGGAGTCTGACTCGAGTTCATTCTTCTGGGTTGCGTTCAGCGCCATAGTCTGGGTTGTATCCTTTGTCGTTCCTGCACACCTGGTTTCATGCAATTCAAGAGTAGAAAACAACTCTTCTAAAGTACTTACCTCCAGGTCTTTTGAGATGTAGTAGGCATCGACGATTGATGTCTACTCCGGAGTTCTTGGAAACGCGTTGAGCGCGTAGCGTATAGTGTCCCGATTTGTTACCGTTTCACCAAGGTTTTTGAGACAAGTAACTAGTTCTTTTACCTTCGCATGTAGACCAGCTACTTTCTCACCTTTCTCCAGACGGATGTTCATCAGTTTGTTGCGGAGGATGTCCCTTCTAGCGAGCTTCGCTTCGGACGTGCTTTCGTGGAGTTCCAAGAACTTCTCCCAAAGTTCTTTAGCAGATAAATAGTTTCCGATGCGGTTGACCCCTTGAGGCGGTAACACGCTCAGCAGGTGATGTTCCGCACGGTTGTTTGCTACCGACTCATTCTGCTCCTTCTTTGTCCAATCGCTCTCTTCTTTTTCTTTTCCATCCTTATCTATTGGAGCTACAAAACCATATTTCATGATAAACCGAATTTCAAAATCTGTTTTTAGGAATACCTCCATACGATGCTTCCAGTCTGCGAAGTTCCCCTCGAATTTTGGTGGAACAATGCTTGGTCTGGCCATCTTTGTTGCTTCGATCGGCGGATAGTCCTCCTGAAGCGCCTTGCTCTGATACCACTTGTTGGTCCCTTTGGAGGCCGGCAAGAGGGGAGGGGTGTATTGCCCTACAAAATAAAACCAAAAACCCTTCTCGAATATTCAACTAACTTAAAAGAACTTGTAATTAAAAAGGCAGAGACTAATTAAAACAGAAAATAGACACAGAGGAATTACTTGGTTTGCAATCAGAGGATTACTAATCCAAGGCAAAGAAGGCGCACTAATTGATTCTCCTCTGGGCGGAGTAGCCTCTTACAGCGTTGAAAGCACAGAAAGAAATAACACAAATGAAAGCACTGGATTACAAGTAGTTCGTTCTTAATTGATAATTGCTTATGGACCAAGGCTATATTTATAGTCTTGGTCCGGGCGCCCTGGGGGGGATAAATTTTATCCCCCAACGGTCGGATCGAGTCAAAAATCGATCCTGTTGAAAAGTCGATTCCGGGCGCCCCGGTCGGTTCCGGGCGCCCGGAGCCCTAAGGTCAACTTAAATTGACTTTTCGACTCCGGTTCAGCTCGTCTCGATCCAGCTCATCTCGGTCCGGGTCTGTTCGCTCCGGCTCCGTTTGCTTGGGTGATCTCGACCTTCCGGAATAGGGCTCACCCGAACCCATGTTCTGGCCTTCTCCTCGAGCAGCCTTCCTTCCCGGTTTCTCGTCCCTCGAACGCCGCGCACGTTCTTCTCGTCCGCCGGTGTACTCTTCCGCGGTCACCTCGTCCCTCGGACGCACCGAGCCCGTCGGCTCTCTCCCCGTGCCGTCCTTCTCGTTAGCCGCGTCTTTCGCTCGACTTCCTGTGTTCCTAAGCTCCTGCACACTTAGACACAAGGGTTAAACAACGCAGGACCTAGCTTAACTTGTTTGATCACATCAAAACACCTCGGGGTTCCAACACCTTTCACATAATAAAGTTTAAATTTCATCAAAGATAAGGACTGGGCTACTCGGGATCAGACTTGCCACATTGGAGGCACCTTCAAGGCTTTTGAAGGCACCTTCCATGCTCAATAAAGGGAGTTCTCGCCTAAGCTACGAAACAACTCACTCATACGAACATCTACGCTTCCAATCAGACTTCTGAACGCTCCAGCTTCCTGCTACAACTCTGCTGCTACGCTGTTACACTCGTCTATTACTAAGAAGCCGGCCAAATACCGAGCTCAAGCTGACCATCTTTGAGAGAGTGTTTGGTAATCTTTCATTTGTGTACTTAATTACTGCGAAAGGAAAAGTGCAGTGTATTGCACTTGTTTCGAATTTCTTTGTACTCAATTTCTTCTTCCGGAGGTACCAGAAGAGGTATTTTAGTGGATTACCTATTGATAGGTCCGCAGGACCTGAGTCTTGGAGTAGGAGTCGCCGAAGGCTTTGAACCAAGTAAACTGACCGTGCCTATTTCCGTCTTCTTAGTTACTCTGTTTAATTTTTGTGTTTTTCTGCTATGCACGTTGTTTTAAAAATAAAAAAGATTTGTTTTTCAAAATCATGTAGTTCACCCCCTCTCACATGCGAGTTGATCTAACAAGTGGTATTAGAGTAAGGTTTTGCTCTGAATTAGTGCAACCACCAATCAAGCCAAGGGGAGTTGTTTTATTTTCTTTGGATTTCAATTTTTTGCATTCTATTTGAATCGGTAAAAGTTTATCCTTTTCAAATAACTCTTCTTTGTTCGGTTTTTACTCGAAGTTGGTACAACACCACTCGAGTTCCTCAATATATTTTATTTTCTTAAACTCCGCTAATCCAAGACCAAGTCTTAGTACCTGCCTCTAGTTTTCTATTTCAGTGACAAATGGCCCAAAATGAAGGATACAATACTGTTCATCCACTCCTATTCAACGAGGATGAATTCTTATATTGAAAGAAGAGGATGGAAGTGTACTTGAAGACCGCCTTTGACCAGTGGTTCAGTGCCTCCAAAGGATATAAGGCACCAGTCGACCACAACACCGGAATTCCAATGGACCCAAAAAATTAGAATTTGGAGATGAAGAAAAAGACCCAGATTGACTTCAAAGCCCTCAACACAATCCAGTGCAGACTAATGAAGGAGGAATTAAACCATGTCGGCCCACATGAATACGCAAAGGAACTATAGGACAAGCTCATAGAACTACACAAGGGGACTAATGATGCAAAGGTAACAAAAAGAGACTTTTAAATAAATTATTTAATATCAAAATGCAGGAAGGAGAATCCGCTAGTCAGCTGCATGCGAGGATAAAATGTTGGGGATCGCACGACCGGCTTGAAGGGGGGTTGGATAGACGGCGCCCCCAAATCCTTTGCTTTCTACACTCGTTAGCTTGCGCAGCGGAAATACAATACAAAATACAAGCTAAACTAAAGACAAGAATAAGAAAGAATGCAAACCGCTAACAAGCTCGTTTACGTGGTTCGGAGATAAAGCTCCTACTCCACGGCTGTCCGTAAGGTGGACGATCCCGATCCTTCGGTGGATTACTCCCCGGAAAACTTCCGGCTAGCTCAAACCTCCTTGTGGGTGGAGAAACCTCACCACAACCCTCACAAGAGCTCTTTTGACGCTAGGGCACAAGTAGACTACTAATAGAGATTAACCACCTCTATTTCGTCAAATCAAACCAAGCTCCCAAGCTTTGGTTTTATAGGCCACGGGTTGGAAAACCCCGCCTACCAGTCGACTGCTAAAACATGCAGTCGACTGCCCTCTATGGAAATTCTCTGTTCACACCTAGTCGACTGCGCGGTCAACTGCATCAGTCGACTGCTAAAACATGCAATCGACTACTATAGTAGCGCTACATTATTGCTACAGTACTGCTACAGTAACGCTACAATGAAACCCTAAAACTAGGATTTTACTCCGAGTACAATCTCTCGTGCACTCGTACCCTCACCCTTATGACTCACTTGATTCTTCCTTTGCAGCTTTGACCTTTTGCCTTCAAGCCTACTTCCTTTGGCTCTCGTCCCTCGGATGCATTCAAGCCCGCGGCTCGTACCCAATGCCATCCTTCGCGTATGCCTCGAAGTCGCTTCCCTCGGCCCTTGTCCTCGCTGTCTTGTCCACGGTCCCTCGGATGCTCCATCCTTCACCGGACCCGAAGCCATCAACCTGAATCACATGTGTATCCTGCAAACCTGCACAACTCAAATACACATATCAAATACAAGGGTGAACCTAACTTAAACCCTTTGCCCAAACACCAAAACACATGGTCGCACGGACCATTGGGATTGCTCCAACAATCTCCCCCTTTTTGGTGTTTGGCAATACGTTTAAGTTAGGGAAAACATATAGCAAATAAACATGCTAAAACAAATGGACTTACGTTGCCAAGGTTACACACTTGGACTTATACCGCCGAATGGACTTACGTTGCCAAGGCTACACTCTTGGACTTACACTGCCGAATGGTCTTACGATGCCAAGGCTACACACTTGGACTTACAACGCCGAATGGACTTACGATGCCAAGGCTACACACTTGGACTTACAACGCCAAATGGACTTACGTTGCCAAGGCTACACACTTGGCAACCGCCGTAACAATGCACAGGGCTTTTTAAGAACCTATCCCAAGGCTCCCCCTACACCTAAGCTCCCATTGAGCTAGGATTTTCCACATAAGGCTTTTGAAGGACCTATCCCAAGGCTCCCCCTTTACCTAAGCTCTCCATTGAGCTAGGATTTTTACAACGGGCTTTTTAAGAACCTATCCCAAGGCTCCCCCTACACAAAGGTACTTTCAGGTTTTCCTAACTAAACCTTACTTCTCCCCCTTTGCCTAACATCCAAAAAGTTCTCCAACAATATCCCAATTATTGAAAACTTGTCATCCAAATGACCCTAAACTCATGTATGTATCACCCATGGATCCCATACATCTATATGAGTTGACATGGTCAAAATCAGTCTTGAAAAACACTTTCAGGCTGGTATCAATCGACTGCACTAAGTACCAGTCGACTGCCCCCTTCGACAGAAGCATTCTGTAGTCGAAATTATGTTACCAGTCGATGGTATAGGCACCAGTCGACTGGTATCGAAAAAATCAGCCTTTTCTGGCCAACTTCAGAAATGCGCCAGAAATTCCACAGACCTCCAAAAATCCCCAAATTTTGTGGAGAGGTCTATTATATCAATATCTACTTGGGAAAAATATATATAAAAATATATCTATCACCAATCCCAAGATTGACACAAAACACAAAACTAGCTAAAAAGTTCAATTGAACCTTGACCTAAAGTCCTAGTTTTGGCTTCCTCTTGATGTATTTGCCCATATTAACCCACAATGCATCCCTAGCATTGGTTTATATGGCATTTATACATCCAAAACCAATTTTCATGCTATATGACTCCAATTGTCATATTTCTTGCATGAAACATAAACTAATTGTGCCAAAACCCTAGGTTTGAGACTCAAGTCCGTCTCCAAACCACTTGGCACATTCCATGGCTTGTCTAGACTCCCAAGTAAAACCCCCTTGAGATCCATTGGCCATGGGTCCCAAATTGACTCTTTGAGCTCCCCCTAGAGCTCTTAACCTTAGTCACCTCCCTAGGTGACTCATCCACAATGGCTAGGCCACATCGGTCCACCCCCGGTGAAACTTGGCCTACAAATCTAACTTTCTTAACCTTGGACACTTTGTCCTTGGTTAATTTCTCCTTACCATTAAATGGTTTTCCCTTGTCATTTATTGGTTTCTCCTTGCTATAGTCATATGCAACCCTAGCATAAGACTTTCCCTTAGCTTTGGAGGACTCTCTCTTGCCATGATCATTTGCCACCCTAGCACATGATCTCTCATTAGCCTTGGAGGAACTAGATCGGTATCCCAAGCCCGATCTATCATGGTTGGGTCTTTGGCTACCCAACACCATATTTAATTCCTTAGATCCAACATTGAATCTCTTAAGGAATTGTTCTAACTTATCAAGCTTTCCCCTTAAGGCTTGATTCTCCTTCTCTAGGTTCCTAACCCTAGAGTTAATTTGTCCAAATTGGACATTCCTAGACCTACCCTTTCTAGGCATATGTCTCCCCTTCTTGGGATTAATGCCTTGGGTCTCCTTAGGTTTACCATTTTTAGATTTTTCATGAATGGGTCTCCTAGGGTTTTGATCTACAATTACCCTACTCCTATCATGATATTTGAAACCACAATTTTGCATGGGCATATAATGATTAAAATTATTTTTCCTAACATGCATGGGAACATAAGAATTTGAATTTGAATTACACTTCAAATTAGGGTATACCTCCCTTACCCTTGAAGCTCCCCCTTGACTTGAGCTCCTCTTATTCTTCTCCCACTTCTTTAGATGCTCGAACTTCTTGAACTCTCCCTTCCTTGAGCATCTTGTGTGGTAGTGTCCAAGTTCTCCACACGTGAAGCATCTAATGTGTTTCTTCTCCTTCTTCTTCCTACAACTCAAATTAGATTCTAAAGAGATTGAATTGAGTTTAGGAGATACCTTCTTCTTACCCAATGGACATCTACTCTTGTAGTGTCCCTTCTTATTGCAACCGAAGCAAATTATGTTATTCTTTGACTTCACTTCGGTGGAGGTGCTTGCTATGTTGGCCACTTCCAAGACCTCTTCTTCATCCTCTTCACTTGTCTTGGATTTTTCTTCACTTCTTGAGGATGTTGATGATGCCTCATCTTCCTTATCCACACTTGTGGATGGCCTTTCTTCATCCTCCTTCTCCTTGGATGTGATAGAATTCACTTCCTCTTCCTCTTTTGATGTTGAATTGGTCTCCACATCCAAATGGTCATTCTTCTCCTCTTGGACCACTTCATCTATCTTCTCCTCCTCGGATGTTGAACATTTCTCAACTTCTTGTTGATCTTCCTCTACTTGAGCTTCTACATCCATTTCTTCGGATTTTTCTTTTTCTTCTTCTTCTTGTGTAGGCATGAGTTCTTCCCATTGAACCTTCTTTATTTTGCTCCACAACTCGTGAGCGTTCTTATACTCACCTACACCATTTATCACATTAGACGGCAATATATCTATTAAGATTGATATTACCTTTGAGTTTGCCTCCGATCGTGAGGTTTGCTCTTCCGTCCAATGTTGTGATCGGAGTCTTTTTCCCTTCTTGTCTCTTGGGACTTCGAATGGGTCCTTGATAATCATCATGATGTCCCAATCTGTATTGAAGAAGATCTCCATCTTCATCATCCAATACGTGATGTCCCCAAGGCTTCCTCCTTCAAATTTTGGCGGTTCAATCAAGCCGGTCATCTTTGCTTCCTCGGCGGTTAGTCCGACGGAGAGCGGCCTTGCTCTGATACCACTTGTTGGGGATCGCACGACCGGCTTGAAGGGGGGTTGGATAGACGGCGCCCCCAAATCCTTTGCTTTCTACACTCGTTAGCTTGCGCAGCGGAAATACAATACAAAATACAAGCTAAACTAAAGACAAGAATAAGAAAGAATGCAAACCGCTAACAAGCTCGTTTACGTGGTTCGGAGATAAAGCTCCTACTCCACGGCTGTCCGTAAGGTGGACGATCCCGATCCTTCGGTGGATTACTCCCCGGAAAACTTCCGGCTAGCTCAAACCTCCTTGTGGGTGGAGAAACCTCACCACAACCCTCACAAGAGCTCTTTTGACGCTAGGGCACAAGTAGACTACTAATAGAGATTAACCACCTCTATTTCGTCAACTCAAACCAAGCTCCCAAGCTTTGGTTTTATAGGCCACGGGTTGGAAAACCCCGCCTACCAGTCGACTGCTAAAACATGCAGTCGACTGCCCTCTATGGAAATTCGACCGTTACATCCCAACGGCTCGATTCCACACATTCTGTTCGATGCCAGTCGACTGCCCCAGTCGACTGCACCAGTCGACTGCTAAAACATGCAGTCGACTGCTACAGTACTGCTACAGTAGTGCTACAGTACTACTACAGTAGCGCTACAGTACTGCTACAGTAAAACCCTAAAAACTAGGATTTTACTCCGAGTACAATCTCTCGTGCACTCGTACCCTCACCCTTATGACTCACTTGATTCTTCCTTTGCAGCTTTGACCTTTTGCCTTCAAGCCTACTTCCTTTGGCTCTCGTCCCTCGGATGCATTCAAGCCCGCGGCTCGTACCCAATGCCATCCTTCGCGTATGCCTCGAAGTCGCTTCCCTCGGCCCTTGTCCTCGCTGTCTTGTCCACGGTCCCTCGGATGCTCCATCCTTCACCGGACCCGAAGCCATCAACCTGAATCACATGTGTATCCTGCAAACCTGCACAACTCAAATACACATATCAAATACAAGGGTGAACCTAACTTAAACCCTTTGCCCAAACACCAAAACACATGGTCGCACGGACCATTGGGATTGCTCCAACATAAAAGATATCCTCAATGGACTCCACATAATCGACCATCAGATGGAGAACCGAGACCTGATAAGGTATGCCCTAAACGCCTTCCCTCGAAATGCATTGTGGGCATCCATTGTGGATGCCTACAAAATCTTGATAAATCTATCTAAACTTAAATTTGAAGAACTTTTTTGTGAATTAGAGCTACATGAACAAACTAATGCCAAACCCGAGAAAGGTATTGCTCTTATTGCAAGAACATCAAAAGAAAAATTCAAAACTAAACTAAAACCTAAAGTTGAGTTTGGCCAAGACTCAGATGATGACGAATATCTAGTGAACCTGGTAAGAAAGATATTCACCAGGAGAAAGAAAAACTTTACCAAAAAAAGACATGTAGAAGATCAACTCCACTTCAAATTCCGCAACAACAAGACCAACGCCACGTGCTTTGGATGCAACAAGAAGGGATATTACAAGAACGACTACTCGAATCTCAAGAAAAAGGAAGCCCTCAAAGCAACGTGGGATGAATCATCCTCAGAGGAATCAGATGGTGATGAACCAAGGTACAACAACTACCTCACACTGATAGCGTATGGACTAGAATCGGAAAGTGAATCAGAAGACGAGTCCGAACCCGAATCGAGCCACGAGTCTGCACTCATTTCCGAAGGTTCCGATGAGGTACAATTTATTTTAAGCAAAAAGTTTTTAAAAATTATTGCATGCTTACATAAGAAATTGACTGTATCTGAAGAACAAATAAATGAACTAACCAAAGAAAACAAGATACTTTAGACTTAACTAGACTTCAGCCAGTTATCAAGTCCTACAGACCCAACTGGACTTCCTACCATATATCAATCTATCTAGCTTCCTATTAGTTATTAGGTTCTTCAGACCTAACTAGACTTTTGCCTGGTGTCAGGTCTTATCAAGTCTTTTAGTCCTATATACTTGGTAAACAAATTAGAATACACAACATCTAACTTTAACCTTTTGTAATTCTTCAAAATCTGAGTTTGATTGTTAGTATTAATTGCATCAACAATCTCTTATTTTTTGATATAATGACAATCTGGGTTAAAGTTAAAAAAAATACAGATATAAACATGAAACATTATTTGGGATAATAATTGTTCAGGGCCCATTATTCTTCCCCTTTGACATACATAAAAAAAAATACAAGATATAAGGAACAAGTAGAAATAAAAGCATCAACAATTTTGAAAAAAATCTAGAATAAGATAAGTCAAAGTATATGTTTTAAAAAAATATATTTGAAATAAAATGAATTTTTTTAACAAAAATTATTTCAAAAAGTTTCAAATGGTTTTCACTTAAGAAAACTTTAAGTTTTGAAAAGGAATCTGAATTTTGAAAATATTCTATTCTACTGAAACATATGAGTCTACTTTGGGAGAATTTCAAAGGATTTATTAACTAAAAAAAATTAAAACTATATTTTTCAAGGGAGATTTTTCAAATGTATAGATTAAGCAATTTTTGAAACTCGTTTTCAAAGATGTCTTTCAATAGAACCTCCCCCCTTAAAATGACATTTTCTTAAAAAGTTATATTTTAAAATTAATCATCTAAGAATTCATCCTTAGTTAAATGTCTAAATCTAATTACTAGTTAGCTACCAAAAGATAATAATGTTAAAAAATTAACTAGCTAGTTGTTTACTATAAAAGATTACTTAACTTAACCATTTGAGGTGGGTTTTTTTTACCTAGACTTATAGTGATGCACTGATATAAGCATTTAAAACCTAGGTTAAACCATAAGTATCTCACATCATTCTAAGTGTTATCAATACATAAGCAAGATAATCCTAATGTACTTGTGAAATGCTGGTTGCCTAGAATTATAGGTTCATGTTTTCTAGCAAGAAACCTAAGCTAAGCCCATTCAATTTATTGAATTTTGTTTTAAATAAAATACAATAATTTTGAAAAAATATTTTAAAAAAGTGTTTGAAAAACTGAATTTTTTAAAAGGAATTTTGAAGACACCTATGTTACTGAAACATCTGAGTCAATCAACAATGCATGATAGAAAATATCAAAGTCAACTACAGTCAAAAGTCAAAGGAAAATTAATGTAACAAAAAATATAGATCAATATCAAAATAGGAAATATGATAATCTACTGGAAAGATGGTGGAGGGTGGCTTGAGCTCCAAGATCAGAGCATATCCATCAACTGGAGGTGTTGAGTCTGCTCCTCCTCCCTAAGACTGTGTATTTGTTGGTGCGGGAAGCATCAGATGATCGAATCTAGGTTTTGATTATATTAAAGGGTCCAAAGTTAAGTTGTCTTGTGATCTAACAAGGTTGATTGAGCTTACAGGAAAGTCCTAAGTTGTCTTAGTCAAAAGTCCTAGTGGATTCTAGGCAGGTGAAAAACCCTAGGGGGAGGTAACCTTAGGTCATAAGGGGTGGTAACCCTAGGTGATGGAAAAGTCCTAGTTGCAGTTAGGCAGATGGAAAATCCTAGGGGGTGGTAACCTTAGGTCCTAGGGGGTGGTAACCCTAGGTTATGGAAAACCCTAGGGGGAGGTAATCCTAGGTCTTAGGGTTGGTAATCCTAAGTTATGGAAAACCCTAGGGGTGGTAACCCTAGGCAGAAAGTACAGTCGGTTTGGACGATTGATCTGGCAATAGGTAATCTCTCCTGAGAGGAGTAGGTGAGGACGCGTTCCTCGTTGAGGGAACAATAGGCGTCGGTTCGACCTAGAATTTCCGGAGGAAATTCGAAAGTCAGAACTAGGTAGTCTGAAGGCTGTCAAGTTATTTATTTATATATTATTTACTATTTTGTCTAACTCTGTTTTGCAGAAAACTAACAGTTTTGCAGGGTTAGACTTAGCGTTGATCGATCGACCGACCTAGGGATCAGTCGATCGAACCTCTAAAGCAAACAGATAGATTTCCAGCTAGATGAACGGGTTCGACTGAAGGATCGGTCGACCGAACCTAGGGTTCGGTCGACCAAACAGTGGATATACGGTGATCGAGATCAGGCCGGATTGATTGGATCAGACCAGATAAGCCAGCGAGGATAGCAGGATCAGTCAACCGAATGAGGACTTATCCAAAGCTAAATTTGGATGGGAAGATGGACCGATTTAGGCAAGATCGGTCGAACGAACCAAGGGATCGATCGACCGATCAACGACAAATCAAACCTAATCTTGAGATCAATGGATCTGGATCAGGCTTAGCTTGGCTATTTAAGAAGGGCTCGACTAGTTGCTTCTATTGGTGCAATCGACCTCCAAGGTTTTAATGTCAGACAAATATGTTTAAGTATGTTTAAGTATGGAGCTTGATAAAGGGAAGTCCTAGTTGGAGGCTAGGCAAGGAGAGAAATCTTGGTATATCATGGAAGCCAGGTGGATAGGTCTGGAGGACTTGATCCTGGGTAGCCGAATACTGAGTCCTAGTTGTAGGTTAGGTAAGGGAAATCTCAGTATATCGTGGAAGCCAGGTGGATAGGTTTGGAGGACTTGATCCCTGGGTAGCCGAATACTGAGTCTTGGTGAGTGAAGCCAAGTGGAGAAAATCATAGGGGGTGGTAACCTTAGGTAACGAGAAGTCTTGGAGGAGTGAACTCCAAGCAAGGTTGATCGGATGGTTTCCGGTCGACCGCGCGCGGTCGACCGGACCAGCAGATCTCGGTAAATCTAGGTTTAGGTTTACCATTAAATTCTGTATTATTATTATTTCTGTTGGCTAATGTAGTATTGCAGGAAAAGTCTTAGTGGATCAGGCGATCAGACACTGAGCATGCAAAAGTCCAAACAGATCTGGAGGACCAATGTTTGGCAGGTAAGTTGAGGTATGCAACTGGAGGAGCGATAGTGAGGTCGGGTTCCTAAAGGGAACAACTTTAGGTCACTGATCCAACTGAAGAAACCGGGAAGGTTTCTAAGTTGAGATCAAGACAGTTCTACTGTCTATATTACTCATGTCTTATATTACTGTGCTAACCTTTGTTTTGCAGGAATATTGTTTAACTCTATTTTACAGATTCAGCCTGATCGGTCGACTGAACAGGAGGATCGATCGACCAAACCAGCTTGACTCAGACCAGAGATCAGTTCAGACCAAAACGAAGCACAGTCCGATCGAAGCTTGATCGGTCGACCGAACCAGGGATCGGTCGACCGATCCAATCAACATTAAATAACATTAAAAGAAGATATCTGGTAGATTTCGACGAACAAGGAAAAGGCTTGTTCGGTCGACCAAAAAGATGGTTCGGTCGACCGAACCATTAAAGACCAGTAAATGCAAAAGATCGAGCTAGCTTCGAACTTCAGCCAGGAAGGAAGGGAGCGGGTTCGGTCGACCGAACAGTAGGATCGGTCGACCGAACCTCCAGTACACCTATAAAAAGTGCTCGAAGTCAGAAGCTCATGACAAGAATTCTGATTGACTCAAGTTTGTTTCTGCCTTGCTACTCGTGCTACAAGTCTTCATCAGCTCAGCAAGCTACTTCGTCCAAAAGCACCGACTGAGCCTCAACCTTCATTTACTACTGTCGGTATATTTTGTATTGCACTTAAATTCATATAAGATAGTAGGGTTATTACTATCTTATATCTTTGTATTTGTACGATCTGCTTCTTTCCGAAGGATTTTGGAAAGAAGGATTTTAGTGCTTTGCCCATCGGTGTGGTCAAGGACCGCAGGCCTTCGAGTAGGAATCGAGCTAGGCTCCAAATGAAGTAAACAATCTATCTCCCTTTTACTTTCCGTTGTGCACGACTTTGATTTAAAAGATAAAGAAAAGTTTTAAAAAGAATCGATATTCACCCCCCTCTGTCGCTCTAAATCGATCTATCAGCTTCAACAACAATTTCCGAGATCAAGAACGAACAACAGTTACTCTCTCCAACCCTACTCCGACAATCGACGAAAGACTTATATTTCTATTGTTGTCGGTAACTTTATTGTATTACAATTATACTTAATATCTGTACCTATTTTCGGATCTATATTGATTGCCCACCGAAAGTGATCAACGATTGTGGGCCTTGGAGTAGGAGTCGTCACAGGCTCCGAACCAAGTAAAAGAAAACCGTGTTAGCATTGCTCTTGTTCTCCTTCTTTATTCTGCCGCGTATTCTGTGTGTTTTACGAAATGAACGAATTAGCCACGAGTGCTATTCACCTCCCTCTAACACGTTATTGATCCTACAATTGGTATCAGAACTAGGTCGCTTTGATTTGGTGAAACCACCAATCGAGCAGGGGGTTCTTCTTTGAAAAATAAAATTATATACCATTTTTGCTACACCTTTCATTGTTTCCCTCCAAAATTATTTTTGAAAAATTTATTTTCATCTTTTCAACATTGGTCAGTATTAGCAAAATATCGCATTTACCAAAATTCTTAATAATAATATTTTTATTATTTTATTATTTTTTTGAAATTAGTGAAATATTTTATTTTCTCCCGCACTACTAATCCAAGACCAAGTCTTGGAATATTAGTTATTTTTCTTATTGTGTGTAAGATTTCTCCTTTTTAATGACCCACCAAGAAGGCTACAACACAGCTCGTCGACCCCTTTTCTCTGGTGAAGATTTCAGCTACTAGAAGGGCCGAATGGAGTACTATCTGAAGATAGAGGTAGAGATGTGGATCATCATTCAAATGAACTTCTCCCTACCAGTCGACAACACCAGAGCACTTGTGTCATGCGAAAACTAGGACACACACTTGATATGGTAGAGGCTGATGCAAAGGCAACTTGAGCCCTACAATGCAGACTAACCAAAGATGAGTTGAATCGAGTTGGACCATTCAGCAGTGCAAAGGATCTTTGACAAAAGTTGATCAAACTTCATGAAGGAACCTTTGATGCTAAGGTATGTAAGAAAGATTTGTTGTTAAATAAATTACATAACATCAAAATGCAGAATGGAGAATCGGCAAGTCAACTACAGCCTGGATCCAAGATCTGCTGAATGACCTCCACGCGATCGGACAAAAATTAGAGAATCGTGACATAATAAGATACGCACTAAACGCTTTTTCGAAGAATACATTGTGGGCATCAATGGTAGACGCCTACAAAGTATCCAAGGATCTTTCAATTATTAGATTAGATGAATTATTTTCTGATTTTGAGTTACACGAGCAGATTAATGCAAGCTCAGCTGAGAAAAGTATTGCGTTGGTTGTAGGTACAAGCAAGAAGAAGGAAACAAAGAAGCAAAGGAAGAAGAATACGCTTCAAGCAACGTGGGACGAATCTTCATCAGAAGACTCCGACGAGAACCTCGAGCAGACAAGTCTCCTCATACTTCCAGCCTGAGAACAACTTGATGAGTCTGAAACTGAAAGCGAATCCAAAGTTGAGTCCGAGAGAAGCCACGGATCCATATCCATTTCCAAAGGGCGAAACAACACTGTAAGATCTTCTCAAGTAGATAGATTGTACAATTTAATTAAATATTTAATGCGTAAATTAGCCAAGTTAAATATCCAAGAAGTCGCTCCAAAAGGAGGTAACAACTCTTAAAGAAGTAACTAGCTCAAGCTCTTTGACCGAACCTATTCAAATTGGAACTTCAACTCAAGTTCAACAACTTGAGTATGAAAATTCTAGTATGAAAGATCAAGTCAAAGAACTAAAGGGAACATTGGAACGATTCATCATGGGTTCCAAGAATCTGGATTTGATTCTTAGAAAATAAAGAGTCGTATACAATTGATCTGGACTTGGATATAAGGCTAACCGTAAGTTTAGATCATATCTATTGCTTATTAATCAAACACATAGAAGAACAGTCCAAGCATGGGTCCCAAAGTCTAATCTAACTAATCAAATTAGATTTAGTCAATATTGGATCCCCAAGGATCAAATTCATTACCTTGATAGACCTTATCGAAGCTATGATCCAGGGGGAGCCAACAAAAAGACCGTCTTTATCATAAAATAGAATTTCCTGATGTTTGCTTTACTATTTTTCATTATACATGCTTAGATTAGAGTAGATAAGGTCTTAGGCTTGATTCACACTTGACTAGTTAGACCTAGGATTTTCAGAAAGAAAATTAAATATTTAATTTCTTTAAAAGGCTTTGTTTAGAAGTGGTGGATGATCCCATACCCAAGAAGGCCCAGTGCCTCGCCACAACCTAGAACCCAATTATTGAAATGAATATTTAATTGACTAGCTGTTAAACTTTAGTCTAACTCAAATATAAATCAATCCTTAGACTTCAATTTAAACTGAAAATAAAATTAACCATCTCACAAAACTATTAAAGTTCCCTGATTGAAAATATAGAAAAGGGTGAGATGGATCTAGGTTTAAAATATAAAGTAGTTAACCAAATACAAATTAATTAAACTTAGTTAAGTTAACTTAATTAAAATTTAACTAAAAATTAATTCAATTAATCTAAGTCATCTTAATTAATCTTAATTAAATCTTAATTTCAAAATATTAATTATTTTTAAACAATTTTAAAATCTTAATTATTTTTAAATGATCTTCAAAATCTTAATTATTTTCAAATGTTCAATTAATCTTTAAATTTTAATTATATTTTGAAATTCAAACTTATATTTTAAAATAAAAAATTTAAATTTATATTCTAAAATTTAAAATTGAAACTAATTCAAAATTCAGCCTTATTCAAAATTTAAACTTATATTCCAAAATTTAAAATTCAAACTCATTCAAAATTCAAACTTATATTTTAAAATCTCAAATTTACTTTTAAAATCTAAATTTAACTTAATTTATTTTTCAAATTCATTATCCTTCAATATCATAAATATTTAACTCTATCTCACACACACTCATAAGCTAAACATGCTTGATAACATAGAATAAGTGAGATGGAAAATAAATAATAAATTTTATGTTTTTGATTTACATGCTTGGACTCTAGGACCCTCAAACATTTTTGGCATTAATTAAGGGGGAGTGAAAGGAAGGTTAAGACATTAATTTTTATTTTGTTAAACATTGGTTTTGAAAGTTAAACTTTTCAAAAGTTCAAAATACTTTTGAAAGAGGAAGTTTAATTTTTTTAAAAACTATTTTTGAAAAAAAAATAAATTATTTTTGAAAAGACAGAAACTAAGTTTTGGATAAAATATTTTTAAATATTTTTCAAAGAAATAATTTACTTAGCTAAGTATTTTATCAAAATATTTTTAAAGCTAAGTTTTTATCAAAAATATTTTTAAAACTAAGTGTTTATCAAAATATTTTTAAAGCTAAAGTATTTTTATCAAAAGCTTTTAAAGCTAAGTTCTTAACTAAGCTTTTATCAACTTCTTTTTTAAAGCTAAGTACTTAACTCAGTTTTTATCAAATTTTTTAAACTAAGATTTAATCAAAATCCTTTTTAAGCTGAGTACTTTTGACTAAGCCTTTTTCAAAACCTCTATAAAGCTAAGTATTAAAACTAAGTTTTTATCAACTTCTTTTAAAAGCTAAGTATTTGACAAAATAATTATTTTCAAAGGTAAAATTTAGCTAAGTTTTTTTGTAAAAAGCTAAGACCGTTTCAAAACTTAAGATTAGCTAAGTTTTTTTTGCTAAGTAATTTTCCAAGCTTAAGTTTAGCTAAGTTTTTGTTGAAAAAGCTAAGTATTTTCAAAGTATTTCTAATTTAGCTAAGTGTTTTTCAAAGCAAAGCTAAACTTAACTAAGTTTTTTTTAAAGTGCTACCCTTCAGGGGGAGCTTAAAATTAAACAAAGTAGTTTTTTAATTGTGAAACAACCTTCTCTCCTTTTTGATATATGTCAAAGGGGGAGAGAAAAGTTAAAAGTTAAGAGTTAAACATAATTTTTATGAAAGAGAGAACATAATGGAGTTTTTTTACAAAATATTGTTCATGCTTAAATTCCTTTATTTATTGTTATGTTTTACTTAACTTTGAACCGTGTTGTCATAATAAAAAAGGGAGAGATTGTTGGTATGTGAAGCATCAGACGATCGAACCTAGGTTTTGATTATGTCAAATGGTCCAAAGTTAAGTTGTCTTGTGATCTAACAAGGTTGATTGAGCTTGCAGGAAAGTGCTAAGTTATCTTAGGCAAAAGTTCTAGTGGATTTTAGGCAAGTGGAAAACACTAGGGAGAGGTAATCCTAGGTCCTAGGGGGCGGTAACCCTAGGTGATGGAAAAGTTCTAGCTATGGTTAGGCAGGTAGAAACCTCTAGGGGATGGTAACCCTAGGTTATAGAAAACCCTAGGGGGAGATAACTCTAGGTCCTAGGGGGTGATAACCCTAGGTCCTAGGGGGTGGTAACCCTAGGCGGAAAGTCCAGTCGGTCTGGAGGACTGGTCTGACAATAGGTAATCTCTCTCCTGAGAGGAGCAGGTGAGGACGCATTCTCCGTTGAGGGATTCTCCATTGAGGGAACAGTAGGTGTCGGTTTGACCTAGGATTTCTAGAGGAAATCCGAAAGTCAGAACCGAACAGTCCGAAGGCTATCAAGTTATTGATTTATATATTATTTGCTATTTTGTCTAACTCTATTTTGTAGGAAACTAACAGTTTTGCAGGGCTAGACTTAGCATTGATCGATTGACCGAACTGAGGATCGATCAACTGAACCTCTAAAGCAAACAGATAGATTTCTAGCTAGATGAATGGGTTCGACCGAAGGATCAGTCGATCGAACCTGGGGTTCGATCGACTAAACAATGGATATACGGTGACCGAGATCAGGCTGGATTGATCGGATCAGACCAGATAAGTCAATGAGGATAGCGGGATTGGTCAACCGAACGGCGGGATCGGTCGATCGAACGAGGACTCATCCGAAGTTGAATTTGGATGGGAAGACGGACCAATTCAAGTAGGATCAGTCAACCAATCAGTGACGAGTCAAACTTGATCCCGAGATTAGTGAATCTAGATCAGGCCTAGCTTGGCTATTTAAGGAGGGCTCGATAAGTTGCTTCAACAACAATTTTCGAGATTAAGAACGAATAACTGCTACTCTCTCCGATGCTACTCCAACAATCGACGAAAGACTTATATTTCTATTGTTGTCGGTAACTTTATTGTATTACAATTGTACTTAATATCTGTATCTATTTTTGTATCTATAGTGATTGCCCACCAAAAGTGATCAACGATCGCGGACCTTAGAGTAGGAGTCATCACAAACTCTGAACCAAGTAAAAGAAAACTGTGTTAGCGTTGCTCTTGTTCTGCTTCTTTATTCTGCTATGTATTCTGTGTGTTTTACAAAATGAATGAATTAGCCGCGAGTGCTATTCACCCCCCTCTAGCACGCCGTCGATCCTACAATATCTCCTATCGAAGACTAGTTAGAGACTGCTCAACTCGGGTGGAGGATTCCTTAAGCCTAATGACTCTATCCTCTAGAATAGGAGGGGCTGAAGGTGGAGGTAGCTGAAGAAGATCTACAAGAACATCAGGCATATCCTCCTCTTTTGTTGAGACTAGATTTGGGTTAGGTTGATCCTGGTCCTCTCTCCTCCATGACATGACTCCATGATCTTCTATATGAACACTAGCTAATAATAGTTTCCTAGCACCTACAATGTCAAACTCATTTAGGACTTTGATATCACCTGAGGCGACATCAAAACTTAATGACGCTAAAAGTGATGTCAGAATGTGGCAATAAGGCATATGGATCCATCTGCTAGTACTAACACTGGCTGAGTAGAGATGGCATGGAACATATGCAGACTGATATTGATGTCAAGCCTATGACACAATGCATAAATAGAAAGGAATTAAATGGTCGCATCATGACTATATTTCTAGTGGTCAAGGGCAAAATGCATAGGACTAGGACCATATATAAGACATAGTCCTAAATCCTCAGTGTGACATATTAGAACTGAGTCATAGTAGGTACCCTCTATCTCCCCAAAAAAGTATGAGTATATCGTATCTAAAGTAATGTGGGAGGAAGGATCATCAAATGGTAAATCCCTAGGAGGATAACATAAGAAGGTACATGTTGAGGGTCTAACTCCTAAATGCTCTCTAATGGTGGTGGGAGATAGTGTAATATCCCTACCAGCTACTCTGCTGGTGTATGTAAGATCATCGACTTAATCGAGTTAATTATATAGTTCGGCATACAAACTTGTGTTAACCAGACTAGAACAATAAACTAAGTTTTGTAGTCTAAAATAATCAATGACCTTGACATATGGAATACATGATCTTATAAAAAAAAGGTCGTACAGAGGCATCTAGAATAAAGAGGAATATATAACATGGATAAGAACCTATTCCTTATTGGTGCAGTTAGAACCAATGGTCAAACCTAAATTTTGATGAATGACAAATAGATTAAAGTTATGTGTGGTGTGATCTAACCTTGTTATCAAGTGTCTAAGACTTGACGGGTCTGAAGGGCTTGACACCAGACAGAAATTCAACTAGGTCTGTTGGACCTAATAAATGGTGGAGAAGTCCAGATAGTGTTGGTCCCTTTTGAGGCCGGCAAGAGGGGAGGGGTGAATTGCCCTACAAAATTGAAACCAAAAACCCTTCTCGGATATTCAACTAACTTAAAAGAACTTGTAATTAAAACGACAGAGACTAATTAAGACAGAAAGTAGACACAGAGGAATTACTTGGTTTGCAATCAGAGGATTGTTAATCCAAGGCAAAGAAGGCACACTAATTGATTCTCCTCTAGGCGGAGTAACCTCTTACAGCGTTGAAAGCACAAAAAGAAATAACACAAATGAAAGCATTGGATTACAAGTAGTTCGTTGTCTTTAAGCTTCTGGACCAAGGCTATATTTATAGTCTTAGTCCGGGCGCTTGGAAGGGTTCCGGGCGCCTGGGGTGGATAAATTTTATCCCCCAACGGTCGGATCGAGTCAAAACTCGATCCTGTTGAAAAGTCGATTCCGGGCGCCCGGAAGGGTTCCGGGCGCCCCGGTCGGTTCCGGGCGCCCGGAGCCTTAAGGTCAACATAAGTTGACTTTTCGACTCTGGTTCAGCTCGTCTCAGTTCGGCTCGTCTTTGTCCGGGTCTGTTCGCTCCGGCTCCGCTAGCTTGGGTGATCTCGACCTTCCGGAATAGGGCTCACCCGAACCCATGTTCCGGCCTTCTCCTCGAGCAGCCTTCCTTCCCGGTTTCTCGTCCCTCGAGCGCCGCGCACGCTCTTCTCGTCTACCGGTGTACTCTTCCGCGGACACCTCGTCCCTCGGACGCACCGAGCCCGTCGGCTCTCTCCCGTGCCGTCCTTCTCGCTAGCCGCGTCTTCCGCTCGACTTCCTGTGTTCCTAAGCTCCTGCACACTTAGACACAAGGGTTAAACAAACGCAGGACCTAACTTAGCTTGTTTGATCACATCAAAACACCTTGGGGTTCCAACAATCTCCCCCTTTTTGATGTGAGCAACCCAAGTTAAGGTAGGGAAAATATATGCAAAAAGAAAAAATTTATTTTCAAATAAGTCCAAGTATTTTTCAATTGAAAAATATAGTACCTCCCCCTAGACTTAACATACTTCTCCCCTTTTGATCACATAAAAATTGGGGTTATAAATAAGTCTAAGGTAAATTAAAAAAAACTTTAAGTGTAAAATATTTAATAATGTCTAAGTAAAATTCAATTTAAAGACACTCTTCAGAATTTTTCTTTCGAAAGAAAAATATTTAAGTAAAACATTTTTCAGATAAAACAATCATAAGTGTTAAAAAAAAATTTAAGTTTTGAAACTTATCTCAACATTCAAAAAAAATTTCTAATTAAAAAAATTCTAAGTTAATATTCATAAGAAACAATTCTAAGTCAATTTTAAGAAAAATTATAAGGCAAAAAAAATTCTAAGATAACTTAAAAAAATTCTAAATCAATTTTCATAAAAATTTCTAAGATGATAAAAAAATTTCTAAGAAAAAAAATTTAAATACAAATTGAATAACTCTTTTAAAGCATTAAGTAATTTAAATTAATGCTTTTTCAGTTAGTCAATTAAACTCTTCATTTCAATACTTGGCTTCCAGGTCGTGGCGAGGCACTAGGCCTTCTTGGTTATTGGAGCAACAACCACTTCCTTAGACAAAGCCTCATAAAGAAATTAGTTGTTTAATTTCCTTGCTGAAAATGCTAAGTCTGATTTTAATTTTAAATTAAATAGGTTTTTGGAACCCAGTAGAGGTTCCTACCTACAAGATTAACCAAGTATTTTTTAGGTATATAGATTTTTGATATATTTCTAATTTGACTTTGATGAAATCTATAATACCAATTTAAACCTCTATAATTTCTAAAAGTTGAAATATTTGAACCATTGGATTTTTTCAATCTTTCTATTTCTTCTTTTAGTTTTTCATTTTCAATTTTCAATTTTTCAAAATCTTCTATAAGACATGATTTTGCCAAAATTCTCTTTGTTTCTAAGATTTCATTTTCTAATTTGGCATTTTTATTTTCTAATTTATACATGGATTTAGTCATAGCTTTGATACCAAAGTAAAGTTCATCAGGGGGTAAGAGGCATACCTCACTTACCATATCAGACTTGAAGCCTGAATCTCCCCCTGCTTCGCTACTTCCATCTGAGGTCGCTCCCCCTTCATCGATGCTGGGTTCTGATGTACTTTGTCCTTCGTGGCTTGCCATCAGTGCAATCCCCGCATATTCTTGAGCTTCTGATTCAGATGAAGAAGTGTCATCCCAAGTTGCTTTTAGGTTGTGTTTCTTGGGTGTCTTCATTTTAACCTTCTTGAGTTCTGGGCAGTCTTCCCTTAGGTGTCCCTCCTTCTGACACTGGTAGCACCGTACCTTTCTTCTACCTTGATTCTTTTTATTCTGCATTTTAAATTTATTCGATCTAAAAAACTTTTTAAAATTTCTTACCATGTATGCTTCTTGATCGTCTTCGGAGTCTGACTCGAGTTCATCCTTCTGGGTTGCGTTCAGCGCCATAGTCTGGGTTGTATCCTTTGTCGTTCCTGCACACCTGGTTTCATGCAATTCAAGAGTAGAAAACAACTCTTCTAAAGTACTTACCTCCAGGTCTTTTGAGATGTAGTAGGCGTCGACGATTGATGTCCACTCCGGAGTTCTTGGAAACGCGTTGAGCGCGTAGCGTATAGTGTCCTGATTTGTTACCGTTTCACCAAGGTTTTCGAGACAAGTAACTAGTTCTTTTACCTTCGCATGTAGACCAGCTACTTTCTCACCTTTCTCCAGATGGATGTTCATCAGTTTATTGCGGAGGATGTCCCTTCTAGCGAGCTTTGCTTCAGACGTTCCTTCGTGGAGTTCCAAGAACTTCTCCCAAAGTTCTTTAGCAGATACATAGTTTCCGATGCGGTTGACCTCTTGAGGCGGTAACACGCTCAGCAGGTGATGTTCCGCACGGCTGTTTGCTACCGACTCATTCTGCTCCTTCTTTGTCTAATCGCTCTCTTCTTTTTCTTTTCCATCTTTATCTATTGGAGCTACAAAACCATATTTCATAATAAACCGAATTTCAAAATCTATTTTTAGGAATACCTCCATACGTCGCTTCCAGTCTGCGAAGTTCCCCTCGAATTTTGGTGGGACGATGCTTGGTCCGGCCATCTTGTTGCTTCGATCGGCGATTAGTCCTCCTGAAGCGTGCCTTGCTCTGATACCACTTGTTGGTCCCTTTTGAGGCCGGCAAGAGGGGAGGGGTGAATTGACCTACAAAATTGAAACCAAAAACCCTTCTCGGATATTCAACTAACTTAAAAGAACTTGTAATTAAAACGACAGAGACTAATTAAGACAGAAAGTAGACAGAGGAATTACTTGGTTTGCAATCAGAGGATTGCTAATCCAAGGCAAAGAAGGCGCACTAATTGATTCTCCTCTGGGCGGAGTAGCCTCTTACAGCGTTGAAAGCACAGAAAGAAATAACACAAATGAAAGCACTGGATTACAAGTAGTTCGTTGTCTTTAAGCTTCTGGACCAAGGCTATATTTATAGTCTTGGTCCGGGCGCCTGGAAGGGTTCCGGGCGCCCTGGGGGGGATAAATTTTATCCCCCAACGGTCGGATCGAGTCAAAACTCGATCCTGTTGAAAAGTCGATTCCGGGTGCCCGGAAGGGTTCCGGGCGCCCCGGTCGGTTCCGGGCGCCCCGAGCCCTAAGGTCAACATAAGTTGACTTTTCGACTCTGGTTCAGCTCGTCTCAGTTCGGCTCGTCTTGGTCCGGGTCTGTTCGCTCCGGCTCCGCTAGCTTGGGTGATCTCGACCTTTCGGAATAGGGCTCACCCGAACCCATGTTCCGGCCTTCTCCTCGAGCAGCCTTCCTTCCCGGTTTCTCGTCCCTCGAGCGCCGCGCACGCTCTTCTCGTCCACCGGTGTACTCTTCCGCGGACACCTCGTCCCTCGGACGCACCGAGCCCGTCGGCTCTCTCCCGTGCCGTCCTTCTCGCTAGCCGCGTCTTCCGCTCGACTTCCTGTATTCCTAAGCTCATGCACACTTAGACACAAGGGTTAAACAAACGCAGGACCTAACTTAGCTTGTTTGATTACATCAAAACACCTTGGGGTTCCAACAGATAGGTCAAGGAGTGATCACCCGATATCTTATGGGAAGTCTGACTCAGTCCGTGAGACTGACAGCTGGCCGAAATCTAGTTAGGTCCGTGGAGCTGACAACTAGAGGAAAAACCTGGTGGGTCAAAGGCAAGTCAAGCGATTTTGTATGGTAAGTAAGTTAAGTCACTGAAGGAGAGTATTTCAGTGAGGATGAGTCCCAATTAGGGACTTTAGGCGCTGGTCTAGTTTAGGTCCATTTTGGATACCTAAACTAAGATCATGACTAGTGTTGGGATGTATACTATAAGCCTAGCTTTTGTATGAACATATATTTTGAGATATTTTAAATGAGAATCACTTTGGTCAAATGTTTGCATTTTATGTCAATGCAGTTACCCATTTAATTTATATTGTAGATAATATGGTGTGTGGTGCCACACAGAAGATCATGTTATCGGTTCCTTATAAATTATAAATAGTAGCTCACAACCAAGATAGATAGAGACAAACCATTGGAACGGTTGTAGTGTAATTTGGTATTAGTTTATCTTGACTATATAATTATACTAGTACACTAAGTGTGTATTGAGCAGGACCATTTGAGGTTGTTCGATTTATACTGACTATATAAAAGAACAAACCTCTATTATTATGGATATGCGTACTCTTAATCCCGATATAATAACAAACACATATACTTAGTATTTATTTCTTAACTTATCAATGGGTGAGATTTATTCGTTAAATCAATATGCCCGATAAGTTGGGAGATAGTACCATTTATATGATGTGTTGTTGATTATAAAGGGAAACTGTGTCCTATTTATTTAGGTTGATGATGCCCCCTTGAGGAGTTCATAAGGATTATCATGTAAACCCTGCAGGTGAACTTATTCCAACATGATAATAAAGTTGAGTGGTACTACTCTTGGAGTCAGATGTTAATTAAATGAGTTGTCAGTAACTTATTTAATTAACGGGCATACGATATCTTAAACACAGGGAGATTAACACACTCATAATAAGAAGGAACCCATATTGTAATATGGGATTGGTGCGGTAGTTCAATAATAACCTTTTAGTGGTATGAGTTATTATTGATGGACTTGAGTTGGGTGTTCGGGGTGAACACGGGAAACCCAAGCCCATCGGGAGACCTAAACCAATTCCTCCTCTAGGTCCCTTTTGTACCCTCTATATAAAGCCTTGCATCCACCCATCCATAACCGGGTTTGGTTTAACTTAACTTGGTTTGGTTTAACTTAACTTGGTTTAGTTTAACTTAACTTGGTTTGGTTTAACATAGTTTGTTTAGATTTTTTCTAAAAAAATTTTTGTTAATTTTTCTTTCCTTGTAACCGACGGTAAGTCTATAAAAAGAAGTAGGATGTGACCCCTAAATCCTAACTTTCTAATTCTCCATAACTCCCTTCTCTCCTTGTGGTTGTTGCCCCCTCTTCCCTTGCTAGGGCCGGTGGCACAACCAATTCTCTTCTCCCCTTGTGGTCGGCGCCACCTTCTTCCCCACCTAGGGCCGGCGCCAACCTCTCCCTTGCAAAGGGCCAGTGGTTTCCTCCTCCACCTTGGCTAGGGCCGGCGGTTTCCTCCTCCACTTTGGCTAGGGCCGGCAGTTCCCCTTCTCCCTTAGTGACCAGTGCCTCTTCCCATCCATTGGTGGCCGGTGGCTTGAAGAAGAGGAGGAAGAGAAGAAGAAGAGGAAGAAGAAGAAGAGGAAGAGAAGGAAGAAGATTAGAAGGTGCCCCATCCTAGAGACTCCTTTTGTGGTCGGCGGTTTGGAAGAGAAGAAAAAAAGGGTGGTGTTGTCTTGGTAGATCGTCGCCCACACGATGTCCAAGAAGAGGAGAGGAATATGGCAGAAGATCAAGAGGTCTTTAGCTACGAAGAAAGGTACAACTAGTTCTTTAATTATGTTGTGTAATTGATTTTATTTTCTTTGTGTAGATTTTGGATATCGATTTTGAATACCAACACAAGAGGTCAGCGATCTTGTACTTCGATCAAGGTGTGCTTTGATCATTCAAGAACTTGCTTGATTGATCAAACACATGTTTGATCGAACATGCGGGTTGCTAGGAATAGTTCTATACTTGTACAATTTTTGTATAGGGAAATTTAAGCAGAACGGAACTCCCAACACCAATAGACTAGATCTTGGTCTTGGACAAATAAGATCTCATTAATAATACTTTTCTATATTGTTCTAACCTTGTTTTGTAGGTTACACTTTATTTTTGAACTAATACATTTTGTAGAGTTAAAGTAGTAAAAATCAGCATTGGATGAACAGTATTTGAGGCGCCTCAAAGGTGCTCAGAGGTGCCAATCGGAGGCATTATGGACCAATCGGAGGCTCCCTCAAGCAGATAAGATCGACGAATAAAACTTCATGGCACGGAAGCGCCCAGGAGGTGTTGGAGGCACCTCAGAGGTGCATTGGAGGCATCTCAGAGAGCTTGGAGGTGCCCTCACACAGATAGAAATTAAAGTTGGGGAGATGATTGAGTTCAAGAGTTTGGGGATCATCTTGGAGCTTGGAGTTGGCTCGGATGAGCTTGGAGGCGCCTTCAACACTCTTTAAAAGAGCTATTCGACTAGAAGTTGAAAGATAACTCAATTACAAGCTTTAACAACTCTTTTTCTATTTCGACTATACTTTGCTGTTGCGCTACTGGTCTGAGACATCCAATCGCTATCGGCAGACCAACACCGACACATGAGCCCATTTATATTTTACATTTCTAAAGTGTTGGTAATAATTTAATATTCATGTACATCTTTCATACTTGCAAAAGGAAACTATAGGTTGTTACACTTTGTCAATTTTCGTACTTGTATTTGATTCCCTCTTCAAGCGATTCTATAAGAGATTTATAGTAAATTACCCATTGATATGATTTGAGGGATCGTGAGTCTTGGAGTAGGAGTCGTTGAAGACTTTGAACCAAATAACTCTTATGTTCGCATTCTATTTTTTTTACTTAATTATATTTATTTTTCCACTGCACACTTGTATTTTGAAAAGATAATTATTTTTAAAATACACATGATTCAACCCCCCTCTCTCACGTGCACACTGATCCTACACTCTTAAGTTTCTCTATAGGAAATCTAGGATTAGTACTAGGAGTTTGAGAGGAGCTAGTAAAAGGTTTATTTCTCTTAACCCTACCAATCACAATTATATAATTTAAATTTTAAACTAATATTAAGAATTGAAAAAAGTTTAAGTTTAAGGTATTACTGAGGTATATGTGAATATTTATATTAGAAATAATGACCATGGTTGATCGAAAGCCGAGTAGGCTTGAGAACTAGGAGAAAATCTAAGTGATTCTTGTTGAGGATCATGGTCTAGCTAAAAGGGGGGTTGAATAATCGTTTACCCTAAATTGTATAACTTCCTACAAGATGTTAGTTGCATAGTGGAAATAACGAAAGCAATAAGAAAGAAGGTAAACTCTAACACGATTCATTTAACATGGTTGAGAGAAAAGAGCTCCTACTTCACGATGTGTCCTCGAGGTGGACAATCTCTCAATTTATCAGTGGATTAGTCTCCGACAATCTACGACTAGTGCTTCCTCCTTCTCAGTGGAGCCAACCTCCCACGAGGCACTTTTCTTCTTTACAAGATTGAGAATGAGGATTGAAAGAAGAGTGTTAGGCTTGGAAGCTTGAGAGCAATGACTTAGGAGTATTCAATAAGAATCAGTAACCTCCTTCATGTCATAACCTTCCTTTAAATAAAAAGGAAAGAGTTGATTCGTGTCAACTCATTTCCTGCACTAGTCGACTGATCACATCAGTTGACTGGTGTAGCCGTTGTACATAGGCAACAGGTCTCCACAAGATCCATGATTCTATTCAATGGATTATCTCTACCAGTCGACTAGCATCTCCATCAGTCGACTGTTCTTCACAATTGTTGGACACAGAACCATTCTATGCTCTCGTGAATTTAGACTAGTTGACTAGCCTAAGTACCAGTTGACTGATCCCCTACATTCACTCACACTCATTTTCTCCAGAGTTTCCCTTGAAGCCCTCTTCCTTGGCCTTCATCCCTTAGATGCACTTGAGCCCGCGGCTCCTCTCCATGCCATCTTTCGCTTTGCCTTGAAGTCTGCTTCCCTCATCTCCACTCCATTGCTCTTCATTTGGCGGTCCCTCGAATGCACTATCCTTCACTGATCTCAAGGACCCGAGCCATAGGATGCACTTACCAAGCTTGCTTGCACTAAATTTCTCATGTGTCGTTCACCAAGTCCTGCACAACTCAAATACACATATCAAAACAATGTGAAATCTAACTTAAACTCTTTGACATACACATCAAAATCATGATCATACCCGATCAAACCTAGGTCAATTACACTCACAATCTTCCCTTTTTTTGACGAGTGACAATATGTTTAAGTTAGGCATAAATAACAACTTAAAAATTACAAGCATAGTGTAAATATGAAGCATAAAATCCAAGCTCCTCCTTAACTTATGCCTATCACTTAAATTTCAAGGTGCTTATAAGAATATGGAGAAATAAAAGTTTCTAATCTTAAACTTTATCAATTCTCCCCCTTTGACACCATAAAAAAAGACTGCCACCCAAACAACTATGCATATTATGGTATCAATTTTGACTTAATTTGAACCAAAGTCAAACTTTGAAAATTACAAATAGAATGTTGGAAAAATAGCTATTAGTCAACTGCCCTCTGATGCAGTTGACTGGCACAATGCAGTCCGAAAACTAATTTCCGAAGTCAATTTTAGAAATGTATAAAAAATTCTAAAAGATTTAGAAGGTTATGAAATTTTGAAAAAAATATTTCTTTTAAGGTCCTCTAACAAGGAAAAATATATATTTTTTAATGAAAAATCAATATATTTTTTTTTCAAGTTTTGACAAAAAATCAAAAACTTTGAAAACATTCAATGTTTTATCAATTTTAAACCCATGTTTTGAATTCTTATATTTAAAAAAGCTAAACCTTAGTTTATAAAACATAGAATTATTTTCAAGATATTTGAAATGTCTAACTATGATCTATGGGCAAGATGCTCATTAACTAAATATTTGCTTTCCCCATAGTTGGCCAATGATCACTAAAATTTGATACATCTTATAATTCATCAAAGTGCCATAAGCATAAGTGAATTATGAGTATCATCCTATCATTTCACATCCATGTCTAGAAATATGTAAAGCAAGTCATGCTTATGGTGTGTTGTGTCATGGAATGAAGGTAATGGCCTTAGTTTTCCCCTTTTGTCTCAAGTCAACCATTTATAAAAGAATTTTGAATTAAATCTTCTATGGTTGACTATCCCAAAATTTTGTAACCCTTGAGGATTGACTTTGGTATCTAATAGAAGTTTTTTCTAATTGGATTAACTAAATATTCCTTAGGGATCCATTTTCTATCTACAGTTTTTGTCTTTAATTGCCCCTATCAATTAGATAATGATAGGATTTTTCTTTGTTGGATTCCTTGTATCCTAACCCCTTTTTGTTAAAGATTGCTCTTTGGCTTCTTATGATCATAATTAAGGTATTGGAGCTAATTATGAATTTCTCAAGGGCTTTACTAAGGTTTTCTACCTTTTCCCTTAGTTCCTCATTTTCTTCTTCTAAACATGAAATATTTGAACTAAAAGAAGTATGCATACTAGAGGAATCATTTACCTTAGAAGACATGGATTCTAATTTTTCCTCTATAATACAAATCTTATTTTTTAAGGATTTATTTTTATTTTTAACCTTAAATAAATATTTATTTGTACTTGAAATAATTTTAACTAAAGTTTGAGTAGGGAGATTATATACCTCACTTACCGAGAAATCCGAATCGGAAGTTTGTCCTCCCCCTTCACTTGAGCTCCCTTCTTCTTCACTTGAGATTTTTTCTTCTTCATTTTCAGATGAAGTGGAGGCTATGTCATCAACTCCCATTAAAGCAAAGTGGGATATGTGATGTTCTTCTTCTTCTTCCGATGAGAATGAATCATCCCATGTTGCTTTTAAGTTTTGAGCCTCCTTCCCCTTTTCTTTTGCCTTCTTCTTTTCTTTATTCTTCTTTTCCTCCTTTTTCTTCAAGAGAGGACATTGATCCCTCACGTGCCCTTCTTCTTGGCAATTGTAGCATATTATCCTCTTTGTCCTACTCTTGCTCCTTGAACTTTTCCTAGCATGTGATTTGTTAGATCTAAAATTCTTAAATACTTTTCTCATCCTCATTACCATATATGCCTCTTGATCACTATCCATCAGGGTACTTGCCTCCTCAGAATCGGAGGATGGTGACTTCTTCTTTCCTTTCTCGTTGTTGGCCATAAGTGCTACTCCTCTTGATCTATGAGCTTCTCTATCTAATCCTTCAATTCGAGTCTCATGGAGCTCCATGGTTAAGAAGAACTCATCTAGAGTACACTTCTCTAGATCCTTTGAAATGTAGAATGAGTCTACAATTTACATCCAAGTGCTGGTTCTTGGAAAAGTATTGATGGCTTTCATCATCACATCATGGTTGAAGAGTTTCTCACTTACACTTGTTAGTCCATTTAGAATTTTCTTAATTTTAGAATGAAGTATTGATACCTTTTCTCCTTTTTCTTGTTTGACATTATTGAGTTGAGTTCAGAGAAGGTCTCTTCTTGCCAATTTTGCTTTCGATGCCCCTTCATGAAGCTCTACTAGATTTTCCCACAAGTCCTTGGTACTTGTGTAGTTTCCAATCCAAATTACTTCTTGTTGGGGAAGAACATTAGTAAATGATGCATTGCCCTTGAGTTTGCTAAATATTTTTCCATTTGCTTCTTGCTCCATCTTGATTTGTCAATTATTGTGTTGTTTTCATCCTTAGGCATCTCAAAACCATTTTCTATGATTGGCATTATATCAAAGTTAGTTTCAAAGAATATCTCCATTATCTTCTTCCACCAAGAGATATCTCTTTCGAATTTGGGTGGATGAATGCTTGAATCGACCATTTTGATGATGATGCTCTACTTGGCGATTAGTCCATTGAAGGGCGACCTTCCTCTAATATCACTTGTTGAGGATTATGGTCTAGTTATAAGGGGGGGTTGAATAGTCATTTACCTACAAGATGTTAGTTGCATAGCAGAAATAATGAACGCAATAAGAAAGAAGGCAAACTCTAACGCGATTCATTTAACATGGTTCAGAGAAAAGAGCTCCTACTCCATGGTGTGTCCTTGAGGTAAATAATCCCTCAATCCATTGATGGATTAGTCCTAGGTAATCTCCAGCTAGTATTTTTTCCTTCTCGGTGGAGCAAACCTCTCACAAGACACTCTTATTTTTTTACAAGATTGAGAATAAGGACTGGAACAAGAGTATTAGGCTTGGAAACTTGAGGGCAATGACTTAGGAGTATTTAACAAGAATCAGTAACCTCCTTCATACCCTAAGCTTCCTTTAAATAGAGAGGAAATAGTTGACCTCGTGTCAACTCATTTCCTGCACTTATCGATTGGTCCATACATCAATTGACTGGTATAGCCATTGGACATGGCCAACGAGTCTCCACAGAATTCATGATTCTGTTCAATGGCTCTCTACCAGTCGACTGGCATCTCCATCAGTCAACTGATCTTCACAACTGTTGGGCACAGAACCATTTTGTGCTCTCGTGAATTTGGACCAGTCGATTGACCTAAATACCACTCGACTGATTCCCTACATTCACTCACACTCATCTTCTTTGAAATTGCCCTTGAAGCCCTCTTCCTTAGCTTTCGTCTCTCAAATGCACTCAAGCTCATGACTCATCTCCGTGCCATCTTTCACGTTGCCTTGAAATCCACTTCCCTCGGCTCCACTCCATTGCTCCTCATCTAGCGGTCCCTCAAATGCATCATTTTTCACCGATCTCAAGGACTCGAGGCATAATATGTACTTACCAAGCTTGGTCGCACCAAGTTTCTCATGTGTGGTTCACCAAATCATGCACAACTCAAATACTCATATCAAACCAATATGAAACCTAACTTAAACTCTTTGACATACACACATTCAAATCATGATCGTACCTAATCAAACCTATGTTGATGCACTCACAATTCTTTGGTTTCGGGTACCTGAAGCTGAAGCTTCGAGAGTCCTATATAGATGGATCCAGGCGCCTGGATACTGTTCCAGGAGCCTGTATAGGAGTATTGCCGGGAGCCTGGAACAGATCTAGGTGCTTGCATCCTAAATCTATGGGCGGGTTTGTGAAACTATGGGTTGGTTTTTGTAAGGCTAGGTGGGGCGCGGGTGCCTAAATTAATTCCAAGCACCCTGGATCAAGCGAATAGGGCAGTTGAGTTCCTTATTTTAATTATGTTTAATTAATTTTTAATTTAATTTTTAATTTAAGTGTTTAGTTACCGTTAATTAATGTTTAAATTTAGGTTTGTTTTAGATAAATTTATTAAGGTATAATAAACTTGTTAAGTTATAATAAATTTGTTAAGTTCTAATAAATTTATTTGATTTTAATTAAGTTTTAATATTACCATGTTAATTAAGTTTTAAGTTTAAATTGTTAATTAAGTTTAAATTGTTTAATTAAGTTATAAGTTTAAATTAATTAAGTTTTAATTGTTTAATTAAGCTATAAGTTTAAATTAATTAAGGTTTTAATTGAGTTTAGTTAATATTTAATTAAATTTAATTAAGTTTAATTAAATTTTTAATTAACATTTTAAGTTAAGGCGTCTGGTTTAGGTTCAGGAATAGGAATGGGAATAAATTTGATAATAGAATGAATGTTAGTTAGAGCCCTAGAGCCAATCATATGATAATTGTTGTATGGACTCATTGTATCATATTCCTATGTATATAAAGACATTTGTTTTGGTTATTATACTTACTTGTATTGGTGCCAAATAACTAAGTATAATAACGTCCTTGAGTAGAAGGTTCTTATCTATATCAATCGATTGGTTGAATCGATAGTGAGATGATATAGAGAACACTACTCTTAATTATTCCTAGTCAAGTATTAACATTCAGGGACAATGTTAATGCGACGAGACTAGCATGTAGGTCAACTCAATGACTTGATCTCACAAATCATGGATATAGAGATATCAAGTTGACACATGAGTATGCATTGGAGAATGTATACTGAATGACTTGCCATGAGAAAGTATCATGGATCATTATATGAGTGTCATATCCTTTCTCATGTGGCTATTATTATGACTATTAGTCCTTGGATCTGAAGTCACCATGGTTCCCTACATAAGGAGTTGCATACTTTGGTTTCGTCAAACGTCACCCGTAACTGGGTGGACTATAAAGGCGATTACTGGGTATGTAACAAATTATGCGGAGGGATATGAGTGATGTAGATGAGATCTATCCCTCCGCATAATTACTAGGTTAGAAAACATGTACACGAAATTTTTGTTCTTGTAATCTTCGCACGGATCCGGTGGCATGGAACTTCGGGGTTTCCGCATCGCAAAAATCAGTTTTTGCGGCCTGAAAGTCCCAACAGTGGTATCAGAGCCACGTGCGAAGCGTGTACGTGTTTTATTTTGGTTTTTATGAAAAACTACAGATCTGTAAGTTTCTGTATATTTACTATTTTTATGTATTTTATGGGTATTTTTCTCGTAGAAGCGAAGTAACAAGTGTTTGGTCACTTATAGGCTTCGTATACCGAGAAAAACCTTCCGAAACGATAAGGTTTCGCCCAAATAATTTTGGGACAATGGCTTAAGGCACTGTAAGATCATAGTAGGACACTCGTGAGACTCATTTCACAAGTAGGGGCGCTGCCCCTAATCCCGCAAGGGGCGTTGTCCCACGATCGCACCCGAAAATCGCTAAACGGGACCGCCGGGAAATTGTAACTCATAAAATTGTAAAAATAGTAGTAAAATTGTAAAAATAGTAGTAAAATTGTAGAAATTTATATAAAATACATAATTTAGAATTATGTATGTATTTGTGATGGTCATGGCCCAAATGCCCCATAAGGTCGGACAAAATGTGTTGTAATTCATATTATGGCCTGCACGCCATTTTGTGTGATGTGCGTGTTGTATTTGCTATGCGACCTGCGCGTCGTGCCTTTCTCTATTTTAATATTCCTGTTGTAAAATAGTTTTAGACTCGAATGTAACTCGAGTTTAAAATTTGTAATGTACAAAATTGGAGCGATGGAAGGTCCACTCGAGGAGGAGTTACGAGGAGGGTGCGAGCAACACATGGCGGTCAAAGGGAGGAGCTTGGAGAAGCTGTTGAACCTAGGTTGACCATCCGATCTTCTCATTGGCTTGAGAAGATCGTAGTAGGGCCATGACTAATCATAATTTAATTAATTGCTTGTGTGTGTGTATGTGATGCATGCTAGAGTAGAGTAATTAATTAGGGCCTTAATGATTAGATTAGATCTAAATCGCGTATATGATGCACCACGATTAGATTAGATCTAAATCACGTATATGATGCATATCAACGATTAGATTAGATCTTAATCGCGTCAACTCAAAATGCCTACCATGCCGTGATACCCATCACTACCTCGATCACATGTTGTTGTTGAATCTGCCAAAGCAGAGCAACGCATATTATCTTGGTAGGGTGCGGAGGGACAATCTTGGTCCCGCCTATCAATTCCTGGGTGAGTGCAAACTCAATCAAATTGAGTAAAACTAGTTAAACTCAATTGGATCGGGTTTAACTATAGGCATTTTTCAATGGTTGGTAGATAAGTCAAAATCACATTTATATTAACTCTTGGGCGATTTAGCCAAAGCTAACTCAAGTTTTAATATACATGCGGATCTTGATCCTATAAACAAAAGTTGCATAGAGATGTAATTGGTAATTAGTTACCTACTGATCATAATAAGTCTTGGGCGATTTAGCCAAAGCTAACTCAAGGCGTAGTATGATGTGAATCTTGTCCCACAAGAATTATAGCTAGTTGGTTAGAATCTAGTGAGTGTGGTTTGACCACATCCATGACTCGATTCTACAAAAGTTCTATAATTCAGTGGGAGCATCGTTTAATTAAAGGCCTAATTAAATGATTAGTGGAATATGATATTTATTTTCTACATTTTCTATTGTAGATTGCCATGTCGTCAAACACGAACACCTTCTCCCTACGTTCTGTCCTTGATAAGGACAAGCTCAATGGAGCTAACTTCCTGGACTGGTACAGGAACCTAGGAATTGTTCTCACTCAAGAAAGGAAAATGTACGTCCTAGAGACGCCCATTCCCGAGGCACCTCCTGGCACTGCCACACGAGCTGACCGAGATGCTTACAAGAAGCATCAAGATGACGCATTAGATGTGTCCTGTCTCATGCTTGCGACCATGAACTCTGAGCTTTAGAAGCAACATGAGTTGATCGGTGCTTATGATATGGTTAAACATCTTCGTCAACTATATCAAGGACAAGCTAGGCACGAGAGATTCGAGATCTCTAAGACACTGTTTCAGTGCAAGATGCAAGACGGGACTCCCGTAGGTCCATATGTACTCAAGATGATTGGGTACATAGAAAACCTACAGAGGTTGAGATTCCTCCTTGGCCAAGAGCTGGCCACTGACTTGATCTTGCAATCCTTGCCGGAGAGCTATAGTCAATTCGTCATGAACTACAACATGAACGAAATTGACAAGCTACTGCCTGAGCTGCTAAGCATGTTAAGAACTGCTGAGTTTAACCTTAAGAAGGTAAAGCCCAACTCCATTTTGATGGTGCAAAAGGGCAAAGGCAAGGGCAAGCCTAAAGGTAAGGGAAAGTCCCAAGCCAAGGGCAAAGGAAAGGCACTGAAACCCAAAGGAGGGGTCGCCAAGGATGCTACCTACTTCCACTGCGGTCAGACCGGGCACTGGAAGAGGAATTACAAAGTCTACCTGGAAGATCTTAAGAAGAAGAGAAGTGAGACTTCTACTTCAGGTATATATGTTATAGAAGTTAATCTCTCTATTTCTTCATCATGGGTATTAGATACCGGATGTGCTTCTCACATTTGTACTAATGTGCAGGTGTTGAGAAATAGCAGGGCATTGACGAAGGGCGAGGTGGACCTACGAGTAGGCAATGGAGCACGGGTTGCTGCTGTTGCTGTAGGGACTTACTATCTATCTCTGCCCTCTGGGCTTGTACTAGAATTTGATGAATGTTGTTATGTGCCTGCTCTTACTAAGAACATAATTTCAGTTTCTTGTTTGGACAAGAAAGGTTTTTCGTTTATAATAAAGAACAAATGTTGTTCAGTTTATTTAAATGATATGTTCTATTGTAGTGCACCTCTGATGAACGGACTCTACATTCTAGACTTAGAGAACCCCATCTATAACATAAATACCAAGAGGTTTAAATGAAATGAAATGAAACAAACCTATCTCTGACATTGTCGCTTAGGTCATATAAATGACAAACGCTTATCGCAGCTCCATAAAGATGGTTTGCTGGACTCATTTAATTTTGAATCATATGAGACATGTGAGTCATGCCTACTGGGCAAGATGACCAAAACTCCCTTTAGTGGACACAGTAAAAGAGCGACTGACTTGTTAGGACTTATACATAGTGATGTATGTGGCCCTTTCAATGTCGCTGCCAGAGGTGGTTATAGGTACTTCATTACCTTTACTGATGACTTCAGTAGATATGGTTATGTGTATTTGATGACACATAAGTCAGAATCCTTTGAAAAGTTCAAAGAATTCAAGAATGAAGTACAAACCCAGCTTGGCAAGAGTATTAAGATATTTCGATCAGATCGAGGTGGTGAATACCTTAGCCATGAGTTTCATGACTATCTAGCTAAGTGTGGGATTCTATCCCAACTCACTCCTCCTGGAACATCACAGTGAAATGGTGTATCCGAAGGGAGGAATCGTACCCTATTAGATATGGTACGATCTATGATGAGTCATACCGATCTTCCTATCTCACTTTGGGGCTATGCTCTGGACACAGCAGCTTTCATACTCAACCGTGTTCCATCCAATGCTGTGATAAAGACACCATATAGGATATGGACTGGGAGAGATGCCCAAGTATCTTTTATGAGGATTTGGGGTTGTGAGGCTTATGTTTGATATCAAGTCTCAGACAAACTGGGACCCAAATATGATAAGTGCTATTTTATAGGATATCCCAAGGAAACGAAGGGATATTACTTCTACATTCCCAGTCAACACAAAGTAGTTGTGGCTAAGACTGGGGTTTTTCTAGAAGGGGCTTTGTTTCTAGAAAAACTAGTGGGAGTACGTTCAATCTTGAAGAAGTTCAGGATATGGGCCATAGCACTGAAGCCTTGATGGAAATTGAACTGGAACCGCAAAGTATTGTGGATGATGAGATTGTTCCACAAGGAGTTGAGGAACAACAACCAGTTCAAGTAGACCTACCTCTTCGCAGGTTTGATAGGGTACGTCGTCAGCCTGAGAGATACTTATTTCTCTTGTCTGACCATGATAACGCTATGCTCATTGAGAATGAGCCTACATCCTATTAGGAAGTTGTGATGAGACCAGATTCTGAGAAATGGCTAGAGGCCATGAGATCCGAAATAGAATCCATGTATACCAACTAAGTATGGACTTTGGTTGATCCACCTGAAGGGGTAAAACCCATTGGGTGTAAGTGGGTCTTTAAGAGAAAGACTGACATGGATGGACTTATATATAAGGGTCGTCTGGTAGCTAAAGGTTTCAAGCAAATTCATGGTATTGACTATGATGAAACATTTTCTCCAGTAGCGATGTTTAAGTCCATTCTATAGGACCGTTAGATTCGATAGAGGGGGGGGGTGAATATCGATTCGAAAATATAGAGTATAAGCGCAGCGGAAAAGTAAATGAACACAGTTGTTTTTTACTTCGTTCGGAGCCTGTGACGACTCCTACTCGAAGGCCCGTGGTCCTTGACCACTTTCGTTGGGCAATTCACTAGCAGTTCGAAATAATGATTACAAAAAATAGTACAATGAATGCTAATGAAAATGAAAAGCAAATACCGACAATAAAGACAAGAAAGGAGCGTAGTGTCGGAGCTTTGTTAGCGTCGCAGAAGTGCAGAGCAGTGGAAGACTTTTCTTTTCGTTGTTGTCCTGAAGCTCTCCTCTGACCCTTCTTTTATATGAGGCTCGGGGCGCCCTGGATGCCTTCCGGGCGCCCTGGTGAGACGTGGCAAGTCCAACCAGCGAGCTCCACGTGGCGACGCGCGATCAGGATGAAATTTCCCTCCCGGGCGCTCGGATCCCTTCCGGGTGCCCGGACCCCTCTTCTCCAGAAAGTCCTTCTCCTGCAAGAAAAGGTCAGTTCGAGGTAAATGTACCCTGCAGCAAAGATTGTTAGCACAGTTTTATAGATAAGCAAAGTATGACTTAGATTCCGTCTTTCCGAGACCGGAATCTAGTCACAATCTCGACTTAGATATCCGAAATGGATCTAAGCCGGATCGACGCCTAATGTTCCCTTCCCGAGAACGTGTCCTCGCAGTCACTCCTCTCAAATGACTTACCTCACTTACCTGCCAGACGTCCGGTCAGCCCGTCGACCCGTCTGGACTTCGTGCCAGCTATCCGGTCAGCCCGTCGACCTAGCTGGACTTCTCGCCAAGCGTCCGGTCAGCCCGTCGACCCGCTTGGACTTCTCGCCAGCTATCCAGTCAGCCCGTCGACCTAGCTGGACTTCTCGCCAAGCGTCCGGTCAGCTCGTCGACCTGCTTGGACTTCTCGCCAGCTATCCGGTCAGCCCGTCGACCTAGCTGGGCTTCGTGCCAGACATCCGGTCAGCCCGTCGACCTAGCTGGGCTTCGTGCCAGACATCCGGTCAGCCCGTCGACCTGCCTGGGCTTCTCCTGCACACTCGATCAGAGTGTTAGACAACAACAGACTAACTTAACCTGATTTGTCATTCATCAAAACCTGGGTTAAATCATTAGTGCTAACCGCACCAACAATCTCCCCCTTTTTGATGGAATGACAACCTGGTTAAGTTAGTGAAAACATATGCAAGAAAAAAACAAGCATTTAAAGGGTTTTTAAGTTAGTTTGTATTTTCAATTCTGGTTTAGCTAACTTAACCACCTAACCCTCCCCCTTTGGCATTCATCAAAAATAAGCATGGATTAAGTAAACATAGACTTTAGTAAAAAGATATTAAGATAATCTGGGGGAGTTCTAAATTTCAAAATCAAATTTTAAATTTTCAAGTTTCAATATTGAAATGCTTTTCAAATAAGTTTTCAAAAATTCCAAGACTGAGTTTGAAAAATTTATTTTTCAAAACTGATTGAAAAACACTAGAAAAGTACTAGTTTCAAAAACTATGATTTAAAAATACTAGAAAACAAACAATTGTGAGTTGATTTAAGAAATTTTTCACAATTTTAAACAGGTTGATTTTGAAAATCAAAATTAAGTTTAAAATTCGATTTGAAAAACTGAATTAGTTTTATTTCTCCCCCTGAACCTGACATAAAATTTTGAAAATATTTGCTAAATATATTCAAAGTAGAAAAAAAATTGAGGTAGAATATTATAGAGAGATTTTAAAGAGAAGATTAAAAAATAACACTTAAGGAGATAATTAAAAACCTCCCCCTGAATTTGATACTCCTTTAATTTATTAATCCTCCTTATTTATTACTCCCCCTTAATATAAAATTTTACAACCGTAACATATTTTCGTACCTAAGTGTTTTAGGCGATTGTATAATTATCTTTATAAAATTGTTCATTTAAATTTGACTAAACGTAATTAACGTTAGATTCAGTTGAAATGAGTTAACCTTTAGTGTAATGTTAAGTAAGATAAGTTGTTATTAATTCAATAATTAATCAATATTAATAATTTATTGATTAAATTTTGCTTGATTCAATAATTTAATATAGTCTAAATTTTGTATTAATTGATGAAGGTGTTAGTTATAATTTAACTTTTCATTTACTTTCTTTTAAGTTGGATTAACTTAGTTTAAAGTTGGTAGTAATTTGAAGTTAAACTCGTTATTAAACAAGGTTAAGGAAGGTTCAATTTAAGTCAAACTTTATAAAAATAATTAATATTTTTAAGGTTGATAAAAAAATGAGTTAGAGTAATATTTTTACTAAGGTTAAACCTAGGTTCTAATCAAATCAAGCTTAGTTCTCAAATAAAGTTAAACTTAAATAGTTAAGTTCTACTTATTAATTACATAATTAAGTTTAAAGTAAAAGTTAACGGAATTTAAGCTTTTAAGTTAGGTGTCTAAGTTTTAAATGAATTTAAAAGAATTATAATTATTATTATTATTAAGGGATTTCTAACAATATTTTAAAATGATTTTTATAATTATTTAATGACAATTAATATACGTTCAATTCAGTTTTGATTTTAGATTAAGATTAATATCAGTGATTAATTTAGGTTTAAGTTTTAAGTTTAAGTTAAATTTTTAAGTTTTAATTTAAGTTTTAATTTTCAGTTAGGTTAAATTAAGTTGAAAAGTAATGTTTAAATTAAGTTTTAATGAGTTTTAATTTGAGATCTAATTTTTAGTTAAGTTAAATTAAAAAATAATTTTAAGGTTAAAATGATGTTTAAGATTAAAAATGAGTTTAAAGTAAAAATAATAATTTTTTAAAAAAATAGTCTATAGAAATAATTTATTATTATTACTATTTTTTTTTAAGTTAAAAGAATTTTATTATAGTGAAAAAAGAAGAATTTTTCAAAATGATACATAATTTTTAAAATAGTTTTAAAATGATTTAAAATAGTTTTTTTTTAAATGTTTTTTTTTTAAAGTTTTTAAAATAATTTTTAAGTTAAAATAATTTTTTAAAATAACAATAATTTTTAACAGGTTTTAAAAGAATTTTTTAAAAGAATTTTTTTAAGTTTTTTTTTTAAAATGATTTTTAAAAGAGTTTTTAAAATAATTTTTAAAATGTTTTAAAATAATTTAAAATTTTTTTTTTAAAGTTTTTAAAATGATTTCTAAAAGAGTTTTTAAAATAATTTTTAAAATGTTTTAAAATAATTTTTAAAAGAATTTTTTAGAGTTTTTAAAATGATTTTTAAAAGAATTTTTAAAATAATTTTTAAAATGTTTTAAAATAATTTTTAAAATAATTTTTTAAAGTTTTTAAAATGATTTTTAAAAGAGTTTTTAAAATAATTTTTTAAAATGTTTTAAAATAATTTTTAAAATAATTTTTTAAAGTTTTTAAAATGATTTTTAAAAGAGTTTTTAAAATAATTTTTAAAATGTTTTAAAATAATTTTTAAAATATTTTTTTAAAGTTTTTAAAATGATTTTTAAAAGAGTTTTTAAAATAATTTTTAAAAGAATTTTTTAGAGTTTTTAAAATGATTTTTAAAAGAGTTTTTAAAATAATTTTTAAAATGTTTTAAAATAATTTTTAAAAGTTTTTTAAAATGATTTTTAAAAGAGTTTTTAAAATAATTTTTAAAATGATTTAAAATAATTTTTTAAAGTTTTTAAAATGATTTTTAAAAGAGTTTTTAAAATAATTTTTAAAATGTTTTAAAATAATTTTTAAAATAATTTTTTAAAGTTTTTAAAATGATTTTTAAAAGAGTTTTTAAAATAATTTTTGAAAATGTTTTAAAATAATTTTTAAAATAATTTTTTAATGTTTTTAAAATGATTTTTAAAAGAGTTTTTTTTTAAAATTTTTTTTTTTAAATTTTAAAAGAATTTTTTAAAAAAGTTTTTAAAGAATTTTTAAAATAAGTTTTAAAAGTTTTTAAAATAATTTTTAAAAGATTTTTTTTTTAATTTTTTTTTTAAATAATTAAGTTAAAATAATTTTTAGGTTAAAATAAATTTTTAAGTTAAAATAATAAATTTTTAAGTTAAAAAAGATTTTAAAATAAATTTTTTAAGTTAAAAAAAAAATTAAGTTTAATTTTTAAAATAGATTTTAAAATTTTTAATTTTAATTTAATTTAATTTTAATTAATTTGAAATTCGTTTGAAAATTAATTAATTTAATCCTTATTCATCTCACCCGATCTAGATTATCAATCAGGGATTCTTATAATTTTGTGAGATGAATTAGATTTAATTACAGAGTTTGGTTTAACTTGTGTTAGATTCAGGTTTAGCTTTGGTCTCAACAAATAGGCATTCTTCGGATAAACTTCTAAGCTTGGTGAGTCACTTGGACGTCATTAGAAGTAACAAACCTTTCGAGGTTTTCCGAATAGTCCTATCCACGGAGCTTAGTATTAAACCTTGGTCTAACTAGTTAGGATCCATTTAAAGGTAGCTTCGGTCGGTTCCACTTGGCCAAATGCACCAGATTGAAGCCATATCTTTCTAGACATGCGATGCCCAAGCTTCCCCAACGTACTATCATCAAAAAACTTCACCAGTACCATGATTCAAGTTAAACTTGAACCCTCTTTAACTAGTCCTAATTACCCTGTCGGGTAGGTTGGTTGGGGTTACCCTTTTCGGGTAGGTTGGTTAGGGTTACCCTATCGGGTAGGTTAGTTTTGGAGGTGCCGGCTATTCTGGAGTCCTAGCATAGCCAATCCGATAGAGCTCTATTGTCACAACAATGGAACAATTGCACAGGCTAAGGAACCTCGCTCACACCAGCAGACCAAACACATACTACGGCGCTTCCATCTCATTCGAGAGATCATCGATAGAGGAGATGTGAAGATTTACAGAGTACCCATAGAGGCTAACATCGCTGATCCCTTGACCAAGGTTTTGGCACATAGAAAGCATGATGGTCACACTAGGTCATTGGACCTTAGAGCTTACACTGATTGACACTAGTGCTAGTGGGAAATTGTTAGTTAGAGCCCTAGAGCCAATCATATGATGATTGTTGTATGGACTCATTGTATCATATTCCTATGTATATAAAGGCATTTGTTTTGGTTATTATACTTACTTGTATTGGTGCCAAATAACTAAGTATAATAATGTCCTTGAGTAGAAGGTTCTTATTTATATCAATCGATTGGTTGAATCGATAGTGAGATGATATAGAGAACACTACTCTTAATCATTCCTAGTCAAGTATTAACATTTAGGGACAATGTTAATGTGACGAGACTAGCATGTATGTCAACTCGATGACTTGATCTCACAAGTCCTGGATATAGAGATATCAAGTTGACACATGGGTATGCATTGGAGAATGTATACTGGATGACCCGCCATGAGAAAGTATCATGGATCGTTATATGAGTGTCATATATTTTCTCATGTGTCTATTAGTATGACTATTAGTCCTTGGACCTGAAGTCATCATGGCTCCCTACATAAGGAGTTGCATACTTTGGCTTCGTCAAACGTCACCCGTAACTGGGTGGACTATAAAGGCGATTACTGGGTATGTAACAAATTATGCGGAGGGATGTGAGTGATGTAGATGAGATCTATCCCTCCTATATAACGGGAGTGACATCGTTATTCTTGATAGAGTGAGACCACTAAGTGCATGGTCATGCCCAAATAAGTCAATGTGAGATATTGAGCTCATTTGATTAGAGTGAGTCTACTTGGAGTTCAAGATTTAGATTGATCAGAGGATGACACCGTCTATGCCTCAAATTAATCAATCTAGATGTCAATGATAGAAGGACACTGTCATATATTGTGAAGAGTCACAATTAGTAGTCACAAGGTGATGTTGGATCTCAACATTCTTGTAACTTGGGTAGTAATGATGTGTTGCTAGATACCGCTCATTACTTATGCTTCTAAATGGGTTTAGGAGCATTGCCAACGTTACAAGAACCTATAGGGTCACACACAAAGGGCAATTAGATGAAGATTAGGTCCATTTGATGAACCAAGAGGATTAGGTTCATATGATGAACCAAATTGGATTAAGAGTAATCCAAATTAAACTAATTGAGTTGGACTCAATTTGGTTCATGTGTTAAATGAGTCTAATTAAATTTGGATTCATTGAGTTAATTTAATTCAATGAATATAGATTCATTAAATTAAATTGGTTTGAATCAAATGGTTAGATTTGATCAACCATGGGAGAGAAGATGTCAAGTTTGACTTGACTTGAGAGGGAAGATGAAGGGTCAAGTTTGACTTGACCATTTGCCATCTCATTTGTGAGTTGTCATAAGGTGGACCAATGATGATGTTCCACATCATCAATGTTGGCTTATGTGTGTACCACATCATGAGGGAGATCAAGAGTTGTGACTCTTGATATTCCATGGAGGTTTACAAACCTCTAAAGTGGCCGGCCACCTTGAATGGGTGTGAGTTACAATTTTTGTGCTCATTGATTTCATCTTCTTCCTCGCTTCTTCTTCTCTCCCTCTCCTCCTCCTTGGCCGAAACCTCCATGAGTGCTAGCACACTCTAAGGTTTCTTCTCCATCCTTTTTGTTCATGTGGATACACATAGAGGGGTGTTCACTTGACACCCTTGAGATCCGGCGAACCTTGGACGAGCGGGATAAGAGAAGGGCTTCACATCAAAGGTATAAACTCCTTAACATGTAGATCTAGGTTAGAAAACATGTACACAAAATTTTTGTTCTTTTAATCTTCGTACGGATCCGGTGGCATGGAACTTCGGGGTTTCTGCAATGCAAAAAGCGATTTTTGCGGCCCGAAAGTCCCAACAATGAAATGTGAATAAGTTTAGTCATTCTAATATTTTTATTTGGATTATAAGCTTGGATTAGATATCAATTCATTTTTCAAATATTGATTTTTTTTTTTAACTTTTACCAAGATCTTATAATAAATCAATATATATAAAAAAAAATGGGTTTGCTACTGCTTTTCCTATTTGGCTCCTTCCTAATTGCCACACAACATTCCTATGCATCAACCCTTTCTCTCTACCAACCCATTCCTCTCCTTTTCCTCTGCCTTCGTTGCACTCTCGCTCTCCAATTCCATGTGAGAGAAGACACCTCGGTCCTTTCTTGAACATGTTCTTGGCTCCTTCAAGTAAGGCATTGCCAAAGTTTTAATTTTTTTTGGGTTTGTACTTCGAAGTTGATGCATTCTTAGCAAACGACATTATAAGATGGGGTTCGCTGTTGATGGGAAGGGATGGCAGACAAAACGAAGAGGAGGCGGCGATGAACGACTGTAAGCTAGGAGGCTACGACGATTTATGCTGGAGAGCCGATGTTGTTGCTGCATATGATGTGGTTGTTCATCCATCACGATTGAAGAGGGGAACAAGGAGTGATGACTTAGGGAAAAAAAAAGAATGTCTTTTATTGGATAAAAAAAATGAAATAATATATATTTTTTTGTAACTCCGCCCGTGGTGTAAAGAATCGGGAATCAATTCTAAACCCACCACTTTACTTGGGTTTTGTTCATTTCAAATTATTTAGAAATGATTCCAAAATTTTTATTCCCAAACTGATTAACCAAACACCTTGTATTTCTATTATTCCATTCTCTCATTCTCAAACCCCTAAATTAAAGGCCACCTAAGTTTAATTAAGGTTTTAATTGAGTTTACTTATAATTGTAATTAAGTTTAACTAAGATCTTAATTTAAGTTTAATTAAAGTTAAAGTTTAAGTTTAATTAAAGTTTAAGTTTAATTAAAGTTTCAAGTTAAAGTTTTAATTTAAGTTTAATTAAAATTTTAATTAAGTTTTTAAGTTACGTTTAATTAAGGTTTTAATTGAGTTTAATTAAATTAATTAAGTTTAATTAAGATTTTAATTAAGTTTAATTAAGTTTTTAAGTTAAGTTTAATTAAGGTTTTAATGTTTAGATTAGATTTAAACTTTAGTTAACCTATTCATCTCCCCCGTCTAAGTTTTCAACTAAGGTACTCTTATAGTTTTGTAAGATGTTTTGTTAATTTTTTTAGATTATTTGATCTTGCATTAAATTCAAGTTTAATCGTTAGTCAGTTAAATATATATTTCAAAAATGGACTTCTAGGCTATAACGAGGCATAGGAGCCTTCTTGGGTATCAGAGTAACAATCACTTATAGACAAAACCTTTTTAAGCAATTGTACATTTAACCTTTCTATTGAAAATCTTGATCTAACTAGTCTAGGAAATGGTGAGGTAGTTTCGGTTAGTTTCACTTAGCTAAGTAGACCAAATAGGGTATGCCTTACCCTGCTTAACTTTCTAGACTAAGCTTCTCTAACGTACTATCATTTTGTCCCACCCTAGTACTATGTTGGATAAAAATTAAATTATCTTTTTCCCATCTAGCCCTAATTATCCAAATGTGTAGGTTATGTTCTTGAGGTTCCAACTAATTTAGTGCCCCTCCTAAATCATAAAACCTTTTTTTTATTTATATAATAATTTTTTTTTTTATGTTCATAATATTTATTATGTCTTACTTGCTTGGTTAGTTAAGCTTTCAGAACTTATGCTTGGTTTGATTTTTTTATGTTGACTTACAAGTGAAATAAATATTTTGTTAGTTGAGTTGGATGTTGGGAGATTATTGGTGCAATCGCTCTCGGATCAAGGTTGACCAGTTTGATTAAGTTTGAGTGGATTCGAGCTTGAATTTCAATATTTGGATAATATGTGAAGAAGATGTCACGTATGTCAAGGTTGACTGGATATTTGATAATATGGGAGAGAGAAGTCAAGTAGGTCATAGAGGACCGGATACTTGATTGAAAAAGTCCTAACTAGATATTAGGTAAGGCAAAGACCTAACTCGATGGTTAGATAAAAAAAAGTTCAAGTGGGTCAAGGAGGATCACACATTGGCAAAGGGGAGTCCTAATTACGGTTAGGCAAAGGAAAGTCCAAGTGGGTCAAGGAGGACCGCATGCTGGTAAGAGATAGTCCAAACTGAGGTTATGCAATAAAATCTAAGTGGGTTAAAGAGGACCGCACTTGGTGATCAAAAGTCCAACGAAAAGTTGACATGAGATAAAAAATCTAAGTGGGTTAAAGGTTAACCAGACACTTTGTGAAAAAAATCCCAACATGTCATGGTTGACTGGATGTTGGGCAAGGAAAATTAGACATGGATTGAACAAGTTAGGGTTGGACAATCGATTAGGGCTAAATTTGTGAGAACACAGATGGTGTCAGAGTCGATTGGGCAATTAATTCCGTCATCTCATCGATTGGTTCAATCTATTAAGCAATGTTGAATCGATTGGGAAGAAAGTGTTGGTCCATACAGCCGGAAAGATACGGTGACTTGCCCTAAAAATAAAAATAAAAAAACCTTCTTGACTTTTCAAACTAAATTAAGAAACACTTATTTAAAAAGAAACTAATTAAAAGAAAGGAACGAAGAGGCATAAAAATTAGTTGGTTTGCGATCAGAAGATTGTTAGTCCAAGGAGTTGAAAAGCTCTAGATCTCTTTCTGGCGAAGTAGCCTCTTACAACAGTTTAAGTGCAGAAACACATAGTAGAACAGGAAATGAATTGGTTTACAAGTGTTATTTTGAACTATTGAAACTAGGGCTCTATTTATAGTCTGTTGGTTGGATCTGACCATTTGCTGACATGGTTGCTTCGGTTTCTCCTCCATTCTGACTCTATTCTCTTGGGTGATTTCGATCATCCGAAATTGGGCTCAACTGAACTCATCTTTCGTCATTCTCTTCGAGCAATCTTCCGCTCCGGCTTCTTATTCCTCAGAAATGCTATGCGCTTCCTTCTCGTTTGCTAGTATACTCTTCCACAGCACCTCATCTCTTGGATGCATCGAACCTGTCGACTCTTTCTCGTGCCATCTTGTTAGTTATGTTTTTTGCTCGACTCCTTATGCTCCTAAGTTCCTGCACACTTAGACACAAGGAATCAAACACACATAGGAACTAACTTAACTTGGTTGACCATATCAAAACTATCTCGAGATTCTTACAGAAAGCTCAATCGATTGGGAGTTTCATGAAGAAAATTCGCGAGAACAAAGGTTGAACCGATTGACCCAATCAATTCATCCATTACCAATCAATTGGGCAACAGTTTATCATGAAATGATGGAATCGATTGGGCCAATCGATTCTGGCTTCCCTAATCAATTATGGCAATCGATTAAGGGCTAGTTTATAAAAGCACAAAGAATTGGGGAATCAACCGGGCAATCAATTCAGCCCAAGCCAATTGATTGAGGCAATCGATTGGAAGAAGCAGAAAAGAGTTGTTGCATGGTTTAGACGACTTGATTTGATCTAATTTGACATGACAATCGATTGGACGTAGGGCCAATCTATTAAGAGCCTTAAATCAACGTGATATAAAGGGTTTCATGAAGATTTAAATCACTTCTTCTTCTCTACTATTTTCTACTGATTTTTGGAGGATTAAGGGTGAAGTGATGCTGCATTTTCGAGTCAAAAAGAGATAAGTGACTTCTTCCTTTTTTATCTTCTTATACTTGTATTTTTTATATTGGGGCAATCATGCTTGAAGTGACCCTTCTTGTTGCATCCAATGCATGTGATATTTGCCTTTGGATTGTTGGAAGTTTATGACTTGATCATCTTCTGTAGGCCCTTCTTGGTGAAGTCCTTCTTGTAGGACCGTTGGACCGGCTAGAAGGGGGGGGGTTGAATAGTCCTGAATAAAACACAATCCTTTCTCGAACGATTAAGCTAACACTTGAAAAATAGATTAAGCAAAAAATAAAGCATAAAGACGAGGCACCGGATTTGACTTGGTTACAACCAGGGAGGTTGCTAATCCAAGGAAGATGGTCGCACTAAGAACTCCTTCATGCGGAGAAGCCTCGTTTACAGCAGTGTAGGCACAGAAAGAGAGAAGCTAATCTAAGCAGTGGAAGTACACAAGTGTTGTAACAATTTCTGAACTGATGAAAAGCTTCTAGACCAAGGCTATATTTATAGCCTTGGTCGGGGCGCCTGGAAGGGGTTCAGGGCGCCCTGGGGGGATAAAACTTTATCCCCAACGTTCAGATCGCGTTTAACGTGATCTAGTCAACAAAACAGGCCCGGGGCCCGGAAGGGTTCCGGGCGCCCCGGGCTGCTCCGGGCGCCCCGGACTGCTCCGGGCACCCCGAAGCCGAAAGTCAACAGTGGTTGACTTTTTCATCCGGGACCTCTGCTCCGGTTCGGTTCGGCTTGGTCCGGGTCTTCTACTCCGGATCCGTTCGCTTGGGTGATCTCTGCCATCCAGAAAAAGGCTCACCCGAACCCAACTTTCGGTCTTCTCGAACGGGCTTCCCTCCGGCTTCTCGTCTCTCGAAATCGCCACGTGTTTCCTTCTCATCGGCCGGCGTACTCATCCGTAGTCTTCGACCCTCGGACGCACCGCGTGCCGTCCTTCTCGCTAGTTGCGTCTCTTGCTCCCCGAGCAATCTTCCGCTCCGGCTTTCGTCCCTCAGAACCACTGCGCGCTTCCTTCTCGTCCGCCGGTGTACTCTGTTAGAGTGTATACTAAAAGCCTAGCTTTTGGTATAAACATTTATCTAGAAATAAGAATCACATTGGTCAAATGTCTACATTTATGATAAATGTAGTTGTTCAATTAATTTATATTGTAGATAACATGATATGTGGTGTCACACACAGAGGATCATGTTATCAGTACCTTATAAATTATAAACAGTAGCTCACGACCATAATGGAAAGGAACAAACCATTGGAAGGTCGTAGTGTAATTATGTATTAGTTTATCTTAACTATATAATTACACTAGTACACTTAGAGTGTATTGAGTAGGACCATTAGAGGCCGTTTCTTTTATACTGACTTTATAAAGAAACAAAGACCTCAGTTATTATGGAAGTGTGTGCTCTTAATCCTAATATAATAACAAGCACATATATTTGATATTTATTTCTTTAATTTATCAATGGGTGAGATTTAGTTCGATGAATCAATAAGCCCGATAAGTTGGGAAATGATATCACTTATAGTGTGTGTTGTTGATTATAGAAGGAAACTGTGTCCTAGTGATCTAGGTTGAGAATGTCCCCAAGAGGAGCTCATAAGGATTGTCATGTTAAACCCTGCAGGTGGACTTAGTCCGACATGACGATGAAGTTGAGTGGTACTACTCTTGGAGCTAGATATTAATTAAGTGAGTTGTCAGTAACTTACTTAATTAGTGGACATTTGTTATCTTAAACACAGGGAGACTAACACACTCATAATAAGAAGGAGCCCAAAATGTAATTTGGGATTGGTGCGGTAGTTCAATAATAGTTCTCTAGTGGAATGAATTATTATTGATAAAATTAAGTTGTGTGTTCGGGGCGAGCACGGGATGCTTAATTTTATCGGGAGACCAAAACCAATTCCTCCTCTCGGTCCCTATCGTAGCCTCTAGTATATAGAGATTTATACCCACCGCATACCCACCTTCTTACCCATCCAATGGGGCCGGCCAAAGCTTGGGTCCCAAGCTTAGGTGGCCGGCCACTAGAATATTAAAAAGGATTTTTATTAAAATTATTTCTTATGTGGATATCATGATTTTAAAAGAGAGTTTAAAAATTAAAAATTTCCTTTTATAGCTTTCTACAAAAGATTAAGAGAAGAGATTAATCTCTTTCCTTATTTGTAGTTTAAAAGGATGGTTTTAATTTTTGGTAAAAACTTTCCTTATTTGTAAATCATCTAACATGTTTAAAAGAGAGTTTAAAATTTGAAATCTTTCCTTATTTGTTGATTAAAGAGGATTTTAAATTTTAAGAAAACTTTCCTTTTTAACCATGTTCATGATTTAAAAGAGAGTTTAAAATTAAATATTCTCTTTTATAAGTTTCTACAAAAGATTAAGAAAAGATTTAATATCTTTCCTTATTTTTAGATTAAAAGAGATTTTAATTTTTAGAGATAACTTTCTTTTTATCCACATGTTTAAAAGAAAGATTTTAATTTATTAAATTTCCTTTTTATAAACCAATCATAAAGGGATTAAAATTATTGGAGAAATTTTTATAAATTTCTGGAGACAAATTAGGAAGTTTTAATTAATTAAAACTCTCCTTGTTTGTAGCTTTTATATGGCCGGCCAAATAAAATTGAGAAAGAAAAATATTTTTAATTAAATAAATTTTCCTTTTCAATGGAAAAAGAATTAAGGAAGTTTTTATTAAAATTTCCTTATTTGCCAAGATCAAGGATTATAAAAGAGGGGGTAGAGGAGGCTTCAAGGCTAACGAATCTATTCTATTTTTCTCCCTCTTTTCCTTGGTGGTGTGGCTGGCCCTTCCTTCTTCTCTTCTTCTTCTCTTTGTGGCCGAACCTCTTCTTGCTCATGGAGTTTTAATTGGTGGCCGGATCTAGCTTGAGGAAGAAGGAGAGAAAGCTTACATCCCTTGGAGTTTGGTTGGTGGAAAAGATCTTCATCTTTTGGAAGCTTTGTGCTTGGCCGAAATTTGAAGAAAGGAGAAGGTGCTTTGGTGGTTTCTCATCTCGGAAGATCGTTGCCCACACAACGTCCGAGGTTAGAAGAGGAATACGGTAGAAGATCAAGAGGTTTTTCTAAAAGGTATAACTAGTATTTTTTCTTTCCACATCATACTAGTTATTTTTGGAAATAATACTAAATACAAGAGGCATATGATTCTAGAGTTTCGAATTTGTTTTCGATATAATGTTCTTTTGTTTTTCTTTTCCTTGTGATTTGATTGTTCTTTTCGGTTAACCTAAAGTTATTTTAGGAAATTAAATATTAGCTTTCCATAAAAGGTTTTGTCTAGTCGGTGGTGGTTGCTCCCATATCCAAGAAGGCCATGTGCCTCGCCACGTCAGTACTGGGAACCAATTATGGAAATTAATATTTAATGGAATTAATAACTTAAGGTGACTTGGGTCGAACGTGTTAAGTTCCGCAGGAGATCCAAGTCAAAACCTAAAAGAACAAATAGATTAAGTTTTGGATCAAACGTGTTAAGTTCCGCAGGCGATCCAAAATTTAATTTAAAAGAACACATGGTAGCTAGGAAAAGGTTCAGACCTTTGTACAAAATTTTTGTACAGTGGAACCTCTAGGTTTTCCGAGTATCAACCAACATACTCTTCTGCAGCACCTCGTCCCTCGGACTGTCGTCCTTCTCGCTAGCTGCGTGTTCCACTCGACTACCTGTGCTCCTAAGCTCCTGCACACTTAGACACAAGGTTAGAAACACACATGACCTAACTTAATTTGTTGATCACACCAAAATAACCTTGGGGTTCCAACAATCTCCCCCTTTTTGGTGTGATCAACCCAAGTTAACCTAGGGTTAAAATAAACATTAAATAAAATTAAGTAAATTAACTTAATTTACAATTTAAGTACAAAAAGATAGAAAAAATTAAATCTATCTACCTCCCCCTAGACTTATACTTTCCCTTCTCCCCCTTTGATCACAAAAAAATGAGATTCCAAGAAAAACAATCTAAGGGTTAAAAATTTAGTAAATTTGAAAAAAAATATTTAAAAGAAATTCTAAGTTAAAAACAATTCTAAGTAAAGTTTTAAAAATATGATTTAGGCAATTTTTTAAAATATTTCTAAGTAATTTGAGCATAAATTTCTAATTTCAGAAAATCTTTTATCTTAAGAAAAACATTAAAAAAAAATTTTCTAAGTAAAGATTATTTTTGAAAGAAAATTTTCTAACTTAATGATTTGAGAATTTTTAAGAAAAATTTTTCTAAGAAAAAAAAATGACTTAGTCAATTTAAATTTTTTTTAAGTAAGTAAATTTTTAAATTGAAAAAATGTTTTGAATAACCTTTTTTAAAGAATTAATTAATTCTTGCATTAATGCTTTATTAGTAAGTTAATTAAACATTTATTTCAATATTTTGGTTTCCAGGTCGTGGCGAGGTACTAGGCCTTCTTGGTTATTGGAGCAACAACCACTTCCTTGACAAAGCCTCATAAAGAAATTCTTTGTTTAATTTTCTCACTTAAAGTGCTAATTTTAATTTTAAAATTAATTTAATCATGACTTCGGAACCCAGCCTATGGATCAACCAAAAAATTTTTAGGGACATATTTTCTTGAAATGTTCTTAATTTATCCCGGGTGATATTTAAAGTATCAATTTAAATTATTAAATCTTCTAAAATTGGTTTTAGATGAACATGCATAGTTTTTCAAGTTATCTACTTGAATTTTCAAATCATCATTTTCAAGTTTCAATTTTTCATTTGCTAGTTTTAATTTATCTAATTCTTCTAAGGGACAATACTTAGCTAGAATTACTTTTAAATTTTTATTTTCACTTTCTAATTTGCAACAATCTTTTGTTAAAAGTTTAACGAACTTAAACATTTTATCGGGAGGAAGAGATCGTACCCGACTTACCTTGTCGATCTCGTTGTCCGTTTCTCCCCCTGAGCTACTGCTTTCTTCCGACGTGTCTCCCCCTTCATCGATGCTCTCGATGCTCATTTCGGAAGAGCTTGAATCGCAGTCGTCGTCTTGATGACTCACCATCAGTGCGAGTCTGGAGAATGCTTCGACTTCAGATTCGGACGACGTATCGTCCCACGTCGCCTTCAGGGCCTTTCATTTTTGGATAGGCTTCTTACCCTTCTCCTTGTCTTTGTTCTTCAGCTTAGGGCAGTTGTCCTTGACATGCCCTTCTTCGTCGCAGTGGTAGCAGCGGATTGCCCTTTTCTTTTTCCCCTGCAGATGGTTAGTAGATCTAGATTTACAAAGTTTCTTGAATCTTCTTACCATCATTACCATTTCCTCGTCGTCGAGAGAAGATTCTGACTCAGGTTCGTCTCTCGAAGCTTTGAGGGCGACGTTGTTCTTGGGCTCCTTCATTCCTGCACATCTTGACTCATGCACTTCAAATGTTGAAAAAAATTCTTCTAATGAAATTTTTTCTAAGTCCTTCGAAATGTAAAAAGCATCTACTAGTGATGCCCATTTTGAATTTCTCGGAAATGAATTTAACGCATACCTGAGCGAATCTCGGTTACTTACTTTTTCTCTGAGATTCGTGAGTCCGGTGATGATTTCTTTTATTCTGGAGTGCAGATGTGTGACTGTCTCATCTTCCCCAAGTCGCAAGCTGGTGAGCTGATTGCGAAGCAGATCTCGTCTAGCGAGCTTAGCTTTGGACGTTCCTTCGTGCAGCTCGAGGAACTTCTCCCAAAGTTCCTTTGCGGAGTTATAGTTCCCGATCCGGTTGACTTCTTGAGGCGGAAGAACGCTTAGCAGATGGTATTCTGCCTTACCGTTCGCCACGAAGTCGGCCTGCTCCTTTTTTATCCATTGATATATTTCCTTGTTCTCTGGAGCTTCAAAGCCAAGTTTCATTGTTAAAGTTAATTCAATATCGGTGGTAAAGAATACCTGCATATGCTTTTTCCAAGTGGCAAAATCCCCTTCGAATTTCGGTGGGTAGATGCTTGGTCCAGCCATCTCTTTGTTGCTTCAGACGGCGGTTAGTCCTTCTGAGGCGTCTCGGCTCTGATACCACTTGTAGGACCGTTGGGCCGTCTAGAAGGGGGGTTGAATAGCCCTGAATAAAACACAACCCTTTCTCGAACGATTAAGCTAACACTTGAAAAATAGATTAAGCAAAAAATAAAGCATAAAGACGAGGCACCGGATTTGACTTGGTTAGAACCGGGGAGGTTGTTAATCCAAGGAAGATGGTCGTACTAAGAACTCCTTCAGGAGGAGAAGCCTCGTTTATAGTAGTGTAGGCACAGAAAGAGAGAAGCTAATCTAAGCAGTGGAAGCACACAAGTGTTGTAACAATTTTTGAACTGATGAAAAGCTTCTGGACCAAGGCTATATTTATAGCCTTGGTCGGGGTGCCTGGAAGGGGTTCCGGGCGCCCTGGGGGGATAAAAATTTATCCCCAATGTTCAGATCACGTTTGACACGATCTGGTCAACAAAACAGGTCCGGTCGCCCCGGACTGCTCCGGGCGCCTCGAAGCTGAAAGTCAACAGAGGCTGACTTTTTCGTCCAGGACCTCTGCTTCGGTTCGGTTTGGCTCGGTCATAGTCTTCTACTCCGGATCCGTTCGCTTGGGTGATCTCTGCCATCCGGAAAAGGGCTCACCCGAACCCAACTTCCGGTCTTCTCGAGCGGGCTTCCCTCCGGCTTCTCGTCCCTCGGAATCGCCGCGTGTTCCTTTCTCGTCTGCCTGTGTACTCATCCACAGTCTTCGACCCTCAGACGCACTGCGTGCCATCCTTCTCGCTAGCTGCATCTCTTGCTCCCCGAGCAATCTTCTGCTCCGGCTTTCGTCCCTCGGAACCACTGCGCGCTTCCTTCTCGTCCACTGGTATACTCTTCCGCAGCACCTCGTCCCTCGGACTGCCGTCCTTCTTACTAGTTGCGTCTTCCACTCGACTACCTGTGCTCCTAAGCTCCTGCACACTTAGACACAAGGTTAGAAACACACAGGACCTAACTTAACTTGTTGATCACACCAAAACAACCTTGGGATTCCAACACTTCTTTCTTCTAGTAAATATTTTTCTTACTATGTTCACTAGTTATTTTTCATCTGATTTTGAATTGGACTCAGATTCTAGCTTGAGTTTCATTCTGGTTTTTATATTTGCCTCCTTGGCAGAACCTGTAAGAAATGTTATGCTTTTCTTGACCTATTTTGAGTTACTTTGTTCATGCAATTCTAACTAATAAAATAGATCATCTAATTTTAATTTTGACAAGTTCTTCGAAACTTTATAGGCATCTACTATAGATACCCATAGTGCATTTCAAGGAAATGAATTTAGGGCATAACTTATTACGTCCCTATTTTCCAGGTGGTAGCCGATCAGATGAAGTCTATTGAGGATATCCTTGATCCTTGCATGTAGTTTGGTTACCATTTCTCTGTCCTACATTTTTATGTTAAGTAAATTGTTTAATAATAAATCACATTTAGTTACCTTGATGCTTTTTGTGCCATCGTGTAGCTCAATTAACTTGTCCCAATGCTACTTCGAGTTGTCGAACAGTCCGACTTGGTTTAGTTCCTCCTTTGTTTGCCTACATTTGAGGGTGCTCATCGCCTTTTAGTCAACTTGGGTCTGCTTCTTCATTTTCGAATTCCATTTTTTGGGGTCAAGTGGCACACTGGTTGAATCGTCTCTTGGAGCCTTGTACCCTTGTCATATGCTGAACCATTGTTCGTTGTCTATCTTCAAGTAGACCTTCATCTTCTTCTTTCAATACGGAAAGTCATCCTCGCTGAAGAGTGGGGGACGAGCAATGTTATATCCCTCGTTTTGTGCCATTTAGATCAACACTTGTAAAAAATTGAAATCAAAGAAATACCAATACTAGGTCTTGGATTAGTAGTGTGGGAGATAAGTAATGCGAAAACTAAATTAACTCGAGTGGTGTTGCACCAACTTCGAGAAGCAAAAAAATATGAATGGAAAAAAAGATCAAAAGTGATTGCACTAATTCTAATTGACAATGAAAAAATGAAAAAAAAAACTGCTTGAAAAGGTGGTTGCACTAATTCAGAACGGGCTCACTCTGATACTAATTGTAGGATTGAAAAGCGCTAGAGAGGGAGTGAATTGTGCACGTCACTTTTTCACTTTTTTGGAAATCATGAGTTTAAGCAACATAAATAAAGAAATGAAAAACAATACACTGGTTGATTTTATTTGGTTCAAAACTTTCAATGACTTCTATTCCAAGGTCTGCACTCGCTGAGTGTTTTCATTAGGAAATTCACAATAAGCTTGAAAATTACAATGATGTATGGAATTGAAAGTATAATTAAAAATAATTATATCAACAACTTTGTGTTGAAACTTGGGCATAGTCGTCAGAGTAGTGTTTCAGTGTTGTAGAGCAATTTTTGGAGCAGAATGCGAGTATGAAAGTTATAGTGAATGATGATCTGAAGCTACTGGTTGAAGATTCTTTTATAGTTCTTTTCAGGCGCTTGGACCACCCTGAACGCCTCCACTGAAGCCTATCCGATTTAGCTTCATTGCCGAGTTTATCCATCTCCTGGCGCTTGGATGGGCTTGGGTTGCTAATGTTGCTACACCTCGGTGAAACTCTATCCAAGTCGCCTCTATCCCTTCCCAAGTGCCTGGACCACTCTTGGGTGCCTAGAAGTTGGCGTAAGCCAATCAACCAGTGTATGCCAACTCATATGCTCATGAAGCTAGATTTGGGCCATTCTGAGTGCCTAGATCCTCTCTGCTCGCTCGGACGTCTCGACACCTGGATCCCTTCTGGATGCTTGGAATGCCCTAACTCTAACTTTGATTTCTTACATCACAAAGTTAGCATAACAGATATAATATAAAATATAAGTATTAATCATTTAGATAGTCTTGGGACTGTCTAGTGCTCACTTTGGATTTCACTGAAACCCTAGGTCGGACTGACGCTTAGTATTCCCTCAACAGGAAACATGAACCCTGGATCTTTCTTCTCCAGTGCTTACCTCCACTTACCAATTGTAAACTTACTTGATTTTGATCTCTTGACCCACTAGGTCTTCCTGCCAGATGCCTTATCTAGACTTCAACCAGTTGTCAGGTCCTGTAGACCCAACTAGATTTTCTGCTAGATATCAACCTATATAGACTTCTTACTAGTTATCAGGTCCTCCAGACTTAACTAGACTTCAGTCTGGTGTTAGGTACCATCCTTTCAGTCTTGTATACTTGGTAAACAAATTAGAACACACACCATCTTACTTTAGCCTTTTGTCATTCATCAAAACCCGAGTTTGATTATTAGTACTTACTGCACCAACAAATTCATATGTTAACTCTCAACATCCCAATATTTTCAGCCAGTGAAGACCGACTGCTTGAATAAACCAAGTAGCATAATATATGCTAGTCTTACAGAATTAATGATGCTCAATCTCATTAATTCATCGACTAGGGAATATTTCAATATGTATATTGATCCTGTCTGAGAAGCTTGACAGAACGGAAAGATGGGGAGAGAACTTACTGTTGAGGGAGAAGAACACCTAACCCATATCATATATAATTACACATAGAGAGATATCCACTAATTGTGATCCAATCACAATTTTTCTTGTGTTATGCATTATATTGTGAACTTTATTAATTGATTTTAAGATCAATATCATATACATATAGAATGCATACTCAAATAAGGAATTTTATTTATCTAATAAATAATATAATATCTAAAGTGATTATCTTAGGATACCTATCAAATATAATAGGGATTACAACCAAAGTTTCATATTAAAAATACATGAAGAAGATCATGAGGTTATAAGATGGAAGATATTTTTTATTGGTATGACACCTTTTGAGTAGAACTCAAAAATAAATTCATGAAGGCTTAAACATAAAGTGGACAATATCATATTATTGTAGAGATATATGAATTCCATTAGTCCAATAAGTAGTATTAGAGTCATAATCAAGATGGATCCATGTGGAAAACTTTAACAAAAGAGGTAGGGGAGGTTTGGGCCATGAGAATAATGGTAGGAGGCTCATAGTAAAATTCCATTATAAGCTCTCGAGGCAAGTGGTGCTCTAGGTATTTCATGTAAGGTGTGCACCCAAACGTAATGGAAATGAGTGACCTTGATTGGAGTATGGTGGTTTTTAGTTTGAGGGGAGGATTGTTGGGATTACAATCAAAATCTTACATTGAAAATTCATGGAAAAGATCATAAGGTTATAAGATGGAAGATATCTCTATTGGTATGAAACATTTTAGGTAGAACCCAAAAGTAAATCTATACGGACTTAGATCTAAAATGGATAATATATATTATATAATTGTGAAGATATATTAATTTGAATGGAAGAGGAAACCAGAGAACTTGAACTTGTCTTGAAATCTTTGCTTTACTTTGAAATCTTAGCCTATTTATAATAGTTGCAACTCCTAACCAATGGTTAAGATTGTGCCAACACATCTTCAATCTAATGGCTATTAAAATCTATCTAGAACTCTCTAAACTATTTCACTATAATCTACTAGTATAGATGATTCTCTAGAATATTCTAGAATAAGCTATTCTATTCTAAATCATAGTTATTCTTTCTTTTTATTTGACACCATGTATCCGGATCTTCGAACCGATTAATCTTGGGGTGTCTGGTCCGGCTCCATGAAATTTTTCATCGACCACTAGGATAAATCGGGAAGCACTCATAGAGGCTCATTCAAACCACCAATATTCTTAGGCTCGTTTCTCACTGATAAAGAGGAAATTTCTTGTAGTACATCACAGTTAAGATTCAAACTTTAGATCTCTTGATTTCTGTTAGAGTCTTTAACTATTGTACTATTATACTGAGGGCTAGAGCATAGTTGTTCTTGATAATGAGGTTTTAATCCAATTTATTTTAGCCCAATCCTAATAATAGTTCAAAATCAAATTTAATTTTCAACAAACCCATATTATTAAAGGTCTTATAGTACCGCGTAGAAAATAATATTATTTCTAGATAATCCATTTAACCATATATTCAATGGTTCATTTTGAACTAGAACCATAACTAATCTATCTAAAGACCGGCAAAGATTCAAATCCCAACTATAAAATATTTTCCTATAGTAGAATGAAAATTTTGAGAAGTTCGTTGTTGGGTATAGATCCGCCCACCTCCAAGATTAGTCAAGTCTAAGGCCTAGACATCCGCATTATAAAAAAATCTAATTTTTTTCTTAAATTCCCTGATATTGAACATGGACTCCAACTGCCTAAGATGGTATAGTTAGCAAAGTCCACAACAGTGCAACATATACAGACAATTCCCCTCGTATCTTACATTTGTGGCATTGAGAAACTGAAACTATCAGTCACAGTTCAACCTGACTAACAATACTTTCAAGAGTGGCCAGATCAATTACAATGTATAGAACTTGAACATGAAATCCAGAGCTTGAGTTTCGATACGTTTTCATCAGTTTCGCATCTAGCTAGGAAGCTTCGATAACTTAATTAGGGGCCGAGGCCATAGAGGCTGTGATGATCACCTCCCATGAATTGCCCTTCCAAACACAAGGTAGCAGCATTATGGGGGTACTGAAAGCCCTCCATCACCATGAGTTGCATGTCCTCTGATGACTTCCAATGTCTCTTCCTTTGGTTTATAAACCAGTTATTGATTTGCTTCTGATCAAGGCCGGTCGACTCGGCCAGGGCAATCTTCTCAGATTCCTGCATTTTGCAAACAACATTATCTTCCGCCGGGCAACAAGAACTAGAGATGAATGGAGTAACTCGTACCGATGGATACGGCCACTTGTAGTGCAACTCCCACCATTTGAGTAGTTTCTGCCGGGCTTCCTTTGGCAACTTCCCTTTCTTCTTCTTCTTGGAGAGCTCTTGCCTAAGGCTGCTTAAGTAGCCACTGTATTTTTTCAGAAGGTGGAGTTTCAGCTCTTTGTCCTCTACGCGCGGATCCATCGTTAGTCGCTCAGCTTCTCGACTGGTTGGATCAAGGTCCTCTTCCGAGGACGCAGCATCTTCCTCTTGCTCCTCTGCATGTTTTGATTAGATGAGCCGTTGACAATTAAAATTGTCTCAAAAACATAGATTTGCTATCTTAACAACCCCTAATGTTGGAAAGAGATAAATATAGATACACAGATATTAGGCGCATGATGAGATAAATCTTAATTAAATCGTTAGTTTTTGATAATTGACTCCTGACTATTATACCGGAGATATCATGCGTCCACCGTCTACACTACGCCCTGGGATATTCATCCACGTTAAAAGATCAATCATCCGTGGCTTTCAGTTGTAATGGACTAGGAAGAAATTACAAGTTAGCATGCAGGCCAACAAAAATAAGTTCTATCATCATTGTGACTAATTTTAAGATAATTCATCTATTGTAGATTTATGAAGGTATTTACTAAACCATTGGGATAATCAATTTTTGCTAAAATATTAAAGATTATAAATAGACTAGTTGGAACAGAGAAATTTAAGGGAAGCCATAAAAAATCACCAAAGCATAGATAACTTTTCTAAATTTAACTGAATAAAATTAATTTAAAATAAAGACAATATCTTAACATCAACTAAATACATATTTAAATAATCTCAATATAAAAAAATAATCTTAATAAAAGGACAGTCCGGTACACGAAGCTCCCGCTATGCAGGATCTCAGGAAAGGATCCATTGAATGCAACCTTATCTTATTTTTTTTTGTAAAATACTATTTTCAGAATTTGAACTCGTGATTTTTTGATCGCATAGTAACAATTTTACCGTTGAATATTTCAAAAATCCGAATTAAAAATTATGAGACAGTAAAGTTCAAATCCTTGTACCAAATATGCCAACCGGAAGCATGTAGGATGAACATGGTGTTCTAATTAATGATCTTGACTTCTATAGCTGCATTGCAAACGAAACTGTAACTTTTGTAAAAGAAAGAAAGCAAAAGAAAAAGGATGACTAAAACCCAAAAGATAGATGCACCATGATAATTCTGCACGAAGATCAACAAAAAACTGATAATGAAGCTAATTGATGTAGAAAACCTAGATGGAGTTTGTTTCTGGAGTGAATATTCAGATATTCGTTTGTTAATTAATAATGAAGAACAAGAGATGTGGAGATCTATAGAGAGAGAGAGACAGTGATACAGCAGGAAGAAACCTTAATTGATAAGAGAAAGAGAAGAGGCCTGTCCTTCAACTTTTTTCTGAAGAGAGAGAGAGAGGGGGTGGTTTAGAATTACCAGAGTAAGACAAGGGCCGGGAAGAAGAGGCGGCGGCGGCGGCGTTGGTTAGGGCGTTGAACTGGGATTCTGCGCTCTTGAGGAAGTCGGTGGCTTCTTGTAGCGGCCGGCTTAGCTCGTCCCGGTACTTCACCAGAACGTCACAGTAGGCTTCCTGTGTCATTTATATATATAATTAAACATCGATCGGTTAGATCGATTGCAAATGTTTATTTATAGAGAGAGGGAATCATTGCCATAAACTGGTCGAGCTCGGGGTCGTCGGAGCCTCCTCGACGACGACTGCTCAACCGCGAGTCGAGTTCCCGGGACAACTCCGAGAGCCGCGCCGCCACATCCGGCGGCGCTCCCACCTGCGTAATTATATAGAGAGAGAGTGCTTATTTAATCGAAATAATTAAGTCGAGAAGTAAATCCAAGAAATTAATTAAGAAAATCAGCAGTGCCTTCTGGCAGTCGATGAAGGCGGCGATAAGGGTAGAGCACTGCGGGTGCGACATGATCTTCGCCTTCATTCCGTCCTGAGACGGCGGCGGCGGCGGGGGAGGGAAGTAGGCGTGGTCGTGGTGGGGGTAGTAGTAACCATGATCATCATTATTATTATTATTCCCCGCGCGGTCACGGAAGACGGCAGCCGCTGCCGCCGCCGGCGACGACGACGCGGCGGTGAAGGAGGGCAGGTAGGGGAAATCGCTACCCTCCGCCGTCGCTGGGCCGCCACCGCCGCTCAACTGCTGAGGCAGCTCCTCCATATATTCCGAAAAGAAAACAGGAAAGAGAAACGATGACGCTACGATGAACAATTGCAGCTAGCTGAGGAGGAAGATGAGAAGGAAGAGACAGGACTGGGAAATGGAATCGAGTAATCCATTTGGTAAAAGATGATTCGTTCTTTTCAGTTCTCTGTCAATTTATCTCTGTTCCGATATAAATTATGAATAACTATTGATGATTAGTGTAGTTGATCAAGAATTGGGCAAATGGCGATATCGCTTGCTATCAGTGTTCTCGTCGTACTTTGCCTAAGGTCATCATGAGGGAGGTTAATCATAGTAACCGGAAAAGTTACTATGCAGTGGGAAGAGGGACACGGAGATCAGGGGATTTACACCCTAACTACCCCGCGATTCGAACTCACGATTGGACAATCTTTTATGCATTAAGACCATCTCCAATCCATATCACCAAATTTAGTACAAATTTCACACCAAAATGATGTTATTTCAACACTAAACATTATTTCAATTCCAACCTATCATCAGCACTCTGGATACCCCGTGGGACTGTATAATTGATCAAGAATGAAGGAGTTTGGGATGATCTAGTGATTAACATATAAAGTATTATCATCATGATAGTTGAGATTCAAATTTCGATAAAATTAAGATAAATATTTTTTATATGTTAATCATTATTCTAAATATTAATAATCATTTGTTATTTATCTATTTCATATTAGGTTTAGGACGAATTAACTGGAATAATAAGATGACCGTATTCATATTTTATAAAAGAAAAGGAAAATTAAATAGAGTAAACACTTGGCAGGCAATAGGGGGGGAGGTAGGGTTAGAGAGAGAAGGGAAAGCAAAGTTGGGTGGCTTTCTTTTCCGATGTCAAATCAATGGAGACGGGCCGGGAGATGATGGGTGGTGTACGTGCTTCAGTGAACATTTTGAACGAGTCTACCAAACAGTACTCTACTCGTAGTGCAAAATTAACGTAAACCACGCAATTAGCGGCCGAAATTAATCCGGCGTGCGCTGGCCGGCGGCGACGCGCCGGCGTCTGAGCGTCCGGCATGATTAATTCAAATTTTGCAGGACCTCTGGTTTATGATTTAAGTTTTTTTTAATATAAATTAATTTTTTTAAATAAAATATATTAGAGTTTAAGATTTAGAATTTAGGGATTAAAGTTTAGGATTTATATATATTTTTTAAAAAAATTAGTAATTAATATTAAATTCTAAATCTTAAATTTTAAAAAAAATTTGATAATCAGCTGTTAAAAAGTGAGAGGGGAGATTAACCATACAATACGAACATGATCGAAGGAACTGAGGCTAGAATGTAACAATAAGAATACTCAATTATTTTACAAGTATTCACAGTTCGATTTTTAACTATAACGTATTTGTCAGTGGAAAATTTCCGAGCATTTTGTTCTATTAAAAAATGGTGTAGTATAGCAAAAATGGGAGAATAGGGAAAAGGTATATCTGTTATTTTTGTGTATTTTGGTGGTGGGATAGGTGGAGGGTGAGGGGATTGAATAACGATTAATTTGAAGGTTAATTTTAATGGATAAATTGTAGATGAGACGTAAGAAATTGTTAAACATAAATACGTCATCTCTAGATTTAATAGAATAAAATTCTCTCTAGATTTAATAGAATAAAATTGATCAAAATTAAAGAGAATACTCTAATATTAACTAAATAAAGATTTAAATAGTCTTACAATTGTAACGATGTAAAAAATGAAAATAATCCTAAAACAAAGATAAAAAATTATTCAGAGTTTTTGAAAAAAATTTAAATGATAATTTTTTGGCCTAAGATTATCAAATTTATAGTTTTCTGGATGGATTTCAATTTGATATATTAAAAATTTTATATATAGTTAAATCTTATTCAAAAGTTATGATATCTCAAAATTTAATTTATACATCAACTAATTAACTAGGATAAACAAAAAAATCCTCCTGCTTAACTAATTAACTAGGATAAAAAAAAAATGCTTTTGAGAGGATTTTCAAAAAATTTCTTTTTTTATGTGGGGAATTTTGAGCATTCTGTACAAAAAATAATTTTATCAGGACTTACAATTTCATAAAAAAAAGTTGTACAATGTAATTTCTTCTTTTATTTAATTTATAATTTTAGTATTTATGTTTATCTGATTAATTTTATAGATAAATTTTCTTTTACTAAGTAAATATGGAGCATAGTTTATGCATATTCAAAACCTTATTTTTAAGATATTCGTCTACTTCAAATTTTGATCTTTTTATTATTCAATGCTTTATTACTTCATCACATTAGGGCATGCAATTTCCTTCATTCTTATAAGGAGAGCTTGTTTGATATTTTTTTTTAACATATTTTTTCAACGTGTTTGGAATAAAATCTAAGGATTATAAAATTTGATGATATTGATTCAACAAAATATAGAAAAATAGACAAACGTTTTAGATAAATAAATAGTCTTAAAAAACTTTATCGATGTAAAAAATGGAAATAGCTTTAAAAAGATAAATTTTCCGGAGTCCTTAAAAGACTTCAAATTATATTTTTTAAATCTGGATCGTTTCCTATTACATTTGATAATCAATTATAAATATTCGATTCGGTATATTATATATACTGTACTATGATTCAATTCGAATTAAAAGTTACGACTTCTTGCTTGTTAGTAAGATGATTAATTTCTTCCATCCTTTCCTTTCATATTTGGCAATTCACTTTAAAAAGTGAATAATTACTTCTCATTAAATCACCATCGATCGACGAATAATCGAGATCAAAACCCATTTGATCGACGAATAATTTCACGTGTTTAATTATCACTTTTGACTTCTGTCCGACCTAATTCACATAAAAACAAATTCTGGTATCGAAAAGGAGCAGACAGGCATCGCCCTCTGCCCCGCTTTTTCTCCTCGCTACGTCTACCTTGTTTGCTCGATCACGGAACCGCACCAAATGCCAATAATCTATTCCGTGGACGACTGAGTGAACTCGGGATATCCGGAAATCAATCGGGGCGTCCGACTGACGTTCGGGTCGGACGCCCCGCTAGATGATCAAGACCTGCACAGGGCCGAAAGGAGTGAATGACCGGTTTAACTGAGGCACCTGCGAGCTGCTGCATGCCTCGGCGGTGTGCGCTGTGCTGCAGCGAGCGCACAGTGCGAGCCGTGTGTCCTATTCGCGCGGGCAGCAGCAGCAGCGGCGGGAGCGTTAAATTTGATGAACAGCGTTGCGCAGCGTGGCCTTTGCATGCTTTCTCTGACATTCCAATCTCCACGCCGAGAATCTCGCGCGCTAGATCGGCCGCGGCCTTCGATCCCCTAAACCCTAAACTTCTTGTAAACAATTAAAAAAGCTAAATATTTCACGTGTGAGGTTTTCTTATGGGACACAGCACACACGATGAAATTCAAATTAATAAAACAGATATTTTATTTTGAAAATGTTCTCTGACCTAAAGTTATTATAACAATGATATATCATGTATAGAATAGCTACTGAATAATTTTTATACGATGAAAATTTTAAATTTTAAATTCTAAACTCATCTTAAATACATTGTAGTAGCTGTTACCCATAATTGCAACAAGAATAGTGAATCAAGAGATATTTTTGAGATAAAATCACATATGGTAGCCTCCCCAATTTCTTAATTTACCTCTCTATAAATAATTATGGAGCTAATCGTATGAGACACCCGAGATGATCATTTTACTAAAACATTCATTTGATATATTTTTATTTAAAAAAACATCAATTTAATATTTCTTTTAATTTAATTTAATTAAGATGTCCTTTTTATTTTTACTGGAGTTAAATTCTTTGTATACCATTTTAAATGACAAATTGCCGAATCATGTAGAGAAAGTTATGTGATCCTGTTCGAAATCTGAACCAACGGACGCTGGGCACGTGACACTCTCCAAACTGCTGACGTAGATCTACTGACTATCCGCCCGGACCTCCGGTGAACCTGTACAGAAGTCGGGCCGGGAAGGGGTTCCCGGCGACGACCCTCCGACGCTCAAGTCAGGCGAAACTCAACAAGAAAGTGGCTCCCAGAATCGTAGAATGCTTACCTCCGGCGAAGGATGAGAGGCTTTATATAGGGTTGTGGAGAAACGGATGCACACATACCGAGGTGTACACGTGTCCTCAGCCCATACCCCAGTAAAGGCCTGTCAGTGAGCTTACCTGACCCCATACTGCTACAGTCCAAGCACGTCTTCAATGGGACAGCGGAACCCCCTGTCATAAGGTTTGGAGTACGGCCTAGTCCTAGAGCACGATAGCTGTCAGAAGATGTTTCTTGTCCTTCTCTCCCTACTCCATGCCGGAACGTCCGGCCGGCCGACACTCATCTCACGTCCGGCCGACCGGCACTCACATCACGTCCGACCCTCCATATGCACTAGTATGCTTGGGAGATCCTCGATAATGTGCTATGTGGGGACTGCTTGCAGTATGCTACCTTATGTCTTCGACCGAGCGTGCCATCCGCTCGACCCTATGATCCTGTTCAGCGAGCGTCGGAATCCCGACTCCCATCGGGGCGCCCTTTGTTGGTTGCTACTCGGAAAACCTAGAGGTTCCACTGTACAAAAATTTTGTACAAAGGTCTGAACTTTTTCCTAGCTACCATGTGTTCTTTTAAAGTAAATTTTGGATCGCCTGCAGAACTTAACACGTTTGATCCAAAACTTAATCTATTTGTTCTTTTAGGTTTTGACTTGGATCTCCTACGGAACTTAACACGTTTGATCCAAATCACCTAAGTTATTAATTCCATTAAATATTAATTTCCAAAATTGGTTCCCAGTATTGACGTGGCGAGGCACATGACCTTCTTGGATATGGGAGCAACCACCACCGACTAGACAAAACATTTTAAGGAAAGCTAATATTTAATTTCCTAAAATAACTTTAGGTCAACCGAAAAGAACAATCAAATCACAAGGAAAAGAAAAACAAAAGAACACTATATCGAAAATAAATTCGAAACACTAGAATCGTATGCCTCTTGTATTTAGTATTATTTCAAAAAATAACTAGTATGATGCGGAAAGAAAAATTACTAGTTATACCTTTTAGAAAGACCTCTTGATCTTCTACCGTATTCCTCTTCTAACCTCGGACGTTGTGTGGGCAACGATCTTCCGAGATGAGAACCACCTAGGCACCTTCTTCCTTCTTCCTTCAAGTTTCGGCCAAGCACAAGAACTTTCAAAGGATGAAGAATTTTCCACCAACCAAGCTCCAAGGGATGCATGCTTTCTCTCCTTCTTCTCCTTCCTTGATCCGGCCACATCCTCCAAGCTCCAAGAGATGATAGATTTCGGCCACAACAAGAGGAGAGAAGAGAAAGGAAGGGCCGGCCACCACACCAAGGAAAAGAGGGAGAAAAATAGAATAGAGTCCTTAGCCTTGAAGCCTCCTCTAACCCCTCTTTTATAATCCTTGGTCTTGGCAAATAAGGAAAATTTAATAAAAACTTCCTTAATTCTTTTGCCATTGAAAAGGAAAATTTATTTAATTAAAAACAATTTTTCTTTTCAATTTGTAATGGTCGGCCACCACATAAATTCTCCCAGCAAATAAAATTTTAAACAAAAATTAAAACTTCCTTATTTGCTTTCGGAAATTTATAAAATTTCTCCAATAATTTTTATCCCTTCATGATTGGTTTATAAAAAGGAAATTTAATAAATTAAAATCTTTCTTTTAAACATGTGGATAAAAAGAAAGTTATCTCTATAAATTAAAAATTCTTTTAATCTACAAATAAGGAAAGATCTCAAATCTTTTCTTAATCTTTTGTAGAAACTTATAAAAGAGAATATTTAATTTTAAACTCTCTTTTAAATCATGAACATGGTTAAAAAAGAAAGTTTTCTTAAAATTTAAAATCCTCCTTTAATCAACAAATAAGGAAATATTTCAAATTTTAAACTCTCTTTTAAACATGTAGATGATTTACAAATAAGGAAAGTTTTTACCAAAAATTAAAACCATCCTTTTAAACTACAAATAAGGAAAGAGATTAATCTCTTCTCTTAATCTTTTGTAGAAAGCTATAAAAGGAAATTTTTAATTTTTAAACTCTCTTTTAAAATCATGATATCCACATAAGAAATAATTTTAATAAAAATCCTCTTTAATATTCTAGTGGTCGACCACCTACATGGCTCATCCACTTGGTCTTGGCCGGCCCTAGCTTGGGTTCCAAGCTAGCTTGGCCGGCCCCATTGGATGGGTAAGAAGGTGGGTATAAATCTTTATATACTAGAGGCTACGATAGGGACCGAGAGGAGGAATTGGTTTTGGTCTCCCGATAAAATTAAGCATCCCGTGCTCGCCCCGAACACACAACTTAATTTTATCAATAATAATTCATTCCACTAAAGAACTATTATTGAACTACCGCACCAATCCCAAATTACATTTTGGGCTCCTTCTTATCATGAGTGTGTTAGTCTCCCTGTGTTTAAGATAACAAATGTCCACTAATTAAGTAAGTTACTGACAACTCACTTAATTAATATCTAGCTCCAAGAGTAGTACCACTCAACTTCATCATCATGTCGGACTAAGTCCACCTGCAGGGTTTAACATGACAATCCTTATGAGCTCCTCTTGGGGACATTCTCAACCTAAATTACTAGGACACAGTTTCCTTCTATAATCAACAACACACATTATAAGTGATATCATTTCCCAACTTATCGAGCTTATTGATTTATCGAACTAAATCTCACCCATTGATAAATTAAAGAAATAAATATCAAATATATGTGCTTGTTATTATATTAGGATTAAGAGCACACACTTCCATAATAACTGAGGTCATTGTTCCTTTATAAAGTCAGTATAAAAGAAACAACCTCTAATGATCCTACTCAATACACTCTAAGTGTACTAGTGTAATTATATTGTTAAGATAAACTAATACCTAATTACACTACGACCTTCCAATGGTTTGTTCCTTTCCATCTTGGTCGTGAGCTACTGTTTATAATTTATAAGCTACTGATAACATGATCCTCTGTGTGTGACACCACACACCATGTTATCTACAATATAAATTAATTGAACAACTACATTTATCATAAATGTAGACATTTGACCAATGTGATTCTTATTTCTAGATAAATGTTTTATACCAAAAGCTAGGCTTTTAGTATACATCCTAACAATCTCCCACTTATACTAAAAGACTAAGCTGTCATATCTGCTGCCATACATCTGATTCCCAACTCTTCAACATGCTCATCAAAAGCTCTTGCCTTAAAGGCCTTAGTGAAAAGATCTATAGGTCATCATCTAATGTAATCTAGGCAGCAACAACTTCTCCTCGTTTATATGATTTCTCGTATTGGGTGGTACTTGCGCTCTATTGTGTTTACCTGCCTTATAGACTTATGATTTCTTCGAGTTTGTTACTACACCAATATCATTACAATGAATTGTAATAATCTTTGGACAAACCAGAAATCATATCTAAGTCCATCTTGAGGTTATTGAGTCATTTAGCTTTTATGGCTACCTCAGAGGCTTGCCATATACTCAGCTTCTATGGTGGAGTCCAGAAAAACATCTATGCTTATCACTCTTCCATAGTTATGACTTTACCTCTAAAGTAAACACAAAACCCCGAGGTTGACTTACTATTGTCCCTATCCGACTGGAAGTCAAAATCCATGCAACCCACAGGGACCAAAATAACTGCCTTGTAAGCTATCATATAATCTCTAGTGCCTCTAAGGTACTTCAATATATGCTTTACTGCAGTCCAATGTCCTTGTCCAGGATTACTTTGATATCTGCTAACTATGCCCTTGGCAAAATAGATTTCTGATCTCGTGCATAGCATACATTAGGCTTCCTCCAGCCGAAGCATAAAGAACTGCCTTCATTTCCTCTATCTTCTTTGATGTCTACGGAGACATTTCTTTAGATAAAGTTACTCCATGCTAAAAAGGTAAGAAACCTTTCTTGGAGTTTTGCATGCTTAAAACGAGCAAAGTTTTTTTTCGATATATGAAGCTTGGGATAAGTAAAATATTCTTTTCTTACGATCCCTTATTACTTTGATCTCAAGAATATATACATTCTCCCAAGTCCTTCATATCGAATTTCTTGGACAACCATACCCTTACTTTTGACAACATTTTGATATTGTTTCCAACTACCAAAAATGTTATCTACGTATAGTACAAGAAATACCACCACGTTTCCATCACACTTTTGTATACACAAGACTTATCTGGTTACTAAATAAATCGATAGGTCTAGATTATTTTGATAAACCGGATGTTTCAAGACCTTGAAGCTTTACTTCAGTCCATAGACTGATTGAGCTTGCACACAAGATGCTCTTTGCCCTTTGCAATGAACTCTTCTGGTTACTTTATATGGATGCTTTCTTCAAGACTTCCATTAAGGAATGCTGTCTTGACATCCACTTGCCAAATAGATAAAAGAATCCAGATAGACTTAAGCATGGCTACCAGTGAAAAAGTTTCCTTTTTCATCAAGCCTTGCTTTGAAAGTTTCCACCTTCCTGTCTATCCATCTTTTCCTATTGTAGACCTATTTTTACCCAATGGCTTTTATACCATCTGGTGATTCTACAAGCTTCCAGATTTTATTAGAATACATATATTCTAATTCTGTTATTCATTACTCTTTGTCAAGATGTTGTATCTTTATCTTGGAGTGCTTCGTCATATGTCCGGAGATCAGGTTCATGTCCTCCAGGGATCGAGTCCAAAAACTCTCCCAAAACATGAATCCTTTTTAGGTTGCCTAACAACCCTCCCACTACGACAAGGCACTTTCTGCAATTGTGTATCATTTGTGATACGTGTTACAGTTTCCTTGTGGTATCTCATCTTGTACAGTTGGTACTAGATTAGACATGTCTTTTATTATTTCCTTAAGAACAAATTTTCTTATGGGCACATGGTTTATTACATAGTCCTTTTCTAAAAATCGGTCATTGATGCTAACAATGACCTTCTGATTTTTAAGACTATAAACCTACTTTCATTTCTCTAGGATAACCCACAAACAAGTGAATTCCTGTCCAACTTATCATTGTCTCTCTTCTGCATATGTGCTGGACTACCCGAATCTGAATATGCTTCGAAATAGACTTACGCCTATTCAGCAATTCTATATGAGTAGAGAGTTCTGTCTTTGGAAGGTACTATATTCATTTCCATTTCCAGAGTATATCCTTAAAATGATTTTGGTAATATTCTAAATAACTCATCAATCTACTTGTTTCCATAAGAGTCCTATATCTTCCTTTTTCTACACCATTCTGTTGGGGTGTTCCAGGTGTAGTTAGTTGGGATTGAATCCCTACTTCTGATAAGTGACTCCTAAATTCTCCCAAGAGGTTCTTGCCACTACGATCTTACCATAGTGACTTTTACTTTAACATTTCTCCGCATCAGCCTTGTACTCTTTGAACTAATCAAAGTACTTAGTCTTGCGGTACATTAAGTAAATTTATTTGTATCTTGAATAGTTGTCTATAAAATAGACGAAATATTCAATACTACCTCTTGTCTGGATAGTTATAGGATCACACAAATCAGAATGAACCAATTTCAACATATCTTTGACTCCATACCCCTTAGACTTAAAAGCTTCTTGGTTATTTTTCCTTCCAAGTAAGACTCGCAGGTTGGAAAGATTTCCACTACTAATGAACCCAAAAGTTCATCAGCTACCAATGAATCCTACTCAAGTTAATATAACCTAGCCTTAGATGCCAAAGATATAATTGGTTTATTTTCGAAGGCTATTTTCTCTTAAAGTTAGAAGATGTGTTACTAATTTCTATTTGTTACATCATGAGAGTTATTGGATTTATAAATTGCCAACCAACGTACCAGAACAGATAACTTCCCTCTTTTTCTTAATAACAACTTTGTTATTAAAAGAGACAGAATATCAAGTTCTTTGAATAGTTTAGAAATTGAAAACTAGTTCTTTCTAAACTTGGTGCGTAAAGACAATTACTCAAAAATCCATGTTTTATTCTTATCAAAAGATAAACATCTCCCACTGCAACAGCTACCATTTTTACAATAGTGCCCATGTGGACGGTGTTTTAATTTTCATTTAGTTGCCGGGTTTCCTGGAACCCTGCAATGAATTGCGGACATGATTAATGACATCTGTATCTACACTCCAGGTTCTGGTAGATAACACCACTAAACATGTTTCAACTAATGAATTAAATACACTTATATTGTTCTTAATTCTAAGAAGACAGTCTACCTTAATGTCCAAGTCCTATTTCCAATCATTACAATTGGGACTATTAAGTCTTTTCTATAGTATGACTACTAGGGGATTGACAAACATTTTAAATCCTAAGAATCATAAAAATATTTGGTCAAGATCAACTCCTTAAAATCCCCATGAATTTTGTATGCCACGATAGTATGAACGTATACAAAATCGAAGAGGAGATTTTATTCATTAATTTTATTATCTCGTCAACTTTACTTTATGACGAATAAAATTAATAGTTGATCTGTCTTTGATCAAATATTTGGTCAAAACTTTTTGAATTTAAAATAACATTGATTCCTCAAACAATATTATTTAAATTCACCAACACCTCAAACACCGTGAATTTTGCATGTCACGATAGTGTGGACGTATACAAAATTAAACATTTGTAAGAGGAGGGGTTTACCCACTAATTACCTTGTCAATAAATCTTTATGACAAATAAAATTACCTCAAACACCGTGAATTTTGTATGCCACGATAGTGTGGACGTATACAAAATCAAACATTCGTAAGAGGGGTTTTTAATTTTATTATCTTGTCAACCTATTTATTTGACAAATTAATAGTTGGTTTTCTTCGGTCACACAAATAATAGCAGTGACTCCGATGGGGAGGATACTATTAGATGTGCCTAAGTGTATACCATTACTTGACACTAAGTCCATTAATAAGATTATGCCCCTTCCGATGGGGAAGATCACACGCTCTTAATTAACTTCCTATAGTCATCCAAAATGGAAGTTTAATCTAGTGATCTGCAAACAAGCTCATCCGATATGGAGGAAGGCACTCAGAGCCAACGCGTAAATTTGTTACATCACTTATAAACCAGTAATGGAGACCGTAGAATTTATTTAAAATAAATCTCTCTCCCACTTAGTTATTTAAAGTGAGGAATTTTGACTATACTAGTCTATCTAACATGCATACTAACAAGCACACACAACACAGCATAAAAAGCAATAAATAAAAAAACTAATTTTCAACTATTATGACTTTTATCTATTGCTGTCCTCCGTGTGTCGCCAACCCTAGCTGCTGCCATCTTTGGCCACCGCCATCGGGTCTAGTTGTCGCATCCATCTTGCTCCTTGTTCCGCTGCGCCTCTGGTCCTCAAAAAGGTTCCACGCCTTGCAAGATTCGATCCACGACATAAATAGAATTTTACATTTTTCGATCCTATATTCCTCGAAGGAATGTACATGTAAACTAGATCAAAAAATAAAATCCTAATAAAACTAAATACATCTCTTGCTGTATTTTATAATACAATCATGCACACACAATAAATGCCCTTGACATGTCCAAGGGTCCAATCACATACATAATAACTATAAGCCATAATAGTTGGATCCTGCATCCACAAAGTTAGCACATCCTACTATTATCCTGCCTAAATTATGTATGACATGTGCATAATTAAACTAATACCAAATACACAGAGGCAAAACCCTAGCTCTGATACCAATTGTTGGTTGCTACTCGGAAAACCTAGAGGTTCCACTGTACAAAAATTTTGTACAAAGGTCTGAACCTTTTCCTAGCTACCATGTGTTCTTTTAAATTAAATTTTGGATCGCCTGCGGAACTTAACACGTTTGATCCAAAACTTAATCTATTTGTTCTTTTAGGTTTTGACTTGGATCTCCTGCGGAACTTAACACGTTTGATTCAAATCACCTAAGTTATTAATTCCATTAAATATTAATTTCCAAAATTGGTTCCCAGTACTGACGTGGCGAGGCACATGGCCTTCTTGGATATGGGAGCAACCACCACCAACTAGACAAAACCTTTTAAGGAAAGCTAATATTTAATTTCCTAAAATAACTTTAGGTCAACCGAAAAGAACAATCAAATCACAAGGAAAAGAAAAACAAAAGAATACTATATCGAAAACAAATTCGAAACACTAGAATCGTATGCCTCTTGTATTTAGTATTATTTCCAAAAATAACTAGTATGATGCGGAAAGAAAAATTACTAGTTATACCTTTTAGAAAGACCTCTTGATCTTCTACCGTATTTCTCTTCTAACCTCGGACGTTGTGTGGGCAACGATCTTCCGAGATGAGAACCACCTAGGCACCTTCTTCCTTCTTCCTTCAAGTTTCGGCCAAGCACAAGAACTTTCAAAGGATGAAGAATTTTCCACCAACCAAGCTCCAAGAGATGCATGCTTTCTCTCCTTCTTCTCCTTCCTTGATCCGGCCACATCCTCCAAGCTCCAAGAGATGATAGATTTCGGCCACAACAAGAGGAGAGAAGAGAAAGGAAGGGCCGGCCACCACACCAAGGAAAAGAAGGAGAAAAATAGAAAAGAGTCCTTAACCTTGAAGCCTCCTCTAACCCCTCTTTTATAATCCTTGGTCTTGGCAAATAAGGAAAATTTAATAAAAACTTCCTTAATTCTTTTGCCATTGAAAAGGAAAATTTATTTAATTAAAAATAATTTTTCTTTTCAATTTGTAATGGCCGGCCACCACATAAATTCTCCAAGCAAATAAAATTTGAAACAAAAATTAAAACTTCCTTATTTGCTTCCGGAAATTTATAAAATTTCTCCAATAATTTTTATCCCTTCATGATTGGTTTATAAAAAGGAAATTTAATAAATTAAAATCTTTCTTTTAAACATGTGGATAAAAAGAAAGTTATCTCTATAAATTAAAAACTCTTTTAATCTACAAATAAGGAAAAATATCAAATCTTTTCTTAATCTTTTGTAGAAACTTATAAAAGAGAATATTTAATTTTAAACTCTCTTTTAAATCATGAACATGGTTAAAAAGGAAAGTTTTCTTAAAATTTAAAATCTTCCTTTAATCAACAAATAAGGAAAGATTTCAAATTTTAAACTCTCTTTTAAACATGTAGATGATTTACAAATAAGGAAAGTTTTTACCAAAAATTAAAACCATCCTTTTAAACTACAAATAAGGAAAGAGATTAATCTCTTCTCTTAATCTTTTGTAGAAAGCTATAAAAGGAAATTTTTAATTTTTAAACTCTCTTTTAAAATCATGATATCCACATAAGAAATAATTTTAATAAAAATCCTCTTTAATATTCTAGTGGCCGGCCACCTACATGGCTCATCCACTTGGTCTTAGCCGGCCCTAGCTTGGGTTCCAAGCTAACTTGGCCAGCCCCATTGGATGGGTAAGAAGGTGGGTATACGGTGGGTATAAATATCTATATACTAGAGGCTACGATAGGGACCGAGAGGAGGAATTGGTTTTGGTCTCCCGATAAAATTAAGCATCCCGTGCTCGCCCCGAACACACAACTTAATTTTATCAATAATAATTCATTCCACTAGAGAACTATTATTGAACTACCGCACCAATCCCAAATTACATTTTGGGCTCCTTCTTATCATGAGTGTATTAGTCTCTCTGTATTTAAGATAACAAATGTCCACCAATTAAGTAAGTTACTGACAACTCAATTAATATCTAGCTCCAAGAGTAGTACCACTCAACTTCATCGTCATGTCGGACTAAGTCCACCTGCAGGGTTTAACATGACAATCCTTATGAGCTCCTCTTGGGGACATTCTCAACCTAGATTACTAGGACACAGTTTCCTTCTATAATCAACAACACACACTATAAGTGATATCATTTTCCAACTTATCGGGCTTATTGATTCATCGAACTAAATCTCACCCATTGATAAATTAAAGAAATAAATATCAAATATATGTGCTTGTTATTATATTAAGATTAAGAGCACACACTTCCATAATAACTGAGGTCTTTGTTCCTTTATAAAGTCAGTATAAAAGAAACGACCTCTAATGGTCCTACTCAATACACTCTTAGTGTACTAGTGTAATTATATTGTTAAGATAAACTAATATCTAATTACACTACGACCTTCCAATGGTTTGCTCCTTTCCATCTTGGTCGTGAGCTACTGTTTATAATTTATAAGGTACTGATAACATGATCCTCTGTGTGTGACACCACACACCATGTTATTTACAATATAAATTAATTGAACAACTACATTTATCATAAATGTAGACATTTGACCAATGTGATTCTTATTTCTAGATAAATATTTTATACCAAAAGCTAGGCTTTTAGTATACATCCTAACACCCTTTGGCCGTCAGTTAAACACCGATCGACCATCCGGTCGGTCAGCCACCCTTCTCCGGTCGGCCGATCGGTCTGACCTTCTCTCAAGCGTCCGGTCGGCCGATCGGTCCGACCTTCTCTTAAGCATCCGGTCAGTCCATCCTTTTCTGATGGACCACCTGGACCTTTGACTTCCACGTGGCGGTGACTTCTCCGAACGGGGGTCCCCTGTTCTTACCGCCGGATCACTTGCCTCCCCTTCAAGTCTAGTCGAAGGAGGCGAAGTCCGACTGACTGGACTGCCGATCTGACTGAGTAACGGCCGCTATAATAGTCCGCTCGGCCAGGCTTGGCGATGCTCATCCGTTCGGCGATGTCTTGCCCGTGCCTTGTATTCCCTTGGCATCCATGCCGAATCCTCCCCCTTACTGCCAAGCACGTGCACTGCGCGCGGTAAGGGGCGTTCATTAAATGTGACCTGTGTCCTGCTGACACGTGGCAATCTCGCTTTTGTTAGCGTATGGCGGTGGCGTTACCTCCGATGGGACAGTCGCTGTTTGAAATGAGCGGTTGGATGATCGCCTCGTTCTTCACGACTTGAATCGGACGGCTGAGGCCGTTCGAGGCTAACGCTATAAATCTCGCGACCTCTTCTCTCCGCCGAATTCTTGCTTCGTCGACCTTCGACTTCCCGCTGTTCTTTCTGCTCCGGCGACCTCGTGTCTCAACTCCCCGACGACCCCGAGGCCCCTTTCGATCATCCCTTTTGCTCGTAAGCCTTCCGTTCCTCGCTCCCTCCCTCTTCTTTTTTCTGTTAGTTGTCCCCTTCAAGTCTGCCACCTTTTCTTTCTTGTTCGAACCCTTCTTTTTGTTTCGAATTCTTTACTGTGTTTCGACCATGACTAGCACTTCCCAGCCGACCGCTGGCGCTCCTGGTCTTTGGTACACGACCATGGAGAGCCGGTTTGACGAGGAGGACGCGCTGCGCCTCGCGCGGACCTATGGAATCCCTGCCGACCACCACATAGTATTAGCCACCTCCACCGACCGACCTCATGAACCGCCGCCCGGCACTGTCCTCTTTTTTCGAGATCAATTTTTAGCCGGGCTACGGTTTCCTCCACATAAGTTTTTCTTACAAGTGTGTAACTATTTCCGCATCCCGCTCGACCAACTAGTTCCGAACTCCATTAGGCTGCTAAGCGGGGTGGTAGTTCTCTTTAAACAGAACAACATTCCATTAGACCCCAAAGTGTTCCACTACTTCTACTACCCTAAGCAAGCCGAGTGGGGTACTTTTGTTTTCCAATCTAGGATAGGTTTCGTACTTTTTGATAACATGCCGAGCATTAACAAACACTGGAAAGAGCATTTTTTCTACATGCGTTTCCCCGAGCCACCAACCTTCCGTATCAAATGGCAGACGGCGATGCCAGCACAGCCGGAGCTCGGCAAGTTTAGGGGCGATCTGGCCTACCTTCATGCAGCCGACCGGATGATCGGCCAGCGCTACCATATCGACAAGCTGCTCCTTCCGGGAGTAATGTACATATTCGGCTTGTCTTCTATTCCTGCTGATCTGCCTTGCAGCATGAGTAAGTCCTCCTATAATCCCCTTTCTTTTTTTCTAACTGATTTATTCTTTGCTTTTGCAGCCGAAGTCATGTGGCGCGCCAAGGCTACCGAGCGGCTGAAACTGCGAGCCGCTGAGATCGAGGCGGCCAAGAGTAGTGAGGTCGCCGAGCGGAGCTTGGCCTCAGCTGGTATGGCCAGCGAAGAGGGTGAGGGGACTCAGAGTGTCCCCGAAGCCTTAGACGCTTCTGCCTCTCTCGGCGAGGCTGCGGGCGATATAGAGTCCTCTATTCAAGTCGGGGTAGAGGGTCGATCGGCTGACGAAGCCCCCCTGGCAACTCGAAAGCGCAGACGGCCAGAGCCATCCTCTCAACCAACTCAATCTGATGAACCGCAATCCGAGCGGGGCGATGAAGCTCCAGTGCTATCCGAGACGGTATCTATAGAGAGTACCCCCACGTCGCGCGGCTCTCCAAGGGCTACGTCTGAGGTGCCACCTTCCAATCCTCCCCGAACAATGCGGCGTCTTAGGTGATTGGGCGACCATCCTTCTTCCTCCACTGGTGAGCCGTCCGGTAAGGCCGCTGCGCCCCAGGGTGATCCGAGCGGCCCAAGGTTGATAAAAACTGTCCTGCGCCTTCCTTCGGAGGAATATTTAGCAGCTGCTGATCGGCCAGTGGTTCCCGAGCAGCAGATCATCCTTATAGGTCCTCTCGCCAAAGCCTGGGAGGATGCTCGGCTCCGAATTGCAATGATGACTCCCGGTCAGCTAGGCGACAGTAATTTACAACAGGCAACCGGGGTATGTTCTTTGCCTTGTTAGTTATTTGGGTTTAGTTTCTAATTTGCTCCTATCCGTTTGCAGAATTGGGTGGAGCAGATTGCCATCAGCAATCGCCTAGCCGAACTGGAGGACGAGCTGAAAAAGCTCAAAGCCGCGGGAGATAGCAGACAATCGACGACTGCTCTGGAGAAGGCCAAAAAGCTGCTGGAAGCCGAACGAGGTAAGTCCTCCGGCTTGTCGAGCGAAGTGACTCGACTTGAGGCTTTGGTCAAGCAGCGGGATAAGGAGATAAAGACCGCGACCACCCAGAAGCGCAAAGCCATCGACGACATGGACATGATGAAGGTGGAGAACCGGGGGCTAGAACAGCGGGTAAAGGACTTGGACGCCTTGCTGAAGACTGAACGGGATGGCCGCTCGGCCGACCAGGTTAAAGCGGAAGGGGCTTTGAAAGATCTCCAGGCGGCCCTTGACGCTTCCGGAGCCACTCTTAAAGAATATCAAGATGGGGAGCCCGGTCGGTTGGCGGAAGCGCGCAAAGCATTCGTCCGCTCGGATGAATTTGGCGAAAAGTTCAGCGACAAGCTGTCCTTAACTTTCGAAGAGGCGATCAAAGTGGCAGTCGAATATCTGAAGAGCAAGGGCCACATACCAACCGAGCTGGCGATCCCCCCCGAAGATCTGGCGGTCATGATGGGCTCCATCCCCGATTCTCTCTTTAATTTTGGTGATAGTGAATGAAGGGTTTGTAAAACTTCTTTCAAATTTCTGCTGTTTTTTGTATGCCCGCCGTTCGGGGCGAAGACTGTTATAACCGTTTGGTGTAAATGAATTATATCTCTTTGTTATTTGTTTGTTCGACCAGGATCCAATCAATAACTTTACGCCGGTCCTAATTTTCTCGCGCTAAGTGCGTTTTATAAAGGAGCCGCTCGGCCCCACGCTTTCTTTATTCTTGCCTTAACGGCAGACCCGATCAGAGGTCGGCCTTTACGACCGAGCAGGATCTTGTAGGAAGTTATCCGTCCGGAGGATTTATAGACTCCGGTTGCTCGCCTTTTAACGTTGAATTTTACTGTCAGCGTCTGACGACCTTCCGCTCGGTGGGTTTATAGACGTCGGTTCGTCTCTCAATTTTTAACGCCCTCTGGCTTGTCGGTCTTCCGCTCGGATGATTTATAGACGTCGGCTCGTCTCTCGATATTTAACGTCAGAGATCGACGGTCTTCCGCTCGGATGATTTATAGACGCCGGCTCGTCTCTCGATATTTAACGTCGGAGCTCGACGATCTTCCGCTCAGATGATTTATAGACGCTGGCTCGTCTCTCGATATTTAACGTCGGAGCTCGACGGTCTTCCGCTCGGATGATTTGTAGACGCCGGCTCGTCTCTCGATATTTAACGTCGGAGCTCAACGATCTTCCGCTCGGATGATTTATAGACGCCGGTTCGTCTCTCCATATTTAACGTCAGAGCTCGACGGTCTTCCGCTCGGATGATTTATAGACGCCGGTTCGTCTCTCAATATTTAACGTCGGAGCTCGACGGTCTTCCGCTCGGATGATTTATAGACGCCGGCTCGTCTCTCGATATTTAACGTCGGAGCTCGACGGTCTTCCGCTCGGAGGGTTTATAGACGCCGGCTCGTCTCTCAATTTTTAACGTCGGAGCTTAACGGTCTTCCGCTCGGATGGTTTATAGAAGCCGGCTCGTCTCTCGATTTTTAACGTCGGAGCTCGACGGTCTTCCGCTCAGATGATTTATAGACGCCGGCTCGTCTCTCGATATTTAACGTCGGAGCTCGACGGTCTTCCGCTCGGATGATTTATAGACGCCGGCTCGTCTCTCGATATTTAACGTCGGAGCTCGACGGTCTTCCGCTCGGATGATTTATAGACGCCGGCTCGTCTCTCGATATTTAACGTCCGACGGTCTTCCGCTCGGATGATTTATAGACGCCGGCTCGTCTCTCGATATTTAACGTCGGAGCTCGACGGTCTTCCGCTCGAATGATTTATAGACGCCGGCTCGTCTCTCGATATTTAACGTCGGAGCTCGATGACCTTCCGCTCGGATGATTTATAGACACCGGCTCGTCTCTCGATATTTAACGTCGGAGCTCGACGGTCTTCCGATCGGATGATTTATAGACGCCGGCTCATCTCTCGATATTTAACGTCGGAGCTCGACGGTCTTCCGCTCAGATGATTTATAGACGCTGGCTCATCTCTCGATATTTAACGTTGGAACTCGACGGTCTTCCGCTCGGATGATTTATAGACGCCGGATCGTCTCTCGATATTTAACGTCGGAGCTCGACGACCTTCTGCTCGGATGATTTATAGACGCCGGCTCGTCTCTTGATATTTAACGTCGGAGCTCGACGGTTTTCCACTCGGATGATTTATAGACGCCGGCTCGTCTCTCGATATTTAACGTCGGAGCTCTACGGTCTTCCGCTCGGATGATTTATAGACGTCGGCTCGTCTCTCGATATTTAACGTCGGAGCTCGATGGTCTTCCGCTCGGATGATTTATAGACGCCGGCTCGTCTCTCGATATTTAACGTCGGAGCTCGACGGTCTTCCGCTCGGATGATTTATAGACGCCGGCTCGTCTCTCGATATTTAACATCGGAGCTCGACGGTCTTCCGCTTGGATGATTTATAGACGCCGGCTCGTCTCTCGATATTTAACGTCGGAGCTCGACGACCTTTAAGGCTAACTTGACACAGCCGTTCGGCGAAGCTATTTGCCATCCTTCAATTATTTTTGATTCCTGCATTACAAGTACATGGGCGACCAAAACGTATACGAAATTACATCAGCGCACTTCTTACCCAGCTCGGTACGGCTGAAGATGATTCGCGCTCCACGGCCGATCCAGCTGCCGCCCGTCTTCGTCTTCCAAATAATAAGTGCCCGAGCGGAGCTTTTCGATGATTTTGAAGGGGCCCGCCCAAGGAGCTTCTAGCTTGCCGACGTCGCCGACCGGCTTCACTTTTCTTCCAGACAAGGTCGCCGACCTGGAATGATCTGGGGATGACACGCCGGTTGTAGTTTTGCTTCATCCGTTGTCGGTATGCCATCAGCCGGACGGACGCCTTGGCTCGCTCCTCTTCAACCAAATCTAGCTCCATGTTCCTCCGCTCGGTGTTGCCATCATCATAATTCTGGATCCGGGCGGACTCGACGCCGACTTCAACAGGAATCACCGCTTCGCCGCCATACACCAGATGGAAAGGCGTGACACCCGTTCCTTCCTTTGGGGTAGCTCGGATAGCCCACAGAACACCCGACACTTCATCCACCCAACTTCCTCCTAGGTGGTCGAGCCGAGCGCGTAAAATACGAAGAATTTCCCGATTGACTACTTCGGCTTGACCATTGCTTTGGGGGTATGCCACGGACGTGAAGTGTTGCTCAATGCCATAACTTTTGCACCAATCTTCGAGCAACTTTCCAGTGAATTGTCGTCCGTTGTCGGAAACAATTCGGCGAGGGATGCCGAACCGGCAGATGATATGTTGTCAGATAAATTTCTTGACCATCTGCTCGGTGATCTTGGCTAGCGGCTCGGCCTCCACCCACTTGGAAAAATAATCAACCGCCACCAATAAAAATTTCCTCTGTCCGGTTGCCATAGGAAACGAACCCACAATATCCATTCTCCATTGGTCGAATGGACAAGACACAGTAGCTGCCTTCATTTCTTCCGCCGGTCGGTGAGAGAAATTATGATACCTCTGGCAAGAAAGGCATGTCACGACGGTCCGAGCGGCGTCTGCTTGTAAAGTTGGCCAGAAGTATCCTGCCAGCAGGATTTTCTTAGCCAGCGATCGTCCGCCTGGATGCCCACCGCAGGATCCTTGATGCACTTCCTGGAGGATGTACGCCGCGTCTTCCGAGCTTACGCATTTCAAAAGTGGGAGAGAGAAAGCCTTCTTGTAGAGTTGGTCTCCAATGAGCGTGAACCGACCGGCTCTCCTCCTTAGTAGTTGGGCTTCATCCCGATAGGATGGTGTAGCTCCCGAGCGGAGGAACTCCATGATGGGTGTCCTCCAGTCGATCGGAAACGAGAGACCCTCCATCCGGTCGACGTGAGCCTCCAGCGAAACTTGTTCAATTGGCTGCTGGATGGCGACCGACGTTATTGAGCTTGCGAGTTTGGCTAACTCGTCGGCCGCTTGGTTCTCCGCTCGGGGTATCTTCTGGATAATAACCTCTCTGAAGTCGACCTTGAGTTTTTCGAAGGCTTGAGCGTAAAGCTTGAGCCGATCGTTGTTGATTTCAAAGGAGCCTGAGAGTTGTTGAGCGGCCAATTGGGAGTCTAAATGTAGCGTCACCCGTCCGGCCCCTACATGCCGGGCAGCCTGTAAGCCGGCTATAAGGGCTTCATACTCTGCTTCATTATTCGTAGCTCTATAATCAAGTCGGACGGATAGATGCATCTTTTCTTCTTGGGGAGAAAGCAACAATACACCAATACCGCTCCCGAGCCGAGTGGCCGATCCGTCCACAAATTTCTTCCACATGGCTTCCGGTTCTGGCCTTTGTACTTCGGTGACAAAATCCGCCAAGGACTGCGCCTTTATCGCCGACCGGGGCTGGTATTGGATGTCGAATTCGCTCAACTCCGTCGTCCATTTAATGAGCCGTCTGGACGCTTCGGGATTCAACAGCACTCTTCCCAATGGGTTATTCGTCCGGACGATGATAGTATGAGCCAAGAAATAAGGACGGAGGCACCGAGCGGCGAGGACCAAAGCGAAGGCCAGTTTCTCGAGCCCAGTGTAGCGAGATTCGGCATCTTTTAAAATATGGCTCAGAAAATATACAAGCTCTTCTCCGCTCGCCCTTACCAGTGCCGAGCCGACGACTTGCTCGGTTGAAGATAAGTAGATACAAAGTGGCTCACCCATAGTTGGCTTGGCTAGTACCGGAAGAGAATTCAAATATGTCTTCAGATCTTCGAAAGCCCGATCACATTCTCCGTCCCAGTGAAACTTGGTGGCTTTGCGCAATATTTTGAAAAAATGTAGGCTCCGGTCGGCGGTCTTTGAGATAAATCTGGACAGAGCAATTATTCGACCGGTCAAGCGCTGCACTTCCCTCAGATTTCTGGGAGGTGGCATATCTTGTAAGGCTTTCACTTTGCTGGGATTTGCTTCGATGCCCCGCTCGGTCACTATGTAACCCAAGAAACACCCTCCTTTTGCTCCGAACAGGCACTTCTGTGGGTTTAACTTGACTCCATATTTCCGTAGCGTTCGGAAAGTCTCTTCCATGTCTTCAAAGAGATCGACCGCTCGGACGGATTTGATGAGAATGTCGTCCACGTATACTTCCAGATTTCGCCCGATCTGCTCTTTGAACACTTTGTTCATTAATCGCTGATAAGTGGCTCCCGCGTTCTTCAACCCGAACGACATCACATTATAGCAATAGGTGCCGTCGGCTGTAACGAAGCTGACTTTTTCTTGATCTTCTTGGGCGAGCGGCACTTGATGATAACCTTGGTAAGCGTCGAGCATACATATCAGCTCGCAGCCGGCCGTCGAGTCCACCAGTTGATCGATCCGCGACAGAGGATAAAAGTCTTTCGGGCAAGCTTTGTTGAGATCCCGAAAATCTATGCACACTCTCCACTTGTTGCCCGACTTGGATACTAATACAACGTTCGCCAGCCAGCTCGGGAACTGTACCTCGCATATATGGCCGGCCTCCAGAAGCTTCTCCACCTCCGCCCGGATGATAGCATTCTGTTCAGCGCTGAAATCCCTTTTTCTTTGTTTCACCGGCCGAGCGTCTGGTCGGACGTGGAGCTCGTGCTGCGCTATACTTGGTGAAATTCCGGGCAGCTCATGCGTTGAACAGACGAAGACACCACGGTTTCTCTGGAGGTATTTGATCACTTCCTCTTTCTGGTTGGCCTCCAGATAGAACGCAATGAAGGTTGTGGCCTCCGATCGGGTCGGGTGAATCTGCACTTCCTCTTTTTCTTCATAAATCAGAGAGGGTGGCTTTTCAGTGATAGCGTTTACCTCGATCCGGGGCGTCTTCCGAGCGGAATTGGCTTATGCTCGGACCATCTCGACATAGCATCGCCGAGCTGCTAGTTGATCTCCCCGTACTTCTCCCACTTTGTCCTCGACGGGGAACTTGATCTTCTGGTGGAAGGTGGAGACAGCCGCTCGGAACTCGCTGAGCTTCGGTCGTCCCAAAATGACGTTGTATGACGAGGGAGAGTCGACCACCACGAAATTTGCTGTCCACGTCCTCCTGAGCGGCTCTTCTCCCAGCGAGATAGCCAGTCGGATCTGTCCGACCGGTTGAACTTCGTTGCCCATAAACCCGTAGAGGGGGGTCGTCATGGGCAGCAGCTCGGCTTGATCAATTTGTAGTTGGTCGAAGGCTTTTTTGAATATGATATTGACCGAGCTCCCTGTGTCAATAAAAACGCGGTGGATAATGTAATTGGCTATTACCGCTTTGATGAGGAGAGCGTCATCGTGCGGCACTTTGACTCCTTCCAAGTCTCTGGGCCCGAAGCTTATCTCAGGTCCGCTCGCCCTTTCCTGGTTGCAGCCGACCGCATGGATCTGGAGCTGCCGGACGCTCGCCTTCCTTGCTCGGTTAGAGTCGCCTCCGGTTGGACCACCAGGTATGATGTTGATTTCACCTCGGGAAGTGTTGTTTCTATTCTCTTCTTCCCGAGCGGACGGTCTGGACCGCTCCCTGGACATTCGAGGATTGTCTTCACGCCTAAGAGTATGCTGTCGTTCGGGAGTCCGTCTCTGCCGGCGATCAGATATAGTCCGATCGGCTCCGTGAGTTCTCTGTCGCCTGTCGGACGATGGTGATCGACGGCCACCACTCCGGGGAACAGGATGGGCGATCAGGGGGAGACTCCGACAATCTCTGGTATTGTGCGTGTCCGTCCGGTGGAATGAGCAGAACATGGGGGTCCACTTCTTTTTTGGCTTGGGCCGCTCGGCTGTAACTTCTTGGACATGGGACCTAGCATGGGGGGAGCGGATTGCTTCGGACCTTGGTCCTCTTGGCGGCTGATGAGCAGTGTGCGGCTTCCGCTCGGCCAGAGGAGCCCGCTCGGTTGGAGTTTCCTTTCTTCGAGCAGCTTGAGCTTCCTCCACATTGATGTATTTGTTGGCCCGATGCAGCATATGATCGTAGTCTCGGGGCGGCTTCCGAACGAGTGAGCGGAAGAAGTCCCCGTCCACGAGGCCTTGTGTAAATGCGTTCATCATTGTTTCTGAGGTGGCTGTTGGAATATCCATGGCCACCTGGTTGAACCGCTGGATATAAGCTCTGAGCGGCTCTCTTGGCTCTTGTTTGATGACAAACAAGCTGACACTCGTCTTCTGATAACGCCGACTGCTGGCAAAGTGGTGGAGGAAGGCCGTACGGAAGTCTTTGAAGCTTGTGATGGATCCGTCCGGCAACCTCCGAAACCACCGTTGAGCCGATCCCGAGAGGGTGGTAAGAAAAACTCGACACTTAACCCCGTCTGTGTATTGATAAAGGGTAGCGGTATTGTCGAACTTACCCAAATGATCATCCGGATGGTGGTCCCATTGTATTCACCGATCGCCGGGGGCACATAGTGCTTTGGCAAAGGGTCCTTCAAGATGGCCCCGGAGAACTGACGATTGACCCGCTCGGGCGAGGCGTCCGCTCGGGGGGCTTTGCCTTTTCTATTATCTCGCATTGGTACTTCATCTGACGAAGAGCCTCTATCGCGATTAGCTGCTGCGGCTTCAGGAGGAGTGCGGAAGAGAGCTCGATGGAATGGAACCGTGGCCTGTGGTGCTTCCGCTCGGCCACTTGATGCTGATGTGGCTTGCTGCTCAGGCCGCTCGGCTGGTGCCTTCTGTTTTTGTTCCACAAGCTTAGCGGCCCTCAACTCGATCAGGGCGTCAAGTTCCTCCGTGGAAAGCGTCATCGTGTGCTGTCGTCCAGCCTCGTCCATTGCTTCCATTCGGATGCAGGAGCGTTCCCACAGACGGTGCCAAATTGATCCTGTCCGAAAGTTGAACCAACGGACGCTGGGCACGTGGCACTCTCCAAACTGCTGACGTAGATTTGCTGACTATCCGCCCGGACCTCCGGTGAACCTGCACAGAAGTCGGGCCGGGAAGGGGTTCCCGGCAACGACCCTCCGACGCTCAAGTCAGGTGAAGCTCAACAAGAAAGTGGCTCCCAGAATCGTAGAATGCTTACCTCCGGCGAAGGATGAGAGGCTTTAAATAGGGCTGTGGAGAAGCGGGTGCACACATACCGAGGTGTACACGTGTCCTCAGCCCATACCCCAGTAAAGGCCTGTCAGTGAGCTTACCTGACCCCATACTGCTACAGTCCAAGCACGTCTTCGATGGGACAGCGGAACCCCCTATCATAAGGTTTAGAGTACGGCCTAGTCCTAGAGCATGATAGCTGTCAGAAGATGTTCCTTGTCCTTCTCTCCCTACTCCATGCCGGGGCGTCCGGCAAGTCGACACTCATCTCACGTCCGGCCGGCCGGCACTCACATCACGTCCGACCCTCCATATGCACTAGTATGCTTGGGAGATCCTCGATAATGTGCTATGTGGGAACTGTTCGCAGTATGCTACCTTATGTCTTTGACCGAGCGTGTCATCCGCTCGGCCCTATCATCCTGTTCAGCGAGCGTCGGAATCCCGACTCCCATCGGGGCACCCTTTGGCCGTCAATTAAACACCGATCGGCCATTCGGTCGGTCAGCCACCCTTCTTCGGTCGGCCGATCGGTCTGACCTTCTCTCAAGCATCCGGTCGGCCGATCGGTCCGACCTTCTCTTAAGCGTCCGGTCAATCCATCCTTTTCTGATGGACCACCTGGACCTTTGACTTCCACGTGGCGGTGACTTCCTCGAACGGGAGTCCCCTGTTCTTACCGCCGGATCATTATGGAATACTCAAAATTTTAAATTATCAAATCATATATCTCATACCCATTTTATCCCTTCGTATTTATCTTAATCGATTACTACAGTGTATCAAGCGATTTGGGGTATTATTTATCAGCTCAGTAAAGTCCTGAATTGATTGCTATACTTAGTAATTAATTAAAAAACTTGATTTGTATTCAAGAAATTATTGCTCTTAATATAGTATGTTAAATTTATGTTTGAGGACATGGACATAATCAAAAGAACTAAACGAACACATAGAACCTGATTTCATTTTATTCCGAGCTCTCTAGTCCATAAGCCAATTTCGACCAAAATTGACTGATGGACCTAGAGAGCTCAAAATGATATGGAATTATATTTTATGTATTCGTCTAGTTTTTCGGATTATACCCATTCTCTTAAATATTAATTTTATGTAATATATCGAGAGCAATGATTTTTTGAATAAGAATTATATTTTTTTGAATATATTCATGTTAAAAAAATTGTTTCTCTCAATATGACATATGAAAATAATGTTTGAGGGTTTGGATATAATAAAAAAAATAAACAAACACATATGACTTGGTTTTATATCATTCTGAGTAATGTAGGTCCATCGGTTGGTTTTGACTAATTTCAGTCAAAATTTACTAATGGACTTAGAGAGCTCAGAATAATATGAAACTAGGTTTTGTGTATTTATCTAGTTCAGCTGATTATATTCATGCTCTCAAGTATTAATTTAATCTACTATATTGAGAGTAATAATTTTTTGAATACTAATCAAATTTTTTGGATATATTCATGTTTAATAAATCATTGCACTCAATATAATGTGTCAAATTAATGTTTGAGAGCATAAATATAATCAAGAGAACTAGATGAATGCATAGGGCATAGTTCCATGTCATTCCGAGCTCTCTAGACCCATTAGCCAATTTGGCAAAAAATTATCAAAATCGACTGCTGGACCTAGAGAGCTTGAAATAACATGCATGGAACTAGGTTTTATATGTTCATCTACTTATCTTGATTGTATCCATGATCTCAAACATCAATTTGACATACTATTTTGAGAGCAATAATTTTTTGAACATGAATTTTTTGAACGCATTCGTGTTTAAAACATCGCTTCTCTCAATATGGCATATGGAAATGACGTTTAAGGGCGTGTATATAATTTAGAGAACTAGATGAACATATAAGACCTAGATCTTTGTCATTCCGAGCTCTCTAGGTCCATGAGCCAATTTTGACCAGTTTCAACCAAAACTTAGTCAAAATCGACTGATTAACCTATTATATTTGAAAGGTGTTCTAAGTCAATCACCTTAGATATTGTATATGTATAGTGATCTTAAACTCAATTAATGAAGTCTACAATATAATGTATAGCATGAGAGAAATTATGATTGGATCACAAATAGTGGATATCTCTCCATATGTAATTATGCACGTATTGAAATATTCCCTAGTATGTAAACTAACATATGCTATACTCCTTGGTTTATCCAAGCAGTCAATGCTCATTGGCTTGAAACATTAGGATATTGAAAGTTAATATATGGCTTGAAACATTAGGATATTGAAAGTTAATACATGCCAGGGAAGCTGTAACTCTGCTCATACATTTCAACCAAGTGTTGAATATCATCAGCATTAGGTCTTCTTAAATATTGGACCCCAAACACTTCAATTACACATCGACAAAAGTTGAATAAACATAGGATGACAGTTTTTCAGCAATTCACAGGTACTCATCATAATGATCAACAAGGACGCCATACGCCAATTAACGGATAGCCGCTGTGTATTTTTGAAGTGGTGACAAATCTTTTTTCCTGTTGCATCGGCCTTCCATTGAAAATATTTTGAATGATTTTTCACGGCATCAACTATACAAAGGAATAACTCTTTTTTGCATTTGGAATTGATGTCGAAATATGTTATCAGGATATACCAGATCATCAGAAAAGTAATCCTTGAAAAGACAAGCATGTCTAACCTCATGATCCTGATTCAAATACTTTCTCCTCTGTGTTATATCGGAAGAACTTTGAGTTCTTTGATGTATCATTTGTCGTTGCTTATATAGCTGGAGCATTTTACGGTTCATCTATATCCTCCGCATCTTTCGCCAATTCATTTCTCCAAAATTTATGGAGTATATATAGATCGATCTAGATTTTAAGTCATTTAAAATAAATTAATATATTTTTGTGGTTAAAAGAAATAGAGAGTTGAGGAATAAGAAGTAGAAAGCGAAGATAATAATGAGATGAATGAAAAAAAAGAGAAATTGATCATATATCTATAATTTTTTTAAAATTAAATAAAATAAATTTATTCGTTGAACAACGACTTTTTAGCCGTTGTTGAATGACAAACAACATACAATGGCTAATAAAAATTAGTAGTTGTTTTTTTAATAAATATTTAAAAAATATTTTAATATAAACAAACAAAAAACAAGTTGAAGAAGCGGCTCCGTCCATTAAAATGAAAAATCTCCCTCCACTATAGGAGGAAGGTATTTCCGGCTTGCCAGCTCATAGTGGGAGCTCTAAAAGAGCTCCCACTATGGATGCTCTAACAGTATTATAGCAACAATATATAATATATAGAAGCTACTTAGTAAGTACTATAACATGTAAAAGCTATATATTGACTACTACAATATGTTTAGGATGGATTTTAGGTTTATCATTTAGGATTTATAATGTGTAGACTCTACTCGGAAACTGCTATAATGCGTAGAAGATTTTAGAGTTTAAAATTTAGGGTCTTTAAATGCTATTATTTTAAAATATTATTTATCAATTTAATCAAAATTAATTAAACTTCATGACAGACACTTTAAAATAGTTGTAGAAGTTATTGCTACAATCCTAAATGCTAAAATTTTAAACTCACCCTAAATACGTTATAGAAGATACTAGATAGTTTATACACATTGTTGCAGCTACTGGGTAGCTTGTATATTATGTAAACTCTAAATTTTAAACTCTAAACTGATCCTAAATACGTTGTAGTAGCTATTGTCCAGTTTTACACGTTGTAGCTGCTACCCATAATTGCAACAACAATAGTACGAATCAAGAGGTATTTTTGAGATAAAATCACACGTAGTGGGTTTCCTAATTTACTTCTCTACAAATAGCTGTGGAGCCAGTCGTAAGGGGCACCCGAGATGACTATTTTACTGAAACATTTATTTGATATATTTTTATTTTTTTTTGAAAAAGACACCAATTTAATATTTCTTTTAATTTGATTTAAGATGTCCTTTTTATTTTTTGCTGGAGTTAAAACTCCTCTTTTCTTTATATACCATTTAAAATGACAAATTACCGGACCACGTAGAGAAAGTTAAGAAATATTCAAATTTTAAAATGATGAAATCACATATCTCATATCCATTTTACCCCTCTATATTTATCTTAATAGATTGCTACAGTGTATCAATTGATTCAGGATATTATTCATCAGCATAGTAAGATCTTGAATTGATTGCTACACTATAGCAATTAATTTAAAAAACCTAATTTTTATTCAAAAAATTATTACTTTTAATATATATATAGTGTGTTAAATTGATGTTTGAGGACATGGATATAATCAGAAGAACCAGACAAACACATAAGACCTGATTTCATGTTATTTCGAGCTCTCTAGGTCGATCAATCGATTTAGGCTCAAATTGATTGATGGACCTAGATAGCTCAGAATGATATGGAATTAGGTTCTATGTATTGGGAGATTATTGGTGCAATCGTCCTCGAGTTAGGGTTGACCAGTTTGACTAAGCTCGAGTGGATTCGATCTTGAGTTTCGATGTTTGGACAATATGTGAATAAGAGGTCAAGTAGGTTAAGGTTGACCGAATACTTGATAATATGTGAGAGAGAAGTCAAATAAGTCATGGAGGACCGAATACTTGACTGGAAAGTCCTAACTGAAGGTTATGCAAAGTAAAGTCCTAACTTTAGGGTTAGGCAAGGGCAAAGTCCTAACTCCAGGGTTAGGTAAAGGTAAAATTCTAATTGCAGTTAGGTAAAGGAAAGTCCAAATGGATCAAGAAGGACCGCACATTGGCAAAGAAAAGTCTTAACAGCGATTATACAAAAGAAAGTCCAAGTCATTGGCAAAGGCAAGTCCTAACTGCGATTAGATAAAAGAAAATCCAAGTAGGTCAAGGAGAACCGCAGGTTGGCAAAGGTAAATTCCTAACTGTGGTTAGGAAAAGGGCAATCCAAGTGAGTCAAGGAGGATCATACATTGGCAAAGGAAATTCCTAACTGAAGTTAGGAAAGAGAAAAATCCAAAAGGGTCAAGGAGGACTGCACTTGGTGATCGAAAGTCTAACAGGAAGTTGGTAAATAGAAAGTCCAAGTGGGTCAAACGTTAACTAGACATTTGGCGGTCGTAAGTCCAATAAAGAGTTGACATGAAATGAGGAAGTTCTTCAAATGTCATAACTTTGACTTAGATTTCAAAATGAGATGATCTCATATGCGAAAAGAAGCTCATTTAGATCTCTACACATTTTACTGCTTATCAATCAATTAGGTAATCTATTGGGGGAGGGGGTCAATTGATTAGGTAATCGATTGGTTCATGAAGCACAGTATAGAAAGTGTCTTAATCGATTGGGTAATCAATCAAGATCTTCCCTAATTGATTGGGTAATTAATTGAGAGAGTTCGTGAATGAATAGTGAGCTTCTGAATCAATTAAGTGATCAATTGAAGCTGTGTAATCGATTGGGAGAGTTCGTAAGCGAACAGTGAACTTCTGAATCTATCAGGTGATCGATTGAAACTACATAATCGAATAGGTAATTGATTAGAAGTAAAAAAGAGCCGTTATGAGGTTTGAATGGACGAATCTGACGTGGCAATCGATTGGGAGTAAGGTCAATCGATTGGAAATCCTAGATCACAGACAAAGGTGTTTTTACAAGGATTCAAATCACTTCTTCCCCACTCTTCACTACCAACTCTTAGATGATTCAGGGTAAAGTGTTGCTATACTTCTAAGTCTACAAGAGGCATTTCCAAGCAAGAAGAAAGCAAACAAAGTTCTCATTATATTTATGTTTTCATTTCCTTGTTCTTGTTGTATATTTTTTACTGTGAGCATATATGAGGTTTCTTCACCTCCGAATTATTTTTGAGAATGAGTGATTTTCATGGTAGAGTGCGTGTACTATGTGGATTTTTGGATTAGTCACCTCAAGAAGGTAGTTACCAAGTCAATCCGGGCGTTAGCATTGCTTCGAGTTTTTTCGCTACAACAAATCAACAAGATGAAGCGATTGGAGCTAATCACCCTCCCCCTCTAACTCCCGGAGTATCCTAACAAGTGGTATCAGAGCGAGATCGCTCTTCTTGGACTAATCGCTGAAAGAGCAACGAGCTAGAGGAAGAAGAAGGAGTTGAAGTGAAGCCCTAATTTCAACTGTCAAAGACTCATCATCAAGAAGCTTAACTTTAAATGTATTTTCAAGACGAATTTGGATACGACACTCGGGACCTCCAACATTCGGATTAGAAAGCTTTGATCTTTGGAAATCAAGGGTCAAAAATTACTTTATGATAGAGATAGAGCAATAATTTTCTCTAATGAAGGGCTTTAAAGCTCTAAGAGGCACAAAGAGAAAATGAACCGAGGAGCAAATCAAGAAGTACAAGGCAAATGATAAGGTAATCAAAATTTTGGTTAATTTATTGTCGAGCTCTATTTTATGCAAAAATTGGAGAAGATAAGAATGCAAATGAGTTATGAAGGAAATTGGCCAAGCTCCATGAAGATCCCTCCACTTTGTCAAGTCAAGACAAATCCAAAGAAGTGTTAGAGTGTATACTAAAAGCCTAGCTTTTGGTATAAACATTTATCTAGAAATAAGAATCACATTGGTCAAATGTCTACATTTATGATAAATGTAGTTGTTCAATTAATTTATATTGTAGATGACATGGTGTGTGGTGTCACACACAGAAGATCATGTAATCAGTACCTTATAAATTATAAACAGTAGCTCACGACCATGATGGAAAGGAACAAACCATTGGAAGGTCGTAGTGTAATTAGGTATTAGTTAATCTTGACTATATAATTAAACTAGTACACTCAGAGTGTATTGAGTAGGACCATTTGAGGTCGTTTCTTTTATACTGGCTTTATAAAGAAACAAAGACCTCGGTTATTATGGAAGTGTGTGCTCTTGATCCTAATATAATAACAAGCACATATATTTGATATTTATTTCTTTAATTTATCAATGGGTGAGATTTAGTTCGATAAATCAATAAGCCCGATAAGTTGGGAAATGATATCACTTATAGTGTGTGTTGTTGATTATAGAAGGAAACTGTGTCCTAGTAATCTAGGTTGATAATGTCCCCAAGAGGAGCTCATAAGGATTGTCATGTTAAACCCTGCAGGTGGACTTAGTCCGACATGACGATAAGGTTGAGTGGTACTACTCTTGGACTAAGATATTAATTAAATGAGTTGTCAGTAACTCACTTAATTAGTGGACATTCGACATCTTAAACACAGGGACCCTAAAACATTCATAATAAGAAGGAGCCCAAAATTGTAATTTGGGATTGGTGCGGTAGTTCAATAATAGTTCTCTAGTGGAATGAATTATTATTGATAAAATTAAGTTGTGTGTTCGGGGCGAACACGGGATGCTTAATTTTATCGGGAGACCAAAACCAATTCCTCCTCTCGGTCCCTATCGTAGCTTCTTATTTATAGAGTACTATACTCACCTATACCCACCTTCATACCCATGTTATAGGGGCCGGCCAAGCTAGCTTGTGGATCAAGCTAGGGCCGGCCAAACCATTGGTTCATGGGTGGCCGACCCTAGCTTGAACCCAAGCTTAGGTGGCCGGCCCTATTTAAAAGAATTTTAATTTTAAAATTTTCTTATGTGAAAGATATAATTTATTGAAGAGATTAAAAATTAAAATATCTCTTTTATAAGTCTCTACAAAAGATTAAAGAAAGAGATTAAATCTCTTTCCTTATTTGTAGATTAGAAAGGATATTTTATTTCTCTTCTTTATAAATTATTCACATGTTGAAAAATTAAAATTATAGAAATTTCTTTTTATAAACCAATCATAAAAGGGATAAAATTATTGGAGAAATTTTTATAAAATTTCTGGAGACAAATTAGGAAGTTTTAATTAATTAAAACTCTCCTTGTTTTGTTTTTTTAAAGTGGTCGACCATTGTTTTTAAAAGAAGAAAATTGTTTTAATTAAAATAATTTTTCTTTACATGGCAAAAGAATTAAGGAAATTTTGTAATTAAATTTCCTAATTTGCCTAGGCCAAGGAATATAAAAGAAGAGGTGAGGGTGCCTTCATGGGACAACCTCTATTATTTTTCTCCCTCTTTTCCTTGGTGTGGTGGCCGACCCTTCCCTTTCTCTCTTCTCCTCTTGTTGGCCGAAACCTATCTTCTTGGTGGAGCTTTTGTTTGTGGCCGGATCAAGGAAGGAGAAGAAGGAGAGAAAGCAAGTCTCATCTCTAGCATCCCTTGGAGCATTGGTGGTGGTCGAAATTCTTCATCCTTGAAGAAAATTATTGTGGCCGGCCATCCTCTTCCTTTCTTCCTCTTTTGTGGTGGCCGAAACCTATCTCTTGCTTGGAGTTCTTGTGGTGGTCGGATACTACTTGGAGAAGAAGAAGAAGAAGGAGAGAAAGCTTGTATCCCTTGGAACTTGGTTGGTGTTTTATTCTTCGTCCTTGGTGAAGCTTCTTTCTTTGTGGCCGAACCTAGCTAGGAGGAGAAGAAGGTTGTTGGTGGTTTCTCATCTCGGAAGATTGTTTCCCACACAATGTCCGAGGTTAGCAGAGGAATACGGTAGAAGATCAAGAGGTTTTTCTACAAGGTATAACTAGTAATTTTTCTTTCCGCATCATGCTAGTTATTTATGGAAATAATACCAAATACAAGAGGCTTACGTTCTAGAATTTCGAATATGTTTTTCGATGTTGTGTTCTTTTGTTTTTTCTTTTCCTTGTGATTTGATTGTTCTTTTTGGTTAACCTAAAGTTATTTTAGGAAATTAAATATTAGATTTCTATAAACGGTTTTGTCTAGTCGGTGGTGGTTGCTCCCATATCCAAGAAGGCCGTGTGCCTCGCCACGTCAGTACTGGGAACCAATTATGGAAATTAATATTTAATAGAATTAATAACTTAAGGTGATTTGGGTCGAACGTGTTAAGTTCCGCAGGAGATCCAAGTCAAAACCTAAAAGAACAAATAGATTAAGTTTTGGATCAAACGTGTTAAGTTCCGCAGGCGATCCAAAATTTAATTTAAAAGAACACATGGTAGCTAGGAAAAGGTTCAGACCTTTGTACAAAATTTTTTACAGTGGAACCTCTAGGTTTTCCGAGTAGCAACCAACAATTGGTATCAGAGCTAGGGTTTTGCCTCTGTGTATTTGGTATTAGGTTAATTATGCACATGTCATACATAATTTAGGCAGGTTAATAGTAGGGCGTGCTAACTTTGTGGATGCAGGATCCAACTATTATGGCTTTTAATTATTATGTGTGATTGGACCCTTGGACATGTCAAGGGCATTTATATGTGTGTGCATGATTGTATTAAAATACAGCAGGAGCTGTATTTAGTTTAATTAGGATTTTATTTTTGATCTAGATACATGTACATTCCTTTTATGGAATATAGGATCAAAATGTAAAATTCTATTTATGTCGCGGATCGAATCTTGCAAAGCGTGGAACCTTCTAAGGACCAGAGGCGCAGCGGAACTAGGAGTAAGATGGATGCGACAGCTAGACCCGGTGGCGGTGGCCAAATATGACAGTAGCTTGGGATGACAACACACGGAGGACAACTAGAGATAAAAGCCATAATAGTTGAAAATTAGATTTTCTATTTATTGCTTTTATATTGTGCTATGTGTGCATGTTAGTTTACAAGTTAAGTAGGCTAGCATAGTTAAAATTCCTCATTTATAAATAACTAAGTGGGAGAGGGATTTTTAAGTAAATCCCATGGTCTCCATTACTGGTTTGTAAGTGATGTAAACAAGCTTGCGCGTTGTCTCTGAGTGCCTTCCTCCATAACGGATGAGCTTGTTTGCGGATCACTAGAACAGACTTCCATTTTTGGATGACTATAGGAAGTTAATTAAGAGCGTGTGATCTTCCCCAACGGAAGGGGCATAATCTTATTAATGGACTTAGTGTCAAGTAATGGTATACACTTAGACACATTTAATAGTATCCTCCCCAACGGAGTCACTACTATCACTTGTGTGACCAAAGGGAAACCAACTATTGATTTGTCATAAAACTAGATTGGCAATATAATAAAATTAATAAACCCCTCTTACAAATGTTTGAATTTGTATACGTCCACACTAACGTGGCATACAAGATTCATGGTGTTTGAGGTAATTTTATTTGTCAAAAAGTTATATTGACAAGATAGTCAATGGGTAAAACCCTCCTCTTACAAATGATGAATTTGTATACGTCCACACTAACGTGGCATGCAAAATTCACGGTGTTTGAGGTGTTGGTAAATTTAAATAATATTGTTTGAGGAATCAATGTTATTTTAAATTCAAAGAGTTTTGACCAAATATTTGATCAAAGACAGATCAACTATTAATTTTATTCGTCATAAAGTAAAGTTGACGAGATAATAAAATTAATGAATAAAATCTCCTCTTCGATTTTGTATACACAAAATTCATGGAGTTGATCTTGACCAAATATTTTTGTGATTCTTAGGATGTTTGTCAATCCCTAGTAGTCATACTATAGAAAAAGACTTAGTAGTCCCAATTGTAATGATTGGAAATAGGACTTGGACATTAAGGTAGACTGTCTTCTTAAAACTAAGAACAATTTAGGTGTATTTAATTCATTAGTTGAAACATGTCTAGTGGTGTTATCTACCAGAACCTGGAGTGTAGATACAAGATGCCATTAATCATGTCTGCAATTCATTGCAGGGTTCCAGGAAACCCGACAACTAAATGAAAGGTAAATCATCATCCACATGGGCACTACTGTAAAAGTGGTAGCTGTTGCAGTGGGAGATGTTTATCTTATGATAAGAATAAAATATGGATTTTAAGTAATTGTCTTTACGTACCAAGTTTAGAAAGAACCTGATTTCAGTTTCTAAACTATTATAGATATTGTGTCTATTTTGATAACAAAGTTGTTATAAAAAAAAATAGGAAAGTTATCTATTCTGGTATGATGGTTGACAATTTATAATCCAATAACTCCCACGATGCAACAAATGGAAATTAGTAACACATCTTCTAATTTTAAGAGAAAGCAACCTTCGGAAATGAACCAATTATATCTTTGGCATCTAAAGCTAGGTTATACTTGAGTAGGATTCATTGGTAGCTGATGAACGTTTGGGTTCATTGGTAGTGGAAATCTTTCCAACCTGCGAGTCTTACTTGGAAGAAAAATAACCAAGAAGCTTTTAAGTCCAAGGGGTATGGAGTCAAAGATATGTTGAAATCGGTTCATTCTGATTTGTGTGATCCTATGACTATCCAGACAAGAGGTAGTATTGAATATTTTGTCTAATTTATAGACAACTATTCAAGATACAAATAAATTTACTTAATGTACCGCAAGACTAAGTACTTTGATTAGTTCAAAGAGTACAAGGTTGATGCGGAGGAATAAAGTAAAAAGTCACTATGGAAGATCGTAGTGGCAAGTACCTCTTGAGAGATTTTAGGAGTCACTTATCAGAAGTTGGATTTCAATCCTAACTAACTGCATCTGGTACACCCCAACAGAATGGTGTAGTAGAAAGAAGGTAAAGAACTCTTATGGAATAATTAGATAGATAATGAGTTATTCAGAAAATTACCAAATTTGTTTTAAGGATAAACTCTGAAAATGAAAGTGAACATAGTTCCTTCCAAGTCATAACTCTCTACTCATATAGAATTGTTGAATAGACGTAAGCCTATTTTGAAGCATATTCGGATTCGGGTAATCTAGCACAAGAGAGATAATGATAAGTTGGATAGGAGTTCACTTGTTTGTAAGTTATCCTAGATAAACAAAAGTAGGTTTATAGTCTTAAAAATCAGAAGGTCATTGTTAGCATCAATGGCTGATTTTTAGAAAATGACTATATAATGAACCACGTGCTCATAAGTAAATTTGTTCTTAAGGAAATAATAAAGGACATGTCTAACCTAGTACCAACTGTACAAGATGAGATACCACAAGAAAACTGCAACACGTATCACAAATTGATACACAATTACAGAAAGTGTCTTGTTGTAGTGGGAGGGTTGTTATGCAACCTAAATAGGTTCATGTTTTGGGAGAGTTTTTGGACTCGATCCCTTGAGGACATGAACCTGATCTCCGGTCATATGATGAAGCACTCCAAGATAAAGATGCAGTATCTTGGCAAAGAGTAATGAATAAAAGAATTAGAATATATGTATTCTAATAAAATCTGGAAGCTTGTAGAATCACAAAATGGTGTAAAAGCCGTTGGGTGTAAAAAGGTCTATAATAGGAAAAGAGGGATAGATAGGAAGGTAGTAACTTTCAAAGCAAGGCTTGATGAAAAAGGAAACTTTTTCACTGGTAATCATGCTTAAGTCTATCCGGATTCTTTTATCCATTTGGCAAGAGGATGTCAAGACAGCATTCCTTAATGGAAGTCTTGAAGAAAGCATCCATATAAAGCAGCCAGAAGGGTTCATTGCAAAGGGCTAAGAGCATCTTGTGTGCAAGCTCAATCAGTCTATGGAGTGAGGCAAAGCTTCAAGGTCTTGGAACATCCGGTTTATCAAAGTAATCCAGATCTATGGATTTAGTAACCGGATAAGTCTTATGTATACAAAAGGTGTGATGGAAGCGTGGTGGTATTTCTTGTACTATACGTATATAACATTTTTGGTAGTTGGAAACAATATCAAAATGTTGTCAGAAGTAAGGGTATGGTTGTCCAAACAATTCGATATAAAGGACTTGGGAGAATGTATATATTCTTGAGATCAAAGTAATAAGGGATCGTAAGAAAAAAATATATTTTACTTATCTCAAGCTTGATACATCAGAAAAATCCTTGCTCATTTTAAGCATGCAAAACTCCTAGAAAGGTTTCTTACCTTTTAAGCATGGAGTGTCTTTATCTAAAGAGATGTCTCCGATGACATCAAAGGAGATTGAGGACATGTAGGCAGTTCTTTATGCTTCGGCAGTTAGACAACCTAATGTATGCTATGCACGAGATCAGAAATCTATTTTGCCAAGGGCATAGTTAGCAGATATCAAAGTAACCCTAGACAAGGATATTGGACTGCAGTAAAGCATATATTAAAGTACCTTAGAGGAACTAGAGATTATATGCTAGCTTACAAGGCAGTTAATTTGGTCCCTGTTGGTTGCATGGATTTTGACTTCCAATCGGATAGGGACAATAATAAGTCAACCTCGGGGTTTTGTGTTTACTTTAGGAGGTAAAGTCATAACTATGAAAGAGTGATAAGCATAGGTGTTTTTCTGGACTCCACCATAGAAGCTTAGTATATGGCAAGCCTCTGAGGTAGTCATTAAAAGCTGTATGACTCAATAACCTCAAGATAGACTTAGATATGATTTCTGGTTTGTCCAAAGATTATTACAATAATGTTGGTGCAGTAGCAAACTCGAAGAAACCATAAGTCTATAAGGCAAGTAAACACAATAGAGCGCAAGTACCACCTAATACGAGAAATCGTATAAACGAGGAAAAGTTGTTGCCGCCTAGATTGCATCAGGTGATGACCTATTGATCCTTCCACTGAGGTCCTTAAGGCAAGAGCTTTTGATGGGCATGTTGAAGGATTAGGAATCAGATGTATGGCAACAGATATAGCAGCTTAGTCTTTTAGTATAAGTGGGAGATTGTTAGAGTGTATACTAAAAGCCTAGCTTTTGGTATAAACATTTATCTAGAAATAAGAATCACATTGGTCAAATGTCTACATTTATGATAAATGTAGTTGTTCAATTAATTTATATTGTAGATGACATGGTGTGTGGTGTCACACACAGAAGATCATGTTATCAGTACCTTATAAATTATAAACAGTAGCTCACGACCATGATGGAAAGGAACAAACCATTGGACGGTCGTAGTGTAATTAGGTATTAGTTAATCTTGACTATATAATTACACTAGTACACTCAGAGTGTATTGAGTAGGACCATTTGAGGTCGTTTCTTTTATACTGGCTTTATAAAGAAACAAAGACCTCGGTTATTATGGAAGTGTGTGCTCTTGATCCTAATATAATAACAAGCACATATATTTGATATTTATTTCTTTAATTTATCAATGGGTGAGATTTAGTTCGATAAATCAATAAGCCCGATAAGTTGGGAAATGATATCACTTATAGTGTGTGTTGTTGATTATAGAAGAAAACTGTGTCCTAGAGATACTAGGTTGATAATGTCCTCAAGAGGAGCTCATAAGGATTGTCATGTTAAACCCTGCAGGTGGACTTAGTCCGACATGATAATAAGGTTGAGTGGTACTACTCTTGGACTTAGATATTAATTAAATGAGTTGTCAGTAACTCACTTAATTAGTGGACATTCGATATCTTAAACACAGGGAGACTAACACACTCATAATAAGAAGGAGCCCAAAATGTAATTTGGGATTGGTGCGGTAGTTCAATAATAGTTCTCTAGTGGAATGAATTATTATTGATAAAATTAAGTTGTGTGTTCGGGGCGAACACGGGATGCTTAATTTTATCGGGAGACCAAAACCAATTCCTCCTCTCGGTCCCTATCGTAGCCTCTTATTTATAGAGTACTATACCCACCTATACCCACCTTCATACCCATGGTGTAGGGGCCGGCCAAGCTAGCTTGTGGATCAAGCTAGGGCCGGCCAAACCATTGGTTCATGGGTGGCCGGCCCTAGCTTGAACCCAAGCTTAGGTGGCCGACCCTATTTAATTTAAAAAGAATTTTAATTTTAAAATTTTCTTATGTGAAAGATATAATTTATTGAAGAGATTAAAAATTAAAATATCTCTTTTATAAGTCTCTATAAAAGATTAAAGAAAGAGATTAAATCTCTTTCCTTATTTGTAGATTAGAAAGGATATTTTATTTCTCTTCTTTATAAATTATTCACATGTTGAAAAATTAAAATTATAGAAATTTCTTTTTATAAACCAATCATAAAAGGGATAAAAATTATTGGAGAAATTTTTTATAAAATTTCTGGAGACAAATTAGGAAGTTTTAATTAATTAAAACTCTCCTTGTTTTGTTTTTTTAAAGTGGTCGGCCATTGTTTTTAAAAGAAGAAAATTGTTTTAATTAAAATAATTTTTCTTTACATGGCAAACGAATTAAGGAAATTTTGTAATTAAATTTCCTAATTTGCCTAGGCCAAGGAATATAAAAGAAGAGGTGAGGGTGCCTTCATGGGACAACCTCTATTATTTTTCTCCCTCTTTTCCTTGGTGTGGTGGCCGACCCTTCCCTTTCTCTCTTCTCCTCTTGTTGGCCGAAACCTATCTTCTTGGTGGAGCTTTTGTTTGTGGCCGGATCAAGGAAGGAGAAGAAGGAGAGAAAGCAAGTCTCATCTCTAGCATCCCTTGGAGCATTGGTGGTGGCCGAAATTCTTCATCCTTGAAGAAAATTATTGTGGCCGGCCATCCTCTTCCTTTCTTCCTCTTTTGTGGTGGCTGAAACCTATCTCTTGCTTGGAGTTCTTGTGGTGGCCGGATACTACTTGGAGAAGAAGAAGAAGAAGGAGAGAAAGCTTGTATCCCTTGGAACTTGGTTGGTGTTTTATTCTTCATCCTTGGTGAAGCTTCTTTCTTTGTGGCCGAACCTAGCTAGGAGGAGAAGAAGGTGGTTGGTGGTTTCTCATCTCGGAAGATTGTTGCCCACACAACGTCCGAGGTTAGAAGAGGAATACGGTAGAAGATCAAGAGGTTTTTCTATAAGGTATAACTAGTAATTTTTCTTTCCGCATCATGCTAGTTATTTATGGAAATAATACCAAATACAAGAGGCTTACGTTCTAGAATTTCGAATATGTTTTTCGATGTTGTGTTCTTTTGTTTTTTCTTTTCCTTGTGATTTGATTGTTCTTTTTGGTTAACCTAAAGTTATTTTAGGAAATTAAATATTAGATTTCTATAAACGGTTTTGTCTAGTCGGTGGTGGTTGCTCCCATATCCAAGAAGGCCGTGTGCCTTGCCACGTCAGTACTGGGAACCAATTATGGAAATTAATATTTAATGAAATTAATAACTTAAGGTGATTTGGGTCGAACGTGTTAAGTTTCGCAGGAGATCCAAGTCAAAACCTAAAAGAACAAATAGATTAAGTTTTGGATCAAACGTGTTAAGTTCCGCAGGCGATCCAAAATTTAATTTAAAAGAACACATGGTAGCTAGGAAAAGGTTCAGACCTTTGTACAAAATTTTTGTACAGTGGAACCTCTAGGTTTTCCGAGTAGCAACCAACAAGAAGGTGACTCATTGGATCAAGAGGAAAAGGATTCGGAAGTTGAAAGATGATCAACATCCGAAGAAGAAATTCAAGAAGCATCCATCTTAAGTATTGAGGGGGAGCATAGATCATTGATGTCAGAATAAGAAAAAACATCATCATCATCCGAAGTCAATGAGGAAGAATAAAGTGCTACCTCTACAATCATAACTTATGAAAGTATATCAACTTCAAATTACAAAAATAAAAATCACAGTATATGCTTTGAGTGTAGGGAGAATAGACGCTATAAGAGTAAGTATCCAAAATTGGCCAAGGAGAAGATTCAAATGGCTCTCAAGATGGAGAATCCAAAAGAGGTCAGTCCCGTGATACGAAAAGGCAAGAAGCACATTGTGTATTTTTCTTGCAATCAAAGAGGATATTATTAGAACCAACATCTAAAGGGGAGAAATCCGACCAAGAAAAAAGGAGGAAGCTCAATTCAAGGGGGAGTATCAAAGAACAAAGTTAAGATACCATTAGTTAATGGTATTTATTTAAATAATGATAAAAAACATGTTAGATCTAATCTTTCATATGTCTACCAAAGTCCCCGGGGCTATGGTGTCGCGGTAGGATATCCAAGTTGTCACTCAGGTACCCGCGGTTCGAACCCCAGCTATGGTGTATTTACAGAAATTTTTCCTTCAAATGGGGGATGTAGTCAATGAAGCTTCTGGACTTGGTTCCATGTTATTCCAAGGTTTCTAGGTTCGTCATCTAATTTTGACCAAAATTGGTCAAAATTGATTGTTGGACCTAGAGAGTTCGGAATAACATGATAAAACTAGGTCCTATGTATTTATCTAGTTTCTTGATTATATCCGTGATCTCAAACTTCAATTTGACACACTATACTGAGAACAGTGATTTTTTGAACATGAATTTTTTTTGAATACATTTTTGTTAAAAATATTGCTTCTCTCAATATGACATATGGAAATGACATTTGAGGGCGTGCATATAATCCAAAGAACTAGATGAACACATAAGACCTGTATCTTTGTCATTCTAAGCTTTCTAGGTCCACGAGTCAGCTTTGGCCAAAACCTAGTCAAAATCGACTAATGGACTTATTATATTTGAGAGGTGTCCTAAGGAAATCGCCTTAGATATCATATTAAGTATTAGATAAATAAAATTTCATATTTGAGTGTGCATTCTATATGTATATGATATTGATCTTAAACTCACTTAATGAAGTCCACAATATAATGCACAGCATGAGAGAAATTATGATTGGATCACAATTAGTGAGTATCTTTCTAGGTGTAATTATGTACGCATTGAAATATTCCCTAGTCAATGAATTAATGAGGTTGGACATCATCAATCTATAAACTAATATGTGTTATGCTCCTTGGTTTATCTAAGCAGTCAGTGCTCACTGGCTAAAACATTAGAATGCTGAAAGTTAATATATGGATATTGGTTAAGGGTAACTAGTTCATTGAATGTGACATGCTATGAGACCTCATGTGGTTTTATACATATCGATGAAGATCTCATTGTAGCTCAAGTGTAAGTTTCCTTAGACTTGAGGTATTCAAGTCATCTTGGTCATGGAGATTTAGATCTTGACATTTTAGCAAACATCTCCTAGGAGGTATTAGTTTGGGATGATTGAATATAAGTCAATATACCCGATGGTGTTTGAGTAGCTCATAGAGAATTCACCACTATTTTTATATGGAGGCGTATACCCTATGACCTCTTGTTAGGATTATTACTCATAAGTCTTTGGCTAAAGCATTATATGTCAAGATGATGGTCTTCTTAGATATGTGTTTGAGTAATTTGAATCCACAAAATAAGGAACTACTACTTGGATTAGGTGTGATATAGTTAGTCTAGTAGGGCCTAATACATAGACCATGTCCTAAACCAAGTAGGTATAAGATGAGTGAAAGGAATAGATACACTGATAATCGTAGCTGCTAAAGGGTTCAGATTTAGTTCTAAAATGAACTATGATTTTTTGATTAATTGGGGATCATGATGTACTACTAGGTGCTACTCATGATCGATTCATAATTAATGATTAATTATGAACAGTTAACATAAATCAAGAACATATTAGGTCACACATACTATGAGTATATCTGAAATACTTAAAATAAGTTTGAGAATTGAATTCTCAGATTGAGAGAGACTAAATCTGGTAGCATCAAACGAGACTCAAATATGAAAGGTATTTGTTAGAACAGAAACGATGGTGGACTACACCTTTTGTAAGCAAAGTTGGATTCCTTTTGGTTTAGTTATGAACCAAAATTGGTTTGGTTTAATAATGAACAAAAGTGGGTTGGTTTTAAACTAAGCTTAATGATAGCGGATTGGGTTTCTATTGGTTTTTGGGTTTAGAGAGATGACCTGCTCCCCAAGTCATTTAGAAGAGATGTATAAATACCCTTCCATGAGGAGAAGAAATTTTTTTATTCATTGGGAAAAAAAAACCTAAATTTTTTTTAGGGCTTTCTTTCCCTCCTCTCTGTAGGACCATAAATGCGCTAGAGGGGAGATGAATAGTAAATTTGAAAATCGAGAGCGAATTATGCAGCGGAAGAATAAAAGAGAGAAGCTAGAAGAAGAAAGACAATCACATGTTAACACAAGTAGTTTTACTTGATTCGGAGTCTTCAATGACTCCTACTCCAAGGCCCGCACTCATCGAGTGCTTTCATCGGGCAATCGACTAATAGCTCGAATGATTACAAAAGTTAAGTACAAGAACTAAAAATAATGTTACCGACAATAGAGAAAATTAGAAGATCTTAATCGACGGTTGTCGGAGGAGCTTCACAGCATCGTAGGGGCTTTTTCGGAGCACTATGCAAGAGTGAAAGTCGTAGCCATTGTTGTTCTGAAGTTGCTAGTCGAAGGCCCTTATATGGGCCTATTCCAGGAGCCTGGAACCCCTCCGAGTGTCTGGACCATGCTGATGTGGCTCGGCCAGTCAACGTGCTCCAACTCAACTCCTAGATAAGTTTCCTGTTCTGGGTGCTTGGACCAACTCTGGGTGCTCGAACCACTCGGGTGTCTGCGACACCCACCCAGGCGACCTAGTCTGAGCACCTGGATCCCTTCTTAGAGCCCAGACTCCCATTTTCTTCAGCAACTTCTTCCCTGTAAAAAAGGGTTAGTCTAGGCAATAGAAATATATTTACCCTACAAAATAGAGTTAGCACAACACAATAAAATAGTAGTAATTAGATCTTGTCTCCTCGAGACTAGGATCTAGTCAACGTCTCAGCATAGGTTTCCCAAATGGACCTAAGCTGGATTGATGCCTACAGTTCCCTCAACAAGGAACACGCCCTCGCTGGATCTCTCCTCTAGTTGCTTACCTCCACTTACCAACTACAGTCACTTGACTTGTCTTTGACTCACCAGGTCTTCCCACCAGTTGTCAGGTTCGCAGACTCAACTGGACTTCGGCTGGTTGTTAGGTCTCGTGGACCCAACCAAACTTCCTGCTAGATATCGGGTCCCGTGGACCTATCTGGACTTCCCACTAGCTATCAAGTCCCACTGACCTAACTGGATTTTAGTCTAGTATCAGGTCCTTCAAACCAGTCAACTCCTATACACTTGGTAGAAAGGTTAAACAAACAACATATCTAACTTTAACCTATTTGTTATAATCAAAACCAAATTATTAGTGCAACATGCACGAACTCCTCTTCCCTTCTCTTGTCACCAAGCCGTCGGCAACCTACACAACCATCGATGCCTCCCGACTGGCCCGACCTCCCCTGCTGTCTCCTACCCACATCCAAGCTACCAGAAAGTAGCAAATCTGGTCGAACAACAACAAGGTGTTGTTGTCCCTTTGTCGTCAGTAGTTTCCAGCTTTCCATCAGCCTCACAATCGTCGGCAACAACCCCTTGGCTACAGGATGCAACCCCTTGGCCGCTGGCAGCAACCACGTGGTCGTCGGACACCAAGCCAAGGTTTCTGCCCCTCCTCCTTGGTGCCAACCAAATGGTTGGCTAGAACTCGCTTTGTACCATCGGGTTGCCCTTGCTATCGGGCACAAAGTCGAGTGGGAGGTTCCTCTCTTGAATCATGTTATCTCTTCGTTTGGATAGTACCGAATTGAAGACAAAAACTTGTGGCTTAATGAAGTCGTCTCGAAGATATCTCAGCGTGAATATCGATAGAGGCAAACTTTGTTAGGTTTGCTAGCTGATGTCGTTTCCTCTACACATCATCCAGTAGGTATAATTTCATTATGAAGTTTTGTTCTACGGCTATATCTGTGCATGTGTATATCCTGTATGTGTGTAAATACGTGTGTTGTAATAATTTAGGAAATTATTATACTTTTGCCGCTTATTACGAAACAAAAAATTTTAAATGCACATAGAAACACCTAACAAGACCTAGAGAGCTCAGAATGACATAAAATTAGGTTATATATGTTCGTTTAGTTCTCCTGATTATATTCATGTATTTAAATATTAATTTGACCTACTATATTAAGAATAGTAGTTTTTTAAATACAAATTAGATTTTCCAAATACATTCATATTTAAAAAAAATCACTACTTTTAATATATTGTGTCAAATTGATATTTGATAGTATATATATAATCAAGAAAACTAGATGAACACATAGAGGCTGAAATTAATTGATGGACTTAAAGAGATTGAAATGACATGATATCAAATTATATGTATTTGTTTAGTTCTTCTGATTATATTTATACTTTTAAATATAAATTTAATTTTTAAAAAGTTAATGTTTTAAATATAATTAATATTTTAAAATTTATGTTTAGTATATAAAATTATTTTTAATCATAGATAACAATCAATTCATAGAATAATAAATGGGATAAAGTAGATATGATTTGATAATTTTATATTTTGAATTCGTGACTGCGATATTCAGAAATTTCATCGTTTGGTAATTTGCTGGCATTCTTCGGTAAACGGTGAACAGTTGCCGAAAGAGAGGAGCGTGATGTAGTGGGGAATGGTGGCCGAGCAAAGGTCTGTCATCCGTCATGTCACCATAAAAGTCTAAGGTTGGAAGGACGCAATGAACAATTTGATTTGTCCTTTAGTTAGCTCAAGTCGCATTTTCTATTACTTTTGTTGCCTGCCATTCTTAATTAATCTCACTTTACCTAGATGTTCATAATAAAATTTACCATTGGCATTAATGCTCACCACGTTTAACAATGATGAAGAATATAGGTCATTGTGATGCCATTAGACCTTACTACTGTTCTGAATTGATCATTCGACGATTTAGAATGATCAGTTTGATGATTTTTGACCGATCGATTCTTAATTTTAATGATCTAAGATAATTATGATTTATAATTTGGAATCGTCGATTCATAATTTGATTCACGGAATCTTCAACTTCATCATATAAAAGTTATATTTCTTAAATTCTTTTCTCAGCTTTGGTCAAATTGTCTAGTAATACTTGGACTTCCAATGAATCGGGAGACAAAGTTGATCGTCGTTCATCTAATATGTTACCGCTGGCACTGAACCTCTGCTCCACAGTAACAGTTGGCATAGGACAAACTAAAATTTCTTTGACGATCACCGAGAGGAAGGGAAAACTTTGAGCATTCTGTGACTATCACTTTAAGATATCGAAAGTTTCTCTAGGTGCTTCATTAAAATAAAAAAAAAAATCGTAAAATAATTCTCAAATTCATGTATGGAACTTGAGGATCCTCGTGAACGTTTTGTCCGTTCTTTTAATAAAAGTTGTGCTTTTGTAAATTTTAAATTGCTACTAGTAGTTTGTTGTATTTCAGAAATATTAATTTATGTTTCATATTTTATATAATATTGATTATAAATATCATATAAATAAATTCTAACATTATATATAATATTAATTAGATCAGGAGAAAAAGAATCTTTAATTAGAATTAAAGCATTATAATATAAAGTTAATATTTTTGTAAAACTTCTAATTTAAATCTAGAATCTAAAACAAATACAATTAAATAAATTTCAATTTAGTTTTCATAACTAAGATGCAAGAAGCTAAAGATTCATTATTAATATGTTCATTTAAAGTTAATACTATATTAGAAAAAAAATTTAACACTAATTGAGCAGTGAGATAATAAACACCGAAAAGTTGTTCAATTGCATCATTAAATACTTTTAAAATTTCACAATACTACTACAAATATTCCATTGTTGTGAAAATAAATATATATTAGTATTAGTATTTTGTGTAAAAAAATGAACATAATAATTCTTTATATTGAAATGAATCTTGTAATAATTGGTATGTTGAATTCTAACGTGATCGTACATCACGTGAAAAGTTTTTATGTCTCATTCCATTAGTTTTACAAAACCTACCCCATTATTTCTGTTGGTGCAATTTGCACTAATGAACTAATTTATGTTTTGATGAATGACAAGGGGTCTAAAATTAGAGTGTTTTGTTGTCTAATCTTTCTACTAAGTGTGCAGGAGTTGACTAGTCTGAAGGACCTGACACCAGGCTGAAATCCAGCTAGGTCTGCCGGATCCGATAACTGGTGGGAAGTCTAGATAGGTCCACGGGACCGATATTTGGCAAGAAGACTGGTTCGGTCCGGGAGACCTGACAACCGGCTGAAGTCCAGTTGGGTCTGTGGACTTGACTACTGACAAGAAGACCTGGTGGGTCAAAGACAAGTCAAATAACTACAAGTGGTAAGTGAAGATAAGCAACTAGAAGAGAGATCTAGTGAGGACGCGTTCCCCGTTAAGGGAACTGTAGGCGTCAATCCAACTTAGGTTCATTTGATAAACCTAAGCTGAGACCTTGACTAGATCCTGGTCTCGGAGAGACAGAATCCAATTACTACTCATCTTTCATTATATTATGGTAACTCTGTTTTGCAGGGTAAATATGTTTTTTATTGCCTGACTAACCTTTTATTGCAGGGAGAGACTGCAGAAGAAAAGGAGTCCGGGCGCCCTGAGCAGTCGCACCTAGGCGGGTGCTGCGAGCAGCCAGGCGGTTCGGGTGCTCGAAGTCGATCCAGGCGCCCGAACTCGAAAAAATATTCACAAGCTAATGTGGAGCGCGTCGATTGGCTGAGCCACTTGGTCCAGACGCCCGGAGTGGTTCCAGGCACCTGGAATGGACCTATTTAAAGGCCTTCGACCACGAGCTTCAGAACAACAACTACAACAATTTTCTCTCTTATGTGTGACTCCATAAAAGCTCTGATGACATCAAAAGGCTGCTCCGAAGTTCGAAGAATGAAGAATCTTTCGGATTTCCTTTCTGTGTTGGTAACATTATTCTTTTCAATTCTTGTAACATTTTTTACAAACTGATAGTGGATTGTCCAACGAAAGCACTCGATGAGTGTGGGCCTTGGAATAGGAGTGGTCGAAGGCTCCAAACCAAGTAAAATCAACATGTGTTAGTATTATCTTTTTGCTTCTGCTTTTCTGCTGCGTACTTTAATTCGCTATTGATTTTTGATGATCATTATTCACCCCTTTCCCCTCTAGTGTCTTTTTGATCCTACAAGTAGTAACAGAGCGGGTACCGCTCTAAATTGGTACAACCACCAATCAGGCAAGGGGTGATTTTTTTTCTTTCCTCTCTCTTTTGGTTTTTGAGTTTTTTTCGATATAATCCAAACTAGTACAATTACCTTTTTGGTTAAATTTTTTTTCCGTTGTAAACTATAGGATCGTTGGGCCGGCTAGGAGGGGGTTGTTGGATATCCTGCTAACACAAAAAGAAAAACAAACCCTCCTCGAACTCTTTAAGCTAACACTTGCATAAATCAACTAAGCAGTAAATTAAAAGCATCAAGAAAAAGCGAGGCAAAAGTATTTACTTGGTTACAACCGATGTGGTTGTTAATCCAAGGAAGATTAAGCTCAATAAAAATCTCCTTCAGGCGGAGAAGCCTCGTACAGCAATGTAGCGCAGAAAACAGAAGCTTAGACTAAAAGAGAGCGTGCAAGCACTGGATTTACAATCAGTGAGTTCATCCAAAAGCTTCTGGACCAAGGCTATATTTATAGCCTTGGTCGGGGCGCCTGGAAGGGTTCCGGGCGCCCTAGGGGGGATAAAACTTATCCCCCAACGTTCAGATCGAGTCAAAACTCGATCTGGTCAATTTCACTGCTCAGGGCGCCCCGGAGGGTTCCGGGCGCCCCGGAGCCCAAAGTCAATAGTTGTTGACTTTTTTGTCCGGGACTTCTTCTCTGGTTCAGTCCCGCCTCGGTCCGGTTCTTCTCCTCCGGATCCGCTCGCTTGGGTGATCTCTGCCATCCGGAAAAGTGCTCACCCGAACCAAACTTCCGGTCTTCTCGAGCAGCCTTCCGCTTCGGCTTCTCGTCCCTCGGAATCGCTGCGTGTTTCCTTCTCGTCCACCAGCGTACTCATCCGCAGTCTTCGTCCCTCGGTCGCACCGCGTGCCGACCTTCTTGCTAGCTGCGTCTCTTGCTCCCCGAGCAATCTTCCGCTCTAGCTTTCGTCCCTCGGAACCACCGCACGCTTCCTTCTCGTCCACCGGGGTACTCTTCCGCAGCGCCTCGTCCCTCGGACGCACTGCATGCCGTCCTTCTCGCTAGCTGCGTCTTCCGCTCGAGTACCTGTGCTCCTAAGCTCCTACACACTTAGACACAAGGTTAAAACAACGCAGGACCTAACTTAACTTGTTGATCACACCAAAACAACCTTGGGGTTCCAACAATCTCCCCCTTTTTGGTGTGATCAACCCAAGTTAAGCTAGGGTTAAAAATAGACATAGAATAAAAATAATTTATTGCAATAACATGCAACATGATAGAAAAAATTGAATTTAAAAAAACTTCAAATTTTAATTTTCAATTTTCTACCTCCCCCTAGACTTATACTTTCCCTTCTCCCCCTTTGATCACAATAAAAATGGGGTTTCAAGAAAAACAATCTAAGGGTTTGACACTTAGAAAAATTATAGAAATCTATTTCAATGTTTTTCGGAGAAAAAATATTTCTAAGTAAAAGAATTTTTTTTTTCTAAGTTTTCACCAAAAATAAATCTTTCTAAGCCCAAAAATTTATGCAAGAAAATTTAAGAAAATTGATAGCATTAAAAAAAATTTCTATGCATTTACTTATTTATTTTATATTGATACTTATATCAGCAAGTTTTAAATTTCCATTTCAATTTTTCATAACTTCTCAAATTACACTTTTTCAAATTTAAAGCAACAAATATTAAACATGCTAAAATTTGTATCATGTTAATTTTTTGAATTTCTATTTCACAGAAATATCTCAACAGCATATATTTTAACTTGATAAAATTTTTTGACAATATAAAAAGTTCTTTTGGAAATGTGCAAAATTCGTTCGAAAGAATATTTTTTAATTTGCAAGAATTTGACAAAAATTCTGACTTGCAAAAATCTTTTAACTCATAATCATTTAATAATATTTTAGTTTTTAATTCGCAAAACTCTTTCGAGAAAGTAATTTGTAATTCGAAGAAATATTCGAAGAAATATTCGAAGAATGTTTTCGACAATATTTCTAATTTGCATAATGTTTTCGAAACAATGTTTTGCAATTCACAAAAGTCTTTTGATAGAATTTCTAACTTGCAACATTCTTTTGTCAAAGTATTTTGTAATTTGCAAATTTCTTTTGATAATATTTCTAATTTGCAAGACAAATTTGACAATTGATTTTCTAATTCAAAAAACTTTTTCGGTAATTCAATTTTTAAATCGCAAAAATCTTCAGGCAATTTTTCTATTGAATTAACCGGTTGTTCAGAGGGTAGAGACCACACCTTACTTACCTCGTTGGCCGTTGGTTCTCCCCCTGTTGAATTAATTTCTTTCGAAGATTCTCCCCCTTCATCAATCTCGGGATGTACTTCGGCTGTTGGGGTTGTCTCGGTAATTTCTTCCATCTCGGATTCTTCTGATGACGGCTCGATGTCTATTGAGGGGACGACTTCAATCGGTTCTTCGTAGAGTTTTAAGAACTTTTCCCAAAGTTCTTTTGCACTGTTGTATTCGCCAACTCTATCAAAGTCTTTGTTTGGTATTGCGGTTAGAATGTGAAACTCTGCCCGACCGTTTGCCATAAACTCGTCGCGTTGCTCTCGTTCCAGAGGCGTATGTCGATCTTTTCTCCGTTTGCTTTCTTTGGTGCTTCATAACCAGATTTCATTATTAAAGAAATACTAATATCACAGTTAAGAAATACCTTCATTTGTTGCTTCCAAGAAGCAAGCTCCCCCTTGAATGCTGGTGGGTAGTCGCTAGCTCCGGCCATCGTTTTGTTGCTTCAGACGGCGGTTAGTCCTTCTGAGGCGTCTCAGCTCTGATACCACTTGTAGGATCGTTGGGCCGGCTAGGAGGGGGTTGTTGGATATCCTGCTAACACAAAAAGAAAAATAAACCCTCCTCGAACTCTTTAAGCTAACACTTGCATAAATCAACTAAGCAGTAAATTAAAAACATAAAGAAAAAGCGAGGCAAAAGTATTTACTTGGTTACAACCGATGTGGTTGTTAATCCAAGGAAGATTAAGCTCAATAAAAATCTCCTTCAGGCGGAGAAGCCTCGTACAACAATGTAGCGCAGAAAACAGAAGCTTAGACTAAAAGAGAGTGTGCAAGCACTGGATTTACAATCAGTGAGTTCATCCAAAAGCTTCTGGACCAAGGCTATATTTATAGCCTTGGTCGGGGCGCCTGGAAGGGTTCCGGGCGCCCTAGGGGGGATAAAACTTATCCCCCAACGTTCAGATCGAGTCAAAACTCGATCTGGTCAATTTCACTGCTCAGGGCGCCCCGAAGGGTTCCGGGCGCCCTGGAGGGCTCCGGGTGCCCCGGAGCCCAAAGTCAACAGTTGTTGACTTTTTTGTCAGGGACTTCTTCTCTGGTTCAGTCCCCCCTCGGTCCGGTTCTTCTCCTCCGGATCCGCTCTCTTGGGTGATCTCTGCCATCCGGAAAAGGGCTCACCCGAACCCAACTTCCGGTCTTCTCGAGCAACCTTCCGCTCCGGCTTCTCGTCCCTCGGAATCGCTGCGTGTTTCCTTCTCGTCCACCAGCGTACTCATCCGTAGTCTTCGGCCCTCGGTCGCACCGCGTGCCGACCTTCTCGCTAGTTGCGTCTCTTGTTCCCCGACCAATCTTCCGCTCCGGCTTTCGTCCCTCGGAACCACCGCACGCTTCCTTCTCGTCCACCGGGGTACTCTTCCGCAGCGCCTCGTCCCTCGGACGTACCGTGTGCCGTCCTTCTTGCTAGCTGCGTCTTCTTCTCGAGTACCTGTGCTCCTAAGCTTCTGCACACTTAGACACAAGGTTAAAATAATGCAGGACCTAACTTAACTTGTTGATCACACCAAAACAACCTTGGGGTTCCAACATAAACTACTCTGACTTGGTGCAATACCAATCGAGTCTTAATATTTTTTTTCTTTCTTCTCCCACACTATTAATTCAAGACCTAGTGTTGGAACTTCTTTTCTTTTTCCTCTTTTGAGTGCAAGGTTAATGGCATAATATGAGGGGTACAGTACTGTACGCCCTCCCCTCTTTAACAGTGACGACTTCCCATATTGGAAGAAATAGATGGAGGTGTACCTGAAGACCGACTTCGACCAATGGTTCAGCATTACCAAAGGATATAAGGCACTCATCGACAATATCAGAATTCCAATAGACCCGGAAAATTGGAATCCAAAAATGAAGAAGAAGGTTCAAATCGACTTCAAGGCTCTCAAGACAATCTAGTGCGGATTAACAAAGGAGAAGCTAAACCGCGTTGGCCTACCCAAAAACGTGAAGGAGCTGTAGAACAAACTCATAAGGACATCCGCAACGGGCTCCATACAATCGACCATCAAATAGAGAACCAAGATTTGATAAGGTATGCTCTAAATGCATTTCCTCGAAATAAATTGTGGACATCCATTGTGGATGCCTACAAAATTTCGAGGAACCTATCTAAATTAAAACTAGATGAATTGTTTTGTGAACTTGAACTCCATGAGCAAACTAACTCAAAGCAGGTCGAGAAAAGTATTGAACTTTTTGCAAGTCCCTCAAAAGAAACTAAACACAAGCACAAACCAGAGCTAGAATCTGAATCTGACTCAAAAGACGAAGAAGAACAACTCATGAACATGGTCAGAAAAATGTTCACAAGAAGAAAGAATAATTTCTCGAAGAAGGACCTACAAAAGGTAATCAAGTCAAATAACACAAAGGCGAAGATCACATGCTATGGGTGTAACAAGAAAAGACACTTCAAACATGAGTGTCCAAAGATGAAAGAAGAGAAACCCAAAACAACTAGAAAGAAGAAGGTACTCAAGGTGACGTGGGATGAATCATCCTCAAAAGAATTAGATGTTGAAGATCAGAAGCATCACAACTACCTTGCAGAAAGCGAGTTGGAGCAAGACGACAAGTCCGAAGACGAATTAAGCCACGAGTCCGCACTCATTTCCAAAGGTTCAAACGAGGTATCTTCTATCTTAACCTCTATTTTTTTTAGAATAATTACATGTTTAAATAAAAATTAATTAAACATGAAAAACAAACTGAATCATTTCTTGAGGAAAATCAACGCCTCAAAGAACAAATTAAAAATAGAAATCCAAATCAAGATGTAACACTTGAGGAGGAAAATACAAATTTACAAAGTGAAATTAATAAACTTAAAAGATAATTAGAAACTTTCACCACTAAATCAAAAAATTTAGATTTAATTCTCAAAACTCAAAAGGCTATATACAATAAGTCCGAGCTCGGATACAAGTCTAGCTCAACAAATAAAACTTTTATATCACTGATAAGTCAAAATAAAAATGTAACTAAAGCTTGGGTTCTGAAAGCGTACCTAACCAAGCAAGTATGACTCAATCAATTCTATGTATCTAAAACTAAAATTCATTATCTAAAATCAAATCCAACTAAACCTATTAACTCAAAACTAAACCAAAATAAACCTTCGAAGCTAAATTTCAAACTTAAGAATAAAATCAAATCAAATAATTTAAACTCAAATAGAGAAAATAAATTTAAATAAAAAAAACTTCAAAGCTAATTTAAATTACCATCAAGTCTTTGACTATAAAATAATCAACATAAATCTAAAACTTAAATCAAAAGGTTTAATAATTCAGGGAGAAGCTCCAAATTAGATGTCACCTCCAAAATAGCATGGGTAAAATTCTTAAAACATAAAGACAAAACATTTAAAATATTTAGCAATTTTTGTAAACAAACTGAAAAATGAAAAAGACACAAAAATCAAAAGAATTAGGAGTGATAATGGTGGACAATTCAAAAACCATAGATTTACTAAATTCTTCTTAGAAAACAGATACCGGCAAGAATTCTCATGTCCAAATATTCCTCAACAAAATGGAATAGTGGAAAGAAAAAATAGAACTCTCCAAGAAGCCACTCGAATAATGCTTAATGAATACCAATTACCAAAATATCTTTGGGCAGAAGCTGTTAGTACAACCTGCTATGTATAAAATAGAATAACAATACATAAAAAATATAATAAAATCCCATTTGAAATTTACTATAATAAATTACTTAATCTAAAATACTTTAAGGTATTTGGGTGTCCTGTTTACATATTAAACACAAGAGAATATTTGGAAAATTTTATCTCAAAAATAGGAAATAGAATCTTTGTAGGGTACTCCCTAAATAGTAGAGGATATAGAGTTTACAATAAAAACACTCTAAGAATTGAGGAAACAACCAATGTAAAATTTGACGAAATTACTAACTCTAAAGAACTTAACTCAACTCAACCTCAATACCAACCAATTGATTTCTCTAGAGTGAGCACTGATTTAGGGGGAGCAAGTGAAAATCCAATAAACAAATATAAAGTTGAACAAAATCAACCACAAGAACAAACACAGCCTAGAACAATAAGAGTCAGCTCAAAACACCTAGTTGAATAAATTATAAGTGACCCAGATCTAAGAGTTTAGAGTACTAGATCATCTTTCAGAAATCTAGGTCAAATATCTTTAATCTCTAAAATTGAACCCAAAACTATAGAAGAATCTCTACTTGACCCAGATAAAAAGGTAATAGAAATAAAATGGGTATTCAGAAATAAACTAAGTGAAAATGGAGAAATTGTTAGAAACAAGACTAGACTAGTAGCTAAAGGGTTTAGTCAAGTAGAGGGACTTGACTATGATGAAACATATGCTCTAGTAGCCAGACTTGAGTGTATTAGAATGCTACTGAGCTATGCAGCCCATAAACGATTCAAGCTTTATCAAATGAATGTTAAATCCACCTTCTTAAATGGACTATTAAAAGAAGAGGTTTATGTAGGTCAACCACCTGAGTTTGAAAGTATAGATCATCCTGACCATGTCTTTAAACTTAAGAAAGTCTTGTAAGGTCTTAAACAATTACCTAAGGCCTGGTATGAATGACTAACCTCCTATCTAATCTCCAAAGGATTCAACCAAGGTCAAATTGATCCAACTCTATTTGTAAAGTCAGTCAAACAAGATATCTTTATAGCCCAAGTATATATAGATGACATAATCTTTGGTTCAACAAACTAAGAATTTTTACAAGAATTTATAACCTTAATGGAATAAGAATTTAAAATGAGCCTAGTAGGTAAACTAACTTTTTAGGATTACAGATTAAACAAACTAATGAAGAAAATTATGTTTACCAACAAAAATACATCAAAGAATTACTTAAAAAATTTGGAATGAAAATTACAAAAGAAATAAAAACATGAATGACAACTAACACAACCTTAGATAGTGACCCAAATGGAAAATCTATAGACCTAAAATACTATAGGAGTATCATAGTCAGTCTTTTATACTTAACTGCAAGTCGACCTGATATCTTGTTTGCAGTTAGTATGTGTGCTAGATACCAAACCTGTGCTAAGGAATCCCACTTAACTAATGTAAAAAGAATTTTTAGATATTTAAAAGGAACACCAAATGTAGGAATTTGGTATCCTAGAACACCTAATTTTGAACTAATAGGCTACTCAGACTCTTATTATGCATGTTGTAAACGAGATCATATATAAAAGTATAAGTGGTGGATGTCAATTACTTGGATCATCACTTGTTAACTGGTTTAGTAGAAAATAACACTGTGTTACTTATCTACTACTGAAGTCGAGTACATAGCAATGAATGAGTGTGTAGTACAACTGTTATGGATAATGCCCACATTAAAAGACTTTAACTTAGAATATAAAAAATGTAAAAATTTGTATTGATAATATTAGTTCAATCAACTTAATCAGAAATCCAGTGCATCATTCAAGAACCAAACATATTGAAATAAAACATCACTTTATTAGAGATCACGTCGCCAAAAGAGACATTAAACTCAACTATGTTGAGTCCAAGTCAAATTTGGTTAACACCTTCACCAAACTATTACTAGAATCCGAATTCAGTAATTTACGAAGACGATTAGGAATGTGCATGATAGACTAGGACTTTTAATATCAAACAAATTTTCAAATGATTTGCAAATTCTAGGAAAAGTATTTACTTATGCTTTCTAAAAATTTCCATTTCACTAGTGTTGTAAAATTATTTTAGCCTTAGTCTAGATCAAATTCATAGAAAGTATAATCTTATAGATCTAGGAAATGAGCATCTCATAAACACACTAGGTCTACCTTAGTTGTGTATTCAAAAATATAGAATGACGTAAGATGCGTAGGCCGCTTACCTGGACTTCAGATGCTGATATTTGTGTATCAACATAAGTCTGGGTGTAAATTAATTTAAAGTACTAAAATACAGTGATCAAGTTAAGCAATCATTCTTAGTAAACAACAAGTTAGATCAAATCTTGCTTAACTTGACTAACTAAGTGAATACTGTTATCCTCTACATAGTTAGTTAGTAACAACGGTTAGATATGTACTAAAGATATTGATAATTAAATGATTATTTTTTAAATAAAGATATCAAATTAAGGGGGATGATTTATTCAGACAATTTAAAAAATCATTTAATTTTTTTTTCACTTTAAACATCTTTCTAACTTTGAAAATTTTCCTTGTTTTTTTAGATAGTACTTTAAAAATTAGTCATAAAAAGTTATTTCTTTAAAAGTACTTTGAATTTTTCTTATAAAATTTTTCTTTGCAATTACTTGGCAAATAATTTCCTAGAAAAGTATTAAAGCATTGAAAATTACTTTTATAATCTCCCTTAGAAAAGTTTTTTTTTAAATCACCTTGAAATTGTTACTTTGGAAATTATTTTGAAATTATTTTTTAAATTTTTTTAATTTGACAATCTTTTTTAGAAAAATATTCTTCAAACTTATTTTGAAAATTTTGACAAATTTAATTAGAAATCTTTGAAAAATCAGATCTTTTTGAAATCATGTACAATTAAAAAGAAATTACATAGAAAATGTAGTTTTTGAAAATATTTTTAAGCCTCTCCCTAAAGACTGAGATATACAACATATGTGCTTACAGTTATATTGTTTGCATTTATGTTTGTTGATACGGTGCATGATAGTGGGGTCAGACAACATACGTGGTCGGAAGTCAAGCCCACGGGGTGGTCAGAAGTCAAGCCCATGAGGTAGTCAAAAGTCAAGCTCACGTGACGGTCAGAAATCAAGCCTACGTGGTGGTCGAAAGTCCGGCCTACGTGGAGGTCAAAAGTCCAGCCTATGTATGGTTCAAAGGGCCAGGTTACAGGATGGTCCTGGTCGGGCACAAGTGGCATTCCGGAGTTAAGCCTACATGTCAAGTAGGAACTCGGAAGTTAAGACTTACAGATCAGGATTTATAGACTTGCGGAACAGGATAGCCAGACCAAAGCATACAGGTTAGGATTTATAGACTTACGGAACAGGATAGTCGGACCAAAGCATACAGGTCAGGATATACAAATCAAGGATTACAGGGCAGGATTTATAGACTCGCGACACAGGATACCCGGACAAGGCATACAGGTCGGGATAGGCAAACTAAGGATGACAGGTCAGGACTTACGGACTTGCGGAACAGAATACATGGACAAAGTGTACAGGTCAGGATATGCAAAACCAAGGATTACAGGTCAAGACTTACGGACTTGCGGCACAGGATACACGGACCAAAGCGTACAGGTCGGGATATGCGAACCAAGGATTACAGGGCAGGACTTGTAGACTTGAGGCACAGGATACACGAACCAAAGCGTACAAGTCAGGATATGCAAACCAAGGATTATAGGGCAGGACTTATAGACTTGTGGCACAGGATACATGGACCAAAGCGCACAGGTCGGGATATGCAAATCAAGAGTTACAGGTCAAGATTTACAGGTACGAAGACCCAGTCTAAGGTTAACATACCAGAGAGAATAGGCACTACGCGAAAATCAAGCCAGAGAATCGTAACAACCTGTTAGAGAATAATCACCACATGTCAGGGAATATGCTAACGGTCTGTGGCTCATTGCCTCTTGATCCCTCCTCAGACCTATAGAAAGATGTCATGTGTCATTCACCGCCAGACAAATCCTGACACCCGACATTCTCTGACATTCGCTAGACTCCAGAAGCATCCACTGCCATATAAAAAGGGAGACTTTGTCTCTACGCAGGTACGCTCACTCATCTTTTCATTCTCGTCTTGTACTTTTCATCCTTTCACTGTGCTTCTGGGAAAAAAGTACCTGACTTGAGCGTCGGAGGGCCTGACTCAGGGACTTTTTCCCTGGTTCTTGGTCTCTAACATAGAGGCGGCTTGTCTGAGTGTGCGCAGAACCCTCGCGTCATCGTCCCCATCACCACCCCTCGTGATCCGCTCGTGGGAACCCTTCCGGTAGGTGCCAGATCAACCAAGCGTCTTGACGACTCTCCGTTAGCACCATCGACAGTGCGGCCAGCCTATGTCTGACTCAGCTTCCGGACGGGATCAAATTTGGCACCGTTTGTGGGACCTACCCAAGGAACGAGGCAGCTTGGAAGAGGAGATGTGGCTCAGCCTGAAGAAAGACAACACCTCCTCAGATACTAGTCTCATTAAGTCCAACCTCCAACATCTCAACTGAAATAGAGCTTCTGTGAAGAGGGGATCAGTGCTGAAGTCCCCCACGTAGGGTGCCACAAGGAGGATTTGCTGCCAGCGAGTAGGCCAGTTGATGTGCGCAAATAGTATGATCATTTACGCATATTTTAGCGCACATTCACGTACTTTATTCATATATATTCGTTGCATGATTGCCTCTTTTATCTTGTATTTATTATATATATTCTTTTGTTCGGATATCTGCTCTTTGTTTGGTTTTGTGTTGACAGGGACGACTTTCAGAGCAAAAACGGCGATTATCTACGCACCGAAACAAGCCAAAGAACACGGTCGTGCAACACACGGTCGTGTGACCAGACAAAATTGAGCAGTGCAACACCGTGCACCCTTGCACGACCGTGCGCCATTGCAGAGGCAGAGCAGTGCACGACTGTGCACCCTTGCACGGTCGTGCGACCATGGCAGAGGCAAAGTAGTGCATGGTCGTGCACCCTTGCACGACCGTGCGCCCATGGCAGAGGCAAAGAAGCACACGGCCGTGCATCATTGCATGGTCATGCCACCCCAGGTCGAGATAAAGGAATGCCCGGTCGTGCATCCTTGCATAGCCGTGCCTCAGGGAACAAAAGCCAGAGACCACACGGTCGTGCCAATCGGCACGGCCATGCAGCTTCACCAGAGGAGAGGATGGGCGTGGTCGTGCCAATCTTGCATGGCCGTGCCACGGGCCATGCGGCGCCCATACCCTAGCTTATAAAGGGTCAAGAAACCTATTTTTGGATCATCTTTGGTTTAGGGACTTCGTCCCTCTCCTGGGGAAAGGGTTTTCTCCTTCGGGGGAAACTCTAGAGCTTCATCTACCGCCGTCCCTTGACGATCCATCCATCTCCGGAGCAAGGAAGCATCACCAAGACATCGGAATCATCAAGCCTCCCTTCTTCCTTTTCTTCTAGGGTTGTAAGTATATTTTTCTTTATGTTCTGGGGTTGTTCTTCCCCCACAATGGAGTAAACCCTCTTCTAGGATTAGGGAGTATTTGTAATACGATGGAGATGCAAAATTATGTAGATTCATCTTGTTTCTATTCAATGACTTGTTAATGATTTTGTTCATATTGATGAGTTGTGTGTGTGAGTGACTATGCATGCTTTGTTGATTGTTGTGGAGGATTGTTGATCATGCAAGGGAATGCCCTAGAGCGTATTGACCAAGGTACCCTCATGACAGGGGTAACCCCTTTCGGACGTCTAAGACGTTCCCTTGAAAGGAGAAATAATCCCTTAGGAATTGTTGCTCTCGTAGAGAGAGTGCTCTAGATCGTATACGCGAGAGGCCCTAGTGACAAGGGTAATCCGTTCACGGACATCTAGGACATTCTCTTGAAAGGAGAAGTAATTCCTCCATAAGGAAGTAGGAACTCGTACCATCTACCTTTATCTTTATTGCTATTTACTAGACATGAACTCCTGTGATCTACCGAGGCGCCCTAGTGACAGGGGCTAACCGTTACAGGATTTCTCAGGGATCGTCTCTATTAGATACTTAGGGATATTGACCAATCTAACTTCTTACAAGAGCATGGACATAGAGGGTAGAAACTAGGCAATTTATGTAGTATCTCCTAGTATTACAATGAAACTGAAATCCTAGAATTCATCTCCCGAAACTCAACTCCCTCCAAGATCAACTCTCTCTCTCCTCTCTCTTCTTCTCAACCTTCTTTCCCTCTCTTTAATCACACTCGGTAGTTCGCAAGAGCCAAAGCCAACTTTCGACCGTCTAGATAACTTATTTTGCAACATCTCTAATGCTTAGTCAACAGTCTCTATGGTTCGACAATCTTATATATTACTGACGACGAAATCGTACACTTGCGGTTACGTAACACCAGTCCACAGCGGAAGGAAAATTAAGGAAAAAGTATTTATCCTTCCAATTAGGTTCAGAGGATGGAATGGGACAAAAGAAGGTGGTCCGGGTATGGCCCTGGAAGTGACACAAGCCCTCACTATGTTGGCAAGGAGTGAAGAAATAATGGAATAGGCGGGCTGACCAGGAGAGTTCGCAAACTTCACACAAGACCACAAACCCACATAGGATTCTTATGGAATTGGGGGTTAATTGGCCCAGTGAGATTCGAAAATATCGACTTACATCTGAAAATAAAGGGTGAATGGGAAAGCGTAGCCCAGCAACAAACTGCTCCTTGTAAAAGGTGGCGTACCCCACTGGAGGGGAGGAAGCCTGGTAGAGAATGTTAGGAATTATGATGTGAAAGTCATCTGGGATTTCGTAAGTGAAATGAAGATCATCTAGATCTACACCCGTGAAGGATGAAACTCCGGGGGATAAATGATGTTAGGAAAAGCCATAGAAAGGAGTCAGGTGCGAGGCAAAGGATAAGAAGGTGAAGTAGGAGGCAAGAGGGAGCAAGAGATCAGGCAGGAACAGCACAGAGCAAACAGAAAGCGAGAGCAGAAGGAGGAAGCAGGCGAAAAAGTTCCATGGGGTAGAGGAGGCGACCTATTTATAGCCGACATTCATAAGGGTATTAAGGTCAAACCACCATCCAGCGGCTCACAATAAAAGCGATTTAAGATATCCAAGCAAAGGGGTTCGTCGGATCATCACAAAAAAGGGAGCCACTGTAGATGGCTCGATGTACGAGGGTCATCATGAGGTTGCCTTGGGAAAGCGCACTACTATAGTACGAAGCGTTTGAGATCTTTGCACGTTTTCTCTCTCTCTCCTTCCTTCGCCCTGGTTTGCCAAAGTTTGGGAGGACGAACCCTGTTAATGAGCCAACTCGGGACCTTAAGCAACCAGAAGCCCAGGTCAGGGACACCAATCGGAATGCCATCATGGGCAAAACAGATATGGGGTTTGGGAATAAGTAAAATAGAGAATTCTCAAGATAGAGATGATCACCAAGGAATTTTCTAAGTTTAAGCAAGTTCAGATAAAAGTAGACCGATGGATTTTCTAAGTTTAAACAACTTCAAATAAAAGCAGATCTGGAATATCTACACATTAAAAGTTTTACATCATGACTGAGGGTCTATAGGAGGTACATCACTCGGGGGAGGAACAGGAAGAGCCAGAAAGTCATCGTCTGCAATAAAGGACGAGAAGGCTTCATCAAGAAGTTATCGCATCAGGCGATCCCTGTCCAAGAAGTCATCTGAGGGGGCAGAGTGAAGAAGTCCTTGTTCAAACAACTGGCGCATAGCACCCACGCCCCCGTAGCAGAGCATCCAATCGATGAGATCGCCTATCTTCTTCTGGAAGAGCGGAGACTTAACGTAGGAAATTTTATAGGCTCTAAGGCGATCATTTTCGCCTGACCTATATTCCACTAGCTCTACCTTTACTTTGTCTCCAGTTGCCAGAGCCAGCGCATTCTCCTACTTAAGGGTAGAAACCTCCGCCTGGACTTTGAGAAGATCTTCCTGAAGAGACTTGATAATAGCCTGGTCCAGATCCCGTTGAGCCTGGAGAGCTTTTTCCCGGTCAACACTTGCAGCCAGGTCTGCTCGGGCAACTCCTAGGTCTTTCTGCAAGGCTTTCTTAGACTCCTGGAGTGCCTTCAGATCTGGTGAGAAAGCGGCCAGCTCTAACTCTTTCTCCTCCAACTCTGTCGCCAATTGACGACGACGCTGACCCTCTGAGTTCAATTTTGAATCACTAGTCTTCAGGGCCGCTTGTCGTTCCTTTATCTTTTCGGACGACACCTGAGCCAGATTCCTAGCTGACCAAGCGGACTCCCATACAGAGTGAAGATAAGAATCCAGAGGGTCATCCGCAGTCAGAGGATAGAGCAGATCGCGGGGAGTGAGGGGAAAATCCAATTCTTGAACCTGAGCCCTCAGTGACTCATTCTCCTTCAGTAGCTTGGCGACAAATTGGGTTAGGCTAAGGCTCGCGGAGCAGGCCTGCCAGGCAAAAAGAGGGAAGTCAAAAATAATGTCAGATAATCAGGTCAGGAAAAGGAAGACTCACCGATATAATGTGTTGCGAAGCCAGATCCAACCCTCCCCAGTAGGAGCCACCCCAGAACTGCTCATTTGCCGACCTCCAGCAGGTGGCTAAGTCTCCGTGCAGTTGAACCTTGCCGCGGATAGAAGTACCACCGGCCTCGGTCGACCCCACTACTGAATCTGATCTAGTTATAGAGGGCAGGTGCCAGGAAGCAGTGCCTTGGTGTGAGCAGATGATGGGGAGGGGGCTGCAGGAGGAACAAATGGGGTTGTGGAACTCCTGGGCTGGTCTCCAGCGGGGAGGCTGACTTGCTCTGGGGCTAAGACCCGGACAGGAGTATGTACAGGGACTTCTGCCACAGGAGAAGGCTCAGGGACAGGGGTTCTAGTTGTTTTGACCCAGACCTTTGGGACTTGGGAGGAAGTCTGCCCTAGAGGAGGAAGCGAAGGGGAAGATTGGACTACCGGAGTGACTCTTTTACGTTTTTGTTGGAGGCGCAGGCGCTTATCTGGAGGCGGAGAAAGATGCCGCTCCTCCGCGATGGGCTCTAGAGCTACAGAGCCAGCTTTCGGGAGGACAACTTCCAGAAGAAGTTGGCTGGAGGACTCTGCTGGCTCCGCTGCTGTTTCCTGGGAGGAAATAGTCAAGGGAACGACGAGGCCTCTTGCGATTTCCTCACCCATAGCCTTCAAAATATTGCTGGGTAGCCTTCTTGATTCACGCGAATAGGCCCAAAATATAGCAGTCTCTGCAAAGCAAAAAGAAAATACCTCAGTTAACGAAGACTAGCAGAAGGAAAAATAAAGTCTTACCGAATGGAGCTCCTATATCTGAGGGGATCGGGCTGAGTCCAAAAAAGTGCAAAAAGCATTCTCGCAGTATTATAGACAGGAGAAGACGGACGCCCTTTATTTTCTCTGAAGATGTATGGCAGACAGGTTGATGCCTGTGCTCTGGTAATTCAAAAGGTGAGGGAAGGCTAGAACGCCAGTTGGTCGGCCAGGATACTAACTCAGGCAGTCTGATGAAGAAGAAGCGAGATTTCTAACCCTTATTGGAGGAGGGCATATCAAGGAAGAACTTACATCAGACCTTGGATTGCACCATGAACACACTAGGCTCGGATCGTTTCAGATAATAGAAGTGGTGGAAGAGTTGTGCGATTAAAGGAATCTGGTATACCCTACAGAGGATGACCATGCCAGAGATAGCACGAATAGCATTGGGAGCAAACTGTGAAAGTGGAATACTAAAATATTCACTCAAGGAAGAGAAAATTGGATGAAGAGGAAAGCGGAGACCTCCCAAGAGCTGGTCCTTAAAGAAAGTTACAAAGTCTTGGGGAGGGGAAGAAGGATGTTCATCCGGTCGGGGAGCTCGCAGTTGATAGTTTTCGGTAAGGTGCAAGTTAGTACTGATCTGGAATAGGTCGCTATCATCCAAGTCTGAAATATAATATGAATACCAGAGTGCCACATTACCTTTAGCCATGAGGGAAATGAGGGAGATGAAGAGGAAAAGAAGCGTTCGCAAGAAACAAACACGGAAGGAAGACTTAGCAGGAAGAGCAAAAAGAAATGGAAGAGTCGAAAGTAGCACGAATGATGAGAAGAAGACGGCGGACAACCTTTAGGGTTTATAAAGTCAAACCCCTAGGAAGCATCGAAAGGAGGGAAGGTATAATAATTTGAGTCGTCGGTTCTAGGGTCACGTGCCAAAAGGCGCTGATCAGCCACAGTGGCAAGAAAGGTTAGTGGGGCACGCATCACTTCCCTATGAAAGGTATTAAAAAGGTATTAATGATGGACGTGACAAGAAAATCATGAAAAGAGATTTTCGTACGACATCATTCCGACGCAGGAAGGCCATACGTCAAAAGGAAACACGGTCATGCAGTTACTTCAGGAAAAACAAATAAAAGTCATACGTCAGGGTTATGAGACCACCTAGAGAAAAAAGAGGGAAAATAAAGAGAAGCAGGAATTTAAATTTGGCTCTCATTAAGATTTTAGAAAACAAATAACTTATCTGATTAAAGTTTGTGTGACCTATTTGCAAGAAATGTCTCGAGTAGCGCACAATTGGCTGGACACCTAAAATGTGACACCAGAGCGGGAATTTTGGGGATAATCCCCAGGCCAGTCTTCAAATATCAAAGTCGATTCCTGGATCAACCCCCAAAGAACTTTTTACCGACCATCCATGTCGAGTCCCAGACTCTCGCCTCAGTGCGAGTTATAAGTGAGCATGCTCTTACACCCAACGACCTTCCAAGTCGGTGTTCCAAGCTCTTGCCTCAGAGCGAGTTAGAAGTGAGCATGCTCTCACGCCCAACGACCTTTCCAGGTCGGTGTCCCAAACTCTTGCCCTAGTGCGAGTTATAAGTGAGCATGCTCTCACGCCCAACGACCTTTCCAGGTCGGTGTCCCAGACTCTCGCCCCAGTGCGAGTTATAAGTGAGCATGCTCTCACGCCCAACGACCTTTCCAGGTCGGTGTCCCAGACTCTCGCCCCAGTGCGAGTTATAAGTGAGCAAGCTCTCACGCCCAACGACCTTTCCAAGTCGGTGTCCCAGACTCTCGCCCCAGTGCGAGTTATAAGTGAGCATGCTCTTACGTCCAACGACCTTTCAAGGTCAGTGTGTTAGACTCTCGCCCCAGTGCGAGTTACAAGTAAGCATGCTCTCACGTCCAACGACCTTTCAAGGTCAGTGTGTTAGACTCTCGCCCCAGTGCGAGTTACAAGTGAGCATGCTCTCACGCCCAACGACCTTCCCAGGTCGGTGTCCCAGACTCTCGCCCCAGTGCGAGTTATAAGTGAGCATGCTCTCACGTCCGACGACCTTTCCAGGTCGGTGTCCCAGACTCTCACCCCAGTGCGAGTTATAAGTGAGCATGCTCTCACGCCCAACGACCTTCCCAGGTCGGTGTCTCAGACTCTCGCCCCAGTGCGAGTTATAAGTGAGCATGCTCTCACGTCTGACGACCTTTCCAGGTCGGTGTCCCAGACTCTCACCCCAGTATGAGTTATAAGTGAGCATGCTCTCATGCCCAACGACCTTTCCAGGTCGGTGTCCCAGACTCTCGCCCCAATGCGAGTTATAAGTGAGCATGCTCTCATTCCCAACGACCTTTCCAGGTCGGTGTCCCAGACTCTCGCCCCAGTGCGAGTTATAAGTGAGCATGCTCTCACGCCCAACGACCTTTCCAGGTCGATGTCCCAGACTCTCACCCCAGTACGAGTTATAAGTGAGCATGCTCTCACGCCCGATGACCTTTCCAGGTCGGTGTCCCAGACTCTCGCCTCAGTGTGAGTTATAGGTGACCATGCTCTCACGCCCAACGACCTTTCCAGGTCGGTGTCCCAGACTCTCGCCGCAGTGAGAGTTATAAGTGAGCATGCTCTCACGCCCAACGACCTTCCAAGTCGGTGTCCCAGACTCTCGCCTCAGTGCGAGTTATAAGTGAGCATGCTCTCACGCCCAACGACCTTCCAGGTCAGTGTCCCAGAGTCTTGCCTCAGTGCAAGTTATAAATGAGCATGCTCTCACACCCAACGACCTTTCCAGGTCGATTTCTCATACTCTCGCCTCTGTCCGAGTTATAAGTGAGCATGCTCTCACGCCCAACGACCTTCCAAGTCGGTGTCCTAGACTCTCACCTCAATGCGAGTTATAAGTGAGCATGCTCTCACGCCCAATGACCTTTCCAGGTCTGAGTCCCAGACTCTCGCCTTAGTGCGAGTTATAAGTGAGCACGCTCTCACGTCTCCAGACTCTCGCCCTAGTGTGAGTTATAAGTGAGCATGCTCTTGTTGGTTGCTACTCGGAAAACCTAATGGTTCCACTGTACAAAAATTTTGTACAAAGGTCAGAACCTTTTCCTAGCTACCATGTGTTCTTTTAAATTAAACTTGGATCGCCTGCGGAACTTAACATGTTTGATCCAAAGTTTAATCTATTTGTTCTTTTAGGGTTAGAATTGGATCTCCTGCGGAACTTAACACGTTCGATCCAAATCACCTAGGTTACTAATTCCATTAAATATTAATTTTCAAAATTGGCTTCCAGGACTGCATGGCCAGGCACATGACCTTCTTGGATATGGGAACAACCACCACCGCCTAGACAAAGCCTTTTAAGGAAAGCTAATATTTAATTTCCTTAAATAACTTTAGGTCAACCGAAAAGAACAATCAAATCATAAGGAAAAGAAAAACAAAAGAACACAACATCGAAAACAAATTCGAAATACTAGAATCGCATGCCTCTTGTATTTGGTATTTTTACAAAGGAATAAAACTAGTATGATGCGGAAATTAAATACTAGTATACCTTTTCTTTTGCAAACAAAAACCTCTAGGTCTTCTACTGTATTCCTCTTCTAACCTCAGACGTTGTGTGGGCAACGATCTTCCGAGATGAGAAACCACCAAAGCACCTTCTTCTCCTCCTTGCAAGGTTTGGCCACACCAAGAGCACCACCAAGGATGAAGAGAAAACACCACCAATGCTCCAAGGGATGCAAGCTTTCTCTCCTTCTTCTCCAAGCTAGAATCTGGCCACCACTTGATCTCCAAGAGGAAAGGAAGTTTCGGCCACAAGGATGGAGAGAAGAGAAAAGGATGAGCCGGCCACACCAAGGAAGAAAAGAGGGAGAAAATAATAGAGGTTGTTCAACTTGAAGGCTCCCAAAACCCCCTCTTTTATAATCCTTAGCTTTGGCAAATAAGGAAATTTAATTACAATAAAATTTCCTTAACTTTCCTTAACATGAATTAATTAAGAAAAATTAAATAAAATTTCCTAATCAACCATGTTATGGCCGGCCACCTCATGGAGAGAAAACAAGATAATTTTCAATCAACAATTAAAATTCCTTATTTGTCTTCAGAAATTTTAAAAAATAAAATTTCCCTTTAAAATCCCTTCATGGTAGATAAAAAGAAATTTCTATAATTTTAATTTTTCAACATGTGAATAATTTACAAAGAAGAAAAATAAAATATCCTTCCAATCTACAAATAAGGAAAGAGATTTAATCTCTTTCTTTAATCTTTTGTAGAACCTTATAAAAGAGATATTTTAATTTTTAATCTCTCCAATAAATTATATCTTTCACATAAGAAAATTTTAAAATTAAAATTATTTTTTAATTTAATAGGGCCGGCCACCTAAGCTTGGGTTCAAGCTAGGGTCGGCCACCCATGAACCAATGGTTTGGCCGGCCCTAGCTTGATCCACAAGCTAGCTTGGCCGGCCCCTACACCATGGGTATGAAGGTGGATATAGGTGGGTATAGTACTCTATAAATAAGAGGCTATGATAGGTACCAAGAGGAGGAATTGGTTTTGGTCTCCCGATAAAATTAAGCATCCCGTGTTCGCCCCGAACACACAACTTAATTTTATCAATAATAATTCATTCCACTAGAGAACTATTATTGAACCACCGCACCAATCCCAAATTACATTTTTGGGCTCCTTCTTATTATGAGTGTGTTAGTCTCCCTGTGTTTAAGATGTCAAATGTCCACTAATTAAGTGAGTTACTGACAACTCATTTAATTGATATCTTAGTCCAAGAATAGTACCACTCAACCTTATCGTCATGTCGGACTAAGTCCACCTGCAGGGTTTAACATGACAATCCTTATGAGCTCTTCTTGGGGACATTATCAACCTAGATCACTAGGACACAGTTTCCTTCTATAATCAACAACACACACTATAAGTGATATCATTTCTCAACTTATCGGGCTTATTGATTCATCAAACTAAATCTCACCCATTGATAAATTAAAGAAATAAATATCAAATATATGTGCTTGTTATTATATTAGGATTAAGAGCACACACTTCCATAATAACTGAGGTCTTTGTTCCTTTATAAAGTCAGTATAAAAAAAACGACCTCTAATGGTTCTACTCAATACACTCTAAGTGTACTAGTATAATTATATAGTTAAGATAAACTAATGCCTAATTACACTACGACCTTCCAATGGTTTGCTCCTTTCCATTTTGATCGTGAGCTACTGTTTATAATTTATAAGGTACTGATAACATTACCTTCTGTATGTGACACCACATACTATGTTATCTACAATATAAAATAATTGAACAACTACAAACAAATGTAGATAATTTGACCAAATGTGATTCTTTATTCAAAATAAATGTTTATAAAAGCTTAGGCTTTCAGTATACACTCTAACAGCTCTCACGCCCAACGACCTTTCCAGGTCGGTGTCCCAGACTCTCGCCTCAGTGCGAGTTATAAGTGAGCATGCTCTCACGCCCAACGACTTTTCCAGGTCGGAGTCCCAGACTCTAGCTTCAATGCGAGTTATAAGTGAGCATGCTCTCACGCCCAACGACCTTTCTAGGTCGGTGTCCCAGACTCTCGCCCCAGTACGAGTTATAAGTGAGCACTCTCTCATGCCCAACGACCTTTCCAGGTCGGTGTCCCAGACTCTCGTCCCAATGCAAGTTATAAGTGAGCATGCTCTCACGTCCAACGATCTTTCCAGGTCGGTGTCCCAGACTCTCGCCCCAATGTGAGTTATAAGTGAGCATGCTCTCACGCCCAACGACCTTCCCAGGTCGGTGTCCCAGACTCTCGCCCCAATGCGAGTTATAAGTGAGCATGCTCTCATGCCCAACGACCTTTCCAGGTCGGTGTCCCAGACTCTCGCCCCAGTGCGAGTTATAAGTGAGCATGCTCTCACGCCCAACGACCTTTCCAGGTCAGTGTCCCAGACTCTCGCCCCAGTGCGAGTTATAAGTGAGCATGCTCTCACTCCCAACGACCTTTCTAGGTCAGTCTCCTAGACTCTCGCCCTAGTGCGAGTTATAAGTGAGCATGCTCTCACGTCTAACGACCTTTCCAGGTCGGTGTCCCAGACTCTCGCCCCAGTGCGAGTTATAAGTGAGCATGCTCTCATGCCCAACAACCTTTCCAGGTCGGTGTCTCAGACTCTCACCCCAGAGCGGGTTATAAGTGAGCATGCTCTCACGCCCATCGACCTTCCAGGTCGGTGTCCCAGACTCTTGTCTCAGTGCGAGTTATAAGTGAGCATGCTCTCACGCCCAATGACCTTTCTAGGTCGGTGTCCCAGACTCTCGCCCCAGTGCGAGTTATAAGTGAGTATGCTCTCACGCCCAACGACCTTCCAAGTCGGTGTCCCCTCTTGCCTCAGTGCGAGTTATAAGTGAGCATACTCTCACACACAACGACCTTTCTAAGTCGGTGTTCCAGACTCTCGCCCAGTGTGAGTTATAAGTGAGCATGCTCTCACACCCAATGACCTTTCCAGGTCAGTGTCCCAGACTCTCGCTCAAGTGTGAGTTATAAGTGAGCATGCTCTCACGCCCAACGACCTTTCCAGGTCCGTGTCCCTGGCTCTCGCCCCAGTGCGAGTTATAAGTGAGCATGCTCTCACGCCTAACGACCGTTCCAAGTCGGTGTCTCAGACTCTCGCCCCAGTGAGAGTTATAAGTGTTGGTTGCTACTCGGAAAACCTATAGGTTCCACTGTACAAAAATTTTGTACAAAGGTCTGAACCTTTTCCTAGCTACCATGTGTTGTTTTAAATTAAATTTTGGATCGTTTGCGGAACTTAACACGTTTGATCCAAAACTTAATCTATTTGTTCTTTTAGGTTTTGACTTGGATCTCCTGCGGAACTTAACACGTTCGACCCAAGTCTCCTTAAGTTATTAATTCCATTAAATATTAATTTCCATAATTGGTTCCCAGTACTGACGTGGCGAGGCACATGGCCTTCTTGGATATGGGAGCAACCACCACCGACTAGACAAAACCTTTTATAGAAATCTAATATTTAATTTCCTAAAATAACTTTAGGTTAACCAAAGAGAACAATCAAATCACAAGGAAAAGAAAAAACAAAAGAACACAATATCGAAAAACATATTCGAAATTCTAGAACGTAAGCCTCTTGTATTTGGTATTATTTCCATAAATAACTAGCATGATGCGGAAAGAAAAATTACTAGTTATACCTTGTAGAAAAACCTCTTGATCTTCTACCGTATTCCTCTTCTAACCTCGGACGTTGTGTGGGCAACGATCTTCCGAGATGAGAAACCACCAAGCACCTTCTTCTCCTCCTAGCTAGGTTCGGCCAAAACAAGAAAGCTTCACCAAGGAAGAAGAAACACACCAACCAAGCTCTAAGAGATGCAAGCTTCCTCTCCTTCTTCTTCTTCTTCTCCAAGTAGTATCCGGCCTCCACAAGAGCTCCAAGCAATAGAAAGTTTCGGCCACCACAAAGAGGAAGAAGAGAAGAGATGATGGCCGGCCACAACACCAAGGAAAGAGGGAGAGAAAATAATAGAGGTTGTATCTCATGAAGGCACCCTCACCCCTTCTTTTATATTCCTTGGTCTAGGCAAATTAGGAAATTTAATTATAATAAAATTTCCTCAATTTCCTTGACATGATTTAATTGAGAAAAATAAAATAAAATTTCCCAAATAAACCTACATTGGCCGGCCACATCATTGGAGAACAAATTGGACAAGTTTCAATCAACAATTAAAACTTCCTAATTTGTTTTCGGAAATTTTAAAAAATAAAATTTCTCTTTAAAAATCTCTTCATGGTTGATAAAAGGAAATTTCTATAATTTTAATTTTATCAACATGTGAATAATTTTAAAGAGAAAATAAAATATCTCACCAATCTACAAATAAGGAAAGAGATCTAATCTCTTTCTTTAATCTTTTGTAGATCTTTTATAAGAGAGATATTTTAATTTAAATTCTCTTTAATAAATTATTTCTTCCACATAATAAAAATTAAAATTAAAATTCCTTTTAATTTATTTTGGCCGGCCCCACTAGCTTGGGTTCAAGCTAGGGTCGGCCACCCAATCTTATACCTAGGCCGGCCCTAGCTTGTTTCCCAAGCTAGCTTGGCTGACCCCTATTGGGTGGGTATAGAACTCTACAAATAAGAGGCTACGATAGGGACCGAGAGGAGGAATTGGTTTTGGTCTCCTGATAAAATTAAGCATCCCGTGTTCGCCCCGAACACACAACTTAATTTTATCAATGATAATTCATTCCACTAGAGAACTATCATTGAACTACCGCACCAATCCCAAATTACATTTTTGGGCTCCTTCTTATTATGAGTGTGTTAGTCTCCCTGTGTTTAAGATATCGAATGTCCACTAATTAAGTGAGTTACTGACAACTCATTTAATTAATATCTAAGTCCAAGAGTAGTACCACTCAACCTTATTATCATGTCGGACTAAGTGCACCTGCAGGGTTTAACATGATAATCTTTATGAGCTCCTTTTGAGGACATTATCAACCTAGTATATCTAGGACACAGTTTCCTTCTATAATCAACAACACACACTATAAGTGATACCATTTCCCAACTTATCGGGTTTATTGATTCATCGAACTAAATCTCACCTATTGATAAATTAAAGAAATAAATATCAAACATATGTGCTTGTTATTATATTAGGATTAAGAGCACACACTTCCATAATAACTGAGGTTTTTGTTCCTTTATAAAGTCAGTATAAAAGAAACGACCTCTAATGGTCCTACTCAATACACTCTGAGTGTACTAGTGTAATTATATAGTCAAGATAAACTAATACCTAATTACACTACGACCTTCTAATGGTTTGTTCCTTTCCATTTTAGTCGTGAGCTACTGTTTATAATTTATAAGGTATTGATAACATCATCTTCTGCATGTGACACCACATATTATGTTATCTACAATATAAATTATATGAACAACTACAAACAAATGTAGACAATTTGACCAAATGTGATTCTTTATTCATAATGAATGTTTACAAAGCTTAGGCTTTCAGTATACACTCCAACAATCTCCCACTTATACTAATGACTAAGCTGCCATATCTTCTACCATACATCTGATTCCCATTCCCTCCACATGCCGATCGAAAGCTTTCGCCGGAAGGGCCTTAGTGAAAGGATCTGCCAGGTTATCCGCTGATGCAATCTTGGCGATGACAACTTCTCCTCACTTCACGATATCTCGTATCAGGTGGTACTTGCGCTCTATATGTTTACTTGCCTTATGGGCTCGTGGTTCCTTCGAGTTTGCAACTGCACCACTATTATCACAATAAATTGTGATGATTTTGGGCAAACCAGGAATCACATCTAAGTCCATTAGAAAGTTCCTGAGCCATACTGCTTCTTTAGCTGCCTCAGAGGCTGCTACATACTCAGCTTCCATGGTTGAGTCCGAAACGCATTTCTGCTTAACACTCCTCCATGAAATGGCTCCACCTCCTAAATTAAACACATAGCCTGATGTAGACTTACTGTTATCCCTATCTGATTGAAAATCTGAATCCGTGTAACTCACAGGGAGCAGATCGTCTGCTTGGTAAACTAGCATATAATCTCTAGTCCTTCTCAGGTACTTTAATATATGCTTTACCGCAGTCCAATGTCCTTGTCCAGGGTTACTCTGATATCTACTGACCATGCCCACGGCAAAACAGATATCAGGTCTCGTACATAGCATTGCATACATTAGGCTTCCTACAGCTGAAGCATAAGGAACTGCTTTCATGTCCTTTATCTCTTTCGATGTCTTTGGAGACATTTCTTTAGATAGAGCTACTCCATGTCTAAAAGGTAAGAAACCTTTCTTGGAATCCTGCATGCTAAAACGAGCAAGGATTGTATCTATATATGAAGCTTGGGACAGACACAACATTCTTTTCTTACGATCCCTTATAACTTTGATCCCAAGAATATGTGCACAATCTCCTAAGTCCTTCATATCAAATTGTTTGGACAACCATACCCTTACGTCTGATAATACCTTGACATTGTTGCCAATTAACAAAATATCATCTACGTATAGTACAAGAAATACCACCACGTTTCCGTTACACTTCTTATATACACAAGACTCATCCGGACTTTGAATAAATCCATATGACTGGATTACTTCATTAAACCGGATGTTCCAAGATCTTGAAGCTTGCTTTAGTCCATAAATGGACCGATTGAGCTTGCACACAAGATGCTCTTTGCCTTTTTCAATAAATCCTTCTGGTTGCTTCATATGGATGTTTTCTTCAAGACTTCCATTAAGGAAAGCTGTCTTGACATCCATTTGCCAAATCTCATAATCCATATGAGCAGCAATGGATAAGAGTATCCGGATAGACTTAAGCATGGCTACCGGTGAAAAGGTTTCCTCATAATCGATTCCCTCTTTCTGAGTGTACCCTTTCGCAACAAGCCTAGCTTTGAAGGTTTCTACCTTCCCGTCTGTCCCTCTTTTCCTTTTGTAGATCCACTTGCATCCAACGGCTTTTACACCATCAGGTGGTTCTACAAGCTCCCAAACCTTATTAGAGTACATAGACTCTATTTCAGAATTCATTGCCTTTTGCCAAGATGCTGCATCTATATCTTGGACTGCTTCGTCATATGTTCGTGGATCAGGTTCATGTTTTCCTGGGATCAAGTCCGAAGACTCTCCCAAAAACATGAACCTTTCAGGCTGCCTTACAACCCTCCCACTACGACGAGGCGCTGTTTGTGGTTGTGTATCATGTGTGACACGTGTTGCAGTCTCTTGTGGTACTTCATCTTGTACTGTTGGTACTGAAGTAGACATGTCCTCTCTAAGTTCTTCCAAAACAACTTTGCTACTGGGCTTGTGATCCATTATATAGTCTTCTTCTAAAAACTGGGCATTGGTGCTAACAATGACCTTCTGGTCTTTAGGACTATAAAATAAACCACCTTTCATTCCTTTGGGATATCCTACAAACACGCGAACTTCTGTACGAGATTCTAACTTATCAGCATCTGGTTTCAGCACATGTGCTGGACTACCCCAAATCCGAATATGTCTTAGACTGGGTTTTCGCCCATTCCACAATTCTATGGGAGTAGAAGAAACTGATTTAGAAGGTACTAAGTTCAGAACGTATACTGCTGTTTCCAGAGCATATCCCCAAAACGAATTTGGTAATTTTGAATAACTCATCATCGATCTAACCATCTCCATAAGAGTCCTGTTCCTTCGTTCTGCTACACCATTCTGTTGGGGTGTTCCAGGTGCAGACAATTGGGATTGAATCCCGACCTCTGATAAGTAATTCCTAAACTCTCCTAAGAGGTATTCGCCACCACGATCAGATCGTAGTGTCTTGATACTTTTACCTAATCGTTTCTCCACATCAGCCTTGTATTCTTTGAACTTATCAAAGCACTCGGACTTGCGGCGCATTAGGTAAATGTATCCGTATCTTGAATAATCGTCTATGAAAGAGACAAAATATTCAAAACCTCCTCTCGCTTGGACAGACATAGGACCACACAAATCAGAGTGAACCAATTCTAACACTTCTTTGTCTTTATACCCCTTGGCCTTGAACGGCCTTTTGGTCATTTTACCTTCTAAGCAGGATTCACAAGTTGGAAAATTTTCCAACTCTAATGAACTCAAAAGTCCATCGGCTATAAGCCTCTGAATCCTACTTAAGTTAATATGATCCTTCTGCTGCTTGAAGTTCTGTCAGTAGTTCCCTTAATGAATAAATCCTCTTATTCATATTATAGTTCAGGCGGAACTGCTCAAAACTTCTAGGTAGCGTTTGGAGGATCATATCGATCTGGGTTTCCCCATCAATTTCTCCTCCAAGGATCTGTATCTCGTTCAGATAAACCATCATTTTTAGGATATGATCCCTTACAGGAGTACCCTCTTGCATGGTGGCTGTCATTATCTTTCTCATAGCTTCTTGTCTAGAAGCCCTATCCTGATGACCAAAGAGTTCCTTGAGATTGTTCATAATATCATAAGTTGTTGGTAAATCTTGATGCTGATGTTGCAATACATTTGACATTGAAGCCAAAATGTAACACCGCGCCATCTCATCTGCCTTTACCCATCTCTTATGATATTCAATCTCCTCTTGGGTAGATTCACCAGTGGGTGCATCAGGACAAGGTTCAGTCAGTACAAATTTATAGCTTTCAGCAGTTAGAACAATGCCCAGGTTCCTTTTCCAATCTATGTAATTAGGTCCAGTAAGTCTATTTTGTTGAAGTATGATGGACAGTGGGTTGAAAGCCATCCTAAGAATCACAAATAACTTTTGGTCAGAACTCTAAATTTAGAATAATATTGATTCCTCAAACAATACTATTTTAAATTAACCAACACCTCATAACACCGTGAATTTTGTATGCCACGTTAGTGTGGACGTATACAAATTCAACATTTGTAAAAGGAGGGTTTTAACCCATTAATTTTATTATCTTGTCAACCTAACTTTTTGACAAATAAAATTAATAGTTGGTATTATTTGGTCACACAAATAATAGCAGTGACTCCGTTGGGGAGGATACTATTAGATGTGTCTAAGTGTATCCCATTACTTGACACTAAGTCCATTAATAAGATTATGCCCTTCCGTTGGGGAAGATCACACGCTCTTAATTAACTTCCTATAGTCATCCAAAAATGAAAGTCTGTTCTAGTGATCCGCAAACAAGCTTATCCGTTATGGAGGAAGGCACTCAGAGCCAACGCGCAAGCTTGTTTGCATCACTTACAAACCAGTAATGGAGACCATGGGATTTACTTAAAAATCCCTCTCCCACTTAGTTATTTATAAATGAGGAATTTTAACTATGCTAGCCTACTTAACTTGTAAACTAACATGCACACATAGCACAATATAAAAGCAATAAATAGAAAAATCTAATTTTCAACTATTATGGCTTTTATCTCTAGTTGTCCTCCGTGTGTTGTCATCCCAAGCTGCTGCCATATTTGGCCACCGCTACCGGGTCTAGCTGTCGCATCCATCTTGCTCCTAGTTCCGCTGCGCCTCTGGTCCTTAGAAGGTTCCACGCTTTGCAAGATTCGATCCGCGACATAAATAGAATTTTACATTTTGATCCTATATTCCATAAAAGGAATGTACATGTATCTAGATCAAAAATAAAATCCTAATAAAACTAAATACAGCTCCTGTTGTATTTTAATACAATCATGCACACACATATAAATGCCCTTGACATGTCCAAGGGTCCAATCACACACATAATAACTAAAAGCCATAATAGTTGGATCCTGCATCCACAAAGTTAGCACATCCTACTATTAACCTGCCTAAATTATGTATGACATGTGCATAATTAAACTAAATACCAAATACACAGAGGCAAAACCCTAGCTCTGATACCAATTGTTGGTTGCTACTCGGAAAACCTATAGGTTCCACTGTACAAAAATTTTGTACAAAGGTCTGAACCTTTTCCTAGCTACCATGTGTTCTTTTAAATTAAATTTTGGATCGTTTGCGGAACTTAACACGTTTGATCCAAAACTTAATCTATTTGTTCTTTTAGGTTTTGACTTGGATCTCCTGCGGAACTTAACACGTTCGACCCAAGTCTCCTTAAGTTATTAATTCCATTAAATATTAATTTCCATAATTGGTTCCCAGTACTGACGTGGCGAGGCACATGGCCTTCTTGGATATGGGAGCAACCACCACCGACTAGACAAAACCTTTTATAGAAATCTAATATTTAATTTCCTAAAATAACTTTAGGTTAACCAAAGAGAACAATCAAATCACAAGGAAAAGAAAAAACAAAAGAACACAATATCGAAAAACATATTCGAAATTCTAGAACGTAAGCCTCTTGTATTTGGTATTATTTCCATAAATAACTAGCATGATGCGGAAAGAAAAATTACTAGTTATACCTTGTAGAAAAACCTCTTGATCTTCTACCGTATTCCTCTTCTAACCTCGGACGTTGTGTGGGCAACGATCTTCCGAGATGAGAAACCACCAAGCACCTTCTTCTCCTCCTAGCTAGGTTCGGCCAAAACAAGAAAGCTTCACCAAGGAAGAAGAAAAACACCAACCAAGCTCTAAGAGATGCAAGCTTCCTCTCCTTCTTCTTCTTCTTCTCCAAGTAGTATCCGGCCTCCACAAGAGCTCCAAGCAATAGAAAGTTTCGGCCACCACAAAGAGGAAGAAGAGAAGAGCTGATGGACGGACCCACCCACAAGGAAAGAGGGAGAGAAAATAATAGAGGTTGTATCTCATGAAGGCACCCTCACCCCTTCTTTTATATTCCTTGGCCTAGGCAAATTAGGAAATTTAATTACAATAAAATTTCCTCAATTTCCTTGACATGATTTAATTGAGAAAAATAAAATAAAATTTCCCAAATAAACCTACATTGGCCGGCCACATCATTGGAGAACAAATTGGACAAGTTTCAATCAACAATTAAAACTTCCTAATTTGTTTTCGGAAATTTTAAAAAATAAAATTTCTCTTTAAAAATCTCTTCATGGTTGATAAAAGGAAATTTCTATAATTTTAATTTTATCAACATGTGAATAATTTTAAAGAGAAAATAAAATATCTCACCAATCTACAAATAAGGAAAGAGATCTAATCTCTTTCTTTAATCTTTTGTAGATCTTTTATAAGAGAGATATTTTAATTTAAATTCTCTTTAATAAATTATTTCTTCCACATAATAAAAATTAAAATTAAAATTCTTTTTTAATTTAATTTGGCCAGCCCCCACTAGCTTGGGTTCAAGCTAGGGCCGACCACCCAAATTCATACCTAGGCCGGCCCTAGCTTGTTCCCAAGCTAGCTTGGCCGGCCCCTATTGGGTGGGTATAGAAGGTGGGTATAGGTGGGTATAGAACTCTACAAATAAGAGGCTACGATAGGGACCGAGAGGAGGAATTGGTTTTGGTCTCCTGATAAAATTAAGCATCCCGTGTTCGCCCCGAACACACAACTTAATTTTATCAATGATAATTCATTCCACTAGAGAACTATAATTGAACTACCGCACCAATCCCAAATTACATTTTTGGGCTCCTTCTTATTATGGGTGTGTTAGTCTCCCTGTGTTTAAGATATCGAATGTCCACTAATTAAGTGAGTTACTGACAACTCATTTAATTAATATCTAAGTCCAAGAGTAGTACCACTCAACCTTATTATCATGTCGGACTAAGTGCACCTGCAGGGTTTAACATGATAATCTTTATGAGCTCCTTTTGAGGACATTATCAACCTAGTATATCTAGGACACAGTTTCCTTCTATAATCAACAACACACACTATAAGTGATACCATTTCCCAACTTATCGGGTTTATTGATTCATCGAACTAAATCTCACCCATTGATAAATTAAAGAAATAAATATCAAACATATGTGCTTGTTATTATATTAGGATTAAGAGCACACACTTCCATAATAACTGAGGTCTTTGTTCCTTTATAAAGACAATATAAAAGAAACGACCTCTAATGGTCCTACTCAATACACTCTGAGTGTACTAGTGTAATTATATAGTCAAGATAAACTAATACCTAATTACACTACGACCTTCTAATGGTTTGTTCCTTTCCATTTTAGTCGTGAGCTACTGTTTATAATTTATAAGGTACTGATAACATCATCTTCTGCATGTGACACCACATACTATGTTATCTACAATATAAATTATATGAACAACTACAAACAAATGTAGATAATTTGACCAAATGTGATTCTTTATTCATAATGAATGTTTATAAAGCTTAGGCTTTCAGTATACACTCCAACAATAAGTGAGCATCCTCTCATGCCCAACGATCTTTCTAGGTCAGTGTCCCAGACTCTTTCCCCAGTGCAAGTTATAAGTGAGCATGCTCTCATACCCAATGACCTTTCAAGGTCGGTGTCCCAGAATCTCGCCCAGTGTGAGTTATAAGTGAGCATGCTCTCACGCCCAACGACCTTCCAGGTCAGTGTCCCAGACTCTCGCCTCAGTACAAGTTATAAATGAGTATGCTCTCATACCCAATGACCTTTCCAGGTCGATTTCACAGACTCTCGCCTCTGTAAGAGTTATAAGTGAGCATGCTCTCATGCCCAACGACCTTCCAAGTCGGTGTCCTAGACTCTCACCTCAGTGCGAGTTATAAGTGAGCATGCTCTCACGCCCAACTACCATCCAGGTCGGTGTCCCAGACTCTCGTCTCAGTGCGAGTTATAAGTGAGCATGCTCTCACGTCCAACCACCTTCCAGGTCTGTCTCTGATGTGCGTAGATTGTATACTCTTGTTTAGCATGTTTTGACGCACATTCACATACTTTGTACATGCTTTATCTATACATTTTCATACTTCCAGCTTTCCTTTCAAGCATATTTACTCTTTTTGTTCGGAGATCTACTTTTGTACAATTTCTGTATGCAGGAGTCGATTTTGGAGAAGATTTGACGATTGAACAAAGAAGGAAGGCACCATTCCTTGACCTCACATAGCCTTGCCATGGGGGTTGCCCAGGCCGTGTGGAGATCCTAGGCCGTGTGGTTGTAGCAGAGATGGAAGTGGCCATGGTCGTGTGAACCTCACACGATCGTGCCAAGATTTGAAGCCAGAAGAAGTCAGGTCGTGTACACTACACGGCCATGCAAGTCATCCAAAGTCGAAGCAGTATGTGGCCGTGTAAATCTACACGGTCGTGTAAGGTTTCCAGAGACCAAGAAGACCCTGGTCATGTGCACCACACGGTCTTGCGAGGTTTCCAGAGGCAGAGCAGGCCGTGTAGATCTACACGGCCGTGTAAGGGAAGCAGAAGCAGTGTGTGTAGGACCGTTGTGGCCGGCTGGAAGGGGGTTGTTGAATAGCCCTATAAAAAATAATGAAAAACCCTTCTCAAACTCTTTAAGCTAACACTTGTATAATAAATAGAGTAGATAAATAAAACATTAAAAGAACATGGCACAAGAAATTTACTTGGTTACAACCGATGTGGTTGTTAATCCAAGGAAGATTAAGTACTAAAACTCCTTCAGGCGAAGAAGCCTCTTACAACGTTGACGCGCAGAAACAGAAGCTCAACTACAACTCTAGAGCACACAAGCGTTGAAATTTCAAGTAATGAGTTCGTTTAAAAGCTTCTAGACCAAGGTTATATTTATAGCCTTGGTAGGGGCGCCTGGAAGGGTTCCGGGCGCCCTGGGGGGGATAAAACTTTATCCCCCAATGTTTAGAATGCGAATGACGCGTTCTGGTCAAATATGCTGGTCCGAGCGCCCGGACTGCTCCGGGCGCCCGGAATGGTTCCGAGTGCCCCGGAGTAAAAAGTCAACAATGGTTGACTTTTTGTCTGGGACCTCTTCTCTGGTTCAGTCCCGCCTCGGTCTGGGTTTTCTGCTCCGGATCTGCTCGCTTGGGTGATCTCTGTCATCCAGAATAGGGCTCACCCGAACCCAACTTCCGTTCTTCTCGAGCAGCCTTCCGCTCCGGCTTCTCGACCCTCGGAATCGCCGCGTGTTTCCTTCTCATCCACCAGCGTACTCATCCGCAATCTTCGTCCCTCGGTCGCACCCCGTGCTGACCTTCTCGCTAGCTGCGTCTCTTGCTCCCCGAGCAATCTTCCGCTCCGGCTTTCGTACCTCGGAACCACCGCACGCTTCCTTCTCATCCACCGGGGTACTCTCCCGCAGCACCTCATCCCTCGAACGCACCGCGTACCGTCCTTCTCGCTAGCTGCATCTTCCGCTCGAGTACCTGTGCAACTAAGCTCCTGTACACTTAGACACACGGTTAGAAACACACAGTACCTAACTTAACTTGTTGATCACACCAAAACGACCTTAGGGTTCAAACAGTGTGTGCCACGGTCATGCCTCACACACGGCTGTGCAAGCTAGGCAGAGAGGGGAGTGAGCTAGGTCATGTGAACCTCACACGGCCGTGCTTCGGGGTCGTGTGGCGCCTAAACCTCTCCTCTATATAAGGCCTCCTTCAAGATTTGAAAGGGGATCTTCTCCCTTTTGGAGGGAATCAAGATTTGGGGTGTTCCTCCACCTTCTTGGAGAGATTTCCAGCGATCTAATGGCAGATCTTCATCGTTTCGACTCCGGGGAACGAGGATTGGATCCGAAGACGGTTCTTCATCGTAGATAAGCTTTTCTTCCCTTTCTTTCTCGGATTTGGGATCAAGATTCTTGTATTCTCTTTATCTTTGGATTTCTTTCCTTGTTTTATGGATTAGATCTCTTGTTCTAGGATGGAGGGAGTATTTGTAATGGAGATTTGATGTAAAACTCTTGTGGATTTGCCAATTTCCTATTTCTATGATTTTGCCCTGTTTGTATCTATTCTTTCTTGTGTGGATTGTTGTGATTAGGGCTCAATTACCATGCTTGATTGAATGTTTGAATATCTTGTGGATCTTATATAGATTGCTTCTCATTCAATTTTTCGAGGGACGTTCGTGACAGGAACATGCCCGTGTAAGAACTTTTGAGAGGTAATCTTGAAAGGGAAATTAGGTATTTCAAGAGGGTAGGATAGATTGTATAGATTATATATTATATCTTGATGCGGTTGAGGGGTGATGAATTCCATGTTGATTATCCGAGGGACGCACATGACAGGCAAGCCCGTGTAAGGACAACATAAATTCATTCCTAATTGATCACGTTTAGGTATAGATTTCAGTCCTAGGTCGGTTGTCTTTTGCAAGAGAGAACCGACAACCTTTTACAAATGATGGTCAATTGAGGAATAAGATTTGGTAGATCATTACATTGAATAACATTACAAAGAAACCAAAACTTCTAGAACATACCTTTACCATTGCCCTTATTCTTGTTTCTTATTCTTTCATTTCTACGTTTTACTTTGCATAGTTGCATTTAGCTTTTGAAAACCAATTGATTAGTTGTTTAGCTAATTTGTGTTGAGACATGTTTAGTGCTTATTCCAGTCTCTGTGAATACGATATCTTTTATTATTACTTACGACATTTCCGTACACTTGCGGAGAGTCAACAAGTTTTTGGCGCCATTACCGGGGACTGCGCTATAACATTAGAGATTATCAATTGAGTTAGACTAAACATAACATAACTTTTCTTTACATTAGCATATTTGTAACTAATCTTTAGAGTTCTGTTTTCATAATTTTTGCATATCTTTCTACTTCTTGACAATTCATTTTGTTGCAATTCTAATTCTAACTTTGCAATCTTGATTTCTAGCATCCTAGTCTATCTTTTCTCTATTTTTCTTTCGATCTAACTTTTATTTTTCTCTCTACTTTTCTTTTGTAAACATATCTTGTAATATGGTTCTTGTGTATGAGAAGATCAAACTTCGTAAAGGCATTAAGAATAACAAGAACTTATAAACACATTTGTTGATTAGCATATGAATTATTCTAGACATATTTCTTTTCCCTTTTGTCTTTTCTTTCTTGTTTTCATTATGCACTTTCTTTCTTGCAATATAAATTCTGCATTTTATTTCTTGTCTTTGATTCTTTATTTTATAATTTTTTCTTGAATATCCATGAGCACTAACATGTCAAGCAGGCTCATGAGAAATTTTTCTACACCCTTTTCTGTAAGATTTTTATCTCCCATTGTGCAACCTCAAATTGAAGCAGAAAGTTTTCAACTAGACCCAGAGTTAATTTTTATGATACAAGGTTACAAATTTGGAGGAGAAGTATCAGAAAGTCCTTATCTACATCTTGAAACATTTTTAGAGATTTGTGATATGGTGAAATGTGAAGGAGTGTCAGCAGATGCAGTTCGATTGATGGCATTTCCTTTCAGTATCAAGGATAAAGCAAGGACTTGGTTATATTCTCTCCATCCTCAAAGCATCACAAGTTGGGAACAATTGGAGAAGCAATTTCTGAATCATTTTTTTCCCTCCAAGCAGAACAGTGTATATGAGGAATTGCATAACAAATTTTGCTCAGGCATACGGAGAATCATTATTCGAAGCATGGGATAGATTTAATAGTCTTCAAAGACAGTGTCCTCATCATGGTTTTGAAAAATGGTTGATTTTGTACATATTCTATGGGGGAATTTCTTTCTCAGACAAGAGTTTATTAGATTCATCAGCTGGAGGTTCTTTTATGGACAAAAGTGTAGATGAAGCATATATGTTAATTGATCAAGTGACATTGAACCTCCATGAATGGTCAAACATAAGTTGGATGAAATCTCCCTCAAACATTCAAGAAGTGCAAGCTATAAATGCTATAGATCCTGTCAAACAAATTGTAACTCAACCATCTATGAGTTTTGAAAATCACAAGTCACAGAACGGGGAGTTCAAACATTTAGGGGCAAAGATTGAAAGTATTGTTTCAAATTGGTTTAAAGAAGATCCCCCTCCTTCGCAGATAAGATCTAGTGAAAAGTATGATGATGTTGAGTTGAGAATTGAAAAAAATTATGAAGAACTTCTGAAGAAGGACATGTTTAGAATTGAGGAGAAGAACAATAGAAGTCCACATGAACTCTGTTCCATTATTCCAGGAGGTTCCCAAATGCCACAAGTACCTTTCCCTCAACGATTGATCATACCAACACTAGATAAGCAAGTTAAATCTCCTCCACAATCTAAAAGAGAATATGGGAAATTAGAAGTACCTTTCCCAAGACCTTCACTAAGGGTTCCTTTTCCACAAAGGCTAGTGGGGGGCAATGAGAACTATGACTTTAAAAAATTCTGTGACACTGGTAAGGTTGAGTGCAGATTTTTGAATTTGTATAAAGATGAAGACTCTTCAGATGAGGATTGTGAAGATAAAGCAGTGGTAAATAAGTTTTCAGATCTACCTCCAAATTTTATAGGGTGTTGTAGTGACATTAAATTTTCAGATGATGAATGTGATGTGGTAGATTAATTTAAAACTGCAAGTGAAGTTATTGATCCTCCTATAGTTGATTCTCCTATTGAGGATATTGATGTGGGTTTGTTTTTTGATGTTTGTGTTGATGATGTTGATATGGAACAATGTGTAGGGAGCTATGTTGTGGAAACACCATCTCAAGAATCACCTCCTTTGTCCACACAATCCTTAGATGTTGTAAGAGTTGCAAGGATTGAGCATGTTGTGGACCAATGTGTAGGGACTCATGTAGATATGGTTGAGTCTCAAAAATCACCATCTTTGATATCGCCAACACCTGAGCCAGAGCCAGAACCATCATTTGATTCAGAGGAAGTCACATCCACATGTTTAGAAATATCAGGTATCTCTCAGCAAAGCAAGGTAAGTACTTGTGAACTTTTGGAAAATTTTATAGAGGTACCTATTATTGACTTTGTTGGATGTGATTCATTTTTTATTTCTTATTCTGCTTATCTTAATATGGTTATGGCTTTATCTTATCTAATATGTTTGTGGGAGATTTGTATTTTCTTTGCATGTGCAGATTTCACTTGGGCTAATAATTGGAAGCTCACACTGAACCGTCTTCGACCACCTGAAAGAACATCAAAGAAGACGAAAATGGAGATAGCAATACTTCATTTTGTAATTCTTATCTTGAAAGCTCCCTCCATAATAAGAGCCCTTGGGAGGAGGGTGTTGAAATATCTTACCCCTCCAAGAACGAGATTTCGATAAATCTAATGAGGTGGTCGAGCTAAAGACCCTAAACAAGCGCTTCTTGGGAGGCAACACAAGGGTTCTTTTAGTTAGTACATTTTATGTTTCTATTTTTCATTATAGTGTCTTTACTTTGTTTTTGCTTTTGGTTTTCAGGTTGAAATTTCACTTCCATGAGCTGGCCATGATCGCTTCATGGGCATGGAAGTATTGGAGAAACAAGAAAGGAGAAAAAACATCTTTTGGAGCAAAACAGAGCACGACCGTGTGCTGTATACGGCCAGGTATATGCTGCAGAAAAGGGAGATGCTTGGGTCGTGTCTACATGACACGGCCGTGTAAAGAATCCAGAGAAGAAAAGGTGTTCGGCCATGTCTCACACACGGCCGTGTGAAGGAACAAGTACAGAAGCATGCACTGGCCATGTCACAGACACGACCATGTGCTTATTCCAGTAAAGGAGAATGGTGAGGTCGTGTCCTAGGAACGGTCGTGCAAAGATAGCCGAGGAGAAGAAGATTGCAGCCGTACCAATTGGCACGCCCGTGTGAGCCAACCTGAGAAGGAGAAGGGAGAGGCCGTGTAGATCTACACAGCACGTGTGGAGAAAATTGTTCAAGGTCGTGTCCTCTATACATGGCCTGATCCAGGCCGTGTCCCCCCACACACCCTCTTCTCTCCAAAATTCCTCTCTTCTTCAACCTTTCTTCCAAATCTTTTCAGATCTAGATCTAAAACCCTTTCTTTTCCACAAACTTTATCTAGATCTAGATTTTTCTCTTCTCTTGGACTCAAGATCTTGTTCTTCGAGATCTATTTCTTCAAGATCTAGTTTCTCCAACCATAAACAGTTCCTTCCCCGCTCAATCTTGATAATATGTCCAACCTTTTGAAAAGACTTCGCAAGGGGGGTGGTGGATTTAGTGGAGACAAAGGGAAGGAGTCAACCAAAGACAAAGGGAAACAACCGGTGAAGGGCAAAGGAAAGAGGACCTCACGCGACGAAGGTAATGATAACGAATTCAATATCGTGTTTAGAAATGATGATCAAATAACTAGATTTGCAATTCTTGTCAATAGAAAGATCATGTGTACTAGGTATATGGACCCAAGCATTTTAGATATGATTGGAATTAGAGATGATATAGATTGGATGATTGGGTTTTTAGATTGGAGTGACATTTTGTACACACATCTACCTACTTATCCTCGCCTTGTTTTGGAGTTTCTAAGTTCACTAGATGTCCATTTTGCCAATGAGGATGATTATGTTGGCAAGATAACTTTTAGATTAACGAGTCAAGAATTTCAATGGACATTTAGTGACTTTAACACTTGTTTTGGATTGTCTTCTGGTAGCTCTCGGAGGTTTGATTCTAGGTTTAATTGGAACAATTTTTGGAGTTCGATCACCGGATTAGATCAACCCTATGAGCCTTCTAGTGTAACGCCCGAAAATTCACAAAACTATTTTAGAAATATTCTATGATTTTTTAGGAATTTTAGGATATTTTTACAGAATTTTTAGAGTAGCGGAGGTAGCAAAAACAAATAGAAAAAGGAATTGAACCCGAGACCTATGGTTTACGGATAACTCTACTAACCAGTTGAACCTAGCAGGGCCGTGCTGAAAGAAAAGGGAATCAATTAGATTTATATTTGAGTTGGGTGAATTACCCACTTAATATAAATACGGAATTAATTAGTGGGGAGATAATTTTTAACGTAACTTTTCTTCTCCTCAACCTAATTCCGCCGACCCCTCTCCCTTCTCCTCTCCCTCTCTCGGCGCCAACCACAAGAACAAGCAAGGGTTCTGTCCCAAGGGTTCCAAGGGCAAATTCCGGCGACGACTTCGACACGTGGACGCTCCCCTCCGCGAGAGGAACGCATAGACGCAAGGAGATCGTCGAAAGGATCTTCCCCACCGGAAATCTAGCGATTAGAATCGTAAGAAACTTCAAGAAGGAGGTAAGAAACCCCTCACCTGCAGTATAAGTAGCTTCCGTGTGAATTCCATGATTTAGTTAGTAGTATATAGCTTTTCGGCACAAAGGATGCGAATTAGCGCATACCAAGTGTCCGATTAAATTACTAGCACAGCTAAAATGCAAATTAGGCATTTCATTAACTTGGACAAATGCACTAGAAGCATTTACACAGCCTATTTAGTCTTGCTTCAGCTTTTACAGGACCAGATGTCCCACGGGTGGGCTCCCACAGTCGCCTCTAGGTTTAGATAACCTAGTTCTGGGTTTAGACAACCTAGTAAAAGCAAGCCAAGAATTTATTAGCTTATGTTCAGTATTTTACTTTCTCAGTGGCACTGTACTGGATTAGATATCCATTGGGTTGGGCTCCCACAATCGTCCCTAGGTTCAGCTAACCTAGTAACCCTACTAAATTCGGGACTTGCAAACCCGGGTCAAGTTAGGGATGCGCGCACAGCAAAGTACAGTTGTCGGGCCTAAACAACAGCATGATTATGTATTTTCACCTATTATATGTATATAATTTTTTTAAAACTCCCACAGAATAGCTAGGTGAAATCAGTACAGTTCTAGCATTTGATAGAATTAGCTTAGTTCATGCTTCAGTTCAGTTCACTCTTATGATTATGTATGATAGTTCTATGTTCAGTTTTATTACACCTGTTTTAGATGATAGTATGCCATGATCAGTTAGCTTTCTATGTGTTGTATGCCATGCCATGCTTAGCACATTCAGTATGTATTTTCAAATAGCATGTTTTAAAATCATAAATTGCATCGTATGCATGTTTTAGTGAGGTAGATGGTTTCTTACTAAGCGAAAGCTTACAGATACTTTTTCCTTATACTGCAGATAAAGGTAAAGGAAAGATGGACTAGCGGAGGCTGGAGGGCAATGCTACGAAGATGTGTGTGGGCAGGAACTTGGAAAGAAGATCTTAGGGAACTCTAGCAAGCTTTGTTTAAACATTAGTACTTTTTAGTGTTTTAGCAATTTGCACTTTAGTATGTTGATCGCTATGAATTAGTTAACCATGAATTCTATTATGCTTAGAACATTGTTCTTTATGATGTTAGAATGTTAGTTGTGGTTGTTAGAGTGTTTCCTAGCCATCTTAGAACATGTAATGTGATTGAGGCATAAAATAGTGCTGAAATCAGGGGTTCCGTTGAAATCGAACCCGGATCGATCTACGATCGATCGGGTTAATCGATCGGTCACCGACCGATCCGTAACAGAGTTAGCGTCGCTATGGATCGGTCGGCCGACCGATCCGTTGCAGTATCAGGATCCTGGATCGGTCAGCCGATCGATCGATCGGCAGACCGATCAGTGTAGTCTCTGATCGGTCGGTAGACCGATCCACCGCATACGAAGCGGTTTATGGATCGGTCACCGACCGATCCTGCTAGTGCTTCTCAAGCGTGCGATCGATCACTGGATCGATCCGATAGCCCAATCGATTCATGGATCGATTGAAATGCCTGATTACAGCTAGCAGGACATCCGAGAGGCATAGATTATCTTCCCTAGCATGTGTACAACTCCTAGGTACACCTAGAATATTAAGTTCAGATTTTACAGTAATTAGTTTAGTAAAATTTTAATCAATCCAGATTTCCGCAATAGTAATTTAGCACAGCATAATGTAGTGATCGGCCTCACAGCCTAGTCAGTAGAAGGCGGGTCGTTACAGAGTGCTATCAGAGCAGTTTCCATACTTCCTACACACACATCAGCATTGTACCTGCAGCTTCCAAGTAAGAATACCTCTCACTTTGTATGTTTTTTGCTTTTCTGTTATGGATAACTAAAGCATGCTTGTTTATGATAGTAGTTAATATGATAACAGTAGTTACTCTATTAAGATTGTATTAGTCATATATGCCTCTATGTCTCTAGAATGGCACGAGGACGCCCAGCTAGAAGGGCACCAGCCACTGAGCCCCAGCATGAGGCAGGCAGTTCAGTGCCTCCCCCAGACCTTACAGCACTAGTGGCCCAGTTACAGTAGCAGTTAGCTGAACAGCAACAGGAAATAGCCACCCTAAAGGCCAGTCAGCAGAACACTCCCACTGTCACCCCAGAGCCTAACTTAGCGACACCAGTGGTCTTAGAGGTTCCACCAGTCCAGCCTACGGCACCAGTAGCCCCAGCAGTAGGAACGCAGAGAGAAGCCTATCTGATCCAGTGGCAGAGAGTCAAGCCAGAGAATTTCTCAGGCAGCAATGAACCATGGGATGCTCAGGCATGGTTCAAAACACTAGAAAGTACGATAGAGCTTCTGGACTGGCCAGAACATGAGAAGGTGAAGTGTGTCTCCTTCTGTCTGACAGGAGATGCACGTATGTGGTGGGAGAGAATCAGAGCGAAGCGCCCAGTGAACCAGATGACATGGGCTGACTTCGAGAAGGAATTCTTTGAGGAGTTCTTTCACGTGCGGGTCACCAACCATCACTACGACGAGTTCATCGAGTTTCGTCAAGGCTATCGGTTTAGGAAGCCGTGAAGAAATTCAACAGTTTGGCTCGTCTACACCAATTAGTCGACAGAAAGGGAATGAATCCGGTTGATGCTCAAGATGTTGAGGCGGAAATAGCAATGAACGTGGTGGTGGCGTTCATAGGCCACAAACCACAGAAGAATTAGTGAGCGGTGCTCTAATCACCGAGCATTACCGGAATAGCATCAGAAGCAAGCCCTCTCGGAAGCTAGAGGTCAAGGAGGCTCGGGCACTCGAAACAGCAGGGCCACAGCCTCTAACTGGAAAGGGAACTCTAGCAACAAGCGCAAACTAGGAGTTACCCAAAAGGAGCGACCCAGTTATCCAAAGTGTGCTACTTGTGGGAAATTCCATCCTGGAGTTTGTCTTAAGGGCACACGAGGATGCTTTGAATGCGACGGAAGGGCATATGGTCAAGCGGGTCCAAACAAGACCGGTCTTCCTCGGCCACACCGATTCAAGATGGAGTCCCGGCTCGATTACATCGATGCAGCCGCTTTAGATGGTCCACATATCGGCCAGGGCATAAGCCCCTCCAGCCACGACCAATGCGAGGATCTACTCACTCACCGAGAGGACGCAAATGCCTCGGCAGTTATTGTTACAGGTCGATTAGTACTTTACAAAGTACAACTGTCTTATTCGATACTGGGGCAACCCATTCATACATATCCAGGGCATTTGCTGAGAAGTTAGCAGTACCTCCAGAGGTACTCAGTAGCCAGTTCCTTACGACGTTACCCTCAGGAGAAATCATGGCGTCTACGCACTGGCTCAGAGCAGTGCCGGTCACTATAGCAGACAGAGAGCTCTTTTGCGATCTGATAGTGATTAATATGACCGACTACGACGTCATCTTCGGGATGAACTTCTTGATCAAATACGGTGCCTCCATCGAGTGCCATAAATAGAAAGTCATATTCCAACCTGAAGCGGAAGCACAGTTCAAATTCGTCGGAGAACCCAGGAGAAAGGACAAGAAGTTTCTCTCAGCTATGAAGGCACAGAGGTTGATGGATTCAGGATGTACGGGGTTCTTAGCACACGTAGTCAGCACCAGTCAGGACAAGGACCAACAGCTAGCAGAGGTCCGAGTCGTATGTGACTACCCAGCAGTCTTCCCTGAAGAGTTACCAGACCTAGCACCAGACAGGGAGATCGAATTTGAGATAGAGCTCATTCCCGGTACAAATCCTATCTCCAAAGCACCTTACCGCAAGGCTCCAGCAGAATTGAAGGAACTTCATGAGCAACTACAGGAGCTGCTTGACAAGGGCTTCATCCGTCCTAGTCACTCACCATGGGGAGCACCTGTATTGTTCGTGAAGAAGAAAGACGGGAGCATGCGCCTGTGTATAGACTACCGGGCACCGAACCAAGTCACAATCAAGAACAGGTATCCTCTTCCCAGAATAGATGACCTGTTTGATCAGCTAAAGGGAGCAGCAGTGTTCTCTAAAATAGACCTCAGATCAGGTTATCATCAGGTGAAGGTTAAAGAAGGGGACATACCCAAGACAGCATTCAGGACTAGATACGGACATTACGAGTTCGTAGTCATGCCCTTTGGCGTGACAAATGCTCCAGCTACTTTCATGGACCTTATGAACAGGGTATTCAGAGAATATTTAGATAGGTTCGTTATCGTGTTCATCGATGACATCCTTATCTATTCCAGAACTCAGGAAGAACACGTAGAGCACCTGAAAATAGTATTGCAGACCCTTCAGCAGAATCAGCTGTACGCCAAGTTCACCAAATGTGAATTTTGGCTAGATCAGGTGTCCTTCCTGGGTCACATCATCTCAAAGGATGGTATCATGGTAGACCCCAGTAAGATAGAAGCTGTGAGCAACTGGAAAAGACCCAAGAACGCCAGTGAGATCAGAAGCTTTCTGGGATTAGTAGGCTATTACAGAAAATTCGTAGAGGATTTCTCCAGGATAGCCTCCCCACTGACAGCCCTTACCAGAAAGAACAGAAAATTTCAGTGGACAGAGGACTGTGAGAAGAGCTGAAAAGGAGATTGACCAGTGCACCTATTCTGACTCTACCAGAGAACGCAGATAGCTTTGACATATATAGTGATGCCTCGAAGTTGGGACTAGGAGCAGTGCTGATGCAAGATGGCAAGGTGATCGCCTATGCCTCCAGACAACTTAAGGATTATGAGAAGAACTATCCTACTCATGACCTTGAGCTTGCAGCAGTGGTGTTCGCTCTCAAGATTTGGAGACATTACTTGTATGAAGCTCAGTGCAGAGTGTATACAGATCATCAGAGTCTGAAGTACTTCTTCACTCAGAAGGATCTAAATATGCGACAGCGCAGATGGCTAGAACTGGTCAAGGACTACGATATAGACATCCTCTACCACCCAGGAAAGGCAAATAGGGCAGCAGATGCACTTAGCAGAAAGTCCAGTGCTGCTCTATTATCTCTAGCAGCCATGTCACCGCCCCTACAGAAGGAGATCACGGACTTCGGTCTTGAACTCATAGTTGGACAGCTCTCTACTATGACATTAGAGTCTACCTTGCTTGGTGACATTCAAACAGCTCAGGAACAGGATCCTGAAATTCAGAAAATCAAGCAAGGGATAGCAGAATCAGAAGGTGGAGAGTTCAGAATATCAGATAGCGGGGTATTATACTGTGGTGACAGATTATGTGTTCCAGATCAGGAGGAACTAGGCAGGAAGATTCTAGATGAGGCTCACAAGACTCCTTATGCGATGCATCCAGGTTCCACTAAAATGTACCAGGACTTGAGGAAGCGTTTTTGGTGGCCCGGAATGAAGAGAGACGTCGCTCGATATGTCAGCACCTGCCTAACCTGTCAGAGGGTCAAGGCAAAACATCAGAGACCAGGAGGAGTTTTGCAGCACATACAGATACCAGAATGGAAGTGGGAAGACATTTCTATGGATTTTATAGTGGGATTACCCAGAACCACGAATGATTTTGATACCATCTAGGTAATAGTCGACAGATTGACTAAATCAGCCCACTTCTTACCTATCAGGATATCCTACTCCATGGAACAGCTAGCTCAGTTGTATCTCAAGGATATCGTTAGATTACATGGAGTCCCACGAACCATTATTTCGGATAGAGACAGCAGGTTCACGTCACACTTCTAGGTGTTGGTGCAACCTTAGGTCAAGGTTGACCTGGTTGACCAGACTCGAGTTGACTTGACTCGAGTTGTGTTTTGATGTTTGACGAGTTATGTTTGACAATGTTTGACGTGAACAGAAAAGTTGTATCTTGATGTTTTACAAGGATACAAGCTTGGGGGATTGTGGGTGCAACCCGTGGTCAAGGTTGACCTGGTTGACCCGAGGTGAGTTGACCTGACTCGGAAAAGTCCAAGCAGGGAGCTTGGCACGGGAAAAGTCCAAGCAGCGAGCTTCGCATGGGAAAAGTCCAAGCAGGGAGTTTAGCATGGTGAAAAGTCCAAGCAGGGAGCTTGGCACGGGAAAAGTCCAAGTATGGAGACTTGGCACGGAGAAGTCCAAGTATGGAAGCTTGGCACATGGGAAGTCGGAGAGGGCTCAGTAGCTCATTCTCCGAACTGTGGTCAGAGAGGGCTCGGGAGCTCGTTCTCTGGACCGAATGGAAGTCGGAGAGGGCTCGGTAGCTCGTTCTCCGAACTGTGGTCAGAGAGGGCTCGGTAGCTCGTTCTCTGGACCGGATGTGGAAAGTCCTGGTGAGCCAGGCAGGTGAAAGTCCCGTGAGTGAAGCCGGGTGAAAGTCTGGTGAGTGAAGCCAGGCGGTGGGAAAGTCCTGGTGAGTGAAGCCAGTGAAAACCCTAGTGAGTGAAGCTAGGTGAAAGTCACGGTGAGTGAAGCCGGGCGGTGGGAAAGTCCTGGTGAGTGAGCGGTTGGAAAGTCCCTGGTGAGTGAAGCCAGATGGAAATCTGGTGAGTGAAGCCGGTGAAAACCCTAGTGAGTGAAGCTAGGTGAAATTCCTGGTGAGCGAGGCGAGGAAAATCCAGATGGATCAAGGGTGATCGGACATCTGGTGTTGAGAAGGTCAAGTAGGTCAAGGGAGTGACTGGATACTTGACACGAAGAGAAAAGTCCAAGTGGGTCAAAGGGATTGACCGGACACTTGGTGGGGAGTCTTAGCAGGTCAAGGGAGTGACCAGATGCTAAGCATGATGTACCAAGAGGTCAAGGTTGACCGGATATTGGTTTGGACTTGGTTTGGGCAAAAATCAAGACCTGGATCGGTCTGGAGACCGATCAGAAAGCGATCAGTGCCTCTGTGAGCTTACTGATCGGTCTGGGGACCGATCAGCATGAAGCCTGATCGGTCCCCGGGACCGATCAGGGTACGCACAGAGAGTTGGGCAACTCTCTGTGAAGCATTCTGATCGGTCTAGGGACCGATCAGCATAGAGCCTGATCGGTCCCCATGACCGATCAGCAGCACCCTGGACCGATCAGGGTGGAGGCTAATCGGTCCAGGCCTAGCCGTTGTGACTCAACGACTAGGTTATTTCAAGCTTCTGTGTTCTGGCCTTTTTGCCTTGCAGGTTCGCAGGTTGGCTCAGGATATCAGAGGTTATAAAAGGATCGAGAGGCACTACTGAACTTCTTCCTTCTTCTTCCTCCTCTGAACTGAGCTGCTATTCTTCTGAAAGCTGTGCTCTTGAGCTTTGCTGATCTCTGAAGCTTCGGGTGAGCTTCTTTGACTGAGTTGCTTGTTGGCATTCATCCGTGAAGTTGGTGCTTCATCCGGGACTTCAGTCGACGAGAAGGCAAGCGAGTATTTGTACATTCATTGTGTATTTTGTTCTTGCTCTTCTTTGTATTTCCATATTGCTGTTGCAAGCTATTGTGGCGAGGTTTCTCCACCCACAAGGAGTATTTATTAGCCGGTTCTCCGGGGACTCATCCACCGACGGATTGATAGGGCTCGTCCACCTTACGGACACTCCGAGGATTAGGAGTATCACTTCCGAACCTCGTTACATCCATCGAGTTTGAGGTTTGTCTTTTTCCTTTTCGTTTCTACGGTTTCATTTCCGCTGCGCTAACCCTAATCGTAGGAAGAAACGCGAAGAATTTGGGGCGGCTATTCACACCCCCCTCTCTAGCCGAGTCCATCGATCCTAGCAAGTGGTATCAAAGCGAGGTCGCTCTTCGCCGGATTAACACCCGAGGGAGCACAAGCTAGAGATGGATCAACTCGGAGAAGACATCACCATTCCACCTTTCTATGACCGCGACGACTTCGCGTATTGGAAGGTAAGAATGAAGTATTTTCTTATGACTAACCTTGAAAATTGGAGTTGTGTTCAATTAGGTTTCAAGCCTCCAATGGATAAGGAAGGAAAACCACTCGAGAAGAAGAAGTGGATAAGGGAACAAATCCACCATTCCACAATCAACGATTAGGTAATGAAAGTATTTGAATTCTCATTACCTAATGACATTCTATGTAAGATAGGTGGATACAACAATGCCAAGGAGTTGTGGAACAACTTGGCTAAGTTCCATGAGGGGAACTCCACTTCAAGCCATGAAGAGGAGTCAAGTGAGCCAAGTAGCTCACATCATGGAGGAGAGGAATTAGAAGTTGAGGGCTACTCAACATCTAAGGAAGAAGAGGAGGAGAGTTCTTCTTCAAGAATGGAGCAAGAGGAAGAAGCTTCTACCTCCGGAAGGGATGAAGAAGAAAGTCTTCATCCATCCTCAATCCTAGGTAACTCAAGCATTTCAATTTCAAATAAATTACACATAATGTGCTTTGAGTGTAGGGAGTATGGACATTACAAGAGTAAGTGTCCAAGGAGGATTAGGAAGACTCCACCGGCACCAAAAGTCAAGGAAGTCGGAGTCCCGATATGCAAGGGCAAGGAGCACGTGGTGTGCTTCCAATGCAAGCGAAAGGGACACTATAGGAGCCAATGTCCGAGGGGGAGGCAACCTCACAAGGACAAGAGACCGAGCACGTCTATAGGGGGAGCTAAGGCAAACCCTAAGGTAATCTCTAAGACACATTCTTGCAATTCTAGTAGGATGCATGCTAGTAGCCTTATTGCTATTGTCAATAATAATAAGCATGATAACTATAGTAACCGATACACGTGCTTAGGTGCCAAACATGTTAGCCTAGGTAAGGATAATTCTAGAAATGCTAACCCTAGAATTAACTCATCTAAGACTAAGGAGAACCTAGGTAGAAATCCCAAAACAACTAGACATATGCCTAGGAATACCTCAAAGAAAAATGACAAATTAAAACTTGAGGTATTAGAGAAGGAAAATCAAGTCTTGAGGTCAAGACTTGACACCTTAGAAAAGACCCTTAAGAATTTGGAGAAGTCAACTCTAGGGTCTAAGGGTCAAAAGCAAAAGCCCAAGGACATGAGAGGTTTGAGTCACAAACCTAAGTCTCAAGTGGTCAAGCCCACTTACCATAATGTTCCATTCGATTATGGAACAAGACCTAGGGCTAGGAAGACCATCACCAAGGTCACAAGGGGAGTCACCCCAAGAGTTGATCTTGATGAGTCCCAAATGACCAAGGCTTTAAAGCCTAGGAGGGTCATTAGGAGGGTTGCTAGGGAAGTCATCCCTAGTGAATATTTAGTGAACCCAATGAGCTCAAATAGGTATTGGGTTCCTAGGAGCGTAATTCCATCACGCTAGATGGTTTAGGGTGTGCCAACCTTACTTGAATAGGTAGTTAGCCTAATCATGGCAAAAGGTGGCACTTTAGGAATTTTCAAGGTGTAATCAAGCCTTGAAAATGAAATGGAAAGTTATTCGTAAGATGATTAGAATGTGCCAATCAAATTTGAGGAGTTGTCTAGAGTCAATCTAATTGGCACATAGTGATCTAAAAATCTTTGGTATAAGATGCTAGGTCTATTACACTTAGGAATATAGAATTTATGGCAAAATGATCGAAATTATCAAAAATGGCAACTAAGGCTAGAATTAGGTATTTTCTATACCTTTATATGCTATTTGCCATGTATTGTTTGCCATATGCCAAGTCATGACATCATATTTAATTTATGATCATTTGAAATGTCATGATAATGCTTAGGTTAGTTAAATGTCATGCTTTATTTAAGTTTCATACTTTATGCCATGACATCATGACATTGGCACATGTTTCCATTTATGATACAATTATATGCCATGTCATCATCTTGTGCATTTATAATCAATGAAATTGATTTAAGGTTAAAAACACAATTTGATATGGAGATCAAATTGATGTTTAGAAAATGCATGAGACCTTAGCCTAAGATAACCTAAACCCATATCTCACATCAAAATTGACTTGGATGTGTTTGATACACCTTAGATGTGTGTGAGATATTAGGATGATGAGTTAGGATCAAGGTGCATAGTTCTTGTGCCTAGATGAGCCTAATTCGAAATTGAGGATCATAGGGAAAGCTTGTGTACAAGTCATGTACATTTAGCCCTAAGATTGTGGTCCTAAATTGAATTGGTTTAAAATCATTTCAAAATTAATTTGAAAAACCTTGATGAAGCTTTTCTAGTGATAGCATTCATCATTGAACAAGTTGATACAAAGATAAGTTAACTTTGAGCTATTTCAAAGACTTTTGAACTTTGTATCAAGATTGAAAAATGAAAGTTATTTTCATAGAAAATTATTTTTCCATGATAGTATATGTTATGAGGAATGTATCCTCAAAATTTCATAATTTTTGGAATTTTCTGTAATTTTCTAGAGGTTTCTGAATTTCGGGAGAAGAAATCAGAAATCAGAAATCAGAGGTCGTGGACCGATCAGGAGGTTCCCTGATCGGTCCAGGTCTGTGTGGATCGGTCACTGGACCGATCCAGAGGGAGCCTGATCGGTCTGGTGACCGATCAGGGCGTGCCAAATTGTTGAAATTCGACTGGTTGTCTGAAATTTCAGCTTGGGAGTTGGTATTTTGAAGATTTGAAACTCTCCAAGACATTGTTGGTGCAATGGTCAAGGGGGAGTTGACCTTTAGGGGAAATTTTACCTATTAGTCAAGGGGAGTTGACTTTTAGGGGGAGTTTTTACTCCTAAAGACTTGAGTGATATGGGATTATCACTAAGTTAATTGTTGGACCTTAGTATCAAGGGGGAAATTAAGAGTTTCAATGAAAGGTATGGGACTTTCATTAGGAAGAAACTCTTGACCTTGATTCACTCTTTTTGATGTGTGTCAAAAAGGGGGAGAGTAGAAAGGAGAATGGAGAATGTCTAGAGAATGTTCAGGGAAGAACATTGGAAAACCTAAGTTAGGTTATCGGGTTAACCTAACTTGATTATGGGTTTGATTATGGGTTTTGTCAAACATCAAAAAGGGGGAGATTGTTGGTGCAACCTTAGGTCAAGGTTGACCTGGTTGACCAGACTCGAGTTGACTTGACTCGAGTTGTGTTTTGATGTTTGACGAGTTATGTTTGACAATGTTTGACGTGAACAGAAAAGTTGTATCTTGATGTTTTACAAGGATACAAGCTTGGGAGATTGTGGGTGCAACCCGTGGTCAAGGTTGACCTGGTTGACCCGAGGTGAGTTGACTTAACTCGGAAAAGTCCAAGCAGGGAGCTTGGCACGGGAAAAGTCCAAGCAGGGAGCTTGGCATGGGAAAAGTCCAAGCAAGGAGTTTGGCATGGTGAAAAGTCCAAGCAGGGAGCTTGGCACGGGAAAAGTCCAAGTATGGAGACTTGGCACGGAGAAGTCCAAGTATGGAAGCTTGGCACATGGGAAGTCGGAGAGGGCTCAGTAGCTCGTTCTCCGAACTGTGGTCAGAGAGGGCTCGGGAGCTCGTTCTCTGGACCGGATGGAAGTCGGAGAGGGCTCGGTAGCTCGTTCTCCGAACTGTGGTCAGAGAGGGCTCGGTAGCTCGTTCTCTGGACCGGATGTGGAAAGTCCTGGTGAGTGAAGCCAAGCAGACGGATAAGTCCTGGTGAGTGAAGCCAGGCAGTGGGAAAGTCCTGGTGAGTGAAGCCGGGTGGAAAGTCCCGTGAGTGAAGCCAAGGAGGAAACCCTAGTGAGTGAAGCTAGGTGAAAGTCACGTGAGTGAAGCCGTGGGAAAGTCCTAGTGAGTGAAGCCGGGCGGTTGGAAAGTCCCGTGAGTGAAGCCGGGCATTGGAAAAAGTCAGGAAGCTGTGAAAACCCTAGTGAGTGAAGCTAGGTGAAAGTCCTGGTGAGTGAAGCCGGGCAAGGGAAAATCCAGATGGATCAAGGGTGATCGGACATCTGGTGTTGAGAAGGTCAAGTAGGTCAAGGGAGTGACCGGATACTTGACACGAAGAGAAAAGTCCAAGTGGGTCAAAGGGATTGACCGGACACTTGGTGGGGAGTCTTAGCAGGTCAAGGGAGTGACCGGATGCTAAGCATGATGTACCAAGAGGTCAAGGTTGACCGGATATTGGTTTGGACTTGGTTTGGGCAAAAACCAAGACCTGGATCGGTCTGGTGACCGATCCACTGATACTGTGGTTTCCTGATCGGTCTGGAGACCGATCAGAAAGCGATCAGTGTGCCTCTGTGAGCTTACTGATCGGTCTGGGGACCGATCAGCATGAAGCCTGATCGGTCCCCGGGACCGATCAGGGTACGCACAGAGAGTTGGGCAACTCTCTGTGAAGCATTCTGATCGGTCTAGGGACCGATCAGCATAGAGCCTGATCGGTCCCCATGACCGATCAGCAGCACCCTGGACCGATCAGGGTGGAGCCTGATCGGTCCAGGCCTAGCCGTTGTGACTCAACGGCTAGGCTATTTCGAGCTTCTGTGTTCTGGCCTTTTTGCCTTGCAGGTTCGCAGGTTGGCTCAGGATATCAGAGGTTATAAAAGGATCGAGAGGCACTACAGAACTTCTTCCTTCTTCTTCCTCCTCTGAACTGAGCTGCTGTTCTTCTGAAAGCTGTGCTCTTGAGCTTTGCTGAGCTTCGAAGCTTCGGGTGAGCTTCTTTGACTGAGTTGCTTGTTGGCATTCGTCCGTGAAGTTGGTGCTTCATCCGGGACTTCAGTCGACGAGAAGGCAAGCAAGTATTTGTACATTCATTGTGTATTTTGTTCTTGCTCTTCTTTGTATTTCCATATTGCTGTTGCAAGCTATTGTGGCTAGGTTTCTCCACCCACAAGGAGTATTTATTAGCCGGTTCTCCGGGGACTCATCCACCGACGGATTGATAGGGCTCGTCCACCTTACGGACACTCCGAGGAGTAGGAGTATCACCTCCGAACCTCGTTACATCCATCGAGTTTGAGGTTTGTCTTTTTCCTTTTCGTTTCTACGGTTTCATTTCCGCTGCGCTAACCCTAATCGTAGGAAGAAACGCGAAGAATTTGGGGCGGCTATTCACACTCCCCTCTCTAGCCGAGTCCATCGATCCTAACACTGGGAGTGTGTACAGACAGCTTTGGGCACGAAGTTAAAGTTTAGCACAGCCTTCCATCCGCAGACAGATGGACAGACGGAGCGAGTAAATCAGGTACTCGAGGATATGCTCCAAGCATGTGCCCTAGATTTCAAGGGAAGTTGGTGCAAATATCTAAGTTTAACAGAATTTGCATACAACAACAACTATCAGGCCACTATCAGTATGACACCTTATGAGGCTCTCTATGGGCGGAGGTGTAGATCTCCAATCTGCTGGTATGAGAGTGGTGAATAGAAAGAGCTAGGACTTCAGACAGATCTAGTGGCAGATACCACAGCAGCTATACAGCAGATCCGCCAGAGGATAGACACAGCTCAGAGCCGCCAGAAAAGCTATGCTGATATACGGCGCAGACCTTTGGAGTTTTCAGTTGGGGATTCAGTGTTCCTTAGAGTAGCTCCCATGAAGGGAGTAATGCGTTTTGGGAAGAAGGGCAAGCTAAGTCCCCGATATGTGGGACCATACCTTATCAGCAGAAGAGTGGGCAAGGTAGCATATGAGCTAGAGCTACCCCAGGAAATGTCAGCTGTCCACAATGTATTTCATGTCTCTATGCTGAAGAAGCATATCCCAGATGCCACCCAGGTGATTGAGCCCCAGTCGGTATAGATCCACGAAGACCTCAGCTATGACAGTCGGCCTATTCAGATAATAGACCGAGCAGTTAAGAAATTACGGAACAAGGAAGTACCATTAGTCAAAGTCATTTGGCACAGTCACACAGCAGAAGAGGCAACATGGGAGACAGAAGCCAGCATGAGACAGAAGTACCCAGAATTATTCTAAGTTCGAGGATGAACTTTTTATAAGGTATGGGGATTGTAACGGCCAAAAATTCTCAAAACTATTTTAGAAATATTCTATGATTTTTCAGGAATTTTAGGATATTTTTACAGAATTTTTAGAGTAGCGGAGGTAGCAAAAACAAATAGAAAACGAAAACGGCCTAAGCGGGAATTGAACCCGAGACCTATGGTTTACGGATAACTCTAGTAACCAGTTGAACCCAGCAGGGCCGTGCTGAAAGAAAAGGGAATCAATTAGATTTATATTTGAGTTGGGTGAATTACCCACTTAATATATATAAGGAATTAATTAGTGGGGAGATAATTTTTAACGTAACTTTTCTTCTCCTCAACCTAATTCCGCCGACCCCTCTCCCTTCTCCTCTCCCTCTCTCGGCGCTAACCACAAGAACAAGCAAGGGTTCTGTCCCAAGGGTTCCAAGGGCAAATTCTGGCGACGACTTCGACACGTGGACGCTCCCCTCCGCGAGAGGAACGCATAGACGCAAGGAGATCGTCGAAAGGATCTTCCCCACCGGAAATCTAGCGATTAGAATCGTAAGAAACTTCAAGCAGGAGGTAAGAAACCCCTCACCTGCAGTATAAGTAGCTTCCGTGTGAATTCCATGATTTAGTTAGTAGTATATAGCTTTTCGGCACAAAGGATGCGAATTAGCGCATACCAAGTGTTCGATTAAATTACTAGCACAGCTAAAATGCAAATTAGGCATTTCATTAGCTTGGACAAATGCACTAGAAGCATTTACACAGCCTATTTAGTCTTGCTTCAGCTTTTACAGGACCAGATGTCCCACGGGTGGGCTCCCACAGTCGCCTCTAGGTTTAGATAACCTAGTTCTGGGTTTAGACAACCTAGTAAAAGCAAGACAAAAATTTATTAGCTTATGTTCAGTATTTTACTTTCTCAGTGGCACTGTACTGGATTAGATATCCATTGGGTTGGGCTCCCACAGTCGTCCCTAGGTTCAGCTAACCTAGTAACCCTGCTAAATTCGGGACTTGCAAACCCGCGTCAAGTTAGGGATACGCGCAAAGCAAAGTACAGTTGCCGGGCCCAAACAACAGCATGATTATGTATTTTCACCTATTATATGTATATAGTTTTTTTTAAACTCCCACAGAATAGCTAGGTGAAATCAGTACAGTTCTAGCATTTGTTAGAATTAGCTTAGTTCATGCTTCAGTTCAGTTCACTCTTATGATTATGTATGATAGTTCTATGTTCAGTTTTATTACACCTGTTTTAGATGATAGTATGCCATGATCAGTTAGCTTTCTATGTATTGTATGCCATGCCATGCTTAGCACATTCAGTATGTATTTTCAAATAGCATGTTTTAAAATCATAAATTGCATCGTATGAATGTTTTAGTGAGGTAGATGGTTTCTTACTAAGCGAAAGCTTACAGATACTTTTTCCTTATACTGCAGATAAAGGTAAAGGAAAGATGGACTAGCGGAGGCTGGAGGGCAATGCTACGAAGATGTGTGTGGGCAGGAACTTGGAAAGAAGATCTTAGGGAACTCTAGCAAGCTTTGTTTAAACATTAGTACTTTTTAGTGTTTTAGCAATTTGCACTTTAGTATGTTGATCGCTATGAATTAGTTAACCATGCATTCTATTATGCTTAGAACATTGTTCTTTATGATGTTAGAATGTTAGTTGTGGTTGTTAGAGTGTTTCCTAGCCATCTTAGAACATGTAATGTGATTGAGGCACGAAATAGTGCTGAAATCAGGGGTTCTGGTTCGAAATCAGAAACCCAGATCGATCTACAGATCGATCAGAATTGGGTTGTGCCACTGGATCGGTCAGCTGACCGATCCAGTCGCGAACAGAGAGTTAGCGTCTGCTATGGATCGGTCAGCCGACCGATCCAGATGCGAACAGAGAAGTACAAAACTCACTGATCGGTCAGCCGACCGATCACAGTACTCTGGATCGGTGGGACCGATCCACCTCTGACGAGGTAGTTTATGGATCGGCCACCCCGATCCGAGTTTTCTCCGTGCAAGATTGTCGGATCGATCATCGGATCGATCAATCGATTCATGGATCGATTGAAATGCCCGACTAGCAGGACATCCGAGAGGCATAGATTATCTTCCCTAGCATGTGTACAACTCCTAGGTACACCTAGAATATTAAGTTCAGATTTTACAGTAATCAGTTTAGTAAAATTTTAATCAATCCAGATTTCCGCAATAGTAATTTAGCACAGCATAATGTAGCGATCGGCCTCACAGCCTAGTCAGTAGAAGGCGGGTCGTTACATCTAGAGCCAAGGCTTCTCACATGCAAAACCCTATTTTTAGATACCTATATCAAGTCATGAGCAAAACTATTTTTGGTAGAGGGGAAAGTGATGGAGTCGTCAAGAAAGTAGAACTTTATTCTCTATGGGCTATGTTATATAAGGTTGATTTTGATTCTGGTTTTCATTTTTTGTAAACCTTAGTGAGAGCTGCGAGGGCATCTTCGGGATCAATAGTTCTTGGTGGTTTGATTACTCAAATAGCCATTAACTTGGAACTTGATTTAGATGGGTTGGAAGTTATTCATGGCAATGATATGATGGACATGGATGCATGTCTTGCTATGAAAATAATCTGTCGGGATGAAAATGGTTTTGCATTTCCAAGGTCGAATGATTTTCCTTTACCTCTTCCTTGTCCTGATCGAACTTCAGTTCGCAACCCAGCTTATTGGGTAATCACTGATTTAGACCCCGAGAATGTTCCTTCCATATCTGGAGATACAGAGCCACACATTGAGCCCTCGACATCTGGATACCCGCAGCCCTCCGGTCATCTGGATCCTGCTAGGCATTCTTTTGCCTATGGTACGGGTCCCTCCAGATTTGACTTCTCAGATTTTCGTGCATCTCTAGATTCACTTCGTGAGAAGCAAAATGCCCAACGTGAAAATGACCAGTTTAGAGAAGTACAAAATCACTTTCAGTTCACGAGGAATTTTCAAGGTCAAGTGGTCAAATTTGTCTAGGATTATGGTACGGATCAAGCTAGAATGAGAGATTTAATACAGAGCATGAGTGTCACTAGCCAACAAGTAGATGCTTTGTTTGAGTTTCATATAATCCTAAGCGAAATTCCAGGTTTTCCTAGTTTTCCCATTGGCCAACCACGTCGTAGGCCTCCTTTCCCTCGTCCACCTCCACCTCCTCCACGATATTGATTTCATCGGGATGATGAAAAGTTTAAGTCTGGGGGTGTCGAACCTGATTTTTCTTTTTGCATTTTCTGTTTTGTTCTACATGTTTAGTTTTGTTCGGTATTTTATTTTGATTGTCTTGCTTTGATTACTTGATTTTTGATAGTCACTTGACTATCTTTTGTAAAATCTTGTGGCATACATCTAGAGAACATCAATCTTCACTTTTATGCTTTCTTGTCTTCAAGTGAAAATGTTAACACGTTCATTATCTAGATTCATTATGTTGTAAATGATGCTAGTAGTATGCCTAGTGTACCTCTTTTCTCTATCTTGAGTAGCATGAAATAAGCTAAGTATCATTTGGAGATAGGTTTTAGCTTTGGCTTGACCTTAAGGATCTTACCTTCACTTCACTATACTTGAGCTTGAATGGTTGACATCATTGAAATAGTCATGATTCATCTTGTTTGTTTAGTACTTGGTTTCCATGGTGATTTCTCAAACTTCATTTTGGTTACTGGATGAGGCTCAAATCATGTAAGCTCATTTGGAAAAATCAAAATATCTCAACAATTGTGCCAAAAGTACATTTGTGAATAAGATTTGCACAATGCAAATTCTTATGAAAAAAAATAGAAATAAAAAGTGAAAAAATGAATAAGGGATATAAAAAACAGTTATCGTGAGTGGAATCTAGCAAGTCACCCCTTTGAGACCGAATTAGGTTACTGGGGAAATGACTGCTTAGCTTCTCTTGAGAGTGAGCACGCCTTTGAGACCTTGGGTTGATTGAGAAATATGAACCAAGTGTGTGGCATGTAAGTGCCTATCACCGGTTATGTGCCTATCACCAGAAACATTAGGAACTCAAATTTGATGATGAATTCACTAGGACGGAGATTGAAACTTGAAGAGTTTTGAGTTACTTATTGCACTATGCACAAGATACTTATGCTTGAGCCATTCTTAACTTGTCTCCATGATCATGCTTGTTAATGAAACTTTTTGATAGAGTTAGGAAAATGCATTAGGGATATGAGTGTGTTGTAGAACATGTGAATTTAGATTACAGCATTTTGCTTGAGGGCAAGCAAAGGTTTAAGTCTGGGGGTGTGATGTGCGTAGATTATATACTCTTGTTTAGCATGTTTTGACACACATTCACATACTTTGTACATACTTTATCTATGCATTTTCATACTCCAGCTTTCCTTTCAAGCATATTTATTATTTTTGTTCAGAGATATGCTTTTGTGCATTTTCTATACGCAGGAGTCGATTTTGGAGAAGATTTGACGATTGAACAAAGAAGGAAGGCACCATTCCTTGACCTCACACGGCCTTGCCATGGGGGTTACCCAGGCCATGTAGAGATACTAGGCCATGTGGTTGTAGCAGAGATGGAAGTGGCCACGGCCGTGTGAACCTCACACAGTCGTGCCAAGATTTGAAGCCAGAAGAAGTCAGGTTGTGTACACTGCACGACCATGCAAGTCATCCAGAGCCAAAGCAGTACATGGTCGTGTAAATCTACACGGTCGTGCAAGGTTTCTAGAGACCAAGAAGACCCTGGCCGTGTGCACCACACGGTCGTGCGAGGTTTCCAGCGGTAGAGGCAGGCCTTGCAAGGGAAGCAGAAGCAGTGTGTGCCACGGTCGTGCCTCACACACGGCCGTGCAAGCTAGGCAGAGAGGGGAGTGAGCTAGGACGTGTGAACCTCACACGGCCGTGCTTTGGGGTCGTGTGGCGCCCAAACCTCTCCTCTATATAAGGCATCCTTCAAGATTTGAAAGGGGATCTTCTCCCTTTTAGGGGGGAATCAAGATTTGGGGCGTTCCTCCACCTTCTCGGAGGGATTTCTGACGTTCTACGGGCAGATCTTCATCGTTTCAACTCCGGGGAACGAGGATTGGATCCAAAGACGGTTCTTCATCGTAGAAAAGCTTTTCTTCCCTTTCTTTCTCGAATTTGGGATCAAGATGCTTGTATTCTCTTTATCTTTGGATTTCTTTCCTTGTTCTATGGATTAGATCTCTTGTTCTAGGATGGAGGGAGTATTTGTAATGGAGATTTGATGTAAAACTCTTGTGGATTTTCCAATTTCCTATTTCTATGATTTTGCCCTGTTTGTATCTATTCTTTCTTGTGTGGATTGTTGTGATTAGGGCTCACTTACCATGCTTGATTGAATGTTTGAATATCTTGTGGATCTTGATGGATTGCTTCCCATTCGATTTTCCGAGGGATGTTCGTGACAGGAACATGCCCATGTAAGGACGTTTGAGAGGTAATCTTGAAAGGAAAATTAGGTATTTCAAGAGGGTAGAATAGATTGTATAGATTATATATTATATCTTGATGCGGTTGAGGGGTGATGAATTCCATGTTGATTATCCGAGGGATGTACGTGACAGGCAAGCCCGTGTAAGGACAACATAGATTCATTCCTAATTGATCACGTTTAGGTATAGATTTCAGTCCTAGGCCAGTTGTCTATTGCAAGAGAGAACCGACAACCTTCTACAAATGATGGTCAATTGACGAATAAGATTTGGTAGATCATTACATTGAATAACACTACAAAGAAACCAAAACTCCTAGAACGTACCTTTACCATTGCCCTTATTCTTGTTTCTTATTCTTTCATTTCTACGTTTTACTTTGCATAGTTGCATTTAGCTTTTGAAAACCAATTGATTAGTTGTTTAGCTAATTCATGTTGAGACATCTTTAGTGCTTATTTCAATCCCTGTGGATACGATATCTTTTATTATTACTTACGACATTTCCGTACACTTGCGGAGAGTCAAAAGTCTCCCAGAATCTCGCCTCGGTGTGAGTTATAAGTGAGCAAGCTCTCACGCCCAACGACCTTCCAGGTTGGTGTCTCAGACTCTCGCCCCAGTGCGAGTTATAAGGGAGCATGCACTCATGCCCAACGTGTTGGTTGCTACTCGAAAAACCTAGAGGTTCCACTGTACAAAAATTTTGTACAAAGGTCTGAACCTTTTTCCTAGCTACCATGTGTTCTTTTAAATTAAATTTCGGATCGCCTGTGGAACTTAACACGTTTGATCCAAAACTTAATTTATTTGTTCTTTTAGGTTTAGACTTGGATCTCATGCGGAACTTAACACGTTCGATCCAAATCACCCAAGTTATTAATTCCATTAAATATTAATTTTCATAATTGGTTCCCAGTACTGACGTGGCGAGGCACATGACCTTCTTGGATATGGGAGCAACCACCACCGACTAGACAAAACCTTTTAAGGAAAGCTAATATTTAATTTCCTAAAATAACTTTAGGTTAACCGAAAGGAACAATCAATTCACAAGGAAAAGTAAAAACAAAAGAACACAACATCGAAAAACATATTCGAAATACTAGAATTGTAAGCCTCTTGTATTTGGTATTTATTTCCAAAAATAACTAGTATGATGCGGAAAGGAAAAATTACTAGTTATACCTTTTAGAAAGACCTCTTGATCTTCTACCGTATTCCTCTTCTAACCTCGGACGTTGTGTGGGCAACGATCTTCCGAGATGAGAAATCACCAACACACCTTCTTCTCCTCCTTGCTAGGTTCGGCCAAAACAAGAGCTTCACCAAGGATGAAGAAAACCACCAACCAAGCTCCAAGGGATGCAAGCTTTCTCTCCTTCTTCTTCTCCAAGTAGTATCCGGCCACCACAAGAGCTCCAAGGGAGATGAAGAATTCGGCCACCATAAAGAGGAAGAGAGAAAGAGAGGATGGCCGGCCACAACACCAAGGAAAAGAGGGAGAGAACAATAGAAGTTGTAACCCATGAAGGCACCCCTACCCCTTCTTTTATATTCCTTGGCTTTGGCAAATAAGAAAATTTATTTATAATAAAATTTCCTTAACTTTCCTTGACAACAATTAATTAAGAAAAAATAAATAAAATTTCTTAATCAATTAATCATGTCCGGCCACCTCAAATAGACAAATTAGGAGAGTTTCAATCAACAATAAAAACTTCCTTATTTGTCTTTGGAAATTTTAAAAGATAAAATTTCCCTTTAAAATCCCTTCATGGTTGATAAAAAGAAATTTCTATAATTTTAATTTTCAACATGTGAATAATTTTCAAAGAGAAAAAATAAAATATCTTTCCAATCTACAAATAAGGAAAGAGATATAATCTCTTTCTTTTAATCTTTTGTAGATCCTTTAAAGAGAGATATTTTAATTTTAATTCTCTGTAATAAATTATATCTTCCACATAATAAAAATTAAAATTAAAAATCTTTTTAATTTTATTATGGCCAGCCCCCTTCTAGCTTGGGTTCAAGCTAGGGTCGGCCACCCATAAACCAAGCTTAGGCCGGCCCTAGCTTGATTCCCAAGCTAGCTTGGCCGACCCCCTTTAGGTGGGTATAGAAGGTGGGTATAGTTGGGGATAATACTCTATAAATAAGAGGCTACGATAGGGACTGAGAGGAGGAATTGGTTTTGGTCTCCCGATAAAATTAAGCATTCCATGTTCGCCCCGAACACACAACTTAATTTTATCAATAATAATTCATTCCAGTAGAGAACTATTATTGAACTACTGCATCAATCCCAAATTATATTTTTGGGCTCCTTCTTATTATGAGTGTGTTAGTCTCCCTGTGTTTAAGATGTCGAATGTCCACTAATTAAGTGAGTTACTGACAACTCATTTAATTAATATCTTAATCCAAGAATAGTACCACTCAACCTTATCGTCATGTCGGACTAAGTCCACCTGCAGAGTTTAACATGACAATCTTTATGAGCTCATCTTGGGGACATTATCAACCTAAATTACTAGGACACAGTTTCCTTCTATAATCAACAACACACACTATAAGTGATATCATTTCCCAACTTATCGGACTTATTGATTCATCGAACTAAATCTCACCCTTTGATAAATTAAAGAAATAAATATCAAATATATGTGTTTGTTATTATAATAGGATTAAGAGCACACACTTCTATAATAACTGACGTCTTTGTTCCTTTATAAAGTCAGTATAAAAGAAAATGACGTCTGATGGTCCTACTCAATACACTCTAAGTGTACTAGTGTAATTATATAGTTAAGATAAACTAATACCTAATTACACTACGACCTTCCAATGGCTTGTTCCTTTCCATTTTGGTCGTGAGCTACTGTTTATAATTTATAAGGTACTGATAACATCATCTTCTGTATGTGACACCACATACTATGTTATCTACAATATAAATTAATTGAACAACTACAAACAAATGTAGATAATTTGACCAAATGTGATTCTTTATTCAAAATAAATGTTTACAAAAGCTTAGGCTTTCAGTATACACTCTAACAATCTCCCACTTATACTAATGACTAAGCTGTCATATCTTCTGCCATACATCTGATTCCCATTCCCTCCACATGTCGATCGAAAGTTTTCGCCGGAAGGGCCTTAGTGAAAGGATCTGCCAGGTTATCCGCTGATGCAATCTTGGCGATGACAACTTCTCCTCGCTTCACGATATCTCTTATCAGGTGGTACTTGCGCTCTATATGTTTACTTGCCTTATGAGCTCATGGTTCCTTCGAGTTTGCAACTGCACCGCTATTATCACAATAAATTGTGATGATTTTGGGCAAACCAGGAATCACATCTAAGTCCATTAGAAAGTTCCTGAGCCATACTGCTTCTTTAGCTGCCTTAGAGGCTACTACATACTCAGCTTCCATGGTTGAGTCCGAAACGCATTTCTGCTTAATACTCCTCCATGAAATGGCTCCACCTCCTAAAGTAAACACATAGCCTGATGTAGACTTACTGTTGTCCCTATCCGATTGGAAATCAAGTGTAACCCACAGGAAGCAAATCGTCGCTTGGTAAACTAGCATATAATCTCTAGTCCCTCTCGTGTACTTTAATATATGCTTTACCACAGTCCAATGTCCTTGTGGTTACTCGATATCCGCTAACCATGCCTACGGCAAAATGGATATCGGGTCTCGTATATAGCATTGCATACATTAGGCTTCCTACACCGAAGCATAAGGAACCGCTTTCATGTCCTCTATCTCCTTTGATGTCTTCGAGACATCTCTTTAGATAGAGCTACTCCATGCCTAAAAGGTAAGAAACCTTTCTTGGAATCTGCATGCTAAAACGAGCAAGGATCGTATCTATATATGAAGCTTGGGATAGACACAACATTCTTTTCTTACGATCCCTTATAACTTTGATCCCAAGAATGTGTGCACAATCTCCTAAGTCCTTCATATCAAATTGTTTGGACAACCATACCCTTACGTCCGATAATACCTTGACATTGTTGCCAATTAACAAAATATCATCTACGATAGTACAAGAAATATCACCACGTTTCCGTTACACTTCTTGTATACACAAGACTCATCCGGACATCGAATAAATCCATATGACTGGATTACTTCATTAAACCGGATGTTCCAAGACCTTGAAGCTTGCTTCAGTCCATAAATGGACCGATTGAGCTTGCACACTAGATGCTCTTTGCCTTTTTCAATGTATCCTTCTGGTTGCTTCATATGGATGTTCTCTTCAAGACTTCCATTAAGGAAAGCTGTCTTGACATCCATTTGCCAAATCTCATAATCCATATGAGCAGCAATGGATAAGAGTATCCGGATAGACTTAAGCATGGCTACCGGTGAAAAGGTCTCCTCATAATCGATTCCCTCTTTCTGAGTGTACCCTTTCGAAACAAGCCTAGCTTTGAAGGTTTCTACCTTCCCGTCTATCCCTCTTTTCCTTTTGTAGATCCACTTGCATCCAACGGCTTTTACACCATCAGGTGGTTCTACGAGCTTCCAGACCTTATTAGAGTACATAGACTCTTTTTCAGAATTCATTGCCTTTTGCCAAGATGTTGCATCTATATCTTGGAGTGCTTCGTCATATGTTCGGGGATCAGGTTCATGTTTACCCGGGATCAAGTCCGAAGACTCTCCCAATAACATGAATCTTTCAGGCTGTCTTACAACCCTCCCACTATGACGGGGCACAGTCTGTGGTTGTGTATCATGTGTGACACGTGTTGCAGTCTCTTGTGGTACTTCATCTTGTATTGTTGGTACTAAAGTAGACATGCCCTCTCTAAGTTCTTCTAAAATAACTTTGCTACTGGACTTGTGATCCATTATATAGTCTTCTTCTAAAAACTGGGCATTGGTGCTAACAATGACCTTCTGGTCTTTAGGACTATAAAATAAACCACCTTTCGTTCCTTTGGGATACCCCACAAACACGCGAACTTCTGTACGAGATTCTAACTTATCAGCATCTGGTTTCAGCACATGTGCTGGACTACCCCAAATCCGAATATGTCTTAGACTGGGTTTTCGCCCATTCCACAATTCTGTGGGAGTAGAAGAAACTGATTTAGAAGGTACTAAGTTCAAAATGTACACTGCTGTTTCCAGAGCGTATCCCCAAAACGAATTTAGTAATTATGAGTAACTCATCATCGATCTAACCATCTCCATAAGAGTCCTATTCCTTCGTTCTGCCACACCATTCTGTTGGGGTGTACCAGGTGCAGACAGTTGGGATTGAATCCCAGCCTCTGATAAGTAATTCCTAAACTCTCCTAAGAGGTATTCGCCACCACGATCAGACCGTAGTGTCTTGATACTTTTACCTAGTCGTTTCTCCACATCAGCCTTGTATTCTTTGAACTTATCAAAGTACTCGGACTTGCGGCGCATTAGGTAAATGTATCCGTATCTTGAATAATCATCTATGAAAGAGAAAAAATATTCAAAACCACCTCTTGCCTGGACAGACATAGGACCACACAAATCAGAATGAACCAATTCTAACACTTCTTTGGCTCTATACCCTTTGGCCTTGAAAGGCCTTTTGGTCATTTTACCTTCCAAGCAAGATTCACAAGTTGGAAAATTTTCCAACTCTAATGAACTCAAAAGTCCATCGGTTATAAGCCTCTGAATCCTACTTAAGTTAATATGACCAAGCCTTAGATGCCAAAGATATGCTTGGTTCATTTCCGAAGGTTCTTTTCTCTTATTAGAGTTAGAAAATGAGTTATAAATTTCCATGTTTTGCTTTATGGGAGAAATTAGATTTAAATTATACAAATTGTCAACTAATGCACCAGAACAGATAATCACTTTATTTCTCTTAATAATTACATCATTACTAAAAGAAACTGAATATCCATCCAAAAACAGTTTAGAAACTGAAATTAAATTCTTTCTAAAACTGGGTACATAAAGACAATTTCTTAAAACCAAATTTCTATTTCTATTAAAAGATAAGTAGACATCTCCCACTGCAACAGCCGCCACCTTAGTAGCATTGCCCATGTAGACGGTAATCTCTCCTTCAGATAGTCGTCGAGTTTCCTGGAACCCCTGCAAGGAATTGCATACATGATCAGTGGCTCTCGTATCTACACACCAGGTGCTGGTAGATAACACCGCTAAACATGTTTCAACAACTAGAGCATGAGATATACCTTTGTTATTCTGATTCCTACGAGGACAGTCCTGACTGCTTGCAGATGAAGCACTTGCCCTTCGGCTTCTTCACTCCAGCTTTAGGTCCTGTACTCTGAGATTTATTCACTTTCTTTGCTGAACCAACTTGTTTCTTCTTCTTCTTTCCTTTCAGTTTAGAAGTAGAACCATTTTCATCATAGTGAATATGAGAATTGTGACGAAACAAACCTTTTGCTGCCTGAAGTTCTGTCAGTAGTTCCGCCAATGAATATACCCTTTTGTTCATATTATAATTCAGGCGAAATTGCTCAAAACTTCTAGGTAGTGTTTGGAGGATCATATCGATCTGGGTTTCCCCATCAATTTCTCCTCCAAGGATTTGTATTTCGTTCAGATAAGTCATCATCTTTAGGATATGATCCCTCACAGGAGTACCCTCTTACATGGTGGCTGTCATTATCTTTCTCATAGCTTCTTGCCTAGAAGCCCTATCCTGATGACCAAAGAGTTCCTTGAGATTGTTCATAATATCATAAGCTGTTGGTAAATCTTGATGCTAATGTTGCAATACATTTGACATTGAAGTCAAAATGTAACACCGCGCCATCTCATCTGCTTTTACCCATTTCCTATGATATTCAATCTCCTCTTGGGTAGATTCACCAGTGAGTGCATCAGGACAAGGCTCAGTCAGTACAAACTTATAGCTTTCAGCAGTAAGAACAATGTCTAGGTTCATTTTCCAATCTATGTAGTTAGGACCAGTAAGTCTATTCTGTTGTAGTATGATGGACAGTGGGTTGAAAGTCATTCTAAGAATCACAAATAACTTTTGGTCAGAACTCTAAATTTAGAATAATATTGATTCCTCAAACAATACTATTTTAAATTAACCAACACCTCAAAACACCGCGAATATTATATGCCATGATAGTGTGGACGTATACAAATTCAACATTTGTAAAAGGAGGGTTTTAACCCATTAATTTTATTATCTTGTCAACCTAACTTTTTGACAAATAAAATTAATAGTTGGTATCCTTTGGCCACACAAATAATAGCAGTGCCTCCGATGGGGAGGATACTATTAGATGTGCCTAAGTGTATACCATTACTTGACACTAAGTCCATTAATAAGATTGTGCCCCTTCCGATGGGGAAGATCACACGCTCTTAATTAATTTCCTATAGTCATCCTAAATGGAAGTTTGTTCTAGTGATCCACAAATAAGCTCATCCGATATGGAGGAAGGCACTCAGAGCCAATGCGCAAGCTTGTTTGCATCACTTACAAACCATTAATGGAGACCGTGGAATTTATTTAAAATTCCTCTCCCACATAGTTATTTATAAATGAGGAATTTTAACTATGCTAGTCTACTGGACATGTATACTAACACACAGCACAATATAAAAGCAATAAATGAAAAACTATTTTTCAACTATTATGACTTTTATCTATTGTTGTCCTCCATGTGTTGTCATCCCAAGCTGTTGCCATATTTGGCCACCGCCACCGGGTCTAGCTGTCGCATCCATCTTGCTCCTTGTTCCGCTGCGCCTCTGGTCCTCAAAAGGTTCCACGCCTTGCAAGATTCGATCCTCGACATAAATAGAATTTTACATTTTTCGATCCTATATTCCTCGAAGGAATGTACATGTAAACTAGATCGAACATAAAATAAAAATTTACATCCATCGATCCTATATTCCATAAAAGGAATGTACATGTAACTAGATCAAAAATAAAATCCTAATTAAAAACTAAATATAACTCCTGCTGTATTTTATAATACAATCATGCACACACATATAATTGCCCTTGACATGTCCAAGGGTCCAATCACACACATAAAGAAAACTATAAGCCATAATAGTTGGATCCTGCATCCACAAAGTTAGCACATCCTACTATTAACCTTCCTAAATTATGTATGACATGTGCATAATTAAACTAATACCAAATACACAGAGGTAAAACCCTAGCTCTGATACCAATTGTTGGTTTCTACTCGGAAAACCTATAGGTTCCACTGTACAAAAATTTTATACAAAGGTCTGAACATTTTTCCTAGCTACCATGTGTTCTTTTAAATTAAATTTCGGATCGCCTGCGGAACTTAACACGTTTGATCCAAAACTTAATTTATTTGTTCTTTTAGGTTTAGACTTGGATCTCATGCGGAACTTATCACGTTCGATCCAAATCACCCAAGTTATTAATTCCATTAAATATTAATTTCCATAATTGGTTCCCAGTACTGACATGGCGAGGCACATGACCTTCTTGGATATGGGAGCAACCACCACCGACTAGACAAAACCTTTTAAGGAAAGATAATATTTAATTTCCTAAAATAACTTTAGGTTAACCGAAAGGAACAATCAATTCACAAGGAAAAGTAAAAACAAAAGAACACAACATCAAAAAACATATTCGAAATACTAGAATCGTAAGCCTCTTGTATTTGGTATTTATTTCCAAAAATAACTAGTATGATGCGGAAAGGAAAAATTACTAGTTATACCTTTTAGAAAGACCTCTTGATCTTCTACCGTATTCCTCTTCTAACCTCGGACGTTGTGTGGGCAACGATCTTCCGAGATGAGAAATCACCAACACACCTTCTTCTCCTCCTTGCCAGGTTCGGCCAAAACAAGAGCTTCACCAAGGATGAAGAAAACCACCAACCAAGCTCCAAGGGATGCAAGCTTTCTCTCCTTCTTCTTCTTCTTCTTCTCCAAGTAGTATCCGGCCACCACAAGAGCTCCAAGGGAGATGAAGAATTCGGCCACCATAAAGAGGAAGAGAGAAAGAGAGGATGGCCGGCCACAACACCAAGGAAAAGAGGGAGAGAACAATAGAAGTTGTAACCCATGAAGGCACCCCTACCCCTTCTTTTATATTCCTTGGCTTTGGCAAATAAGGAAATTTATTTATAATAAAATTTCCTTAACTTTCCTTGACAACAATTAATTAAGAAAAATTAAATAAAATTTCTTAATCAATTAATCATGTCCGGCCACCTCAAATAGACAAATTAGGAGAGTTTCAATCAACAATAAAAACTTCCTTATTTGTCTTTGGAAATTTTAAAAGATAAAATTTCCCTTTAAAATCCCTTCATGGTTGATAAAAAGAAATTTCTATAATTTTAATTTTCAACATGTGAATAATTTTCAAAGAGAAAAAAATAAAATATCTTTCCAATCTACAAATAAGGAAAGAGATATAATCTCTTTCTTTTAATCTTTTGTAGATCCTTTAAAGAGAGATATTTTAATTTTAATTCTCTGTAATAAATTATATCTTCCACATAATAAAAATTAAAATTAAAAATCTTTTTAATTTTATTATGGCCGGCCCCCTTCTAGCTTGGGTTCAAGCTAGGGCCGGCCACCCATAAACCAAGCTTAGGCCGGCCCTAGCTTGATTCCCAAGCTAGCTTGGCCGCCCCCCTTTAGGTGGGTATAGAAGGTGGGTATAGGTGGGTATAGTACTCTATAAATAAGAGGCTACGATAGGGACCGAGAGGAGGAATTGATTTTGGTCTCCCGATAAAATTAAGCATCCCGTGTTCGCCCCGAACACACAACTTAATTTTATCAATAATAATTCATTCCACTAGAGAACTATTATTGAACTACCGCACCAATCCCAAATTACATTTTTGGACTCCTTCTTATTATGAGTGTGTTAGTCTCCCTGTGTTTAAGATGTCGAATGTCCACTAATTAAGTGAGTTACTGACAACTCATTTAATTAATATCTTAATCTAGGAATAGTACCACTCAACCTTATTGTCATGTCGGACTAAGTCCACCTGCAGGGTTTAACATGACAATCTTTATGAGCTCATCTTGGGGACATTATCAACCTAAATTACTAGGACACAGTTTCCTTCTATAATCAACAACACACACTATAAGTGATATCATTTCCCAACTTATCGGGCTTATTGATTCATCGAACTAAATCTCACCCTTTGATATATTAAAGAAATAAATATCAAATATATGTGCTTGTTATTATATTAGGATTAAGAGCACACACTTCCATAATAACTGAGGTCTTTGTTATTTTATAAAGTCAGTATAAAAGAAAACGACCTCTGATGGTCCTACTCAATACACTCTTAGCGTACTAGTGTAATTATATAGTTAAGATAAACTAATTCCTAATTATACTACGACCTTCCAATGGCTTGTTCCTTTCCATTTTGGTCGTGAGCTACTGTTTATAATTTATAAGGTACTGATAACATCATCTTCTGTATGTGACACCACATACTATCTTATCTACAATATAAATTAATTGAACAACTGCAAACAAATGTAGATAATTTGACCAAATGTGATTCTTTATTCAAAATAAATGTTTACAAAAGCTTAGGCTTTTAGTATACACTCTAACACAACGACCTTCCAGGTCGGGTCCCAGACTCTCGCCTTAGTGCGAGTTATAAGTGAGTCTGCTCTCACGACTAATGACTTTCTCGGTCGGTATCTCCTACTCTCGCCTCAATGTGAAGCCGCGAGGTATACTTTCATGCTCAACAGATCTGCAGCCATACTTTTATCACCAATATGAGATGCAAACAGGCGAGTCCGTATGAACCACAACTTCCCACCCCTTATGGTAAGAAAAAGGTGTGGTAAGTAAATTGCCCTTTCTAAATTATATTTTCTAGCAAATTCTCTTGGGAACATGCGCATATGGAACGTGATAATAGGAAAGACAAGGAGATACAGACCCACAACTTAATAGGTAGATAAGGCAGAGAACAAGGTTTATTTAATAAGAGTTGGGCAATATTTGTCAAGGGTTCACGCTATTACAAGAACAAGACGCCTGATTCCTCTTCGCTAGATGAGCCTGCACTTTAGCCAGTTCTTCCTTGATACATTAGATATTGCTTTGCAGATGGGTGATGATTTCATCTTTGATCCGGTTTTCCTCTTGCAGGAGGGTTACAGTATCCTCATGCTTTAATTTCAGATAGGCAATAAAATGAGTTAGACTCCTCATGTCTGAATGAGCCTTATGCTTGAGAACTACCTCGGCTCGAGTTTTGGATTTAGCCGCCAGCCAAATTTCTTCCATTTCCTGACGGAGAGAGGATTGAAGGTCCCTACTCTACATCATGTCAAGCAGAGCCTTATCTCTGTGAGTTAGCAACTGGGTCAAATGAGCGAGTTGATGGCGCATAGAAAATACCTCGTCTGATTCCATGAGTACAAAGGGAGCCTGAGGAAAGTGAAGGCAACAATATACGCGGTCCCTCTTTTAAAGGAGGGCAATGTGAAGAGTTAACTTCAGAACAAGCTAGATACCAAACCTGTGCTAAGGAATCCCACTTAACTAATGTAAAAAGAATTTTTAGATATTTAAAAGGAACACCAAATGTAGGAATTTGATATCCTAGAACACCTAATTTTGAATTAATAGGCTACTCAGACTCTTATTATGCATGTTGTAAACAAGATCATAAAAGTATAAGTGGTGGATGTCAATTACTTGGATCATCACTTGTTAACTGGTTTAGTAGAAAATAACACTGTATTACTTTATCTACTACTGAAGTCGAGTACATAGAAATGGATGAATGTATAGTACAACTGTTATGGATAATACACACATTAAAAGACTTTAACTTAGAATATAAAAAATGTAAAAATCTATATTGATAATATCAGTTCAATCAACTTAATCAGAAATCCAGTACATCATTCAAGAACCAAATATATTGAAATAAAATATCACTTTATTAGATATCACGTCGCCAAAAGAGACATTAAACTCAACTATGCCGAGTCTAAGTCAAATTTGGCTAACATCTTCACCAAACCATTACTAGAATCTGAATTCAGTAATTTACGAAGACGACTAGGAATGTGCATGATAGACTAGGACTTTTAATATCAAACAAATTTTCAAATGATTTGCAAATTCTAGGAAAAGTATTTACTTATGCTTTCTAAAAATTTTCATTTCTCTACTGTTGTAAAATTATTTTAGCCTTAGTTTAGATCAAATTCAAAGAAAGTATAATCCTATAGATCTAGGAAATGAGCATCCCATAAACACACTAGGTCTACCTTAGTTGTGTATTCAAAAATATAGAATGACGTAAGATGCGTAGGCCGCTTACCTGGACTTCAGATGCTGATATTTGTGTATCAACATAAGTATGGGCGTAAAGTACTAAAATACAGTGATCAAGTTAAGCAATCATTCTCAGTAAACAACAAGTTGGATCAAATCTTGCTTAACTTGACCAACCAAGTGAATACTGTTATCCTCTACATAGTTAGTTAGTAACAACGGTTAGATATGTACTAAAGATATTGATAACTAAATGATTATTTTTTAAATAAAGATATCAAATTAAGGGGGATGATTTATTCAGACAATTTAAAAAATGATTTCATTTTTTTTCACTTTAAACATCTTTCTAACTTTGAAAATTTTCCTTGTTTTTTTAGTTAGTACTTTAAAAATTAGTCATAAAAAGTTATTTCTTTAAAAGTACTTTGAATTTTTCTTAGAAAATTTTTCTTTGCAATTACTTGGCAAATAATTTCCTAGAAAAGTATTAAAGCATTGAAAATTACTTTTATAATCTCCCTTAGAAAAGTTTTTTTTAAATCACTTTGAAATTGTTACTTTGGAAATTATTTTGAAAATATTTTTAAAAATTTTTAAATTTGACAATCTTTTTTAGAAAAATATTCTTCAAACTTATTTTGAAAATTTTGACAAATTTAATTAGAAATCTTTGAAAAATCGGATCTTTTTGAAATCATGTACAAATTTTTTCTGAAATCTTTTTTTTTGAAGGTCTAAATGGTTTCAAGGAAATATTTCTTTTAAAGTCTTACTTAGAAAATAGTTTTTGCAAAAGCTTTACTTCAAAAATGCTCCTTAGAAGATTTTTTAAAAAGAAATTACATAGAAAATGTAGTTTTTGAAAATATTTTTAAGCCTCTCCCTAAAGACTGAGATATACAACATATGTGCTTACAGTTATATTGTTTGCATTTATGTCTGTCTTTTATATTTCTGGGATATAAAATTGTTGCCAATTTTGTCAGTACTTTTCCACTATTATGTTGTCTTCTATCTTAATATTTTTTTATGAATGTCAAAGGGGGAGGGTGATGGTTAATATAGAAAAATAAGCAAACTAACTAAGTAAAACCCATCAGTCGTTTGTATTTAACATATTATTTTTAGTATCGTTATTTTCTAACTTTAACCCAGGTCGTCATTACATCAAAAAGGGAGAGATTGTTGATGTAATTTGTACTAATGGTCTAACTCATATTTGGATGAATGATAAGGGGTCTAAAGTTATAGTGTTTTATTGTCTAACCTTTCTACCAAGTGTGCAGGAGTTGACTGGTCTGAAGGAACTGACATCAGGCTGAAATTCAACTAGGTATGCTGGACCCGATAGCTGATGGGAAGTCCAGATAGGTCCATGGGGCCCGATATCTGGCGAAAAGTCCAATTGGGTCCGCGGGACCTGACAACCGACTAAAGTCTAGTTGGGTCTATAGACATGACAACTGGAGGGAGGACTTGGTGGGTCAGAGGTAAGTCAAATGATTGCAAGTGGTAAGTGAAGGTAAGCAACTGGAGGAGAGATCCATTGAAGATGTGTTCCCCATTGAGGGAACTGTAGGCGTCAGTCCAGCTTAGGTCTATTTGGGAAGCCTAAGCTAAAACCTTGACTAGATCCTGATCTTAGAGAAACATGATCTAATTACTACTCATATTTTATTATATTGTGCTAACTCTATTTTGCAGGGTAAATGTTTTTTTATTGCCTAGACTAACCTTTTCTTATAAGGAGGAAACTGCTGAAGAAAAGGAGTTCGAGCGCCTGGAAGGGATATGGGCTCCTGAACTCTGAGTGCCTGGAATAGTCACACCTAGGCGGGTGCCGCGGGCACCCAGGCGCCCAAAGTTAGAATAAGCGCCCAGACCCGAAAAAATATCCACAAGCTGATGTATAGCGCGTTGATTGGCCGAGCCATGTGGTCCAGGCGCCCAGAGGGGTTCCAAGCTTCCGGAATGGACCTATTTAAAAGCCTTCGGCTAGGAGCTTCAGAACAATAACTACAATAATTTTATGGCTCTGAAAAAGCTCTGACGACACCACAAACAAGCGAACTTCTATACGTGATTCCAACTTATCAATGTCTCCCATCAGCACATGTGCTGGACTACCCAAAATCCAAATATGCTTCAGACTAGGCTTACACTCATTCCATAATTTTGTGGGAGTAGAGGGTACTGACTTAGAAGGTACCAAGTTTAGAATGCACACTGCCATTTCCAGAGCATATCCCCAAAACGAATTTGGTAATTCTGAATAACTCATCATTGATCTAACCATTTCCATAAAAGTCATATTCCTTCATTCTACCATGTCATTCTGTTGGGGTGTACCAGGTGCAGACAGTTAGGATTGAATCCTGACCTCTAATAAGTAACTCCTAAACTCTCCTAAGAGGTACTCACCACCACGATCAGACCGTAGTGTCTTGATACTTTTACCATGGCGTTTCTCCACATCAGCCTTGTACTCTTTGAACTTATCAAAGCACTCAGACTTGCGGCGCATCAAGTAAATGTGCCCGTATCTCAAATAGTCATCTATAAAAGAGACAAAATATTCAAAACTACCTCTTGCCTGGAAAGTCATAGGTCCACACAAATCAGAATGAACCAATTCTAACACATCTTTGGCTCTATACCCCTTGGTCTTAAAAGGTCTCTTGGTCATTTTTCCTTCCAAGCAAGATTTGTAGGTTGGAAAATTTTCCACCACTAATGAACCCAAAGGTCCATCAGCTATTAACCTTTGAATCCTACTTAAGTTAATATGACCTAGCCTTAGATGCCAAAGATATGTTTGATTCATTTCTGAAGGTTGCTTTCTCTTATTAGAATTAGAAGATGTGTTATTAATTTCCATTTGTTATATCATGGGGGTTATTGGATTTAGAGTATACAAATTGCCAACCAATGTACCAGAACAAATAACTTCCCTATTTTTCTTGACAACTACTTTATCATCAAAAGAAACAAAATATCCATCCATAAAGAGTTTAGAAAACTAAAATTAAGTTCTTTCTAAAACTTGGTACATAAAAATAATTTCTCAAAATCAATCTTTTATGCCTATCAAAAGACAAATAAACATCTTCCATTACAACAGCCGTCACTTTTGTAGCATTGCCCATGTGGATGGTAATCTCCCCTTCATGTAGTCGTTGAGTTTTCTGGAACCCCTGCAATGAATTGCAGACATGATCAGTGGCTCTTGTATCTACACACCAGATGTCGGTAGATAACACTACTAAACATGTTTCAACTACTAGAGAATAAGATATACCTCTATTGTTCTCCTTTCTACGAGGAAAGCCCACCTTTCAATCTCCAAACTGCTTGCATGTGAAGCACTTGCCCTTCGGCTTCTTCACACCTTCTTTCGGTCCAGTCCCTAGAGATCGATTCACTTTCTTTGCTGAACCAACTTGTTTCTTTTTCTTCTTTCAACCTTTCGGTTTAGAAGCAGAAACATTTTCAGTAATGTGAATTTGAGAGCTTTGACGAAATAACCCTTCTGCTACTTGAAGTTCTATCAGAAGTTCCGCCAATGAATAAACCCTTTTGTTCATGTTGTAGTTCAAGCGGAACTGCTCAAAACTTTTAGGCAATGTTCGGAGAATGATATCAACCTGGGTTTCCCCATCGATTTCAGCCCCAAGGATTTCTATCTCATTTAAATGAGCTATCATTTTGAGAATATGATCCCTTACGGATGTCCCCTCAGTCATGGTGGTCGTCAACAAGTTTCTCATAGCCAAGCAGTAGGCATGGCCTGATGTTGATGTTGCAATACATTTGACATAAAAGCCAAAATGTAACATCGCGCCATCTCATCTGCCCTGACCCATTTCTTATGACACTCAATCTCCTCTTCACTAGAATCACTATTAGGCAAGCTTGGATAGATCTCATAAATTACGAACTTGTAGCCTTCAGCAGTTAAGACAATGTCCAAGTTTCTCTTCCAATCTATATAATTGGGTCCAGTAAGTTTGTTCTCTTTCAATATAATAGCAACAGGATTGAAGGCCATTTGAAATCCTAAGAATCACAAAACCCCGTGAATTTTATATGTCGCGTTAGTGTAGATGTATACAAATTCAAACATTTGTAAGAGGGGGGTTTACCCATTAATTTTATTATCTTGTCAACCTAACTTTATGACAAATAAAATTAATAGTTGATTTTTCTTTGGTCACACAAATAATAGCAGTGACTCTGATGGGGAGGATACCATTAAATGCGCCTAAGTGTATATCATTACTTGGTACTTAGTCCATTAAATAGGATTGTGCCCCTTCAGATGGAGAAGATCACACAAACCTAAATAATTTCCTATAACCATCCATAAAGTAAGTTTAATCTAGTGATCCACAAATAAACTCATCCGATGTGGAGGAAGGCACTCAGAGCCAATGCGCAAGTTTGAATGCACCACTTACAAACCAGTAATGGAGACCATGAAATTTAAATAATTCCTCTCCCACTTAGTTATTTAAAACGAGGAATTTTAACATGCACACACACACGCAGCACATATAGACAGCATAAAAAGTAATAAATATGAAAAATAATTTTCCAACTATTATGACATCATCCATAGCTATCATCCGTGTGACACCAACCCTAGCTGCCGCCAACGAGTCATGTCATCGTGTCTATCTTACTTCCTTTTTCGCTGCGCCTCTGGCCCTCAAATAACACCATGCCTTGCAAGGATACGATCTGCAACAAAAATAAAATCTTACATTTATCGATCCTATATTCCACAAGGGAATGTACATGTAATCTAGATCGATCAAAATGTAAAATCCTAAAACTAATACAGCTTCTGCTATATTTAATAATTACAATCATGCACACACATAAAATGCCCTCGACATGCCCGAGGGTCCAATCACACACAAACACAATAGGGTCATAATAGTTAAAACTAGGATGTCTGCAACCACAGAGTTAATCTATTTACACATCCTACTATTATCCTGCTTAAATTTATATATGAACTATAAATAATTTAACTGAAAACTAAACACACAAAGGCAAATAACTATCTCTGATGCCAATTGTTGGATACTACTCGAAGTTCCGTTCTGCTTCCCCTGTACAAAAATTTGTACAAGCATGGAACTTTCCTAACAACCTATGTGTTCCTCATGAGTTAAACTTGAATTGAAAATGGAACTTAACATTTTTACTTCAAGTCCAACTTATATGTTCTTCAGTAGTTAAAATCTGGATTGCAAATGATACTTAACATTATTAATCCAAGTTCATCTCATGTTATAGAAGTTGATTAAATATCTATTTCAAGAATTGACTTCCAGGTTAAACATGGCGAGGCACTCGACCTTCTTGGGTATGGGATCATCCACCACTTCCTAGACAAAGCCTTTCAAAGAAATTGGATATTTAAACTTCTTACAATAACCCTAGGTTTAACTACAAAGACCTCAATAGAAGTACAAGATCAAAACACTAAATCAAAACACAAAAACCATAACACGAAATGCTAGCCTCTTGTGTTGGTATTTCAGGATCCATACAAAGAAAAACTAGTTTCACTGCGGAATTAAGAACTAGTTATACCTTTCTTTGTAACTTAAAGACCTCTTGATCTTCTGCTGTATTCCTCTCCTTCTCTTGGACATCATGTGGGCAACGATCTACCAACATGAAATCCACCCAAACAGCTTCTTCTTCTCCAAGAAATCCGACCACCAAGGGAAACCAAAATAGGAAACTTCCTACTCTTCTTCTTCCTCTCCAAGCAACCGGCCACAAGAAGACGCCACTTGATGTGCCGCTGGCCCTAAGGAAGCAAAAAAGAAAAAGAAGAGAAAAAGAGAGAGTGTCGACCACCAGTAGAATAGGAAGAGGAGGAGTCAACCCTTATGGAGCAAGAGAATTAAGAGATGTGTACATCCCAAAAGGCACCCTCTACCTCTCTTTTATAATCCTTGGTCATGGCATAAAAGGAAATTTTAATAACAATTAAAATCTCTCTCTTTTAAATTTCCTATTGTGATAGTTACAAAAGGAAAGTTTTAAAATTAATCACTCTCTTTTAAACATTGTAGATGACTACAAAAAAAAGAAAGATTAAAATTAAAATTTTTCTTTTAAATCATGGTTACAAAAAAGGAAAGTTTTATCAAAATTAAAATCTCTCTTTTAAACACTATAAATAAGGAAAGATTTTAATAAAATTAAAATCTATCTTTTAATCCTTTATAGATAGCTATAAAAGGAAAGATTTTAAAATTTAAAACTCTCTTTTAAAACCATGTGGATGGCTATAAAAGGAAAGATTTTAATAAAAATAAAATCCCCTTTTAATCCTAGTGGTCGGCCCCTAGCTTGGGCACCAAGCCATGCTTTGGCCGGCCACTTCTTGGGCTCCAAGCTAATGCTTGGCTGGCCCCCTTGCTGTTGGAATGTATACTAAAAGTCTAGCTTTTTGTATAAATATTTACTTAGAAATAAGAATCATATTGGTCAAATATCTACATTTATAAGCTAAGTGTAGTTGTTCAATTAATTTATATTATGGATAACATAGTGTGTGGTATCACACACAGAAGATAATGTTATCAATTCCTTATAAATTATAAACAGTAGCTTACGACTGAGATAGAAAGGAACAAACCATTGGAATAGTCGTAGTGTAATTAGGTATTAGTTTATCTTGACTGATAAATTACACTAGTACACTCTGAGTGTATTAAGTAGGACCATTTAAGGTAAGTTTTTTTTATACTGACTTAATAAAAGAACAAGACCTTAGTTATTATGGAAGTGTGTGCTCTTAATCCTAATATAATAACAAGCACATATATTTAGTATTTATTTCTTTGACTTATCAAAGGGTGAGATTTAGCTCGATAAATCAATAGACCCGATAAGTTGAGAAATGATATTACTTATAGTGTGTGTTGTTGATTATAGAAGAAAATTGTGTCCTAGTAATCTAGGTTAATAATGTCCCCAAGAGGAGCTCATAAGGATTGTCATGTTAAACCCTGCAGGTGGACTTAGTCCGACACGATAATAAGGTTGAGTGGTACTACTCTTGGACTAAGACATTAATTAAAATGAGTTGTCAGTAACTTAATCAATTAGTGGACATCCGACATCTTAAACATAGGGAGATTAACACACTCATGATAAGAAGGAGCCCAAAATATAATTTGGGATTGATGCAGTAGTTCAATAATAATTCTTTAGTGGAATGAATTATTATTGATGAAATTAAGTTGGGTGTTCAGGGTGAACACGGGAAGCTTAATTTCATCGGGAGACCAAAACCAATTCCTCCTCTCGGTCCCTATCGTAGCCTCTTATTAATAAAGTATTATACCCACCTATACCTACCTTTATACCCATCCTAAGGTGGTCGGCCAAGCAAGCTTGGAACCCAAGCTTGGGCCGGCCAAGCAAATAGGATGAGCCTAGTTGTGTGGTCTGCCCTAGCTTGAACAAGCTTAGTGTGGCCCACCACATTAAATTAAAAATGATTTTATTTTTTAAAATCTTTCTTATGTGGATACCATGGTTTTAAAAGAGAGTTTAAAATTTAAATCTTTCCTTTTATAGATTTCTACAAAAGATTAAGTGAAAGGTTTGATATCTTTCCTTATTTGTAGTTAAAAGAAAGATTTTAATTTTTGATAAAACTTTCATTTTATGAAACCATCCTCATGATTTTAAAAGAGAGTTTCAAAATTAAAATTTTCCTTTTATAGTTTTTACAAAAGATTAAGAAAAGATTTGATTTATTTGTAGATTGAAAAGGAAGATTTTAATTTTTGATAAAACTTTCCTTTTTTGTAACCATGTTCATGATTTAAAAAGAGAGTTTTAAAATTAAATATTTCCTTTTATAAGTTTCTACAAAAGATTAAGAAAAGATTTGATATCTTTCCTTATTTGTAGATTGAAAGGAAGATTTTAATTGTAGAGAAAACTTTCCTTTTTGGAAATCATCCACATGTTTTAATAGAGAGATTTTAATTTATAAAATTTCCTTTTATAACCAACCATGAAGGGAAAAATTATTAGAAAAATTTTTATTTTAAAATTTTCGGAAACAAATAAGAAAGTTTTAATTTTGTGTTTAAAACTTGCCTTATTTGGAGTATGAATAGGGGTCGACCATAGAAGGGGTTAAAAGGAATTTTTATTAAATTTTCCTTATTAACCAATGACAAGGAAAATAAAGGGAATTTTAATTATAATTAAATTTTCTTATTTGCCATGACCAATGATTATAAAAGAGAGGGTAGGGGTGCCTTCATGGGTGACAACTCTCTTCTATTTTTCCTCTCTCTTTTCTTCCTTGGTAGTGGCCGGCCATATGATCTCTCCATCTCCTCCTTTGCTTCCTCCTTAGTGGCTGAACCTCATCAACCTCTAGGAGCTTATTTTGGTGGCCAAATCTAGCTTGGAGAAGAAGAAGAGAAAGGAGGTTTTGTTTCCTAGTTTTACTTGGAGCTTGGTTGGTGGCCGAGACTTATAATTTCTTGAAGAAGCTTGCTTGGTCGAAACTTGGAAGAAGGAAGAAGAAGGGCTTTGGTGGTTCTTGTCTTGGAAGATCGTCGCCCACACGACGTCCGAGATAAGAAGAGGAATACGATAAAAGATCAAGAGGTTGTTGCATACAAAGAAAGGTATAACTAGTAATTATTTTCCGCATCATACTAGTTTTTTTTTGTATGAATTCCAAACACAAGAGGCTAGAGATTCTAGATATTCTGATTTGTTTCGAAGTTGTGTTTCTTTTATTTTTTGATCTTATGATTCGATTATTCTTTTTGGTTAAACCTAGAGTTATATAAGGAAATTAAATATTGAATTTCGTTAAGAGGCTTTGTCGAATCATTGGTGGATGTTCCCATACCCAAGAAGGCCAAGTGTCTCTCCATGTTTAACCTAGGAGCTGATTTTCGAAATAAATATTTTATTGAATTTGTAACGTAGGTGGATTTGGATCTATAATGTTAAGTATCATTTGCGATCCAAAGTCTAAACCTCTAAGAACAGATAAGTTAAATTTGGAATCAATAATGTTAAGTTCCGTTTGCAATCCCGAATTTAATTTCTAAAGAACATAATAGGTTGTTAGGAAAGGTTCAAGACTTGTATAAAATTTTTGTATAGGGGAACCAGTATGATATTCCTAGGACCAACCAACAATTGGTATCAGAGCTAGAGTTTGCCTCTGTGTGTTTGGTTTTCAGTTTAATTATGCACATGTCATACATAATTTAGGCAAGATAATAATAGGATGTGCTAACTCTGTGGTTGCAAGCTCCAACTATTATGGCTTATAGATATTGTGTGTGATTGGACCCTTGGACATGTCAAGGGCATTTTATTGTGTGTGCATGATTGTATTTAACTAATACAGCAGGAGCTATATTAGCCCTAGGATTTTACATTTATGTTCGATCTAGACTTGATGTATATTCCCTTATGGAATATAGGATCGATATATGTAAAATTTTATTTTTTCTGTCGCGGATCATATCCTTGTGAGGCATGGTGCTATTGGAGGACCAGAGACGCAACGGAAAATGAAGCTCGATGTACCGGACGGCATGAACCCTAGGGCTGGCAGCACGCGAAGGATAGTGATGGAAAAAGCCATAATAGTTAGAAAATTAATTTCCATATTTATTGCTTTTATTTACTGTGATGTGTGTGTGCATGTAATGTATGCTAGCATAGTTAAAATTCCTCACCTTAAATAACTAAGTGGGAGAGAGATTTTTAAATAAATTCCACGGTCTCCATTACTAGTTTGTAAGTGATGTAACAAGCTTGTGTAAAATACTAGAAAAATGACGAATATTAATAAGGGAATTTTCTAGAATTTTTGGATATTTTTCGGGAATTTTTCGGAGCTCGTATGGACGAGTTAGCGGGGACCGGAACGGGGCCCAGAAAAGCCTGTTTGGGCTACCCGATTTAAGTGAGGAATTGTTCCTTTAATAAATTCTTTTATTAAATATTTCTTATTTCTTTATTCTCTCTTATATCGCCGAATCCCTCAGCCCCGATCCGCACCTCATCTCTTCCCCGACGCCGCCGACTACTCCAAGCCCTAACCGCTGCCCTCTCCGCCGCCGAAGCCTTCACCCCTCGGTGCCCTAGCCACCCGGCGCCACCCGACCGCCTGCTTTCTGCCCACCGGCGCTGACGCCGAGCACCGCTCCTCCCCGCTGCGTACGGTGATCCCGACTCCTCTGTGCCGGCACCCGAGCCCTAGAGCCGACGACCACCTTGTGCCCTAGCCGACTCCTTCCCGACGCCACTGCCCTAGGTTTGGGCCACAGCTTTGCATTTCCTTTCCTCTGCCCTTTGCTGTGGAGTTTACAGCCGCCGACCACAAATTTGCATTTCCTCTGCCCTTGATTCATTCAGCACCGTCGGCCACAGTTTTCCTCAGCCTTCTCCACTGCACAGTGCTGACCACGACCTCACCTTGTGCCCTAGTGCTCTTTGCCTTTGATCAAGTCCACGGTGAGGTTTTGTTTGGTTGGAAATTTAGTAGGTGCAAGGATTTTTATTTTTGATCTGGTTTGCTTGTGGTGTGCTTTGGTCCAGCGATTCACCTGGTTGCCAGTAGCAATGAGCTTGGCAGAGGATCATCAGAAGAGGGGCTGTGAGGAAGAGGTAAGGTGTAGTAATTATGTTCATGAGTACTTGGATTTAGGTTTTTGGATTTCTATCTAATGGTTTGTTTAGAGGTAAGGTGTATAAATTTGTTCTGGTATCAGGTTCGTATTTGGGAGAGTTTAAGTTGATTTAGGTTTAGACCTAAATCAAATTTTATAGTGGAACGAATTAGGGTTCCGGTAAATAAGGAATTTTCTTTAGCTATGTGATATATATGTAGCTAAATTAAATGTGGTTATTACAGGACTGGTCGCGAGACGAGCATCTCGATATCGGATTGGACCTTTCTATTTTCGGAGGCGGGTACTTTTGACTTATTGTCTTTGATATGCTTAGTAATTAAATTAACAAGATGCATTAATTGTGTTTCTTACTTGTTTCGGTTAATCACTGCCCAATACATGCTACCTGTTGATTGATTGTTTGTTTACATCTTGTATGGATATATACCTGATTCCACATGCTCATGGGTAGTGATATAACCATATTTTACCATGTCAGGACCTAGGTTTGATACCTTATAGGATCAGATACCTTGATATGATTCATTCAGTTTGGTGCACATTATGATATGTCCAGAGATTGGTTTAGTATATTACCATGTTTAGTGACATGCACCATTCGCATGATTGCATGCTAAGTGATTGATTGCTCCTTTATTGTCGAGCACTTTGCCAGTTTCATCTCTGTTCGGTTGTGGCGTTCGTGGGTAGCGGGACACAGCGTGGTAACACGTCGGTTTGCTCTTCCGGTGCTCCGTTGGTCCACTCATGGGTAGTGTGTGATGTATGCGTTAGAGATCCCTCCCGTCGCGTCTGGGAGTTGAGGCATTCGCTCCCCGTTTATGATTTGGGGTAGGAGTATGTATGTACTCGACAAATCCGTCCACTCGTGGGAGTAGTGATCGAGTGCGGTTGTCACCTACCCACTCGGTCCCATGTTGTTGTGAGTCGGTGGTGGCGTCGAGGTGACCGTGACATTGGCATCATATGCATGATGTTTATTGTTTGTGTTTGTGTTTGTTGCACTTATATGGCACGTTGCTTGGATACCTTGATTGGCGTACATCTGGTCTTATACCTTTCGGATTGTTGTCCTTTTCACAGGTCTGGTTAAATGCATTCTCTCCTGTCTTCTTGGTTTGTAGTTACCTTTATCTTTATCAGGAGATTGTGATTAGTGTTAGGTGTTATTTCTTTACTGTGCATATCAATTGTACTGCTGAGTGTTGGACTCACCCGCCTCCATTGTTGATATTTTCGGGTTGATCTGTGAGAGAGTTCCAGTTCTTGGTCCTGCAGACCTCGAGGATGTGATTAGTTTTTCGTTTGGTTTCCTTTTCTGTTCTAGACTATTTGCACTTGTTATGTTCTGGATTTATTTGCTTATGGACATGATATAGATTTTATTATATCGATGGATTTGGATTTGGTTTTTATTCTACTACATGCCTGCCTGGACGGCAGAAGAGGTGAGTTCGTCGGATTTGAGTTTTACGAGTGTAGTGGAGTAGGGTGGATTTCGAGTCAGAGTATTATTTTACTGTTTAATTATCTTAACTGCGTGGTTGTGACAGCCAGAGGCTGAATAGATTATATATAATTGCGTGGTGATGTTTTATTTTATTGTTATTATTCCAGCCGCCTGTGGCTGAGGTATTTGTGAGATGTAGAAAAGTTTCAGATTGTCCACCGTACAGGGGAGATGCTGCCGAAATTTTCTCGGACAGGGACTCCTCTGGGGCGTGACAGCTTGTGTGTTGGCTCTGAGTGCGTCCCTCCACAACAGATGGGTTTTGTTGCGGATCACTAGATCAAACTTCCTTTATGGATGGTTATAGGAAATTATTTAGGAGTGTGTGATCTTCTCCAACTGAAGGGGCACAATCCTATTTAATGGACTAAGTATCAAGTAATGGTATACACTTAGACGCATTCAATAGTATCCTCCCCAACGGAGTCATTGCTATTGTTTTGCGTGACCAAAGGAATACCAACTATTAATTTGTCATGAAGCTAGGTGAAACCCCCTCTGACAAATGTCTGAATTTGCATACGTCCTTACTAACGTAGCATACAAAATTCACGGTGTTTGAGATAATTTTATTTGTCATAAAGTTAGGTTGACAAATTAAAATGGGTAAAACCTCCTCTTACAAACAATTGAATTTGTATACGTCCACACTAACGTGACATATAAAATTCATGGTGTTTGAGGTAATATAAGGTTGACAAGATAATTAATGGGTAAGACCCTCCTCTTACAAATGTTTGAATTTGTATACGTCCACACTAACGTGTCATACAAAATTCACGGTGTTTGAGGTGTTGGTGAATTTAAATGATATTATTTTGAGAAATCAATATTATTTTAAATTCAAAGTTTTGACCAAATATTTGATCAGAGATAGACCAACTATTAATTTTATTTGTCATAAAGTTAGGTTGACGAGATAATAAAATTAATAGATAAAATCTCCTCTTTGATTTTATATAAGTCCACACTATCGTGGCATACAAAATTCACTGGGATTTTAAGGTGTTGGTCTTGACCAAATATTTTTGTGATTCTTAGGATTTCAAATGTTTGTCAATCCCCTAGTTGTTATACTATAGAATAGACTTAGTTGTCCCAATTATAATGATTGGAATAAGACTTGGGCATTAAGATGGACTGTCCTCTCAGAACTAAGAATAATATAGATGTATTTTATTCATTAGTTGTTAAAACATGTTTGGTGGTATCATCTATCGGTACCTGGTGTGTAGATATGAGGAGCCACTGATCATGTCTGCAATTCATTGCAGGGTTCCAGGAAACTCGACAACTATTTGAAAGGAAAAACACTGTCTACATAGGCACTACTGCAAAAGTAGCAACTATTGCAGTGGGAGATGTTTATCCTCTGATAGGAATAAAATATGGATTTTGAGAAATTATCTTTACGTACCAAGTTTAGAAAGAAGTAGATTTTAGTTTCTAAACTATTCAAAGAACTTGATATTCTATTTTTTTGATAACAAAGTTGTTATCAAGATAAATAGGGAAGTTATCTATTCTGGTACATTGGTTAATAATTTATAATCCAATAACTCCCACGATGCAACAAATGAAAATTAATAACACATCTTCTAAATCTTATAAGAGAAAGGAACCTTCGGAAATGAACCAATCATATCTTTGGCATCTAAGGCTAGGTCATATTAACTTAAGTAGGATTCAAAGGATAATAGCTGATGAACTTTTGGGTTCATTGGTGGTGGAAAACTTTCCAACCTACGAGTCTTGCTTGGAAGGAAAAATGACCGAGAGGCTTTTAAGTCTAAGGGGTATATAGCCAAAGATGTGTTTGAATTGGTTCATTCTGATTTGTGAGGACCTATGACTATCCAGGTAAGAGGTGATTTTGAATATTTCATCTCTTTTATAGACGACTATTCGAGATACGGTTACATTTACTTGATGCACCACAAATCTAAGTACTTTGATAAGTTCAAAGAGTACAGGGCTGATGCAAAGAAATGTCAAGGTAAAAGTATCAAGACACTACGGTGAGATCGTAGTGGCGAGTACCTCTTAGGAGAGTTTAGGAGACACTTATCAGAAGTCGGGATTAAATCCCAACTGATGGCACCTGGTACACCCCCAACAGAATAGTGTGGCGGAAAGAAGGTATAGGACTCTTATGGAAATGATTAGATCAATGATGAGTTATTCAAAATTACCAAATTCATTTTGAGGATATACTCTAGAAATGAAAGAGAACATAGTACCTTCTAAATCAGAACCCTCTACTCCCATAGAATTGTAGAATGGGCGTAAGCCTAGTCTAAAGCATATTCGGTTGGGGTAGTCCAGCACATGTGCTGAAGGGAGACAGTGATAAGTTGGATAGGAGTTCACTTGTTTGTGGGTTATCCTAGAGAAACTAAAGGAGGTTTATAGTCCTAAAAATTAGAAGGTTATTGTAAGCACCAATGCCCGATTTTTAGAAGAGGACTATGTAATGAACCACAAGCCCATAAGTAAATTTGTTCTTAAGAAAATAATAAAGGGCAAGTCTAATCTAGTACCAACTGTACAAGATGAAATATCACAAGAAACTGCAACACGTATCACAAATGATACACAATTGTAGAAAGTGCCTCGTCGTAGTGGGAGGGTTGTTAGTGTTAGCATTTCGGGCCGCAAAAACTACTTTTTGCGTTGCGGAAACCCCGAAGCTAGCCACGGATCTGTGTGAAGATATATTTAAAATTAAATCATGTACATGTTTCTACACTAGATCTACCTTAGATCTACATGAAAAGAGAGTATACCTTTGTAGCGAAGCCCTTCGCTTATCCCGCTCGTCCAAAAGTTGTCGGATCTCGTAGAGTATCAAGTGAACACTCCTCTACAAGTATCCACACAGACAAAAGGTGGAGAAGAATCACTTAGAGTGTGCTAGCACTCTTGGGTGGCTCGGCAATCACTACAACAAAAATGTTAAAAGACAACACCCCTACGACAACGGTTTTAAGAGAAAGCGTTGTGTATGCACTCAAAGACAACGGTTTTTGCCAAAACCGTTGTCTTTGAACTCCCCATTAAATATAAAAGACAACGGTTTTGTGAAAACTGTTGTCATTGAGCAACTTCTTTTTAAAACAACAACACTTTTTACAACGGTTTTATAAACCGTTGTCTTTAAGTGCGTTTTTAGGGGCTACGACAATAGTTTTGATAAAACCGTTGTCTTTGACTTTATTCGTTTCGTCATTTTCCCCCTGCAGTTTTGTTTTCCCTCTCTCCGAAAATCTTTTTAGCGCCGTGTTTCCCCTTCGCATTCTCGAACCCTAAGAAATTTTTCATTCCCTCTCCCTTTCCCATCCCCCCACTTCGCTCTCTCTATGTTCCATGGTGAGATGTGGACTGCAGTGTAAGAGTTGGAACCCTTGCTCACTGCCTGTCTAGCGATCTTAAGGTCTAAACTTGACACAAGGTGTGGTTTTACTCGCGCTTTGCTCCCATTTTTTGTCTTGTTTCTTGGGTTTCATCCTAGTTCTGCTGATGTCTGGTCTGGGAGGGCTGGATCTGCTTTCCTTGTGCTTCAGTGTTCACGATCCGGGCGTGCAACATTCTTTTTCGGCGTGATTTGTGTTATTTTGGGGCTTGCGACTCGTCTGCCATCAAAAGATGGTATTTTTATGTATTTGGGGTCGATTTATAATTTCCCTTTGTCTTTTTCCCCATATCTTTAGTTTCTCTTGGATTGATGAGATTTTTGGGGTTCCTTTAAAGAGAAAAGATACATTTATGTAATTCCAACTCATGATTGTTAGCATGTTGGCATGGAACTTGTGCCAAGAGCAGCTCCTTTTTCCTCAAGGAGAAGCCTGTGCTATGTGCAGATTATGATAATGTAGTATGTGCTTACATGTACTAATTTACATATTAACATGATTTTATACTCATACCATATAATTTGATAGAGATGCTCATATGGAACTTAACACTCTTCAGGTCATCAGCATGTGTGAAGGTTCAGCAACATATGCCTGAAAGCTTGCTGCAGAAGATTGGATAAATGTTGACGCTCTATTTAATTAATTCTTAATAAGTTGCATAGTTGCATCAACTAATTGCAAATATGGCTGGCAAGATTTCTTGCAAAATAACAGTTACTGGCCGAAGTGGATTTATAAGCTCATTCTCAAATGTATCACATTATACCGGATCAACATTTTGAGAAAGACCATTGGCTTTAAGAAACTATGAAATAATTCATTGTTGTTATTCTGAGTGAAATGTGATCGATATGGTATACTCTAGATTCTCTTTTTTTTTTTCTTTCATGTTTTTTTTACAATTAAACTTCTTTTGTAGTCTCTAGTTTAATTAATTAGCTTACTCATAACTAAATTGCTAATTCAAATGGTCATAGATGTATGGTCAGACTACATTTCTGTGCAACCTTTTGACTATGTCGCCATTTGTTTTGATATCATCTTTTCGCTTGTTTGTTATTGTTTTGCTTTGGTGATATTTTTCCATGGAATTTTTATGCACTAGTGGCATAACAAGACTAAATGATCGGGCACGCCAAGATGCTGCTGTTCTTCGACTTGGATTTCTTAAGCTTGATGGTATAACATCTTCTTTAGTCTATACTTTATCTGAATATAACAGAGTTTTCACTTGTTCTTTAGAGTTCCTTCAATAATTTTGAAGTGCTAACATTTATGTAATGTGGAAGCTCGTGCAAGGGAGGACACAAGGAAGATTGACCTTGGTGTTAAGGAAAAGGCTGCTCGGTTGAAGCATTTAGCCATTGTATGTTTTCTAGCTTAGCTTTTCCAATTTTAGCCAAAAATCTCTTTTTTATCTGCATGGCTTGATTTATTCATGCATATCTTGAAGGACAGCGCTCAATCTGATCTGAAGAGAGTAGCAGATCAGCATTGGAGTGATGGGGCCTTAGAGGTTTCTCTTTTTCTGTAGTATTTAACAGCAATTATTCAGTTTCTTTAGTCGTGATTTTCTACTTTTTCCTTCATTATTTATTTGGAAAAACCATCATCAAATTTTATTTTGAGTTGTAAAGAAGATCCTCTATATTCAATATTCTGGAATGAAAATTATTGTATTATTTCTCAATCTAAAAGGAAATTCCATTCAGAATGAAACTACAGTGGCTTCATAAGAATGAAGCAATCATCTGGAAAGTGTTTTGAACCAAACTTGATAGGGTAGATGTATTTCACAGCCATTTGAAATCTTTTTTAAATGTGAGGAATGGAAGGGTATTAAATCAGAGTGGAAGAGGGAGGGAAAACACAACATGTAGGCAAAAAAAAAAAAAACTGATGACCAGCCTTTATAATTTTAATTTTTTTTTGGAGGAATGGTTACTGAATAAAACTTTAACAAGCTACCAAAGTGTTTGTTGAAATGTGCTACATACTCCATTGTAGATTGCGTCCAAGGAATATATGAAATAGTTTAGTTTTGGTTGCTGAGCTAATATTCTGCTTGTTTTCTCATAATATTGCAAGTTAATTATTGTCCATAATATTATGTGTATATTGGATATCAAGTGTGGATTATAGTTTCTTTTATGAGTTAATGGAAGAAATTATGTGACTGTGTGACTATGGAGTTTGTGGAAGTTGTTATTGATGACCATAACAACCCTGTTAAAGTGTCTTTTGATATATTTATTTTACATCTAATTATAACTATATAATTTTCTTCAAAACATTTTGAGTTTGACCAGGCCGACTTACGACGAGCTGACTTCATATTTAGACGACGTGCCATGGAAGATGCATACATGGCATTGAAGCTAGAAGATGTACTGCTTTTTTTTCCAACATCGTTGTGGTGTAAGTTTAATCATGTATATTACTTGCATAAGTGTCATATGATTAACTAGTTTAAAAAATGTGGAGTCTAGTTTATATCCCATAAATTTTTTGAAATGATTATAATGTTCATTGTCCTTTGTTCTGTTGTTTTACTATAATTCAGTACACAAGATGCAAGTAATGTGAATAATCTATCTCTCTTGTGCAGTTTATAAGAAACATTCATGACATGATGGCAAACAAATTTTACCAATTGTAAGTCTTTCACCTCAATATCAAACTTTCTTACATGTAGTGACTCCTGTTAAAATTGTTTCTTGCACACTTTTGTGTTTATATGGCATTCATGATCAATCATTCATTTTGTTGAAACAATTCCTTGTAGTCCTTCAAATGAAAGGTCTTTCTCTCTCAAAGATAAAATGGGATTCATTACACTCAAAAAGAATGGGAAAGCTCTTGATCTATTTGCAGATGAGGTCACAACAGACCGTATGCAAGCCATTCAGGTGCTTTAATGTGCATACTTTTTTGTTCTATTTTTGTTTATGAATGCTTCATTTCACATGTTATTGTTTGTTTTAGGAAGCTTATTGGACTATGGCATCTGCCTTACTGCCATCTAGTCCATGATTCTAGCACAAGTCTTATGGCTCTGAGAACTATCATCTAACAGTTTTCACTAGGATGTAACTATCTTACAACGATGAGTCTCGAAGCTTCAATGCAGCTATTTGGTGATGCTAAGGCCAAATATCTAAATCCTTATCTATTTCATCCCGGTTTCTTATAAGTGTTCTTGGTGACATCGTACAACTAGTTTTAGTGATGTATAGACACTTCTCCTCAAATGACTAATCCAATTCGAGACTTCTGCTTCATTTGAACTTGTTTAAACCAAGGAACCATGCTGTTTTCCCTTGATGCTATGCTGAATTGCCTTGCTCTTGGATTCACTTTTCGGTTATTCAACAGGAATTGAGTGTTGTCCTGGAATTGCTTTATATTTTATGTAGATTTTATGTAGAATTTTCTCTTCCGTTTTATAGACATTGAGTGTTGTCCTGGAATTCTGGAAATCCTTCTCTCATGTCCAGGTATTAGAGCTATGCGAAATGTTTATTCTATAGTTATAGTTCAAGCAGTACTTACTACAATTATCTTTTTTCTTATATTTTATATTTTTCTTTGATAAGTTTTGTTTAATTTTTCTTTTGCAGGATGTAACTCGGGCAATTCGTGAGGCTTGAGATTTTGGATGCAAGGAGTGAGCTTTGTTAGGTTATAAATTGCCTTGCTAATGTGTAAAAGTCATATGAAGAACAGTAATGGAAAACATGTGATTTATGGTTTGATACTACTAAATTTGATGAATACAACTCATTTTGTATGTTTTGTATTGGTGGTTTGCTTATATTAAAAATATAATTGTTGGTTGGTATTATCACGTTACAACATGAACATTAAAGACAACGGTTAGAAACGTTGTAAAAAATACGTAAACCACAACGGTTTTTTTTTTTTTTTGTGAAAAGTGATAAAAGACAACGGTTTTATCAGTTGTAAAAGCATATTAAAATTATATTACAACAGTTTATAACTATTGTAAAATACAAAACGAGTAAATATTATCTACCACAACAGTTTATATCTGTTGTAAAAAGGGTCTACCACAACGGTTTATATTTGTTGTTGAAATTATCTACCACAACGGTTTTAAAACGTTGTCGTATCCTTCATAAACAAATTTTGAGCATATAAACAACAACGGATAAAAACCGTTGTCAAATGTCTACAAAGACAACGGATTCAAAACCGTTGTCGTAGGACAATACATTCTACAACACCCTCAGTTACAACAGATTTTTGACCCTACGACAACGGATAATATCCGTTGTCGTTTGCAATTTTTGTTGTAGTGAATGGAGGAGAGGCAGAGAACAAGAGAATGAGAGGAGGAAGAAGAAGACTTCAATGAGCACACAATTGCTTCAATTCACCATTAAAGTGGTCAGCCACTATTCTAGAGGTTTTTTACCTCCATGTAATACCAAGAGTCATGACTCTTGGTCTCCCTCATGAGGTGGCACACACTTGATGTAGCCTTGATGATGTGGACCATCATCATTGGTCGGCCCTATGCCAAGTCACAATGAGGTGACAATTGGTCAAGTCAAACTTGACCCTTCATCTTCCCCCTCAAGTCAAGTCAAACTTGACTCATTTATCTCCCATGGTTGATCAAATCTAACCATTGATTCAAGTCAATTTGATTTAATGAATCTCTAATCATTGAATTAAATTGATTCAATGAGTCATAATCTAAATTAGACTCATTTGACACATGAATCAAATTGAGTCCAACTCAATTAGTCTAATTTGGATTACTCTTAATCCAATTTGGTTCATCATATGAACCTAATCCTCTTGGTTCATCATATGAATCTATTCTCCATCTAATTGCCCTTTGTGTGTGACCCTATAAGTTCTTGTAACGTTGGCAATGCTCCTAAACCCATTAGAAGCGTAAGTAATGAGCGGTATCTAGCAACACATCATTACTACCCAAGTTACAAGAATGCTGAGATCCAACATCACCTTTGTGACTACTAATTGTGACTCTCACAATATGTGACAATGTTCTTCTATCCTTGACATCTAAATTGATCAAATGAGGCATAGACCGTGTCATCCTCTAATCAATTTATATCTTGAACTCCAAGTAGACTCACTCTAAACAAATGAGCTCAATATCTCATATTGACTCATTTGGGCATGGTCATGCACTTAGTTGTCTCACTCTATCAAGAATCATGATGTCACTCCCGTCATATAGGAGGGATAGATCCCATCTACATCACTCATATCCCTCCGCATAATTTGTTACATATCCAGTAATCGCCTTTATAGTCCACCCAGTTACGGGTGATGTTTGACGAAGCTAAAGTATGCAACTCCTTATGTAGGGAACCACGGTGACTTCAGGTCCAAGGACTGATAGTCATACTAATAGTCACATGAGAAAGTATATGACACTCATATAACGATCCATGATACTTTCTCATGGCGGGTCATTCAGTATACATTCTCCAATGCATACCCATGTGTCAACTTGATATCTCTATATCCATGACTTGTGAGTTTAAGTCATCGAGTTGACCTACATGCTAGTCTCATCGCATTAACATTGTCCCTGAATGTTAATACTTGACTAGGAATGATTAAGAGTAGTGTTCTCTATATCATCTCACTATCAATTCAACCAATCGATTGATATAGATAAGAACCTTCTACTCAAGGACGCTATTATAATTAGTTATTTGGAATCAATACAAGTAAGTATAATAACCATAAAGAAATACCTTTATAAGTATAAAGGAATATGATACATAGAGTACATACAACAATCATCATATGATTGGCTCTAGGGCTCTAACTAACAGTTAGGCAACCTGAAAGATTCATGTTTTGGGAGAGTCTTTGGACTAGAGCCCTTGTGAACATGAACCTGATCCCCGGACATATGATGAAGCACTCCAAGATAAAGATGCAGCATTTTGGCAAAGAGCAATGAATACTAAAATAGAATCTATGTAGAGTCTGGGAGCTTATAGAACCACCAAATGGTGTAAAAGTCATTGGGTAAAAATAAGTCTACAATAGAAAAAGAGGGACGGACGGGAAGGTGGAAACTTTCAAAGCAAGGCTTGTTGGAAAAGGGAAACCTTTTCACCGGTAACCATGCTTAAGTCTATCTGAATTCTTTTATCTATTGATGCTCATATGGATTATGAGATATGGCAAGTGGATGTCAAGACAGCTTTCCTTAAAGGAAGTCTTGAAAGCTTCCATATGAAGCAACCAGAGGGGTTCATTGCAAAGAGCAAAGAGCATCTTGTATGAAAGCTCAATCGGTCTATTTATCGACTGAAGCAAAGTTTCAAGGTCTTGGAACATCCAGTTTAATAAAGTAATCCAGACTTATGGATTTATTCAGTGATCGGATGAGTCTTGTGTATACAAGAAGTGTGATGGAAATGTGGTGGTATTTCTTATACTATACGTAGATAACATTTTTGGTAGTTGGAAACAATATCAAAGTGTTGTCGAAAGTAAGGGTATGGTTGTCCAAGCAATTCGATATGAAGGACTTAGGAGAATGTGCACATATTCTTGGGATCAAAGTAATAAGGGATCACAAGAAAAGAATATTATGCTTATCCCGAGCTTCATATATCGATACTATCCTAACTCATTTTAGCATGCAAGACTCCAAGAAAGGTTTTTCTACCTTTTTGGTATGAAGTATCTTTATCTAAAGAGATGTCTTCGAAGACATCAAAAGAGATAGAAAAGATGAAGGCAGATCCTTATGCTTCTACTGTAGGAAGCCTAATATATGTTATGCATGAGATAGGATATCTGTTTTGCCGTGGGCATGGTTAGCAGATATCAAAGTAATCCAAGGTCAGGACACTGGACTGCCGTAAAGCATATATTAAAGTACCTTAGAGGGACTAGAGATTATATGCTAGTTTACAAGGCAGATGATTTGCTCCCTATGGGTTACACGGATTCAGACATCCAATCGGATAGGGACAATAGTAAGTCAACCTTGGGGTTTTGTGTTTACTTTAAGAGGTGAAGCCATAACAATGGAGGAGTAGTAAGCATAGGTGCTTTTCCGGACTCCACCATAGAAGCTGAGTATGTGGCAGCCTCTGAGGCGGCCATAGAAGTTATATGGCTCAAAAATTTCATAATGGACTTAGACATGATTTCTATTTTGCCCAAAAATTATTACAATTTATTGCAATAATAGTGGTGCAGTAGCAAACTCGAAGAAACCATAAGTCCATAAGGCAAATAAATACAATAGATCGCAAGTACCACCCAATACGAGACATTGTATAACGAGGAGAAGTTGTTGCCGCCTAGATTACATCAGGTGATAACCTAGGAGATCCTTTCACTAAGGCCCCTAAGGCAAGAGCTTTTGATGGGCATGTTGAAGGGTTGGGAATCAGATGTATGGTAAGGTATATGGCAACATAGTCTTTTAGTATAAGTGGGAGATTATTGGAATGTATACTAAAAGCCTAGCTTTTTGTATAAATATTTACTTAGAAATAAGAACAAATTGGTCAAATATCTACATTTATAAGCTAAGTGTAGTTGTTCAATTAATTTATATTGTGAATAACATAGTGTGTGGTGTTACACACAGAAGATAATGTTATCAATTCCTAATAAATTATAAACAGTAGCTCACGATTGAGATGGAAAGGAATAACCATTGGAATAGTTATAGTGTAATTAGGTATTAGTTTATCTTGATTGATAAATTATACTAGTACACTCTGAGTGTATTGAGCAGGACCATTTAAGGTAAGTTTTTTTTATACTGACTTAATAAAAGAACAAGACCTTAGTTATTATGGAAGTGTGTGCTCTTAATCCTAATATAACAACAAGCACATATATTTAGTATTTATTTATTTGACTTATCAAAGGGTGAGATTTAGCTCGATAAATCAATAGGCCCAATAAGTTGAGAAATGATATTACTTGTAGTGTGTGTTGTTGATTATAGAAGAAAACTGTGTCCTAGTAATCTAGGTTGATAATATCCCCAAGAGGAGCACATAAGGATTGTCATGTTAAACCCTGCAGGTGGACTTAGTCCGACACAACAATAAGGTTGAGTGGTACTACTCTTGGACTAAGATATTAATTAAAATGAGTTGTCAGTAACTCAATCAATTAGTGGGCATCCGACATCTTAAACACAGGGAGATTAACACACTCATGATAAGAAGGAGCCCAAAATGTAATTTGGGATTGGTGCGGTAGTTCAATAATAATTCTTTAGTGGAATGAATTACTATTGATGAAATTAAGTTGGGTGTTCGAGGTGAACACGGGAAGCTTAATTTCATCAGGAGACCAAAACCAATTCCTCCTCTCGGTTCCTATCGTAGCCTATTATTAATAAAGTATTATACCCACCTATACCTACCTTTATACCCATCCTAAGGTGGTGGGCCAAGCAAGCTTGGAACCCAAGCTTGGGCCGGCCAAGCAAATAGGATGAGCCTAGTTGTGTGGTCGGCCCTAGCTTGAACAAGCTTAGTGTGGCCGACCACATTAAATTAAAAAAGATTTTATTTTTTTAAATCTTTCTTATGTGGATACCATGGTTTTAAAAGAGAGTTTAAAATTTAAATCTTTCCTTTTATAAATTTCTACAAAAGATTAAGTGAAAGGTTTGATATCTTTCCTTATTTGTAGTTAAAAGGAAGATTTTAATTTTTGATAAAACTTTCCTTTTACGAAACCATCCTCATGATTTTTAAGAGAGTTTTAAAATTAAATTTTTCCTTTTATAGTTTCTACAAAAGATTAAGAAAAGATTTGATATCTTTCCTTATTTGCAGATTGGAAAGGAAGATTTTAATTTTTGATAAAACTTTCCTTTTAAAACCATGTTGATGATTTTAAAAGAGAATTTTAAGATTAAATAATTCCTTTTATAAGTTTCTACAAAAGATTAAGAAAAAATTTGATATCTTTCCTTATTTGTAGATTGAAAGGAAGATTTTAATTGTAGAGAAAACTTTCCTTTTTGGAAATCATCCACATGTTTTAATAGAGAGATTTTAATTTATAAAATTTCCTTTTATAACCAACCATGAAGGGAAAAATTATTAGAGAAATTTTTATTTTAAAATTTCCAGAAACAAATAAGGAAGTTTTAATTTTGTGTTTAAAACTTGCCTTATTTGGAGCATGAATAGGGGCTGGCCATAGAAGGGGTTAAAAGGAATTTTTATTAAATTTTCCTTATTAACCAATGGCAATGAAAATAAAGGGAATTTTAATTATAATTAAATTTCCTTATTTGCCATGACCAAGGATTATAAAAGAGAGAGTATGGGTGTCTTCTTGGGTGACAACTCTCTTCTATTTTTCCTCTCTCTTTTCTTCCTTGGTAGTGGTCGACCATATGATCTCTCCATCTCCTCCTTTTCTTCGTCCTTAGTGGCCGAACCTCATCAACCTCTAGGAGCTTGTTTTGGTGGTCGGATCTAGTTTGGAGAAGAAGAAGAGAAAGGAGGTTTTGTTTCCTAGTTTTCTTTGGAGCTTGGTTGGTGGCCGAGACTTATAATTTCTTGAAGAAGCTTGCTTGGCCAAAACTTAGAAGAAGGAAGAAGAAGGGCTTGGGTGGTTCTTGTCTTGAAAGTTCTTCGCCCACACGACATCCGAGATAAGAAGAGGAATACAGTAGAAGATCAAGAGGTTGTTGCATACAAAGAAAGGTATAACTAGTAATTATTTTCTGCATCATACTAGTTTTTCTTTATATGAATTCCAAACACAAGAGGCTAGAGATTCTAGATATTTGGATTTGTTTCGAAGTTGTGTTTCTTTTATTTTTTGATCTTGTGATTCGATTGTTCTTTTTGGTTAAACCTAGAGTTATATAAGGAAATTAAATATTGAATTTCGTTAAGAGGCTTTGTCGAGGCAGTGGTGGATGTTCCCATACCCAAGAAGGCCAAGTGCCTCGCCATGTTTAACCTGGAAGCTGATTTCCAAAATAAATATTTAATTGAATTTGTAATATAGGGGGATTTGGATCTATAATGTTAAGTATCGTTTGCGATCCAAAGTCTAAACCTCTAAGAATAGATAAGTTAAATTTGGAATCAATAATATTAAGTTCGGTTTGTGATTCCGAATTTAATTTCTAAAGAACACAATAGGTTGTTAGGAAAGGTTCAGGACTTGTACAAAATTTTTTTACAGGGGAACCGGTACGATATTCCTAGAACCAACCAACAGTTGCACCAAGCAAGGATGTGTCCGGCCCATTACTTGGGTAAGAAGTAGACTTGGTAGATATAAGGATTTACAGAGGCTACAACAGGGACCGAGAGGAGGAATTGGTTTTGGTCTCCCGATGTGCTTGAGCTTCCTATGTTTAACCCGAACACCCAACTCAAGTTCATCAATAATAACTCATACCACTAAAGAGTTATTATTGAACTACCACACCAATCTCATATTACATTATGGACTCCTTCTTATTATGAGTGCATTAATCTCCCTGTGTTTAAGATATCGAATGTCCATTAATTAAACGAGTTACTGACAACTCACTTAATTAATATCTAGCTCCAAGAGTAGTACCACTCAACTTCATTGTCATGTCGGACTAAATCCACCTGCAGGGTTTACATGACAATCCTTATAAGCTCTTCACGGGGGCATCATCAACCTAGATAACTAGGACACAGTTTCCTTCTATAATCAACAACACACCATATAAATAATATTATTTCCCAACTTATCAGGCCTATTGATTTAACGAATAAATCTCACCCATTGATAAATTAAAGAAATAAATACTAAGTATATGTGCTTGTTATTATATCGGAATTAAGAGTACATACATCCATAATAACAGAGGTTATGTTCTTTTATGCAGTTAGTATAAAAGGAACAACCTAAAAATGTTCCTACTCAATACACACATAGTGTACTAGTGTAATTTTATAGTCAAGATAAACTAATACCAAATTACACTACAACCATTCCAATGGTTTGTCCCAATCCATCTTGGTTGTGAGCTATTATTTATAATTTATAAGGAACTGATAACATGATCTTTTGTGTGACACCACACACCATGTTATCTACAATATAAATTAAATAGGCAACTACATTTAACATAAATACAGACATTTGACCAATGTGATTCTTATTACAAAATAAATGTTCATTCAATGAATGTTCATACAAAAAGCTAGGCTTTTAGTATACATCCTAACACACATATCCTTGAAATGACTTTTTAGTCAAATGATTTAGTAAATGGATCTGCAAGCATAGAACATGTAGGGATATACTCAAGAATTATCTTTTTCTTGTCAACAATATTCCTTACAAAATTATTCTTAATTTCTATATGTTTGTCTTTGTTGTGATATTTTACTATAAGAAAAAATAGTATTACTGATGGAATTTCCAACGGGATGAAATATCCGTCGGTATATTTAGGATTACCAACGGAATGAGCCTTTTTCATTGGTAATGGTCAAAAATTATCGATGGAGATGCTCTTTCCGTCGTAAATGGTTGTCGGATAGAGCCGCAAGTTAGTTGGTTTACTGACGGAATGTAAATTTTGTCGGTAAATCTTATGATTACCGACGGAAGAAATTAGTTCGTCGGTAATCATAAGATTTACCGATGGAATTGACATTTTGTCTGTAAATCCTATTAAATTAAGGCATGGGGCCGAACCTTTTTCCTTCATGCGCGTGGCTTCTCCTCTGATCTCTTGAGCTCCGGTGATTTGGTAAGTTCCCCTCTTTCTCCCTCTTCCCGATTCTTCCCGACACCGGTAGTGACTGACGGTCAGCACAGCACGCAGCTGGTATACTGTGTTGGCCTCCAGAATGCAATTGAAGGTTGCAGTTGCCGCCAACACGCGGCTGGCTACTATAGAGGCAACCAACATGCGGCTAGCGACTGTGCTGGCTGCCAGCACGCAGCGTTCGACGGCCGCCAGCATGCAGCGTTCGACGGTTGCCAGTACACAGCTCGCAGTGCCAATAGCTGCCACCAGCACGCGGTTGGCTTCTTTGTCAGCTGCTAGTGTGTAGGTTGGGAAGCCAACGGCTTGTTCATGTTGAATTTATCATAGCATGACATTTTTCTATTAATGTTAGCTAAATTGTATATCTTTTGTAGTATACTGTATTTGTTGTTGTTCTCCAATTGGACTACATCTATTCAGGTATAATTTACATGGTTGAATTTAAATGTAGGTTAAGTTAATATTTTGATATATAATATGATACAGTCATATGATGATTTTAGTGTTGGTAGATACTACATGTTCACTATATGAAAAAATAATATATGTTTCTTTTGGTTCACTAAGTTGAATGTTCAATAGAAAGTGAACGCTATGTCTGATCTAACTTATTATGTTGTTAAATGGAAACTACTCACACTATATTGTGTTTGATTACTTTATTTAAGGTTAAATTAAATTGTACAAGTTTAATAGTTTTTAAATTGTATTCCCATTAGGTGACAATATCTATGAACAAAGTATGGATGTACAATCGATTAGAAAAAGAATTTATTAGAGATGATTTTATTGCTAAAGTAGAACAATTTGTGAATTTTGCTAAGAGCCATCTAGAATGTATAAATGGAGCCGAGTTACGGTGTCCTTGTAATCACTCCAAATGTAGAAATAGAGCATTCTGTGATGAGGATACCGTGAAAGTACATATATGTAGAAATAGTTTTGTGCCAAATTATTACAATTGGTACTGTCACAGAGAGCCTTATTTGTATGAATCAATTAGGCCTTCTGGTGATTCTTCATCTGGTACAACTTTTACTGTGCCTGAATCACCAACTTTTACTGCACTTGAATCATCAACTTATAATATTGGAATGTAATCAATGGTTCACGATGCAATGAATGCAGCAGTTGATTATTCCAATATCATTGAAATACCAACACCTAAATATCAACAATTATATGAAATGTTAAAGACTGGTGAAAGAGAAGTGTGGGAAGGCATTTCCTCTGGTCATTCGCAATTATCAGCTACTGCAAGGTTATTAAATATGAAAACAGAACATCATTTTTCAGAAAGATGTTATGATGACATATGTCAATTAATGTTAGAGTTACTTCATGTTGACAACATAATGATTGATAGTTTTTACAGTATAAAGAAATTGGTTAGATGTTTAGGTTTACCTGTAGAGAAGATTGATTGTTATATTAACAAATGCATGATATTTTAGAATGAAGACAGCGAACTAAGTAATGAAAAATTTATACTCACCCTCGTTGTAAGCATCATACTCGCATACCAGGGAAGAAGAGGAAAAATATTGCTTGGAAAGTGATGTATTACTTTCCTTTAACTGCTAGACTTCAATGCTTGTATGCATCTGTCCCTACAGCTTTTCATATGATGTGGCCTCAGGAACATGAGCATGAAGGAGGAATTATGTATCATCCTTGTGATTCCCCTGTATGGAAATATCTTGATACTATATTTTCCTCCTTTGCAATGAAACCACGTAATGTGAGATTAGGACTTTTCGTAAATGAATTTTAGCCATTTAGTCAATCAAGATAGCAATATTTATCTTGGCCAGTTATATTAACCCCATACAATTTACCACCATGGATGTACATAAAAGATGAAGTTATGTTCCTTACTGTGCTTATTCATGTTCCAATAAATCTCAAAGAGAAGAGAGATATTTTCTTGCAACCGCTAATTGCTCAATTAAATGATTTATGGAATATAGGGTCGATGACTTATGATGTTGCAAGTAAAACTAATTTTAGATTTCATATTGTATTATTATGGATGATCAGTGATTTTCCAGCATACTCAATGTTGTCAGGGTGGAGCATGCTTGGTAAATTAGCTTGTCCATACTATGTGACATATTCTAATATATTTTCATTACCTTATAGTGGGAAAGTATCTTGATTTGATAATCACCATAAATTTTTACTTGTTGATCACCCTTTCAGAAAAAATAAAAAAAAACCTAAAGAATATTGTAGTCAGAAAACCTCCTTCAACAGTCCATACTTCAAGTGAAGAAATCATTGAACAAATACATAGTTATGGATTTCTACCAGTATCTCAGTCTAGTTCTGATGAGATAAATAAATATATTATTAGGATGTGCAAGTGTGATTGGAAGAAAAGGAGCATTGTTTGGGAGCTCCCCTAATTAATGGAAGTATCTACTCATTCGTCATAATTTTGATGTCATGCATGTTGAAAAAAAATTCCTCGATAATATCTTCAACATTGTGATAAATATGCCTAGAAGAACTAAAGATACTGTAAATCTCGTGAGGAATTAAAAGAACTAGTAAATGTACCAAAGTTGCGTCAAAATGAAACAACCAATAGATTTCCAAAGGTTTGTTATACATTGGACAAAGATGGTAAGTAGGCTTTATATAGTTGGTTGAAAGAAATAAAATTCCCAAATGGGTATGCCTCAAATATGGCTCAATGTGTGGATATAAACAGGTTAAAGATGTTTGGAATGAAGAGTCATGATTGTCATATATTCATGCAAAGACTTATTCCAATAGCTTTCCATGATTTACTTTCTCATAATATTTGGCAAGCACTCACAGAATTGAGTCTATTTTTTAGAGATTTGACAGTGAGGTGTATTATGATGGATGATATGCTTCAGCTAGAAATAGATATTCCTCTCATACTATGTAAGCTGGAGCGCATATTTCCACCTAATTTTTTTGATTCAATGGAACATCTACTAGTACATTTATCATACAAGGCACAAATAGCTGGTTCTGTGTAATACAGATGGATATATCCATTCGAACAATTTTTGAGAAAATTAAAAAATAATGTTCATAACAAAGCAAGAGTTGAGAGCTCAATATGTAATGCTTATCCGGTTGAAGAAACATTTTCTTTCTGCTCCTATTATTTTGCTGATAATGTGAAAACCAGACATCGCAAGTGTCCTAGAAATTCTGATGATGCTCAGGAAATAGACCATTTAATGCTTTCTATTTTTAAGTTCTAATGGGTGCATCTGTTTCTAGATTCTTAACTCCAAAAAATATCATACTGCAAGAATATACAAACTCCTAAACTGTGATGAGGTTAAACCATACATAAAGTAAGTTGGCTTCTCTAATAAAAAATTTATCCCTCGTTTAATTTTCTTGTTTAATATCTCAATTATCTTAAAATTACCTTCTTTCTTAGCTTGTATGAACAACAGCTATATCTACAAAATCCATCAATGGATGCAGGTGGGGTAACTAAAAAGTTAGAGGCCGAAATTGTATTATGGTTTGAAATATATGTAAGTTGGAGATTTTATCAAATCTTTAAGTTCATGTGTATTAAGAAGTGTTCTAATGTCTACTAATTTTATAGGCTAAAGATCTTAGAATATCAAATGTGGCAGATGATAGGATAATGAATCTTACATCAGGACCCCTTCGTAAAATAAAGATATACTCTAGTTACTATGTTAATAGCCTCAAATTCCATGTGGTACAATGAGATTCACGAAGATTAACATATAATTCTAGTGTTTGCGTCAAAGGATCTATGGACAATAATAACACTTAGTTTGATTACTATAGTAGACTTGAGGAAATCATAGACGTTGAATATCCTGCATTACCTATAAAGAGGTGTGTGTTATTCAAATGTTCATGGTATGATCCTACCCTAAGAACTGTTAGTTAGAGCCCTAGAGCCAATCATTTGATGATTGTATGGACTCATGTATATCATATTCTTATATTAATAAAGGCAATAGTTTGGTTATTATGCTTATTTGTTTTAGTGCCAAATAAACTAAGTATAGTAACGTCCTTGAGTAGATCGTTCTTACCTATATCAATCGATTGGTTGAATCGATAGTGAGATGATATAGGGAACACTACTCTTAATCATTCCTAGTCGAGTATTAACATTCAGGGACGATGTTAATGCAATAAGACTAGCATGTAGGTCAACTCGATGACTTGATCTCACAAGTCATGGATATGGAGATATCAAGTTGACACATGGGTATATATTGGAGAATGTATACTGAATGACCCGCCATGAGAAAGTATCATGGATCGTTATATGAGTGTCATATACTTTCTCATGTGGCTATTAGTATGACTATTAGTCCTTAGACCTAAAGTCACCATGGATCCCTACATAAGGAGTTATGTACTTTGGTTTCGTCAAACGTCACCCGTAACGGGGTGGACTATAAAGGCGATTACTGGGTATATAACGAATTATGCAGAGGGATGTGAGTGATGTAGATGGGATCTATCCCTCCCATATGACGGGAGCGACATCGCTATTCTTGATAGAGTGAGACCACTAAGTGCATGGCCATGCCCAAATGAGTCAACATTAGATGTTGAGCTCATTTGATCAAGTGTGTCTACTTGGAGTTCAAGATTTAGATTGATTAGAGGATGACACGGTCTATGCCTCACATTGATCAATCTAGATGTCTAGGATAGAAGGAAAATGTCACATATTGTGAGGAGTCACAATTAGTAGTCACAAGGTGATGTTGGATCTCAACATTTCTTGTAACTTGGGTAGCAATGATGTATTGCTAGATGCCGCTCATTGCTTATGTTTCTAAAAGAGTTTAGAAACATTGCCAACGTTACAAAAACCTATTGGGTCACACACAAAGAACATGTGGATGGAGATTAGGTTCATATGATGAACCAATAGGATTAGGTTCATATGATGAACCAAAGATTGGATTCGAATTAGACTTATTGAGTTAGACTCAATTAGATTCAATTGTTGAATGAGTCTAATTTATATTTGATTCATTGAGTCAATTTATATTAATGAATTGAGATTCATTAAATTAAAATTGACTTGAATCAAAGCTTGGATTTAACTCAACAAGGAAGAGATTGGGTCAAGTTTGACTTGACCAAATTGGAAGTTGAAATATCAAGTTTGACTTGATGCATTGCCACATCATGTAGGTTGACTCATCCTACATGGCATGACACATAGTTGCCACATCACCTCCACCTCATGAGGTGTGCCACCTCATTGGAGGTTACACTCTCCTTTCTTTAATGTGGCCGGCCACATTAATGAGAGGAGTTATGTGGCCGGCCACACTTAATGGTGTGGAGTTTTTTCATTTGTGTGTATTGATGTGGTTTTATTGTATCATCTTCCTTCTTGCTTTTTCTCTCCATGGCTGATGGTTGCCGTGCACTTCATTGGGAGGAGAGGTGTGAGTTAAGTCCAAGACAATAAGAGAGTGTGAAGGTCACAAAGGAGAAGACTACTAGAGGAGTGGTGAGATTCTTCTTGTTTTCTCTTCTTTTCTCTTCTTTCCAATCCCATCCGAGTGCATCTAGAGAGTGCTAGCACACGTGTGGTGCTCTCTCTTCCATCCTTGAGAGTTAGAGAACCTTCCTTGTTCGTGTGGATACCGAGAGAGGATTGTCTACGTTGACAATATTGAGATCCGACGATTTTGGACCTTGCGGGATTGCGAAAGGCACGCTACAAGGGTAAACATTTTTCTTCGTAGATCTAAGTAGTAGATCAGTTAATGAACTCGTACAAGAAATAGTTTTTCGAATTTTGTATACGAATCTTTGCACGGATCTACGGCTTTGGGTCCTTCGGGGTTTTCGCGACGCGAAAAAGCGGTTTTCGCGGCCCGAAGAACCCAACAGTGGTATCAGAGGCACGTGCAAAGACTTGTACGAGTTAGTTTTTGGTTTTTGGAAAACAAAAAGCTTCTGTGATTTTTTGTAAAAATTCAATTTTTATGTTTTTATGGGTAATTTTTCCTTATAGGCGAAGCACAAGTGTCTCGGCACTTGTAGGCTTCGGCTATCGGGAAGAATTTTCCCAAACGGCTTCGTTTCGACCCAAAATCTTTTGGGACAGCGGACTCGGGTGCCTTTAGATCGCAACGGAGCAACTCACGATGGTTAGATCATGGGTAGGGGCGCTGCCCCTAACCCCGCAAGGGGATTTGCTCCGCGATCGCACCCGAAATCGCTAAAAACGAACCCGTCGGGAAGATTTTTCCGAAACGGTAATGTCTCGGCCCAAATCATTTTGGGACAGCGGGTTTGGGCGCTGTTGGATCGCAATGGGACCCTCGCGATGGTTAGATCGCGGGTAGGGGCGCTGCCCCTGGCCCCGCAAGGGGATCCGTTCCGCGATTGCGCCCGAAACCGCTAACCGGGACCGCCGGGAAATTTTACTTGTAAAATTGTAAAAAAAAATTATTTTTAAAATTACAGAAAATAAGAAAATATATAATTTTGAATTATATATTAATTTTGTGATAGTCATGGCCCAAAACCCAATATGATTGGTTGTTGTATTTAGGGTTTAGGATGTGTTTTCGCGTGTTGTATTTATTTTATTATTCGCGACCTGCGCGTCGTGCCTCGTCTTTTATTCTTGTTGTAAATTAGATTTAGACTCGAATGTAACTCGAGTTTCAAATTGTAATGTACAAATTGGAGCGGTGGAGGGTCCACACGAGACGGAGTTCCGAGGCGGGCACGAGCAACACAAGGTGGTCAAAGGGAGGAGCTTGGAGAAGCTGTTGACCCTAGGTTGACCATTCGATCTTCTGATTAGATTGAGACGATCGTAGTAGGAACATGACTAAATCACAAATAGATTAATTAATTAATTATTATGTATCTGATGCATGTTTAATAGTTAATTAATTAATTAGTGCCTTAACGATTAGATTAGATCTAAGTCGTGCACATGATGCACCCTTGCGATTAGATTAGATCTAAGTCGTGCACAAGATGCATCCTTCTCGATTAGATTAGAGCTAGATCGAACCAACTCTAAATGCCTAACCGTGCCGTGATACCTATCACTATCTCGATCACATGTATTGTTGAATCTGCCAAAGCAGAGCAATACATATTATCTTGGTAGGGTACGGAGGGACAATCTTGGTCCCGCCTATCAACGCATGGGTGAATACAAACTCAATTAGATTGAGTATTCCTAGTTACTCGGTCGGATCGAGTCAACTATAGGCATTATTCCAACGGTTGGAAAAGATAGGTCAAAATCACATCTATATTAACTCTCGGGCGTATTAGCCGAAGCTAACTCGAGTTTTAATATAAATGCGGATATTGATTCTATAAACAAGAGTTGCATAGAGATGTAATTGGTAATCGTTACCTACCGATCATACTAAGCCTTGGGCGTATTAGCCAAAGCTAACTCAAGGGTTAGTATGATGTAGATCTTGTCCCACAAGAATTATAGAATTCAGTGGGAGCATCATTTAATTAAAGGCCTAATTAAATGATTTTAAAATAATATGATTTTCTGTAAATTTTTCTGTTGTAGATAACCATGACGTCAAATACGAACACTTTCTCCCTGCGATCTGTCCTTGAGAAGGACAAGCTCAATGGAGCAAATTTCCTGGACTGGTACAGGAACTTGAGAATAGTTCTCACCCAGGAGCGTTCTGGAGCAGCCCATTCCTGAGGCTCCTCCTGCCAATGCCCCGCGAGCCGACAAAGATGCTTATAAGAAGCATCAAGACGACGCATTAGATGTGTCCTGTCTAATGCTCGCGACCATGAACTCAGAGCTTCAGAAGCAACATGAGTTGATGGGCGCTTACGATATGGTTGAGCATCTTCGCCAACTATATCAGGGACAAGCGAGGCATGAGAGATTTGAGATCTCGAAGGCATTGTTTCAGTGCAAGATGTCAGACGGGGCTCCTGTAGGTCCTTATGTACTCAAGATGATTGGGTACATAGAGAACCTACAAAGACTGGGGTTCCCACTTGGCCAAGAGCTGGCCACTGACTTGATCTTGCAGTCCTTGCCAGATAGCTATAGTCAATTCGTTCTGAACTATAACATGAACGAGATTGACAAGCCACTGCCCGAGCTACTTAGTATGTTACGAACTGCTGAGATTAACCTTAAGAAGGTTAAGCCCATTCTGATGGTTCAGAAGCACAAGGGCAAGGGCAAGCCCAAAGGTAAGGGAAAGTCCCAAACCAAGGGCAAAGGCAAGGCACTGAAGCCTGGAGGAGGGGTCGCCAAGGATGCTACCTGCTTCCACTGCGGAAGAGGAACTGCAAGGTATACTTGGAGGATCTTAAGAAGAAGCGAAGTGACACTTCCACTTCAGGTATATATGTTATAGAAGTCAATCTATCTATTTCTACATCTTGGGTATTAGATACTGGATGTGCTTCTCACATTTGTATTGATGTGCAGGCGCTGAGAAATAGCAGAGCATTGACAAAGGGCGAGGTGGACCTACGAGAAGGCAATGGAGCACGGGTTGCTGCTGTTGCTGTAGGGATTTACTTTCTATCTCTGCCCTCTGGGCTTGTACTAGAGTTAGTCGATTGTTGTTATGTGCCTGCTCTTACTAAGAACATAGTTTCAGTTTCTTGTTTAGACAAGAAAGGATACTCTTTTATAATAAAAGACAAATGTTGTTCTGTTTATTTGAAAGATATGTTCTATTGTAGTGCACCACTAATAAACGGACTCTATATTCTAGACCTTGAGAGCCCTATCTATAACATTAGTACCAATTGGTTCAAGTCAAATGACATGAACCAAACATACCTCTGGCACTGTCGCTTAGGTCATATAAATGACAAGCGCTTATCCCAGCTCCATAAGGATGGTATGCTGGACTCATTTGATTTAGAATCATATGAGATATGCGAGTCATGCCTACGAGGCAAGATGACCAAGACCCCTTTAGTGGGCATAGCGAGAGAGCAACTGATTTGTTAGGACTCATACATAGTGATGTATGTGGCCCTTTCAATGTCGCTGCTAGAGGCGGTTATAGATACTTCATCACATTTACTGATGACTTCAGTAGATACGGTTATGTGTACTTGATAACACATAAATCTGAATCCTTTGAAAAGTTCAAGGAATTCAAGAATGAAGTACAGAACCAGCTTGGCAAGAGTATTAAAATACTTCGATCAGATCGAGGTGGTGAATACTTAAGCCATGAGTTTCGTGACTATCTAGCTGAGTGTGGGATCCTATCCTAACTCACTCCTCCTGGAACACCACAGTGGAATGGTGTATCCGAAAGGAGGAATCGCACTCTATTAGATATGGTATGATCTATGATGAGTCACACAGATCTTCCAACATATCTCTGGGGTTATGCTCTAGACACGGCAGCTTTCATTCTCAACTGAGTTCCATCCAAGGCCGTGATAAAGACACCATATAGGATATGGACTGGGAGAGATGCCCAGGTGTCTTTCATGAGGATTTGGGGCTGTGAGGCTTACGTACGACGTCAAGTCTCAGACAAATTAGGACCCAAATCTGACAAGTGCTATTTCATCGGATATCCCAAGTAAACTAAGGGATATTACTTCTACATTCCCAGTCAGCACAAAGTAGCTGTGGCAAAGACTGGGGTCTTTCTAGAAAGGGACTTTGTTTCTAGATAGACTAGTGGGAGCGCGTTCGATCTTGAAGAAGTTCAAGATGCGAACAATAGCACTGATGCCTCGATGGAAGTTGAACTGGAACCATAAAGTGTTGTGGATGATGTTGTTCCACAAGGAGTTGAGGAGCAACAACCAGTTCAAGTAGACATACCTCTTCGCAGGTCTGATAGGGTACATCGTCAGCCTGAGCGATATTCATTTCTCGTGTCTGACCATGATGACGTTGTGCTCATAGAGGATGAGCCTAACACCTATCAGGAAGCTGTGATGAGACCAGATTCCAAGATATGGCGGATGGATATCAAAAACCACGTTTCTGAATGGAAACATACTCGAGGATGTGTACATGACACAACCTGAGGGTTTTTGTAGTTCCACAGCCATAGGATCTATCATGTATGCCATGTTATGTACTCGACCTGATGTCTCGTATACTATGAGCATGACGAGCAGATACCAGTCAGATCCAGGTCAAAGTCACTGGATAGCGGTCAAGAATATTCTTAAGTACTTGAGAAGGACTAAAGAATATTTCTTGATATATGGAGGCGATGATGAGCTAACTGTAAAGGGTTACAGTGATGCTAGCCTCCAGACCGATCAGGATGATTACCGATCGCAGTCAGGGTTCGTGTTTTTCTTAAATGGTGGTGCTGTGAGCTGGAAGAGTTCGAAGCATGACACAGTAGCTGATTCTACAACAGAGGCCGAGTATATTGCTGCATCAGAGGCAGCAAAGGAGGCAGTTTGGATCCGCAAGTTCATCACTGAACTTGGGGTGGTTCCTAGCATCGCTGACCCAGTTGAGCTCTATTGTGACAACAATGGAGCTATAGCACAGGCAAAGGAACCTCGCTCACACCAGCGGACCAAGCACATACTACGGCACTTCCATCTCATTCGAGAGAGGAGATGTGAAGATTTGCAGAGTACCTACAGAGGCTAACATCGCAGATCCCTTGACCAAGGCTTTGGCACAGAGGAAGCATGACGGTCACACTAGGTCTTTAGGCCTTAGAGGCTATACTGATTGGCACTAGTGCTAGTGGGAGATTGTTAGTTAGAGCCCTATAGCCAATCATTTGATGATTGTATGGACTCATGTATATCATATTCTTATATTAATAAAGGCAATAGTTTGGTTATTATGCTTATTTGTTTTAGTGCCAAATAAACTAAGTATAGTAACATCCTTGAGTAGATCGTTCTTACCTATATCAATCGATTGGTTGAATCGATAGTGAGATGATATAGGGAACACTACTCTTAATCATTCCTAGTCGAGTATTAACATTCAGGGACGATGTTAATGCAATAAGACTAGCATGTAGGTCAACTCGATGACTTGATCTCACAAGTCATGGATATGGAGATATCAAGTTGACACATGGGTATATATTGGAGAATGTATACTGAATGACTCGCCATGAGAAAGTATCATGGATCGTTATATGAGTGTCATATACTTTCTCATGTGGCTATTAGTATGACTATTAGTCCTTAGACCTGAAGTCACCATGGATCCCTACATAAGGAGTTATGTACTTTGGTTTCGTCAAACGTCACCCGTAACGGGGTGGACTATAAAGGCGATTACTGGGTATATAACGAATTATGCAGAGGGATGTGAGTGATGTAGATGGGATCTATCCCTCCCATATGACGGGAGCGACATCGCTATTCTTGATAGAGTGAGACCACTAAGTGCATGGTCATGCCCAAATGAGTCAACATTAGATGTTGAGCTCATTTGATCAAGTGTGTCTACTTGGAGTTCAAGATTTAGATTGATTAGAGGATGACACGGTCTATGCCTCACATTGATCAATCTAGATGTCTAGGATAGAAGGACAATGTCACATATTGTGAGGAGTCACAATTAGTAGTCACAAGGTGATGTTGGATCTCAACATTTCTTGTAACTTGGGTAGCAATGATGTATTGCTAGATGCCGCTCATTGCTTATGTTTCTAAAAGAGTTTAGAAACATTGCCAACGTTACAAAAACCTATTGGGTCACACACAAAGAACATGTGGATGGAGATTAGGTTCATATGATGAACCAATAGGATTAGGTTCATATGATGAACCAAAGATTGGATTCGAATTAGACTTATTGAGTTAGACTCAATTAGATTCAATTGTTGAATGAGTCTAATTTACATTTGATTCATTGAGTCAATTTATATTAATGAATTGAGATTCATTAAATTAAAATTGACTTGAATCAAAGCTTGGATTTAACTCAACAAGGAAGAGATTGGGTCAAGTTTGACTTGACCAAATTGGAAGTTGAAACATCAAGTTTGACTTGATGCATTGCCACATCATGTAGGTTGACTCATCCTACATGGCATGACACATAGTTGCCACATCACCTCCACCTCATGAGGTGTGCCACCTCATTGGAGGTTACACTCTCCTTTCTTTAATGTGGCCGGCCACATTAATGAGAGGAGTTATGTGGCCGGCCACACTTAATGGTGTGGAGTTTTTTCATTTGTGTGTATTGATGTGGTTTTATTGTATCATCTTCCTTCTTGCTTTTTCTCTCCATGGCTGATGGTTGCCGTGCACTTCATTGGGAGGAGAGGTGTGAGTTAAGTCCAAGACAATAAGAGAGTGTGAAGGTCACAAAGGAGAAGACTACTAGAGGAGTGGTGAGATTCTTCTTGTTTTCTCTTGTTTTCTCTTCTTTCCAATCCCATCCGAGAGCATCTAGAGAGTGCTAGCACACGTGTGGTGCTCTCTCTTCCATCCTTGAGAGTTAGAGAACCCTCCTTGTTCGTGTGGATACCGAGAGAGGATTGTCTACGTTGACAATCTTGAGATCCGACGATTTTGGACCTTGCGGGATTGCGAAAGGCACTCTACAAGGGTAAACATTTTTCTTCGTAGATCTAAGTAGTAGATCAGTTAATGAACTCGTACAAGAAATAGTTTTTCGAATTTTGTATACGAATCTTTGCACGGATCTACGGCTTTGGGTCCTTCGGGGTTTCCGCGACGCGAAAAAGCGGTTTTCGCGGCCCGAAGAACCCAACAAGAACAGGGACCAAAATATATCCAAATTATAATTTAGTTGAGGTTAATGTAAACAAAAGGTTCAACAAGTTTGAACCATTTATTTTCGAGGTATAAAAGGGCAAGGTTTTCTATCTTAAATACCCTACAAAGATAAGAATGCCTAGTGAATGGTTGCCTGTTTATCAAATAAAGTCTTGCCCTACCATAGAAATGTCGAACACCATCACTGCTCAGAACCATGATGCTTTTCAGAATGACGAAGTGATGAGACATTCAGTTGATGCACAACTCCAATCCATATATCAATTACTTGTAGATGTTAATGTCACTTATGACGAGATAGATGATGGAAAGATCTCTAACAGTGAGGATGAAGTTGTACTAACAGAGTCTAATGATGAGGACTTAGAAACTTTTATTGTTGATTAGTCGGATATTAAAAATGATACAATATTATCACTATTGTTCATCAAATAAGTTATATTTTCATATTATTTTGTATTGATGTCATGCATGTTTGTAAACTTTAGTATATATGTTGTGTTGTAATATTATTTTGCAGATATTATTATGGCTGAGCAGCAGGAAATAGCACCCCGTGGCTATAAGGTTATTAGAGTTGTTGGAGACACGTAAGTATTTTTTTGTTATTAGTAATTCAATTTCATATATTACTTTAATAAATTTCATATCTACATATTTGTTTTTGCATATTCATTCCTGATAGCTACCGGATTGCATCTTACATTTTCAAAAAATTTAAAGAAAGAGTATGCGCTTCTGGTATTACATGGAGGCATGTAGGCTAGGACCTGATGACGTTTTACTATAATGAATTTGTAGTAAGTAATTTAATATATTTGGTATTCCATATTATATTTGTCCTTTCATATACTAAATGTTTAACTTATAATTGCATAAAAGATATACATGGGAAGAAGGCCAAGAAGAACATTTTAAGGCCACATGGAATAACTATTATGTCAAACTGTATAGAGACATGACATACTACATAAGAAAGAAGGGCACAAGACCGGCGTATGTTTCCGAGGTCATATAGAGAGTATGGATGGCCACCTGGGCTGCAAAGAGGTGGCAAGAAAATGCAGAAAAGGCTCGAATAAATAGAAATACAGAGTCAAGTGGCCCGAGCACCAACACCGTTCAGCATACATCGGGATCCAAATCCATCGTTGAGCATGCCATTAATCTGGTGAGTTTAATTTAAATTTAAATAAATAAATTTTTATTATTAAATTTATATAATTTTGTCTCAAATTATTTGTGTATGCAGGAACACAAACTAGCCCGCCAACATACTTATATGGAAGTCTTTCTTAAGACCCACAAGAAGAAGGATGGCACATTTATCTATCTCAGATTGAAGGTCATACACGTAAGATTATTTACTTTATTACATTTAACTTTTTTATCTTTATTAACTTTTGTAATTATGATTAAATTAAATTATAAAATACTGAAAAAGGGAAAATAACCATAAGAAAATTTTCAGAAAATTTTAGAAATTTTCTGAGAATTTTTCGGAGACCGTATGGCATAGGTTACAGAGATAAATATTGGGCCCCCGAAAAGCATGTTTAGGCTACCCCTTTGAACAAGGAAAAGTTGAATTTTTATTTTTATTTTTCTTTCTCTTTTTCTCTCTTCCCCGCATGCTCGAGCCATCCTCGACGCTGTCCCTTTCCTTCCTACCTTCCCCATTTCTCTTCGACTTCCTCAACCGGCGCCGCCTGCGACGCTTCTCCTCCAGCGCGTATAAAGCTTTCGGCTGAGGGAGTCATCCCGAGTCTTCTTCTTCCCCATTCCTTTTCCCTTCTTCTGTTCCCTAGCCATCTTCTCAGCTGCGTCTCCTCCTTCTCCTCTACTTGTCGCTGTTGACCCTCGCGGCTAGACGTCGACTGTTTGAGCCCTAGCACTAATGCCGCCGACCAGATCGCCACTCGGGTGCCACCCGATCTCCTCGTGCCTCCACCGTCACCAACCGATTATCTGACGTGGTGCCCTAGAGCTCGAGCCACCGTTGGCCAAGACTTCCCTCTGCCCTAGCGTTGATCGCTGTCGACCCTTATTCTTCTCCAGCTCGTCGTCACTAGTCGAGCCTAAACCTTCTCGCCGTGAGCCACAGTGTCGAGCGCCACCCTCCTCTGCTGCGATTTGGCAGCACAACACCCACCCCGAGCCCTAGGTTGATTCCTCACCACCGTCTCTCTCTTCCCTGAGGCGCCACCTTGCTCGGGTTGGTTTTGGACAGGAGCAAGGAATCCAAGCCCTAGTCTCACCCTCTGTTAAATCTTTGGTAGAGAGGAAGAACTTGGTATTGAGTTAGGTAAGACCTAATTGAGAATTTGGATTGGGATCCTGTGCTCAATTTGTTGGCTGATAATTGTGGTACTCGTCACTGTTTTTCCACAGCATCTTCTGTAAATTTCGGCAGTGGGTTCATCAGGATTGGTTCAGCGGCTGAGGCATCAATTTAGGGTGAGTTTTTGGATTGAGGTACATGCATTGATGTTAGTATGAAAAGGGTTACATAGTTAGATGTTATTCATCTTGTTAGTTAGGTTTAATCTGAATAATGGAATAACTAGGGTTAAAAGGTTGGATTTAATCTAAGCTTCAGGTTAGATCCGATTTATTTAATTAATCAAGATTAATGAATAAATTAGGGTTCCTAGTAAATAAGAATTTTGGTTTAGTTATCTTGTTAAAATAAAACTTAGCTAAACCGTATGATTTATTACAGGATTCGGATTCGGGACGAGCACTTCGACATAGAGGTTGATTAGCTCGATCTACATTGGAGGCGGGTACTTTGACTTATCTCTTTTGATATGTCATGTTGATATGCTTAGTAGATTTTTAACAAGTAGTAATAATTATGTTTATATCTGCATCGGTATGTCACTATTTGTTTCCTGAGCATGTTTTGTTTGTTACCTACTTGTTTTGCATACATGCCCTATTTATTATTTATGTTATAGAGGTAGTGACATACTATGCCTTATGATATACCGAACTAGTTAGTTACCATATATGACACGTGTACCTAGATCTGTTTATTTGATCCATTTATTTTTTCGTACATGTTTTATGGAAGTAGATATGGTCAGGATTTACATGCTTAGTGTCATGCATCATCTTGCATGATTGCATGTTGTGTGATTGGTAGCCCCATTATTATTGAGCTTATCGCTAGTTACATGGATCTACACATACAACTACTCATGGGTTAGTGGTATATCAGGTAGGGTGTGTGGCAGTTTGCTCTGTCAGTGCTCCGCTGGTCCACTCATGGGTAGCGTGACGCAGCGTGGTAGCATGTCAGGGATCCCTCCTCTGGATTGTCTCAGTGAGATGAGAGCATTGAGCTCCCCCACTTATGATTTGGGGTAGGAGGATAGGTGTACTCCGACAGCATGCCATCCACTCGGTCACTCATCAGGAGCAGTGATGCCAGAGTGCACGATTGTCATAGCTCTACCCACTCGGTCTTACCATCGTGTGTGAGATGGCTGACACAATTGCATGATTGCATTTATTGCTTATGTTTGCTGCACTTTATTTGCTGCATATTTGGTGGATGCATATTATTAACATGGATATGGGATCATGATACTCCACGGTATGACGACCTTGTTTACCTTATACCCAGGTCCTGGTTAGTACAGTTTCCCCCTTTATTTCAGTTTTGCATTGTTCCTTTATATATATATCCAGGAGGTTGTACTCATATTTATTACTAGTTGTTATCTCTTATTATGCATGTCAGCCGGTATCCGCTGAGGAGTTGACTCACCCCGTTGATTTATACTATTTCAGGTTGAAGCCGTCAGGAGTTCCAGCCGCTAGTCCCCCTCCAGATCGCAAGGATTTTCAATTGGTCTTTTGTTTTCCTATTATACTATCTAGTCTATGTTTCAAACTTGTATTGGTTTTGCACCATGGATTTTGTTTAGTCCTTTGTTTGTCGACGGGATTTATTCGATATGTTCTGCTACGTGCCTGCCCGGACGACAGAAGAGGTAAGTTGGATGTTGTTTATGGTTTTCGTTTTATGTTGACAGCTAGAGGCTGATATATATATATATATATATATATATATATATATATATATATATATATATATATATATATATATATATATATATATATATGTATTGCGTGGTTGTGGATTTATGTTTATTGTTATTGTTCCAGCCATGTTGGCCGAGGTATGTGTGGCCCTGAGGGCATGTAGTGAAGTCCCAGATTGTCACCCGTACAGGGGAGATGCTGCCGAAATTTCTTCTGACAGGAACTACCTGGGGTGTGACAATTTATTTGGTATCAGAGCAAGGTATACGATACTTGCTGTTTGTTTCGGATTTTTTTTTTAGTTAATCTAATACCAATTTATTTGGTATCAGAGCCCAGTTTTATGAGTCAATCGGGGTATTTTTGGATTTGTACGGATTTCCGTTATGTTCATGTTTCGAAATTCCGTTTCGGATTTGTATGGATTTCCGTCAATTTTCTCGTTTCAGAATTCTGAGATCATAAATGGGGACTGGACAGCGATGGAACATCTCTAGACGGTAAATAGGTAAAATGTTAATTTTTATAATTTTGATACTTGTGGTAATATTTGCGTCATAATTTAACATATATGAGGCGAGGTACACGTGTTCCCGTGTCAAGACATGGTGCAGGACGACCACGCAAGAGGACGTTGGAGTCCCTGGCAGTAGAGTCGCCAAAGAAGTCTATGGGGGTTGAGCATGTCGATCAGGGATAGACTCTTTATGGTGCTGCAGGTGCGTCGGGCTCCCAGACCCCGATGGTTGTTTTAGAGGTACCTACCTCGGTCGTACCTGTCGTACCCACTCCTACCGTATTTACGGTACCACCAGTGGTACCACCGGCATACCTGGCACCTACTATGGTCATGCCCACGGCATACCGAGCACCACCGCCACCAGTGCCTATGGCATACCCAGCACCACCGCCACCAATGCCTACGGCGTACCAAGCACCACCGCCACCGGTGCCTACTGCTCACCCGACACCCGCACCAGTAGTAGTAGTTGCTCCACCACCTACCACACCACCTACCACACCTCCAGCCACGCCCACTTATGTTGACCCTGCAGTGCCACCAACGGCACCTACCCCTGTTTATGCAGCAACACCGGGGATACCTCCCTCGACCTATCCAGCGGCAACGGTCCCTACTCACCTCACTGATATAGTTGCAGCACAAGCTCGGATCCCAACTTTGGCAGAATCGATGAAAAGTCGATTCACACTATTACACGGAGAGATCGATCCGAGTGTGGCCCAGTCCTGGATAGAGACTATGGAGTGGACCTTCTTCTACATGGCTTGCTCTGAGTGAGAGAAAGCAGAGCTGGCTACTTTCTATTTACGGGATGAGGCCGATATCTGGTGTGATACGCAGCGCTCCATCCTAGGCGAGCAGAACATTACATGGATGAGATTCTGAGAGGCTTTTGAGAGTCGGTACTTTTCACGGGCATATTAGACGACTCACCGATAGGATTTTCTGAGTCTACGGCAGAACAATCACACCGTGATAGAGTACAATGCTGAGTTTAATAGGTTGGCCAGATTTTGTCCAGAATTAGTTACTGAGGACAGATCTCGTATGCTTCAGTTTGTTCAGGGACTAGATGGACATCTGCAAGTAAAGCTTGTCGGTTTTGGGAATTCAACTTACATAGAAGCACTGGACAGAGCCCTTATGATTAAGTCAGCTCACCAGAGAGCGTATCTGGACAAGAAAAAGAAGCAGACTGATCGGACATCAGGATAGATTCAGCAACCACAGGCTACCAGACAACAGCAGAGTGGTCGCAGTCCGCCAAGGCAGGGTACTTTTGGGGCATCTTGTAGGCCTCAGAAGTCAGGGCGATCTTCATCAGGACATTTCTGGTCTCTTCAGTAGAACCAGAAATAGCCTGCCAGCGGCATTCACTGCACCAGATGTGAGGCTAGAGATCACATCACCTCAGCCTGCGGCCTGAGATAGTTAGTTTGCTATTACTGCAAACAGCCCGGGCACCTGAGCCGAGATTGTTCGCCGAAGGCTCAGCATATGGCTTCCAGAGTTACTGTTCATGAGGGACAGCACAGTAAGTCAGGGACTCGGCGAGGAGAGAAGAGAGCCCAATCTTCGCATAGCCAGCAAAAGACAGTTCCCCTTGCAGCAGTTGCATATGGCATGCATGGACAAGACCACTCCAGTGCCCTCATAGTACCACAAAGCTCTGTTCCGGGGTCACAATATTTGACTCAGGGGCAGTATCAGTTGCAGCCTCCACCACTAGTGCAGTATCAACTGCAACCCCAGCCTCAATCCCTAGTTCAGTACCAGTCACAGCCCCAGCTGCCGGTTCAGTATCAGTCGCAACCCACATATCCATCTCTGGCTCAGTACCCGACACTGTCATAGTGGCAGGCTCAGACTCAGGCGCAGCAGCCTTTGGCAGCACTACCACCTCCCCCACCGCCAGAGACCGGACGTATCACATGGTTACTAGAGAGGATGCGCAGCGGACCGATGGATCCGTTTTCTGTGGTATGATTTTACTTTATGCATTATTCGCTGATATGCTGATAGATACTGATAGCTCGCATTCTTTTATTTCTCGTGCCTTTATGAGGGACATAGGTAAACTACCTACTTTTAGACCACAGCGACTGACCGTCTTCCTACCGTTCGGTGATACATTGGACATCACTCAGGAGGTCAGAGGTTACCTGTTAGACTTTGGCAATATGATACTCATGGTTGATTTACTAGTACTGGAAATGGTCGAGTTCGATATTATCCTTGTCATGGATTGGCTGTCTGCATACCATGCCACGGTTGATTGCCAAACGAGGGTGGTCACATTCCGACCTCCGAACCAACCCTCGTGGGATTTCACTGGCATCAGGGATGACGACATATCGATCATTTCAGCGATTCAGGCTTAGATGCTGCTGTCACATGGCTGTCAGGGATTTCTTTTGTCTTTGATTAATACTGACGACAGCAATAGTACTCAACTCTCAGATCTTCCAATGGTCCGAGAGTATCCGAACCTATTTCCAGATGAGCTACCAGGTTTGCCTCCCAGAAGGCAAGTGGAGTTTGCTATTGAGCTGCTTCCGAGGACCGTGCTAGCATCGAAAGCTCCATATCGTATGGCGCCGAAAGAGTTCGACGAGCTAAAGGTCCAACTCCAGGAGTTATTAGACAGGGGATTTATTCGCCCTAGTGTATCTCCGTGAGGTTCTCCGGTGTTGTTTATTAAGAAAAAGGATGGTACTCTGAGGTTGTGCATCGATTATAGACAATTGAATGCAGTGACCGTCAGGAATAAGTACCCCTTACCACAGATCGAGGATTTATTTGATCAGCTCAAAGTTACATCAGTATATTCTAAGATTGATCTGTGGTCCGGATATCATCAGCTAAGAGTTAAAGATTCGGATATTCAGAAGACAGCATTTCGTACCAGATACAGACATTATTAATTTTTGGTAATGTCATTTGGGCTTACCAATGCTCCAGTGGTATTTATGGACTTGATGAACCGCATTTTTCTGGAGTATCTAGATCAGTTCGTTATTGCTTTCATCGACGGTATATTGATCTACTCGCGTTCCGAGGAGGAGCATGCACAACATCTTCGCATAGTTTTGGAGACTCTTCAACGACATCATCTATACACGAAGTTCAGCAAGTGTGACTTTTGGCTATCCTCAGTTGGTTTTCTGGGTCACATAGTTTCCAGCCGAGGTATTTCCGTAGACCCTCAGAAGATCGAGGATGTCACCAGCTGGGAACAGCCAAAATCAGTTCAGGAGATCCGTAGTTTTCTGGGATTGGCTAGATATTACAGACGGTTTGTTGAAGGTTTCTCGCGTATTGCTATACTACTGAAACGCCTGATCAGGAAAGACATGAAGTTCACTTGGACAGAAGCCTGCGAGACCAGCTTTCAGGAGTTGAAGCGTAGATTAGTGTCGGCACCAGTTTTGGTTTTACCTTCCGGAGAGGACGGATTCGTACTCTACACCGACACTTCTCTATAGGGTTTGGCCGTTGTTCTGATGCAGCACGGCAAGGTATTCTCTTATGCTTCTCGATAGTTGAAGGAGCATGAGAAGAACTACCCAGTACATGATTTGGAGTTGGCCACCATTATATTTTCTTTAAAGATTTGGCGGCATCATATGTATGGTATTACATTTGAGATTCTCACTGATCATAAGAGTCTCAAATATATTTTCACCCAGAAAGAGCTTAATCTCCGCCAGAGGAGATGGATGGAGTTTCTAAAGGATTATGACTGTACCATTAGCTACCACCCGGGGAAAGCTAATGTGGTTGTCAATGCACTTAGCTGGAAGTCCAGAGGGACTTTGGCTCGCCACCGAGCTTTAGTCACAGACTTGATTCAGAGTTTTTCCGAGTTGAGCCTTGAGGAGCAGGGACGGACAGAGCAGGGTATTCTGGTTACCATGGTTGCTCAGTCATCGATCAGGACGAGGATCCGAGAGGCCCAGGCCGATAATCAGCACTTACATCCCATTGGCAGCCAGATAGCTTCCGGGCAGCAGACAGAGTTCACCCGAGATGACGTGGGTATTATATATTTCTGAGGTCGATTATGCGTACCTCCATCTCACCCGGTAGGGAGGAGCTACTTCAGGAGGCTCATTGCTCCCGATTTACGATCCATCCAAAAGGAAACTGCATGTATTGAGATTTGAGGTGTTCCTATTGGTGGAACGGCATAAAGAACGACATCGCAGAATTTGTACCTAGATGTCTTGTCTGTCAGCAGGTGAAGGCTGAGAACCAGAGACCTGCCGGATTACTTCAGAGGATTTCGATTCCAGAGTGGAAATGGGAGCACATCACTATGGATTTTGTGGTGGGATTGCCTAGGACACGACGAGGCAATGACACGATTTAGGTAATCGTTGATCGATAAACTAAATCAGCACACTTCCTAGCAATTTGGAAGACTGACTCTCTGGACCGATTGGTAGAGCTGTATTGCAGAGAGGTCATTAGATTACATGGTGTTCCTGTTAGAGTGTATACTGAAAGCCTAAGCTTTTGTAGACATTTATTTTGAATAAAGAATCACATTTGATCAAATTATCTACATTTATTTGTAGTTGTTCAATTAATTTATATTGTAGATAACATAGTATGTGGTGTCACATACAGAAGATAATGTTATCAGTACCTTATAAATTATAAACAGTAGCTCACGACTAAGATGGAAAGGAACAAACCATTGGAAGGTCGTAGTGTAATTAGGAATTAGTTTATCTTAACTATATAATTACACTAGTACGCTAAGAGTGTATTGAGTAGGACCATTAGAGGTCGTTTCTTTATACTGACTTTATAAAGGAACAAAGACCTCAGTTATTATGAAAGTGTGTGCTCTTAATCTTAATATAATAACAAGCACATATATTTAATATTTATTTCTTTAATTTATCAATGGGTGAGATTTAGTTCGATGAATCAATAAGCCCGATAAGTTGGGAAATGATATCACTTATAGTGTGTGTTGTTGATTATAGAAGGAAACTGTGTCCTAGTGATCTAGGTTGATAATGTCCCCAAGAGGAGCTCATAAGGATTGTCATGTTAAACCCTGCAGGTGGACTTAGTCCGACATGACGAAAAGGTTGAGTGGTACTACTCTTGGACTAAGATATTAATTAAATGAGTTGTCAGTAACTCACTTAATTAGTGGACATTTGACATCTTAAACACAGGGAGACTAACACACTCATAATAAGAAGGAGCCCAAAATGTAATTTGGGATTGGTGCGGTAGTTCAATAATAGTTTTTTAGTAGAATAATTATTATTGATAAAATTAAGTTGTGTGTTCGGGGCGAACGCGAGATGCTTAATTTTACCAGGAGACCAAAACCAATTCCTCCTCTCGGTCCCTATCGTAGCCTCTTATTTATAGAGTACTATACCCACCTATACCCACCTTCATACCCATGTTATAGGGGTCGGCCAAGCTAGCTTGGGGACCAAGCTAGGGCCGGCCAAGCCTTGGTCCATGGGTGGCCGACCCTAGCTTGAACCCAAGTCTAGGTGGCCGACCATTATAAATACCAAAGGATTTTTAATTTTTAATTTTTTTCTTATGTGGAATACATGATTTAAAAGAGAGTTTAAAAATTAAAATATTTCCTTTTATAAGATTCTACAAAAGATTAAGAGAAGAGTTAAATCTCTTTCCTTATTTGTAGATTAAAAGGTTGATTTTAATTTTTGTAAAAACTTTACTTATTTATCATCCACATGTTGAAAAGTTAAATTTTAAAATTATAGAAATTTCCTTTTATAGCATCAATCATGAAGGGATTATTAAAGAGAAATTTTATTTTAAAATTTCTCCGGAAGTAAATTAGGAAGCTTTAATTTTTCTAGCGAAAAATTTCCTTGTTTGCTTATTTGTTGTGGCCGGCCATATACACTAAGAAAAGGATTTTAATTTTAATTAATTAAAAGTTTCCTTTTCAATGGCAATAGAGTTAAGGAATTTTTTATTAAATTTTCCTTATTTGTCAAGGCTAAAGGATTATAAAAGAGGGGGTTTGAGTGCCCTTGTGAGAATAACCTCTATTCTATTTTCTCCCTCTTTTCTTCCTTGGTGTGGCCGGCCCCTTCAAGTTCTCTTCTCTCCTTGTTGTGGACGAACCTCTCATCCTTCTTGGAGATCAAGTGGTGGCCGGATTTTAGCTTGGAGAAGAAGGAGAGAAAGCTTGCATCCCTTGGAGCTTGGTTGGTGGAAAAAGATCTTCATCCTTTGGAAGCTTTGTGCTTGGCCGAAACTTGAAGGAAGGAGAAGAAGGTACTAGGTGGTCCTCGTCTCGGAAGATCGTTGCCCACACAACGTCCGAGATTAGAAGAGGAATACGGTAGAAGATCAAGAGGTCATTATCTACTAAGAAAGGTATAACTAATATTGTTTAACGCATCATGTTAGTTTTATCTCCATGTAAAAATACCAAATACAAGAGGCATGCGATTCTAGTTTTTTGAATTAGTTTTCGAAATTGTGTTCTTTTATTTTTTTCTTTTCCTTGTGATTTGATTATTCTTAGAGGTTAACCTAGGGTTACTATGGGAAGGTTAAATATTTAATTTTCTTAAAAGGCTTTGTCTAGTCGGTGGTAGTTGCTCCCATATCCAAGAATGCCATGTGCCTCGCCATGCAGTACTGGAAGCCGATTTTGGAAATAGATATTTAATTGTCTTCGTGACCTAGGTGATTTGGATCGAACGTGTTAAGTTCCACAGGAGATCCAAGTCTAAACCTAAAAGAACAAATAAATTAAACTTAGGATCAAACGTGTTAAGTTCCGCAGGCGATCCAAGTTTAATTTAAAAGAACACATGGTAGCTAGGAAAAGGTTCAGACCTTTGTACAAAATTTTTGTACAGTGAAACCGTTAGGTTTTCCGAGTAGCAACCAACAATTGGTATCAGAGTTAGGGTTTTGCCTCTGTATATTTGGTATTAGTTTAATTATGCACATGTCATACATAATTTAGGCAGGATAATACTAAGATGTGCTAACTTTGTGGATGTAGGATCCAACTATTATGACTTATAGTTATTATGTGTGTGATTGGACCCTTAGACATGTCAAGGACATTTTATTGTGTGTGCATGATTGTATTATAAAATACAGCAGGAGCTGTATTTAGTTTTATTAGGATTTTATTTTTTGATCTAGATACATGTACATTCCTTCGAGGAATATAGGATCGAAAAATGTAAAATTCTATTTATGTCGCGAATCGAATCTAAGAAAGGCGTGGAACCTTTTGAGGACCAGAGATGCAGCGGAACAAGGAGCAAGATGGATGCGACAACTAGATCCGGTGGCGATGGCCAAAAATGGCAGCAGCTAGGGATGGCGACACACGGAGGACAATAATAGATAAAAGTCATAATAGTTGAAAATTAGTTTTTCTATTTTTTGCTTTTATGTTGTGTTGTGTGTGCTTGTTAGTATGCATGTTAAGTAGGCTAGCATAGTCAAAATTCCTCATTTTAAATAACTAAGTGGGAGAGAGATTTTAAATAAATTCCACGGTCTCCATTACTGGTTTGTAAGTGATGCAAACAAACTTGCGCGTTAGCTCTGAGTGTCTTCCTCCATATCGGATGAGTTTGTTTGTGGATCACTAGATCAAACTTCCATTATGGATGACAATAGGAAATTAATTAAGAGTGTGTGATCTTCCCCATCGGAAGGGGCACAATCTTATTAATGGACTTAGTGTCAAGTAATGGTATACACTTAGACGCGTCTAATAGTATCCTCCCCATCGGAGTCACTGCTATTATTCGTGTGACCAAAGGAAACCAACTGTTAATTTTATTTGTCAAAAAGTTAGGTTGACAAGATAATAAAATTAATGGGTTAAACCCTCCTTTTACAAATGTTGAATTTGTATACGTGCACACTATTGTGGCATACAAAATTCACGGTGTTTTGAGGTGTTGGTTAATTTAAAATAGTATTGTTTGAGGAATCAATATTATTCTAAATTTAAAGTTCTGACCAAAAGTTATTTGTGATTCTTAGGATGACTTTCAACCCACTGGCCATCATACTAAAATAGAACAGACTAACTGGTCCTAACTACATAGATTGGAAAAGGAACATGGACATTGTTCTTACTGCTGAAAGCTATAAGTTTGTACTGACTGAGTCTTGTCCTGATGCACCCACTGGTGAATCTACCCAAGAGGAGATTGAATATCATAAGAAATGGGTAAAAGCAGATGAGATGGCGCGGTGTTACATTTTGGCTTCAATGTCAAATGTATTGCAACATCAGCATCAAGATTTACCAACAGCTTATGATATTATGAACAATCTCAAGGAACTCTTTGGTCACCAGGATCGGGCCTCTAGGCAAGAAGCCATGAGAAAGACTATGACGGCCACCATGCAAGAGGGTACTCCCGTAAGGGATCATATCCTAAAGATGATGGCTTATCTAAATGAAATACAAATCCTTGGAGGAGAAATTGATGGGGAACCCCAGATCGATATGATCCTCCAAACGCTACCTAGAAGTTTTGAGCAATTCCGCTTGAATTACAATATGAATAAAAGGGTATATTCATTAGCGGAACTACTGACAGAAATTCAGGCAGCAGAAGGTTTGTTTCGTCATAATTCTCAGATTCACTATGCTGAAAATGGTTCTACTTCTAAACCGAAAGGAAAGAAGAAGAAGAAACAAGTTAGCTCAGCAAAGAAAGTGAATAAATCTTAGAGTACAGGACCTAAAGCTGGAGTGAAGAAGCCGAAGGGCAAGTGCTTCATCTGCAAGCAATCAGGGCATTGGAAGGTGGACTGTCCTCGTAGGAATCAAAACAACAAAGGTATATCTCATGCTCTGGTTGTTGAAACATGTTTAGCGGTGTTATCTACCTGCACCTGATGTGTAGATACGGGAGCCACTGATCATGTCTGCAATTCTTTGCAGGAGTTCCAGGAAACCCGACGACTATATGAAGGAGAGATAACCGTCTACATGGGTAATGCTACTAAGGTGGCGGTTGTTGCAGTGGGAGATGTCTACTTATCTTTTGATAGAAATAGAAAATTGGTTTTAAGAAATTATCTTTATGTACCCAGTTTTAGAAAGAATTTAATTTCAGTTTCTAAACTGTTTTTGGATGGATATTCTGTTTCCTTTAATAACAATGTAGTTATAAAGAGAAATAAAGTGATTATCTGTTCTGGTGCATTAGTTGGCAATTTATATACTTTAAATTCAATTTCTCCCACAAAGCAAAGTATGAAAATTTATAACACATCTTCTAACACTAATAATAGAAAACAACCTTCGGAAATGAACCAAGCATATCTTTGGCATCTAAGGCTTGGACATATTAACTTAAGTAGGATTCAAAGGCTTATAGCCGATGGACTCTTGGGTTCATTAGAGTTGGAAAATTTTCCAAATTGTGAATCTTGCTTGGAAGGTAAAATGACCAAGAGGCCTTTTAAGGCCAAGGGGTATAGAGCCAAAGAAGTATTATAATTGGTTCATTCTGATTTGTGTGGTCCTATGTCTATCCAGGCGAGAGGTGATTTTGAATATTTTGTCTCTTTTATAGATGATTATTCAAGATACGGATACATTTACCTAATGCACCGCAAGTCCGAGTGCTTTGATAAGTTCAAAGAGTACAAGGCTGATGTGGAGAAACGACTAGGTAAAAGTATCAAGACACTACGGTCTGATCGTGGTGGCGAATACCTCTTAGGAGAGTTTAGGAAATACTTATCAGAGGCCGGGATTCAATCCCAATTGTCCGCACCTGGTACACCCCAACAGAATGGTGTGGCAGAACGAAGGAATAAGACTCTTATGGAGATGGTTAGATCGATGATGAGTTATTCAGAATTACCAAATTCATTTTGGGGATACGCTCTGAAAACGACAGCGCACATTCTGAACTTAGTACCTTCTAAATCAGTATCTTCTACTCCCACAGAATTGTGGAATGGGCGAAAGCCCAGTCTAAGACATATTCGGATTTGGGGTAGTCCAGCACATGTGCTGAAACCAGATGCTGATAAGTTAGAATCTTGTACAGAAGTTCGCGTGTTTGTGGGTTATCCTAGAGGAACGAAAGGTGGTTTATTTTATAGTTCTAAAGACCAAAAGGTCATTAGTAGCACCAATGCCCAGTTTTTAGAAGAAGACTATATAATGGATCACAAGCCCAGTAGCAAAGTTGTTCTAGAAGAACTTAGAGAGGACATGTCTACTTTAGTACCAACAGTACAAGATGAAGTACCACAAGAGACTACAATACGTGTCACGCATGATACACAACCACAGACGATGCCTCGTCGTAGTGGGAGAGTTATGAGGGAACCTGAGAGATTCATGTTTTTGGGAGAGTTTTCGGACTTGATCCCGGGTAAACATGAACTTGATCCCCGAATATATGACGAAGCACTCCAAGATATAGATGCAGCATCTTGGCAAAAGACAATGAATTCTGAGATAGAGTCTATGTACTCTAATAAGGTCTGGGAGCTTGTAGAACCACCTGATGGTGTAAAAGTCGTTGGATGTAAGTGGATCTACAAAAGGAAAAGAGGGACAGACGGGAAGGTAGAAACCTTCAAAGCTAGGCTTGTTGCGAAAGGGTACACTCAGAAAGAGGAAATCAATTATGAGGAGACCTTTACACCGGTAGCCATGCTTAAGTCTATCCGGATACTCTTATCCATTGTCGCTCATATGGATTATGAGATTTGGAAAATGGATGTCAAGACAGCTTTCCTTAATGGAAGTCTTGAAGAAAACATTCATATGAAGCAACCAGAAGGGTTCATTGAAAAAGGCAAAGAGCATCTAGTGTGCAAGCTCAATCGGTCCATATATGGACTGAAGCAAGCTTCAAGGTCTTGGAACATCCGGTTTAATGAAGCAATCCAGTCATATGGATTTATTCAATGTCCGGATGAGTCTTGTAAATACAAGAAGTGTAACGGAAACGTGGTGGTATTTCTTGTACTATACGTAGATGATATTTTATTAATTGACAACAATGTCAAGGTATTATCGGACGTAAGGGTATGGTTGTCCAAACGATTTGATATGAAGGACTTAGGAGATTGTGCACACATTCTTGGGATCAAAGTTATAAGAGATCGCAAGAAAAGAATGTTGTGTCTATCCCAAGCTTCATATATAGATACAATCCTTGCTCGTTTTAGCATGCAGAATTCCAAGAAAGGTTTCTTACCTTTTAGGCATGGAGTAGCTCTATCTAAAGAGATGTCTCCGAAGACATCAAAGGAGATAGAGGACATGAAAGGAATTCCTTATGCTTCGGCTGTAGGAAGCCTTATGTATGCAATGTTGTGTACAAGACCTGATATCTATTTTTCCGTGGGCATGGTTAGCAGATATAAGAGTAATCCTGGACAAGGACATTGGACTATGGTAAAGCATATATTAAAGTACCTGAGAAGGACTAGAGATTATATGCTAGTTTACCAAGCAGACGATCTGCTCCCTGTGAGTTACACGGATTCAGATTTTTAATCAGATAGGGATAACAGTAAGTCTACATCAGGCTATGTGTTTACTTTAGGAGGTGGAGCCATTTCATGGAGGAGTGTTAAGCAGAAATGCGTTTCGGACTCAACCATGGAAGCTGAGTATGTAGCAGCCTCTGAGGCAGCTAAAGAAGCAGTATGGCTCAGGAACTTTCTAATGGACTTAGATGTGATTCCTGGTTTGCCCAAAATCATCACAATTTATTGTGATAATAGTGGTGCAGTTGCAAACTCGAAGGAACCACGAGCCCATAAGGCAAGTAAACATATAGAGCGCAAGTACCACCTGATACGAGATATCGTGAAGCGAGGAGAAGTTGTCATCGCCAAGATTGCATCAGCGGATAACCTGGCAGATCCTTTCACTAAGGCCCTTCCGGCGAAAGCTTTCGATCGGCATGTGGAGGGAATGAGAATCAGATGTATGGTAGAAGATATGGCAGCTTAGTCATTAGTATAAGTGGGAGATTGTTGGAGTGTATACTGAAAGCCTAAGCTTTTGTAGATATTTATTTTGAATAAAGAATCACATTTGGTCAAATTATCTACATTTGTTTGTAGTTGTTCAATTAATTTATATTGTAGATAACATAGTATGTGGTGTCACATACAGAAGATAATGTTATCAGTACCTTATAAATGATAAACAGTAGCTCACGACTAAGATGGAAAGGAACAAACCATTGGAAGGTCGTAGTGTAATTAGGAATTAATTTATCTTAACTATATAATTACACTAGTACGCTAAGAGTGTATTGAGTAGGACCATTAGAGGTCGTTTCTTTTATACTGACTTTATAAAGGAACAAAGACCTCAGTTATTATGGAAGTGTGTGCTCTTAATCCTAATATAATAACAAGCACATATATTTGATATTTATTTCTTTAATTTATCAATGGGTGAGATTTAGTTCGATGAATCAATAAGCCCAATAAGTTGGGAAATGATATCACTGTTAGGATCGATGATCGAGGCTAGAGAGGGGGGTGTGAATAGCCGACCCAAATCGTTCGTTTCTTTCTACAAATCAAGGTTAGCGCAGCGAAAAAATAATAACAGAAACGTAAATGGAGAAATCAAACCTCAAACACGATGATGTAACGAGGTTCGGAGATGATACTCCTACTCCTTGGCGTGTCCGTAAGGTGGACGAAGCCTATCAATCCGTCGGTGGATGAGACCCCGGAAAACCGGCTAATAACAACTCCTTCTGGGTGGAGAAACCTCGCCACAATAACTTGCAACAACAAGATAGAAATACAGCAAGAACTACAAACAATATGAATGTAAAACACCTTGCTTGCCTTCGACTGGTTTCCGTTGTCGAAGCAGCAACTTCACGGAAGAACAGCAGCAGCTGACCAGCCGGGGAAGCTCACACGAAGCTTCACAAATCAGAGAGCTCAGCAAAGCTCAAGTGCAGCAAGAAGCAGGGGCAAGAAGGAAGAAGTAACTCACTGGAACAGTAGCTCCTCAACCCCTTTTATAACCTGCGAAGAAGACACAGAAGAAACTAGCCGTTGCGTAACAACGGCTAGGACGTGGACCGATCAGGCTTCATCCTGATCGGTCCACAAGGGTCCTGATCGGTCACAAGACCGATCAGGCCCTTCCCTGATCGGTCATGTGGACCGATCAGGTCCTTCCCTGATCGGTCCCATGACCGATCAGGACCTTTCCCTCCCGAAGGTGATCTCCTTCTGATCGATCACTGATCGGTCTGCTGATCGATCACTGATCGGTCTGCTGACCGATCAGATAAGCAACAGAATGCTTCTGTTTGGTTATTGATCGGTCACCAGACCGATCAGATAACCCGGCGTATCACTGGATCGGTCACCAAACCGATCCAGGTTTAGAGCTCCCAGCCCTAAACCCTACTTGGTCCTGAGAACGAGCTACCGAGCCCTCTCCGACTTCGTCCGGTCCAGAGAACGAGCTACCGAGCCCTCTCTGACCTAGTCCGGAGAACGAGCTGCCGAGCCCTCTCCGACTTCGTCCGGTCCAGAGAACGAGCTACCGAGCCCTCTCTGACCTAGTCTGGAGAACGAGCTACCGAGCACTATCTGACTCCATCCGGTCCAGAGAACGAGCTACTGAGCCCTCTCTGACCTAGTCCGGAGAACGAGCTACCGAGCCCTCTCCGACTTCGCATGCCCAGCTTCCATACTTGGACTTTTCCCGTGCCAAGCTCCCTGCTTGGACTTTTCCGTGCCAAGACTCCATACTTGGGCTTTTCCCGTGCCAAGTCTCCATACTTGGACTTTTCACCAGATGTCTGGTCAACCTTGACCCATCTGGATTCCCCTTGCCTGGCTTCACTCACCAGGACTTCCGAACTGCCTAGCTTCACTCACTAGGTCTTTCCCCTGCCTGGCTTCACTCACCAGGTCTTTCCCAATTGCCTAGCTTCACTCACCAGGACTTTCTCCAACTGCCTGGCTTCACTCACCAGGACTTTCCGAACTGCCTGGCTTCACTCACCAGGACTTTCTGAACTGCCTAACATCCCAGTTAGGACTTCCCAGTCAAGTATCCGGTCAACCTTGACTTACTTGACTCTTCTTCATCCAACCTGATCAGACCCTGATCAGTATCTCTCCGCATGGACAACTGCACCTGCATTGTCCATGTCTACATATCTTTCTGTATTGTCAAACATCGAAACCATGACCAAGGTTTACGCTTGGTCAACTAGGTCAACCTTGACCTACTGGAAATTGCACCAACAATCTCCCCCTTTTTGATGTTTGACAATACATTTAAGTTAGGCTAATCCAATAGCCTCAACTTTACTCATGCCACTAGGTAATGAAACATAAGTTACAACCTTACATTCTCCTTCTAAGAAGGCAACCTCCTTCTTAGATAAAGAAGGCCTAACTTAAACCCTTCATTCTCCCCCTATTGGCACACATCAACAAACTCTCCCCCTGAAGAGTAAGTTATCGTTGTTCACAACTTCACTCGTCGTGATCAACAAACTCTCCCACTAACTCCAATGTTCTTCCTTGAACATTCTCTAGACATTCTTCCCCTTTTTGACACACATCAAAAAGAGTGAATATCAAGGTCAAGAGTTTCTTCCTAATGAAAGTCTCATACCTTTCATTGAAACCCTTAATTTCCCCCTTGATACTAATGTCAATAGTCAATTTAGTGATAATCCCATATCACTCATGACAACTTTCCCTAAAGGTCAACTCCCCTTGACCAATAGGTAAAACTCCCCCTAAAGATCAACTCCCCCTTGACCATTGCACCAATAATGTCTTGGAGAGTTCCAAACCTAAAACACCACTTCCCGAGCTGAAATTTCAGACAACCAGTCCAATTTCAGCAAGTTGGCACGCCCTGATCGGTCACCGGACTGATCAGGCTTCCTCTGGATCGATCCAGTGACCGATCCACACAGACCTAGACCGATCAGAATCCTCTCTGATCGGTCCACAAGTCTGATATCAGAATTTCTGATTTTCCTCCCGAAATTCAGAAACTCCTAGAAAATTCCAGAAAATTCCAAAAATTGTAAAACTTTGAGGATACATTCCTCATAACATATATTATCAAGGAAAAATAGTTTTCTATGAAAATAACTTCCATTTTTCAATCTTGATACAAAGTTCACAAGTCTTTGAAATAGCTCAAAGTTAAGTCATCTTTGTATCAACTTGTTCAATGATGAAGGCTATTACTAGAAAAGCTTCATCAAGGTTTTTCAAATCAATTTTGAAATGATTTTAAACCATTTAATTTAGGACCACAATCTTAGGGCTAAATGTACATGACTTGTACATAAGCTTTCCCTATGATCCCTAATTTCGAATTAGGCTCATCTAGGTACAAGAACTATGCACCATGATCCTAACTCATAATCCTAATATCTCACACTCATCTAAGGTGTATCAAACACATTCAAGTCAATTTTGATGTGAGATATGGGTTTAGGTTAGCTTAATCTAAGTTCTCATGCATTTTTCTAAACAACAATTTGATCTCCATATCAAATTGTGTTTCTTATCCTTAAATCAAGTTAATTGATCATTAATGCACAAGATGATGACATGGCATATAATTGTATCATAAATGGAAACATGTGCCAATGTCATGATGTCATGGCATAAAGTATGAAACTTAAATAAAGCATGACATTTAACCAACCTAAGCATTATCATGACATTTTAAATGATCATGAATTAAATATGATGTCATGACATGACATATGGCAAACAATATATGGCAAATAACATGTCAAGGTATAGAAAATACCTAATTCTAGCCTTAGTTGCCATTTTTGATAATTTTGATCATTTTGCCATAAATTCTATATTCCTAAGTGTAATAGACCTAAAATCACATACCAAGGATGTTTAGATCACTATGTGTCAATTAAATTGACCTAAGAGAACTCCTCAAATGTGATTGGCACATCCTAATCACCTTAGGAATAATTTTCAATTTCATTTTCAAGGCTTGATTACACCTTGAAAATTCCTAAAGTGCCACCTTTTTCCATGATTAGGTTAACTACCTATTCAAGTAAGGTTGGCACACCCTAACTCATCTAGCGTGATGAAATCACGCTCCTAGAACCCAATACCTATTGGAGCTCATTGGGTTCACTAAATATTCACTAGGGATGACTTCCCTAGCAACCCTTCTAATGACCCTCCTAGGCTTTAAAGCCTTGGTCATTTGGGACTCATCAAGATCAACTCTAGGGGTGACACCCCTTGTGACCTTGGTGATGGTCTTTCTAGCCCTAGATTTTGTTCCATAATCGAATGGAACATTATGATAAGTGGGCTTGACCACTTGGGACTTAGGTTTGTGACCCAAACCTTTCTTGTCCTTGGACATTGGTTTTTGACCCTTAAACCCTAGAGATGACTTCTCCAAGTTCTTAAGAGCCTTTTCCAAAGTATCAAGTCTTAACCTCAAGACTTGATTCTCCTTCTCTAATACCTCAATTTTTAATTTTTCATTTTTCTTTGAGGTATTCCTAGGCATGTGTCTAGTTGTTTTGGGATTTCTACCTAGATTATCCTTAACCTTAGATGAGTTGATCCTAGGGTTGGCTTTCCTAGTTTTATCCTTATCTAGGCTCACATGTTGGGCACCTAAGCATGTGTATCGATTTCTATTGTTATCATGCCTATCATTATTAGCAATTGCAATCAAACTACTAGCATGCATCTTACTAGTATTGCAATAATGAGCCTTAAAGGTTACCTTAGGGTTTGCCTTAGCTCCCCCTATCGATGTGCTTGGTTTCTTGTCCTTGTGAGGTTGCCTCCCCCTCGGACATTGGCTCCGATAATGTCCCCTTCGCTTGCATTGGAAGCACACCACGTGCTCCTTGCTCTTGCGTATTGGGACTCCGGCTTCCTTGATCTTTGGCGCCGGTGGAGTCTTCCTAACCCTCTTTGAACATTTACTCTTGTAGTGTCCAAATTCCCTACACTCAAAGCACATTATGTGTAATTTATTTGAAATTGAAATGCTTGAGTTACCTAGGTTTGAGAGTGGATGAGAGCTCTCTTCTTCATCCCTTCCAGAGGTAGACGCTTCTTCTTCTTGCTCCGAACTTGAAGAAGAACTCTTCTCCTCTTCTTCTTTAGATGTTGGGTGACCCTCAACTTCTAAATCCATTCCTCCATGAAATGAGCTCCTTGGCTCACTTGACTCCTCTTCATGACTTGAAGTGAAGTTCTCCTCATGGAGCTTTGCCAAGTTATTCCACAACTCCTTGGCATCGTTATATCCACCTATCCTACACAAAACATCATTAGGTAAAGAAAATTCAATGATTTTCGTTACCTCATCGTTGATGGTTGATTGGTGGATTTGCTCCTTCGTCCACCTCTTCTTCTTGAGAGGTTTTCCTTCTTCATCCTCCGGAGGAGTGAAACCTACTTGCACACACCTCCAATTCTCAAGATTAGTCATAAGAAAATATTTCATTCTTACCTTCCAAAACGCGAAGTCGTCGCGATCGTAGAAGGGTGGAATCGTGATGTCCTCTCCGAGTTGATCCATCTCTAGCTTGTGCTCCCTCGGGTGTTAATCCGGCGAAGAGCGACCTCGCTCTAATACCACTTGTTAGGATCGATGATCGCGGCTAGAGAGGGGGGTGTGAATAGCTGACCCAAATCGTTCGTTTCTTTCTACAAATCAAGGTTAGCGCAGCGGAAAAATAATAACAGAAACGTAAATGGAGAAATCAAACCTCAAACACGATGATGTAATGAGGTTCGGAGATGATACTCCTACTCCTCGGCGTGTCCGTAAGGTGGACGAAGCCTATCAATCCGTCGGTGGATGAGACCCCGGAAAATCGGCTAATAACAACTCCTTCTGGGTGGAGAAACCTCGCCACAATAACTTGCAACAACAAGATAGAAATACAGCAAGAACTACAAACTATATGAATGTAAAACACCTTACTTGCCTTCGACTGGTTTCCGTTGTCGAAGCAGCAACTTCATGGAAGAACAGCAGCAGCTGACCAGCCGGGGAAGCTCACACGAAGCTTCACGAATCAGAGAGCTCAGCAAAGCTCAAGTGCAGCAAGAAGCAGGGGCAAGAAGGAAGAAGTAACTCACTGGAACAATAGCTCCTCAACCCCTTTTATAACCTGCGAAGAAGACACAGAAGAAACTATCCGTTGCTATGCAACGGCTAGGACGTGGACTGATCAGGCTTCATCCTGATCGGTCCACAAGGGTCCTGATCGGTCACAAGACCGATCAGGCCCTTCCCTGATCGGTCATGTGGACCGATCAGGTCCTTCCCTGATCAGTCCCATGACCGATCAGGACCTTTCCCTCCCGAAGGTGATCTCCTTCTGATCGATCACTGATCGGTCTGCTGACCGATCAGATAAGCAACAGAATGCTTCTGTTTGGTTACTGATCGGTCACCAAACCGATCAGATAACCCAGCGTATCACTGGATCGGTCACCAGACCGATCCAGGTTTAGAGCTCCCAACCCTAAACCCTACTTGGTCCTGAGAACGAGCTACCGAGCCCTCTCCGACCTAGTCCGGAGAACGAGCTGCCGAGCCCTCTCCGACTTCGTCCGGTCCAGAGAACGAGCTACCGAGCCCTCTCTGACCTAGTCTGGAGAACAAGCTACCGAGCCCTCTCCGACTCCATCCGGTCCAGAGAACGAGCTACCGAGCCCTCTCTGACCTAGTCCGGAGAACGAGCTACCGAGCCCTCTCCGACTTCGCATGCCAAGCTTCCATACTTGGACTTTTCCCGTGCCAAGCTCCCTGCTTGGACTTTTCCGTGCCAAGACTCCATACTTGGGCTTTTCCCGTGCCAAGTCTCCATACTTGGACTTTTCACCAGATGTCTAGTCAACCTTGACCCATCTGGATTCCCCTTGCCTGGCTTCACTCACCAGGACTTCCGAACTGCCTAGCTTCACTCACTAGGTCTTTCCCCTGCCTAGCTTCACTCACCAGGTCTTTCCCAATTGTCTAGCTTCACTCACCAGGACTTTCTCCAACTGCCTGGCTTCACTCACCAGGACTTCCCGACTGCCTGGCTTCACTCACCAGGACTTTCCGAACTACCTGGCTTCACTCACCAGGACTTTTCGAACTGCCTAACATCCCAGTTAGGACTTCCCAGTCAAGTATCAGGTCAACCTTGACCTACTTGACTCTTCTTCATCCAACCTGATCAGTATCTCTCCGCATGGACAACTGCACCTGCATTGTCCATGTCTACATATCTTTCTGTATTGTCAAACATCGAAACCATGACCAAGGTTTACGCTTGGTCAACTAGGTCAACCTTGACCTACTGGAAATTGCACCAACAATCACTTATAGTGTGTGTTGTTGATTATAGAAGGAAACTGTGTCCTAGTGATCTAGGTGTTGGTGCAGTTAGCACTAACGATTTAACCCAGGTTTTGATGAATGACAAATAGGTTAAGTTAAGTTTATTGTTGATCTAACACTCTGATCGAGTGTGCAGGATAAGTCCAGACAGGTCGACGGGCTGATCGGATGTCTGGCACGAAGCCCAGCTAGGTCGACGGGCTGACCAGATAGATGGCACGAAGTCCAAGCGGGTCGACGGGCTGACCGGACACTTAGGCACGAAGCCCAGCTAGGTCGACGGGCTAACCGGATAGCTAGCACGAAGTCCAGACGGGTCGACGGGCTGACCGGACGTCTGGCAGGTAAGTGAGGTAAGTCACTGGAGGGGAGTGACTGCGAGGACGCGTTCCCAGGAAGGAAACATTAGGCATCGATCCGGCTTACATCCATTTCGGATATCTAAGTCGAGATCGTGACTAGATTCCGGTCTCGGAAAGACGGAATCTAAGTCATACTCTTTTCTTGTTATATCATATCACTTTAGTTGTGCTAACAATCTGTTTTGCAGAATATATATTCGCCTCGGACTAACTCTGTTTTGCAGAAAAGGAAGTTTCTGGAAATAGGAGGTCCGGGCGCCCGGAAGGGATCCGGGCGCCCGGAGGTGAATTTTATCCAGGCCGAGTCGTCGCCACGTGGAGTTCGCTGATTAGACCTGCCACGTCACACCAGGGCGCCCGGAAGGGATCCAGGCGCCCGGATCAGCATATAAAAGAAGCCCCAGGGGTGGAGCTTCAACAACAATTGAGAACTCTTCGACTGCTTGCTCTGCTGCTCTACGCTCCTGCGACGCTAACAAAGCTCCGACAAACTGCTCCTTCTTCTTTGGTTAACTTTCTTGTCGGTATCTCTTTATTTCCATTAGCATTTCTGTACCTTAATTTGTAATTGTATTTCGAATTGCTAGTGAATTGCCCAACGAAAGTACTCAAGGAGTACGGGCCTTCGAGTAGAAGTCATCACAGGCTCCGAACGAAGTAAAAAAACATCTTGTTCAGTTTGCCTAAGTTTTTTTATTATTCCGCTGCGCTTAACTCTTATTGAACACGATTTTTTCGAATCGATATTCACCCCCCCCCTCTATCGACGTTTCACGATCCAACAAGTGGTATCAGAGCAGGTACCGCTCTGATTTGGTGCAACCACCAATCAAGCAAAGAGGGGTCGTTTTAAAAAAAAAATTAGATATTGTTTGTCTTTTAAATAAAACCTTACGCCTTTCGTTTTTTTCCCTCCAAAATGATTTTTGAAAAATACATCGCCATCTTTTCACCATTGTTTAGTATTTAAAAAATATTACATTTTCAAAATTTTGAAATAATATTTTTTCAAATATTTTATTAATATTTTAATAATATTTTATTATTTTTTCCGAAAATAGTGAAATATTATTTTTTTCAGCACTGCTAATCCAAGACCAAGTCTTGGGATTTTTTTTCTGTTTCTCTGTGTGCAAGAATAATGACTCTTCAAGAAGGACGAAACCCCTGCGAACCACCACCATACGATCATGAAGACTTCAACTACTGGAAGCGATTAATGGAATGTTTCTTAGGAAGTGTAGACATCGATTATATGCTAATTTTGAGGAAACCTTCTCAAAACTCGGAACTGAACAAAAAGGTAAGTAACATTATTTGTAATGTTTTACCTAACAATATTTTATGCAGATTAGAAAAGTACAAGAATGCGTATGAGCTGTGGACCCAGTTGATCAAGCTTCACGAGACGCCGATGGAGCTAGAAGATCAAGTTAAAGTCAAATATGGACTCGAGTCAAATCCAACGGAGAAGCCTACTGAATTAGGGGTTGCGCTCAAGGTTAGTAATATTTATCAAAATACCCCTGCTAATAGTAGCTTAAATAATCAGCATGATGATAAGTATGAAATTAGTCCAAGTATGATGCATGATAATCTAGATTTAAATGATTTAAATTCAAAATCACAAAATAATCTAGACTCTGATCAAGTCAATCAGGACTCTAATCAATTTGACATCAACCTTGACTTGGTCAAACATAACAATGACCAAATCAATTCAAATAATTTAATTAATTCAGAAAATTTAAAATTAGGTGAGCATTTAGACATAAATAAGTCAAACATTAAAATAAATTTGAATTTAAATGCTAAAAATGAGAAAATGGATAAAATCAGTAAATACCTTGATAAAATATTTAATAATCAAGATAAAATCAGTCTAGAAAATGCTATCCAAAACCAAGATAATTTAATTAATAAAAATTTAAACTTTAAAGATAAAACTAATCTAACTAATTCAATTAACCATATCAATTTAAAAGGCAAAGAAAATATAAGGATAAAATCAAACACTTTGATAAAATCAAAACGGAATTTAACAAACTTAAAATTCAATGTTAAAGATAACAAATTAAACAAAAATAATCTAGAATTTTCAAAATTAACAATTAATAAAAAGCTAAAAGATAAACCGTTAAGAAAATATAATTCAAACAGTTTAGTTAATTCAAATTTAAAAATAAATAAAAACATAAACTTTAAAAATAAGCTATTAAAGTAAGATAATTCAATTAACCCAATAAAATTGAAATTGAAAGAAAATTCAAATATTAAATACACTCTCTTAAAGAAAGATAATTTGACCAATTTAATTAATTCAAAATTAAAAACTTAAATTTAAATTACAAACTAAACATTAAAACTTAACTAAAACCAACTCTAATTATACAAAAATCTTAAATTAATGGCCAATAATTCAGGGGGAGGCTCCAGACTAGCTGGCACCTCCAAAACTAACCTACCCGATAGGGTAACCCTAACCAACCTACCCGACAGGGTAATTAGGACTAGTTAAAGAGGGTTCAAGTTTAACTTGAATCATGGTACTGGTGAAGTTTTTTGATGATAGTACGTTGGGGAAGCTTGGGGATCGCATGTCTAGAAAGATACGGCTTCAATCTGGTGCATTTGGCCAAGTGGAACTGACCGAAGCTACCTTTAAATGGATCCTAACTAGTTAGACCAAGGTTTAGTACTAAGCTCCGTGGATAGGACTATTCGGAAAACCTCGAAAGGTTGGTTACTTCTAATGACGTCCAAGTGACTCACCAAGCTTAGAAGTTTATCCGAAAAATGTCTATTTGTTGAGACCAAAGCTAAACCTGAATCTAACACAAGTTAAACCAAACTCTGTAATAAAATCTAATTCATCTCACAAAATCATAGGATTCCCTGATTGATAATCTAGATCGGGTGAGATGAATAAGGATTAAATTAATTTTCAAACTAAATTAAAATTAAATTTCAAATTAAATTTCGAATTTAAAATTAAATTAAATTTAATTAAAATTAAATTAAATTAAATTAAAATTAAATTTTTTTAACTTAAAAATTTATTTTAAAAATTAAACTTACTTTTTTTTAACTTAAAAATTTATTTTAACCTAAAAATTCTTTAAAAACTATTTTAAAAATTCTTTAAAAACTACTTTAAGAATTCTTTGAAAACTATTTTAAAAATTCTTTAAAAACTATTTTAAAAATTCTTTAAAAACTACTTTAAGAATTCTTTGAAAACAATTTTAAAAATTCTTTAAAAACTATTTTAAAAATTCTTTGAAAACTATTTTAAAAATTCTTTAAAAACTACTTTAAAAAATTCTTTGAAAACTATTTTAAATATTCTTTAAAAAAATCTATTTTAAAAATTCTTTAAACTACTTTAAAAATTCTTTAAAAACTATTTTAAAAATTCTTTAAAAACTACTTTAAAAATTCTTTGAAAAATATTTTAAAAATTCTTTAAAAACTATTTTAAAAATTCTTTAAAAACTACTTTAAAAATTCTTTGAAAACTATTTTAAAAATTCTTTTAAAACTACTTTGAAAACTATTTTAAAAATTCTTTAAAAACTATTTTAAAAATTCTTTAAAAACTATTTTAAAAATTCTTTAAAAAACTACTTAAAAAATTCTTTAAAACTACTTTAAAAACTATTTTAAAAATTCTTTAAAAAACTACTTTAAAAACTATTTTAAAAATTCTTTAAATACTACTTTAAAAATTCTTTGAAAACTATTTTAAAAATTCTTTAAAAACTATTTTAAAAATTCTTTAAAAAACTACTTTAAAAACTACTTTGAAAACTATTTTAAAAATTCTTTAAAAACTATTTTAAAAATTCTTTAAAAAATATTATAAAAAATTCTTTAAAAAATATTTTAAAAAATTCTTTAAAAACTATTTTAAAAATTCTTTAAAAACTATTTTAAAAATTCTTTAAAAACTCTTTTAAAAATTATGTATCATTTTGAAAAATTCTTCTTATTTTTTCACTATAACAAAATTTTGTTAACTTAAAAAAATTAGTAATAATAATAAATTATTTCTATAGATTATTTTCACTTTAAAAATTATTATTTTGACTTTAGACTCACTTTTAATCTTAAACATCATTTTAATCTTAAAATTATTTTAACTTAACTGAAAATTAAATCTTAAATTAAAACTTAATATTGAAATTACAATTAAAATTTAATAATTTAACTTAAACTTAAAACTTAAACCTAAATTAATCACTAATATTAATTTAAATCTAAAGTCAAAACTGATTTAAACGTATGTTAATTGCCATTAAATAATTAGAAATCCCTTAAAAATAATAATAATAATAATTCTTTTAAATTCATTTAAAACTTAGACACCTAACTTAAATTCCGTTTACTTTAACTTTAAACTTAATTATCTAATTAATAAGTAGAACTTAACTATTTAAGCTTAACTTCATTTGAGAACTAAAGTTGACTTGAATTAAACCTTACTTAACTGTGTCTAATAATTTCATGCTAACCTCAAACTAAATTAATCCCACTTAAAAGAAAGTAAATAAAAAAAAACACTTTCATTGACCAACTCTATCAATTAAATTTAAATTATTTTATTAAGTATTAAATTATTAAATCAAGTAAAAATTAATCTATAAATTATTGATTATGGCCAACTGTTTTTGATTTAATCTTGTTAAACCTTAAACTGAAGTTTAAGCGTCTGAATCTAATATTAAATCAAATTCAAGGATACAGAGATAAATATTTACCAAATCCCCTAAAACACTTAGGTAGACAAATGCGTTAGGGCTTAAAATTTAACACACTCAAACCTTAGCATTATATTAAGGGGGAGTAATAAATAAAGAGGATTAATAAATTAAAGAAGTATCAAATTCAGGGGGAACCTATCTCTTTAAAATCTCTCTAGAAAATTCTACCTCAATTTTTTTTCTACTTTGAATATATTTAGCAAATATTGTTAAAATTTTATGTCAGGTTCAGGGGGAGAAATAAAACTAATTCAGTTTTTCAAATTGAATTTTAAACTTAATTTTGAAAATCAAAGTTTAAAAATCAATCGTCAAAATCAACTTGTTTAAAATTGTGAAATTTTTTAAAAAATCAACTCAAAATTGTTTGTTTTAAAATCACAAACTTTTTATCCTTTTTACTTAGTCTGTGAAAACTTGTTTAAAAAGCATTTCAAAATTGAAACTTTTGTTGAAAAATTTAAAATTTGATCTTGAAACTTAGAACGTGTACACTTGTGGTTAAGGTAAACTCCCCCAGATTATCTTGACATTTTGTTTGCCTAAAGTCTATGCTTAGTTAATCCATGCTTATTTTTGATGAATGTCAAAGGGGGAGGGTTAGGTGGTTAAGTTAGCCAAACCAATTGAAAATACAAACTAACTTAAAAACCTCCACATAATGATGTTATCTATTTTTTTTTCTTGCAAATGTCTTCACTAACTTAACCAGGTTGTCATTCCATCAAAAAGGGGGAGATTGTTGGTGCAGTTAGCACTAACGATTTAACCCAGGTTTTGATGAATGACAAATAGGTTAAGTTAGGTTTATTGTTGATCTAACACTCTGATCGAGTGTTCAGGATAAGTCTAGACAGGTCGACGGGCTGACCGGATGTCTGGCACGAAGCCCAGCTAGGTCGACGGGCTGACCGGATAGCTGGCACGAAGTCCAGACGGGTCGACGGGCTGACCGGACGTCTGGCAGGTAAGTGAGGTAAGTCACTGGAGGGGAGTGACTGCGAGGACGCGTTCCCAGGAAGGGAACATTAGGCGTCGATCCGGCTTAGATCCATTTCGGATATCTAAGTCGAGATCGTGACTAGATTCCGGTCTCGGAAAGACGGAATCTAAGTCATACTCTTTTCTTGTTAAATCATATCACTTTAGTTGTGCTAACAATCTGTTTTGCAGAATATATATTCGCCTCGGACTAACTCTGTTTTGCAGAAAATGAAGTTTCTGGAAATAGGAGGTCCGGGCGCCGGGAAGGGATCCGGGCGCCCGGAGGTGAATTTTATCCAGGCCGAGTCGTCGCCACGTGGAGTTCGCTGATTAGACCTGCCACGTCGCACCAGGGCGCCCGGAAGGGATCCAGGCGCCCGGAGCAGCATATAAAAGAAGCCCCAGGGGTGGAGCTTCAACAACAACTGAGAACTCTTCGACTGCTTGCTCTGCTGCTCTACTCTCCTGCGACGCTAACAAAGCTCCGACAAACTACTCCTTCTTCTTTGGTTAACTTTCTTGTCGGTATCTCTTTATTTCCATTAGCATTTCTGTACCTTAATTTGTAATTGTATTTCGAATTGCTAGTGAATTGCCCAACGAAAGTACTCAAGGAGTACGGGCCTTCGAGTATGAGTCGTCACAGGCTCCGAACGAAGTAAAAAACACCTTGTTCAGTTTGCCTAAGTTTTTTTATTATTCCGCTGCGCTTAACTCTTATTGAACGCAATTTTTTCGAATCGATATTCACCCCCCCTCTATCGACGTTTCACGATCCAACACTAGGTTGATAATGTTCCCAAGAGGAGCTCATAAGGATTGTCATGTTAAACCCTGTAGGTGGACTTAGTCCGACATGACGAAAAGGTTGAGTGGTACTACTCTTGGACTAAGATATTAATTAAATGAGTTGTCAGTAACTCACTTAATTAGTGGACATTTGACATCTTAAACACAAGGAGACTAAAACACTCATAATAAGAAGGAGCCCAAAATGTAATTTGGGATTGGTGTGGTAGTTCAATAATAGTTCTCTAGTAGAATAATTATTATTGATAAAATTAAGTTGTGTGTTCGGGGCGAACGTGGGATGCTTAATTTTATCAAGAGACCAAAACCAATTCCTCCTCTCGGTCCCTATCATAGCCTCTTATTTATAGAGTACTATACCCACCTATACCCACCTTCATACCCATGTTATAGGGCCCAGCCAAGCTAGCTTGGGGACCAAGCTAGGGCCGGCCAAGCCTTGGTCCATGGGTGGCCGGCCCTAGCTTGAACCCAAGTCTAGGTGGCCGGCCATTATAAATACAAAAGGATTTTTAATTTTTAATTTTTTCTTATGTGGAATATGTCACGCCCCAGGTAGTCCCTGTCCGAAGAAATTTCGGCAGCATCTCCCCTGTACGGCGGACAATATGAATCTCAGTATACATATATCTATACCTCGGCCACACTCGGCCGGAACAATACAATACAATTAAGAAACAAACCACGCAGTTTATATCAACATCCCACACAGATATAATATATGAGCAATCCACGCAGTTTAATAAGGAAAGACGATATAGAACCTCGAAGATATATGTAAACAGCCTACTCCACTACAACGAAGAAAACAAATCCACGAAGTAATGAAAATACAACCGCAGCGGAAAACAAAAGTAGCAAACCCGAATGTTCAATGTAAAGTCCACAATACAAACCCACAATACAAGTATATAAGATGCAAAAGCAAAATATAATCCGACAAAGAAAATCCTCGCGATAATGGGGCCAGCGATTGGAATATCTCCTGACAGCCTCAACCTGAAAAATAGTAACAACGGGGTGAGTTCAAAGAACTCAGCAGGTAATCCAATAGATATGTACAGCAACATATAACTACCAGTAATATCCTAAGGTACAGTCTCCTAAACCATAGGACCTACAGTACAGTCTCCTAACAATATAACAGGTATGCATAGCTGAATAAACTGTAATGAGTAACCAGAAGCATGTAATACAGTTTACAGCAAGAATAATAAGAAATGCATAACTGAAATAAACTGTACTCACCTGCGAGGCTTGTGCAACTGACTGTAAACATACACAGATAAAGATAGTCATGTCAAACGTATGCATCCAACCAAATGCATCAAATAAATGCATCAACACAATCACAAAATAAATGATCAATGCATATGATGCAATATGACATGGCCACCCCGACGCCAGTCAGATCTCACACACAATGGTGAGACCGCGTGGGTAGGGCTGTGGCAACCGTGCACTCGCCATCACTACCCTCAAGAGTGACCGAGTGGACGGGATGCTGTCGGAGTACACCTATCCTCCTACCTCAAACATAGTGAGGGAGCGCAATGCTCTCAACTCCCGGTACGCGATGACGGGGAGGGATCCCGGCTGCAACCCCGCTGTGTCGTGCTACCCATGAGCACCCCGGCGGTGCACCACCGAGCAACCTGCCATACACACCCTGAGTGCTGTGCCACTACCCATGCAGTAGACACGTTGTGTGCAGGCCCTCATGTAGCCGCCCGACGAGCTCAACAATAATGGAGTCGTCCATCGCCCAGCATGCAATCATGCGGTATGGTGCATGCGGCTACAGAATGTCATACCTGAACGTATCCTCCTCCATATACGTAGGTGCCAAAAAGGTAAACGCAGATATATAACAGAGATATAAACAACATGAATCCAACAATATATAACAAGTATCTCCAGCATCTAATCATGGGTAGATAAGCACTATAAGTAACCATAACCACGAACACATATACACATGGCAAGAGATAAAAGTAAACCAGACTAATGTAAAGCATCTAACAGTAGAAGCATGTGATAGGTATCAACTAAGCTAAGACCAGGGAAGAAATAAATCTACCATCTATCACTAGTAACCATATATAAACTATACATATCATAAGACAGTATCAAAAGATAAGTCAAAGGGTACCCGCCTCAAATAGAAGGTACAATCACGCCCAATCCAACGTCGAGACGCCTGTCTCGAATCAGAGTCCTGTGTCAAACAAACATATATATTTTATTTAGCTAAATCAAATGAATAGCTAAATAAAATCCCTAAACTAAATTAGGGCAAAACCCTAATCACATCAATCTACCTAAATAAAATCCAACGGTCAATTAGGGTTAGTTATCTAATCCCTAATTACCAATTAGATTAATAATCCACGGTTGACTAGGGTTAATTACCTTAACCCTAATCATTCCATTAGATTAATACTAAACTAAATAATTCTACACATAACCCACTAACATAACCCTAATTCAAAACTATTCTACAGCAAGATCAAGAACCCTACATACAATCAACAACAATTACAACCTCAAATCAAACCTATGTATGAACATGTAATCAAAATCCCTACACATACCTCAATTCCCAGCTGAACTAGGTGCTGTATCAAGGTACACTGAGGTATGGATGACTGCCGAACCAAACTGAGCTGGCTGGATGAGGTGTCTGTCGAAGCCAAAGACACCACAGCAAGAACCAAAACAGATCCTCACCTTGCTGGATCAGAAAACCCACAACAACCTCTGCTGGATTTCTTTCCCAATTCACCCGAGACCTCAATCAGCAGCGACACAGAGGGAACCCAAGATCACCTTCACAGAACAGGACCTCGCCTCCTAATCGGATCAAGAAGGGTTCAATCAATGGAGATCACGGATCACACAACACCAGAATAGAGCACTAACCCATGAATCAACAAGAACCCAACCATGAATCAAGAGGAAAGAAGAGTTTCGATGGCTTACCTTTGAAGCCCTAATTGCTCTTCCACGCCGGCGATCGGGCGGCACGACTCAATCCAGTGATGTCGATCGGGGAATCACAGACCGTGCTAGGGTGCAGATCAGAGAAGATCCAGAGAAAAGGAAATCAAAGCTAGCCTCGGAGCCCTAATTGCCTCCTCATTCCGGCGATCATCTGCGTCGGTTCGTCCACGCTCGGCGTCGATTCATCCCCGTGAGAGAACCGAGAGATTGGAGCGAGAAGGAGAGGGCTTCGGCTGGATCTGAGCTAAAGGATCGATGTCGGCAGAAGGAAGATCGTCGGAGCTGAGGCCTTGCTCTTGTCGGCGCCAATCGTCCGCGAGAGAGGCAGAGAAGAGTCGAGGGAAGGAGAGGGTTCGGGCAATCGGCGTTTTAGGAGAGGAATTAAGGGAAAAAGAATTTATATGATAAAAACATTTCCTCATTTAAACGGGTATCCCAAACAGGCTGAAATCCGAACCCGTTAATTCGTCCCCTCGAAACCCTCCGTACAAGCCCCGAAAAATTCCCAGAAAATTTCTAAAAATCCCGGAAAAATTTTATAAGGCTATTTCTGAAATAACCCTATTAATTAAATTTTCCGAGATCTCACATCCTCCCCTACTAATAAAAATTTGGTCCCCAAATTTCGCTATAACCAATAGCAAACACTGAAATATAACCATGCAGTATAAATGCTGAAGATACTCTAACCCACATACCTCAAGTAAAAAGATGGGGGTATCGAGCTCGGATCGTATCCTCCAGCTCCCAAGTAGCCTCCTCGTCAGAATGATGCTGCCATCCGACTTTAACCAGCCGGACAATCTTGTTCCGTAGCTGACGTTCTTTGTGGTCCAGAATCCGCACCGGAACCTCCTCGTAAGTAACATCAGGCTGAATAGGAACAGATACATCTGACAGAACATGTGCTGGATCGGATACGTATCTCCTCAGCATAGATACGTGGAATACATCGTGAATGCCAGCTAGAGATGGTGGTAGCGCCAGACGGTAAGCTACTGCTCCAATCCTCTCCAAGATCTGGAATGGCCCAATATATCGTGGAGCTAACTTACCTCGAAGACCAAATCTCTTCACCCCTTTCGTGGGTGAAACTCAAAGAAATACATGATCACCAATGGAGAACTCCAGGGGTCTCCGTCTCTGATCAGCATAACTCTTCTGACGGTCCTGAGCCTCTGACATCCTCCGTCTGATAGTACGAACTAACTCTGCATCCTGCTGAACTCTCTGAGGTCCTACCAACTGGGCCTCCCCAACCTCTTCCCAGAGGATGGGTGTCCGACAAGGCCTACCATACAACGCCTCAAACGGTGCCATCTGGATAGCAGAATGATAGTTGTTGTTGTAGGCGAACTCCACTAATGGCAGGTGGTCCTCCCAACTGCCTCCGAAATCCATAACGCAAGACCTCAGTAAGTCCTCCAATGTCTGAATAGTCCGCTCTGACTGCCCATCTGTCTGCGGATGGAATGCCGTACTGAAACGAAGCTGTGTACCCAAGGCCTGCTGCAGACTCTGCCAGAATCGGGACGTGAACCGTGGGTCTCTATCAGATATAATACTCAACGGAACTCCATGCAATCTGATAATCTCTCGACAATATAACTCTGCTAATCGATCCAGAGAATCAGTCTTCCGGATCGCTAAAAAGTGTGCCGATTTGGTTAATCGATCAACGATTACCCAAATCGCATCATGGCCTCGTCGAGTCCTAGGCAGTCCTACCACAAAATCCATAGTAATATGCTCCCACTTCCACTCTGGAATAGGGATCCTCTGAAGTAAACCAGCAAGTCTCTGGTGCTCAGCCTTCACCTGCTGACAGATAAGACATCTAGCAACAAACTCCGCGATGTCCTTCTTCATACCGTTCCACCAATAGGAACGCCTCAAATCCCGGTACATACGGATCCCACCTAGGTGGATAGCAAATCTAGAACGATGAGCCTCCTGAAGTAACTCCTCCATGACCGGGTGAGACTGAGGTACACACAATCTTCCTTGGAAATAAACAATACCCTCGTCATCTCGTGTAAACTCGGTCTGCTGTCCGGAAGCTATCTGGCTGCTAATGAACTGTAAATGCTGATCTCCGGCCTGGGCCTCTCGAATCCTCATCCTGATCGACGACTGAGCAACCATGGTAACAAGAATACCCTGCTTTGTCCGTCCCTGCTCCTCAAGGCCCAACTCGGAGAATCCCTGAATCAAGTCCGTGACTAAAACTCGGTGACAAGCTAAAGTCCCTTTGGACTTCCTGCTAAGTGCATCAGCAACCACATTAGCTTTACCCGGATGGTAGCTAATAGTACAATCATAATCCTTCAGGAACTCCATCCATCTCCTCTGTCGGAGATTGAGCTCCTTCTGGGTGAAAATATATTTGAGACTCTTATGATCAGTAAGAATCTCAAAAGTAATACCATAAAGATGATGTCGCCAAATCTTCAAAGCAAAGATAATAGCGGCTAGCTCTAAGTCATGTACTGGGTAGTTCTTCTCATGCTCCTTCAACTGACGAGAAGCATAAGAGACTACCCTACCATGCTGCATCAATACAGCGCCCAAGCCCTGAAGAGATGCGTCTGTATAAAGTATGAATCCGTCATCACCAGAAGGTAAAACCAAGACTGGTGCTGATACTAATCTCCGCTTCAGCTCCTGGAAGCTGGTCTCACAAGCCTCTGACCACGTGAACTTCACGCCTTTCCTAGTCAGACGTGTCAATGGCATAGCAATACTGGCGAAACCCTCTACGAATCATCTGTAATATCCAGCCAGTCCCAAGAAACTGCGAATCTCCTGGACTGACTTCGGCTGCTCCCAGCTGGTGATAGCCTCGATCTTCTGAGGATCTACTGAAATACCTCGGCTAGAAACCACATGTCCTAGAAAACCAACTGAGGAAAGCCAAAATGCACACTTGCTGAACTTCGCATACAGATGATGTCGTCGAAGAGTCTCCAAGACTATGCGAAGGTGCTGCGCATGTTCCTCCTCGGAACGTGAATAGATCAATATGTCATCGATAAATACAATCACAAACTGATCCAGATATTCCAAAAAGATACGGTTCATCAAATCCATAAATACTGCTGGAGCATTGGTAAGCCCAAATGACATTACCAAAAACTCGTAATGTCCGTATCTGGTGCGAAATGATGTCTTCTGAATATCAGAATCTCTAACTCTCAGCTGATGATATCCAGACCGCAGATCAATCTTAGAATACACTGATGTATCTCTAAGCTGATCAAATAAATCCTCAATCCGCGGCAAGGGGTACTTATTTCTGATAGTCACTGCATTCAGCTGCCTGTAATCGATGCACAACCTCAGAGTACCATCCTTCTTCTTGACGAATAGTACAGGAGAGCCCCACGGAGATACACTAGGGCGAATAAATCCCCTATCTAATAACTCCTGGAGTTGAACCTTCAGTTCGTCCAACTCTTTCGGTGCCATACGATACGGAGCTTTCGATGCTGGTGCAGTCCCTAGAATCAGCTCAATAGCAAACTCCACTTGCCTTCGAGGAAGCAAGCCTGGAAGCTCGTCTGGAAATACGTCTGGATACTCTCGGACCACCGGAACATCTGAGAGCTGAGAACTACTGCTGTCGTCAGTATTAATCAAAGATAATAGAAATCCCTGACATCCATGTGATAGCAGTTTCTGCGCCTGTATCGCAGAAATGGTCGATATCCCATCGTCTCTGATGCCAGTGAAATTCCAAGAGGGTTGGTTCGGGGGTCGAAACGTAACCACCCTCTTCTGGCAATCAACTGTGGCATGATAAGCAGACAGCCAATCCATACCCAGGATAATATCGAACTCGACCATCTCCAGTACTAACAAATCTACCGTGAGTATAATGCTACCAAAATCTAACGGACAACCTCTGACCTCCTGAGTGACATCCAAGGTATCACCAGATGGTAAGGAGACGGTCAGTCGCCGCGGTCTATGAGAAGGTAGTCTACCAATCTTTCTCATAAATGCACAAGATATAAAAGAATGTGAACTACCTGTATCAATTAGCATATCAGCAGAAAATGCATAAAGTAAAACCGTACCGCGGAAAACGGATCCGTCGGCCCGCTGTGCGTCCTCTCTGGTGACCGCGTGTACTCGTCCAGCATCGGACGGTGGTAGAGGCGGTAGCACTGCCAAAGGCTGCTGCGTCGAAGTCTGGGCCTGCCACTGAGTCGGTACTGGATACTGAGTCAGAGATGGAACTATAGGCTGCAATATGTACTGAATCGGTGGCTGGGGCTGTAACTGATACTGCGCCAATGGCTGAGGCTGCAACTGATACTGCTCCTGAGTCAGATACTGAGGTCCCGAAACAGAACTCTGGGACTCCATAAGGACGCCAGAACGCTCCTGACCCTGAATGCCATAAGCAGCTGCTGCAGTGGGAGCTGTCCTCTGCTGATGCCGCGAAGATTGGGCTTTCGGCCCTCCTCGCTGAGTCCCAGACTGACCAAGTGGTCCTCCCGACACAGAAACTCCGGAAGCTACATGCTGGGCCTTCAGCGAACAACCTCGGCTGATGTGCCCAGGCAGTTTGCAATAATAGCAAACTGACTGTCCCAGAGTACATGCAGAGGTGATGTGATCTCGGGATCCACAACGGGTGCAGTGCGAGTCATCAGTGGACTGTTTCCGGTTCTGCTGAGAAGACCGGGAACGTCCTGAGGAAGACTTTCCTGATTTTTGGGATCGGCCAGATGACCCCGAAGTACCCTGACCCGTCTGAGTGCGACTGCTCTGCTGCTGTCCAGTAATCAAAATCCCTACACATACCTCAATTCCCAGCTGAACTAGGTGCTGTATCAAGGTACACTGAGGTATGGATGACTGCCGAACCAAACTGAGCTGGCTGGATGAGGTGTCTACCGAAGCCAAAGACACCACAGCAAGAACCAAAACAGATCCTCACCTTGCTAGATCAGAAAACCCACAGCAACCTCTGCTGGAGTTCTTTCCCAATTCACCCGAGACCTCAATCAGCAGCGACACAGAGGGAACCCAAGATCACCTTCACAGAACAGGACCTCGCCTCCTAATCGGATCAAGAAGGGTTCAATCAATGGAGATCACGGATCACACAACACCAGAATAGAGCACTAACCCATGAATCAACAAGAACCCAACCATGAATCAAGAGGAAAGAAGAGTTTCGATGGCTTACCTTTGAAGCCCTAATTGCTCTTCCACGCCGGCGATCGGGCGGCACGACTCAATCCAGTGATGTCGATCGGGGAATCACAGACCGTGCTAGGGTGCAGATCAGAGAAGATCCAGAGAAAAGGAAATCAAAGCTAGCCTCGGAGCCCTAATTGCCTCCTCATTCCGGCGATCATCTGCGTCGGTTCGTCCACGCTTGGCGTCAATTCGTCCCCGTGAGAGAACCGAGAGATTGGAGCGAGAAGGAGAGGGCTTCGGCTGGATCTGAGCTAAAGGATCGATGTCGGCAGAAGGAAGATCGTCGGAGCTGAGGCCTTGCTCCTGTCGGCGCTAATCGTCCGCGAGAGAGGCAGAGAAGAGTCGGGGGAAGGAGAGGGTTCGGGCAATCGGCGTTTTAGGAGAGGAATTAAGGGAAAAAGAATTTATATAATAAAAACATTTCCTCACTTAAACGGGTATCCCAAACAGGCTGAAATCCGAACCCGTTAATTCGTCCCCTCGAAACCCTCCGTACAAGCCCCGAAAAATTCCCAGAAAATTTCTAAAAATCCCGGAAAAATTCTATAAGGCTATTTCAGAAATAACCCTATTAATTAAATTTTCCGAGATCTCACAGAATACATGATTTAAAAAAGAGTTTAAAAATTAAAATATTTCCTTTTATAAGATTCTACAAAAGATTAAGAGAAGAGTTAAATCTCTTTCCTTATTTGTAGATTAAAAGGTTAATTTTAATTTTTTTAAAAACTTTACTTATTTATCATCCACATGTTGAAAAGTTAAATTTTAAAATTATAGAAATTTCCTTTTATAGCATCAATCATGAAGGGATTATTAAAGAGAAATTTTATTTTAAAATTTCTCCGAAAGCAAATTAGGAAGCTTTAATTTTTCTAGCGAAAAATTTCCTTGTTTGCTTATTTGTTGTGGCCGGCCATATTCACTAAGAAAAGGATTTTAATTTTAATTAATTAAAAGTTTCCTTTTCAATGGCAATAGTGTTAGAGTGTATACTAAAAGCCTAGCTTTTGGTATAAATATTTATCTAGAAATAAAAATCACATTGGTCAAATATCTACATTTATGATAAATGTAGTTGCTCAATTAATTTATATTGTAGATAACATGGTGTGTGGTGTCACACACAGAAGATCATGTTATCGGTTCCTTATAAATTATAAACAGTAGCTCACGACCAAGATGGAAAGGAACAAACCATTGGAAGGTTGTAGTGTAATTAGTTATTAGTTTATCTTAACTATATAATTACACTAGTACACTTAGAGTGTATTAAGTAGGACCATTTGAGGTCGTTCCTTTTATACTGACTTTATGAAGGAACAAAGACCTCAGTTATTATGGAAGTGTGTGCTCTTAATCCTAATATAATAACAAGCACATATATTTGATATTTATTTCTTTAATTTATCAATGGGTGAGATTTAGTTCGATAAATCAATAAGCCCGATAAGTTGGGAAATGATATCACTTATAGTGTGTGTTGTTGATTATAGAAGGAAACTGTGTCCTAGTAATCTAGGTTGAGAATGTCCCCAAGAGGAGCTCATAAGGATTGTCATGTTAAACCCTGCAGGTGGACTTAGTCCGACATGACGATGAAGTTGAGTGGTACTACTCTTGGAGCTAGATATTAATTAAGTGAGTTGTCAGTAACTTACTTAATTAGTGGACATTTGTTATTTTAAACACAGGGAGACTAACACACTCATAATAAGAAGGAGCCCAAAATGTAATTTGGGATTGGTGCGGTAGTTCAATAATAGTTCTTTAGTGGAATGAATTATTATTGATGAAATTAAGTTGTGTGTTCGGGGCGAACACGGGATGCTTAATTTCATCGGGAGACCAAAACCAATTCCTCCTCTCGGTCCCTATCGTAGCCTCTAGTATATAGAGATTTATACCCATCGCATACCCACCTTCTTACCCATCCAATGGGGTCGGCCAAGCTAGCTTGGAACCCAAGCTAGGGTCGGCCAAGACCAAGTGGATGAGCCATGTAGGTGGCCGGCCAAAGCTTGGGTCCCAAGCTTAGGTGGTCGGCCACTAGAATATTTAAAAGGATTTTTATTAAAATTATTTCTTATGTGGATATCATGATTTTAAAAGAGAGTTTAAAAATTAAAAATTTCCTTTTATAGCTTTCTACAAAAGATTAAGAGAAGAGATTAATCTCTTTCCTTATTTGTAGTTTAAAAGGATGGTTTTCATTTTTGGTAAAAACTTTCCTTATTTGTAAATCATCTACATGTTTAAAAGAGAGTTTAAAATTTGAAATCTTTCCTTATTTGTTGATTAAAGGAGGATTTTAAATTTTAAGAAAACTTTCCTTTTTAACCATGTTCATGATTTAAAAGAAAGTTTAAAAATTAATAATTTTCTTTTATTAGTTTCTTCAAAAGATTGAGAAAAGATTTGATATCTTTCCTTATTTGTAGATTAAAAGAGATTTTAATTTTTAGAGATAACTTTCTTTTTATCCACATGTTTAAAAGAAAGATTTTAATTTATTAAATTTCCTTTTTATAAACCAATCATGAAGGGATTAAATTATTGGAGAAATTTTATAAATTTCTAGAGACAAATTAGGAAGTTTTAATTAATTAAAACTCTCCTTGTTTGTAGCTTTGGTGTGGCCGGCCAAATAAAATTGAGAAAGAAAATTGTTTTTAATTAAATAATTTTTCCTTTTCAATGGAAAAAGAATTAAGGAAATTTTTATTAAATTTTCCTTATTCGCCAGGATCAAGGATTATAAAAGAGGGGGTAGAGGAGGCTTCAAAGCTAACGACTCTATTCTATTTTTCTCCCTCTTTTTTCCTTGGTGGTGTGGCCGACCCTATTTCTCTCCTCTCCTCTTGTTGGCCGAAACTTACCTCTTGGTGGAGCTTTTGTTAGTGGCCGGATCAAGGAAGGAGAAGAAGGAGAGAAAGCAAGCCTCGTTTCTAGCATCCCTTGGAGCATGGTGGTGGTGGCCGAACCTCTTCATCCTAGAAGATGTTTTGATGGCCGAAACTTGCAAGGAAGAAGAAGGTGATTGGTGGTTTCTCATCTCGGAAGATCATTGCCCACACAACGTCCGAGGTTAGAAGAGGAATACGGTAGAAGATCAAGAGGTCTTTCTAGAAGGTATAACTAGTAATTTTTCCTTTCCGCATCATTCTAGTTATTTATGGAAATAATACCAAATACAAGAGGCTTACGATTCTAGTATTTCGAATATGTTTTTCGATGTTGTGTTCTTTTGTTTTTTCTTTTCCTTGTGATTTGATTGTTCTTTTCGGTTAACCTAAAGTTATTTTAGGAAATTAAATATTAGATTTCTATAAAAGGTTTTGTCTAGTCGGTGGTGGTTGCTCCCATATCCAAGAAGGCCATGTGCCTCGCCACGTCAGTACTGGGAACCAATTATGGAAATTAATATTTAATGAAATTAATAACTTAAGGAGATTTGGGTCGAACGTGTTAAGTTCCGCAGGAGATCCAAGTCAAAACCTAAAAGAACAAATAGATTAAGTTTTGGATCAAACATGTTAAGTTCCGCAGGCGATCCAAAATTTAATTTAAAAGAACACATGGTAGCTAGGAAAAGGTTCAGACCTTTGTACAAAATTTTTGTACAGTGGAACCTCTAGGTTTTCCGAGTAGCAACCAACAAATAGAGTTAAAGAAGTTTTTATTAAATTTTCCTTATTTGCCAAGGCTAAAGGATTATAAAAGAGGGGGTTTGGGTGCCCTTGTGAGAATAACCTCTATTCTATTTTCTCCCTCTTTTCTTACTTGGTGTGGTCGGCCCCTTCAAGTTCTCTTCTCTCCTTGTTGTGGCCGAACCTCTCATCCTTCTTGGAGATCAAGTGGTGGCCGAATTTTAGCTTGGAGAAGAAGGACAGAAAGCTTGCATCCCTTGGAGCTTGGTTGGTGGAAAAAGATCTTCATCCTTTGGAAGCTTTGTGCTTGGCCGAAACTTGAAGGAAGGAGAAGAAGGTGCTAGGTGGTCCTCGTCTCAGAAGATCATTGCCCACACAACGTCCGAGATTAGAACAGGAATACGGTAGAAGATCAAGAGGTCATTATCTACTAAGAAAGGTATAACTAATATTGTTTTCCGCATCATGTTAGTTTTATCTCCATGTAAAAATACCAAATACAAGAGGCATGCGATTTTAGTTTTTTGAATTAGTTTTCAAAATTGTGTTCTTTTATTTTTTTTCTTTTCCTTGTGATTTGATTGTTCTTAGAGGTTAACCTAGGGTTACTATGGGAAGGTTAAATATTTAATTTCCTTAAAAGGCTTTGTCTAGTCGGTGGTGGTTGCTCCCATATCCAAGAAGGTCATGTGCCTCGCCATGCAGTACTGGAAGCCGATTTTGGAAATAGATATTTAATTGTCTTCGTGACCTAGGTGATTTGGATCGAACGTGTTAAGTTCTGCAGGAGATCCAAGTCTAAACCTAAAAGAACAAATAAATTAAACTTAGGATCAAACGTGTTAAGTTCCGCAGGCGATCCAAGTTTAATTTAAAAGAACACATGGTAGCTAGGAAAAGGTTCAGACCTTTGTACAAAATTTTTGTACAGTGGAACCGTTAGGATTTTCGAGTAGCAACCAACAGTTCCTATGAGTATTATATCGGATAGATACTCACGGTTCACGTCCCGATTCTGACAGAGTTTGCAGTAGGCCTTGGACACACAGCTTCGATTCAACACAGATTTCCATTCGCAGACAGATGGGCAGTCAGAGCGGACCATTCAGACTCTAGAGGATTTGCCGAGGTCTTGTATTACAGATTTTGGAGGCAGTTGGGAGGACCATTTGCTATTAGTTGAGTTCACCTACAACAACAGCTATTATTCGACTATCCAGATGGCACTGTTTGAAGCGTTGTATGGTAGGCCTTGTCGGACACCCACCCTCTGGGAGGAGGTTGGGGAGGCCTAACTGCTATGACCTCAGAGAGCTCAACAAGAGGCAGAGTTGGTCCACACTATTAAACAGAGGATATTCGAGGCGCAGGATCGCCAGAAGAGTTATGTCGATCGGAGACGTAGACCCCTGGAGTTCTCTACTGGTGACCATGTATTCTTGAGAGTTTCACCTACGAAAGGGGTGAAGAGATTTAGCCTCCGAGGTAAGCTAGCTCCACGATACATTGGGTCTTTCTATATCTTGGAGAGGATTAGAGCAGTAGTTTATCGTTTGGCACTACCACCGGCTCTGGCAAGCGTTCACGATGTGTTCCACGTGTCTATGCTGAGGAGATACGTAGTCAACCCAGCCCATGTGCTGTCTGATATACTAGTTCCCCTTCAGCCTGATGTTACCTACGAGGAAGTTCCGGTATGGATTCTGGATCGGAAAGAGCGTTAGTTGCGGAACAAGACTATCCGGCTGGTTAAAGTCGAATGACAGCATCATTCTGACGAGGAGGCTACCTGGGAGCTCGAGGATACGATTCGAGCTCGATACCCCCATCTTCTCACTTCAGGTATGTGAGTTAATTTTCGTTCAACATTTATAATCTATCTGTTGTTAGTACTTGCTGATGGTAGATAACAAAATTTGGGGACCAAATTTTTATTAGTGGGGGAGAATGTAAAATACCAAAAAAAGGCGAATAACCATAAGGGAATTTTCAAAAAAAATTAGAAATTTTTCTGAGATCGTATGGCGTAGATTACGGGAATAAATATTGGACACCCGGAAAGTCTGGTTAGGCTATTCCATTGAACGAGGAAAAGTTGAATTTTTATTTTAATTTTCTTTCTCTTTTTCTCTCTTCCCCGCGTGTCCGAGGCACCCCCGACGTGTTGGTTAGTCCTATGAAAACGTACCGGTTCCACTGTACAAAAATTTTTGTACAAGTGTCGAACCTTTCCTTAAATAACCTATTATGTTCTTTAGAAGTTAAATTAGGAATCACAGACGGAACTTAACATCATTGATTCCAAATTTAACTTATCTGTTCTTAATGATTTAGATTTGAATCGCAAGCGGAACTTAACACTATTTATTCAAATCCACCTATGTTATTAATTTCATTAAATATTAATTTCCAAAATTGGCTTCCAGGATTGTATGGCGAGGCACATGGCCTTCTTGGATATGGGAGCAACCACCACCGCCTAGACAAAGCCTTTTAAGGAAAGTTAATATTTAATTTCCTTAAATAACTCTAGGTTAACCAAAAAGAACAATCGAATCACAAATTCGAAAAAAAAGAAAACACAAACTTGAAAAACTAATTCGAAAAACTAGATCTAATGCCTCTTGTGTTTGGAATTCATACAAAAGAAATACAACTAGTATGATGCGGAAATTAATTACTAATTATACCTTCCTTTGTAAACTTTAATGACCTCTTGATCTTCTACCGTATTCCTCTTCTTATCTCGGACGTTGTGTGGGCAACGATCTTCCGAGACGAGAACCACCAAGCTCCTTCTTCTCCAAGAAAAATTCGGCCACCATTAATTCTCCATGAGAAGTAAAGGTCCGGCCACCACCACCAAGCTCCAAGGGATGCTAGAAATGAAGCCTTCTTTCTCTCCTTCTTCTCCTAGCTAGAACCGGCCACCATGGACTTCCCTTAAGTTGATGCCGCTGGCCACAAAGGAGGAAGAGAAAAGAAGGAGAAGAGGAGACCCTAGGGCCGGCCACACCAAGGAAGAAAAGAGAAGAAGAAAAGAATAGAGTCGTTAGCCCTGAAGGCACCTCTACCCCCTCTTTTATATTCCTTGGTCTTGACAAATAAGGAAATTTTAATAAAAACTTCCTTAATTCCTTTGCCATGAAAAATAAATTTTAATTGATTTAAAATCAATTCCTTTTTTTCAATTTCTTATTTCCCCAAAACAAGGAGAGTTTTAATTAAAACAAAAATTAAAACTTCCTAATTTGTTTCCGAAAATTTATAAAAAATTTCTCCAATAATTTTTCCCTTCATGGTGGATTATAAAAAGGAAATTTTATAAATTAAAATCTTTCTTTTAAAAATGTGGATAATTTTCAAAAAAGAAAGTTATCTCTAAAAATTAAAATCTCTTTTCAATCTACAAATAAGGAAAGATATCAAATCTTTTCTTAATCTTTTGTAGAAACTAATAAAAGAGAATATTTAATTTTTAAAACTCTATTTTAAATTATGATCATGGTTAAAAAGGAAAGTTTTCTCAAAATTAAAATCTCCTTTCAATCTACAAATAAGGAAAGATTCAAATCTTTTCTTAATCTTTTGTAGAAAGTTATAAAAGGAAAGATTTAAATTTTAAACTCTCTTTTAAAATCATGATATCCACATAAAAAATAATTTTAATAAAAATCCTTTTTAATATTCTAGTGGTCGGCCACCTAAGCTTGGGACCCAAGCTTTGGCCGGCCACCAACTTGGCTCATCCACTTAGTCTTGGCCGGCCCTAGCTTGGGTTCCAAGCTAGCTTGGCCGGCCCCATTAGGATGGGTAAGAAGGTGAGTATGTGGTGGGTATAAATATCTAAATACAAGAGGCTACGATAGGGACCGAGAGGAGGAATTGGTTTTGGTCTCCCGATGAAATTAAGCTTCCCGTGTTCGCCCCGAACACACAACTTAACTTCATCAATAATAATTCATACCACTAAAGAATTATTATTGAACTACCGCACCAATCCCAAATTACATTTTTGGGCTCCTTATTATGAGTGTGTTAATCTCCCTGTGTTTAAGATGTCGAATGTCCACTAATTAAGTGAGTTACTGACAACTCATATAAATGTGTTGTTTTTGACTACTACAAATTGAGGCTAAGACATCACCCCTAAAGTGTTATTTTTGGTCATATAAATGTTGCATTATACCTAAGATAACGCTTTTCATTTTATCTTATCAGGTCCTGTCATGTTAGATATAATGCAACGCTTTTGTCATTTTATGCAACACTTTCTCAAACTGTTGTGATAAATAGCAAAGACAACGCTTCTTTATATGCAACACTTATTTCTTCCAATGGCAACATTTTTTTTTGTTACTATTAAGCAATTGCAACACTTTTTACTATTAATAGCAACACTTTTTATAATTTTTTAACCTAATAATGCAACACTTTTTCACTAAATGCATCACTTTTTATGAAAGTTTTCACCTCTTAAACGCATCATTTATTGATACATATGCAACAATTAGATTTGTGTTTTATTTTAAAATGTAACACTTTTACCCATCAATAGTAACACGTATTTTTTCACCCATATATTATTAATAATGTAATTTTATTATCCAATCAAATACAGTTGTACAAAATATATTATTCAAAATATGATCATTATTGTCTTGCAAAAGTTTACCATACTATATTCATCAAAAGTTTACCACACTATGTTCTGATTAAGAATTTTACAAAAGTTGCATCTAAAAGTATATAACCAGCTAAAGCACTATATACAAAAGTCAGCAATTAATACCTTCATGAATCCCCAAAAATAAGGCAACTATATATATATATACATTTACAAAAAGCCAACAAATGATAATATGTGGTTGACTACTTCATTAATCTCCCAAAAGTCATTTGTCCATGCATTGAACGTGCCCACCAAAAAATGACATAACGATGTCCTGCCAATCATGAAAACAAAAAACAACACACAATAATCAGTAAAGCTACACAACATAAAGAAGATATAAAGAAATAATTCAATTCTTCCAATAAAAATAAATATACTTGTGCAGTTTCAATATTAAACCGGGCATTAGCATTGCACATACTAAAACCAATAACAGGATATCAAGATTTTTTAAAAAAAAAAATCAACAACTTTCAAGGACTGTAACAATCACTACCTTAATCATACAAGCACATTACCTAATTCACCTAACAAACTTTCAAGGACTGTATCATGTTTTGCATATATACCTGCAGAATGCTTGGTTTCATAGTAACAGCTGAAAGCATATCCATTCGATACCCTAAGCTCAAAGTCATACATTTCTCCATCGATGAACAAAGTGGATTAACTGCTATTTTTCCCCAGAGACACTTTCCTTCACATTCTGAAAGTAGAATAGGAAACAACATTTAATTGCTTTATGTTCAAATAAAGATATCTTGCACATAGAAAACAATAACAGGAATTGATATCTATGCAATCAATATCACACTTTATCCCGTGTTTACCCACTTTTGAAGAAGTCCAACTTCAAAAAGTAACATAGAAAAGAGGAATAGAGGATTTAAGAGGAACATGCAGTTCTCTACCAAATCCTGAAAATTTGGTGTTTACATTGAAAGAAGAGAGTAGCAAATTCTTTCTCAGGATAGTTTTCTTTTTCTCATTTCAACATGCCTATGCTACTAAAGTTTCAACAGCGGAATCACAACACAAAGTCTTTGCTTGCCTAAAAAAAAACGTGGAAGATCAAGCAACAAAAAGAGTGAACCAAGGAAAAACCTAACAAACATATTAACACATTCACTAAATAAACTAGAATACTTTTGATGTTGGTGCTTGTTTATGATAAGAAATAGTGAGCAAAAGAATGGGTTTTTTAACAGTTGTCTTTGCTTGAAACATGCAAAACGCATGATGCAGTTAGTTTACCTCTTTTGGATGTATTATGGGCATATAAATAGTTTGGATGTATTTGGTGTTTGCCATGGCAACCAGAACGTTTTTTCCTTGCATTTCTTGATAAATCTGTGCAATGGAATATTTCATGTGTTGCAACTTGCAATGATGGCAAAATACCAATTCAACAATAAGAACGTCATGAACCAAAGATAATACATTAGCAAGGAAAGGATAAAAAAAATGCTTCTCAGTCCATCTAATCATTATTAGTTTGTTGTTTCACTGATCTAACTAATCAATTCAAAAATTGGATAATACACTTACAAAATTTTGGTGTAAGAGTTGTATTTTGAGGTAGCCGATGGGCATGGTGGCTAAGATCGAATAAGATAATAAAGTATATCACTCATCAATTTGCTAATGCAGGAAGAACAAAAGCATCATGGCTTCAAACAAATTATGCCCTCTAAGAAAAAAAGGAAAGTGATTTAGAAAAAAAAAAGTATGGCCAAAAAAGGATGGAGAAAGGACAAATAGAGCAGAGCAAGTAACTGAAACATATACTTAAGAAAATATACTGGAGAATTGAAGCAGATTTCAATAGACAAATAACTAAAACATACGGAATTGAAGCAGATTTCAATAAACAAATATGATGTTTACTGGAGAATTGATGCAGATCAAGTAACTGAACATATACTTAAGAAAATACATATAAAACTATAACATACCTTAGGAAAAATATTTTCTTACAATTTCTGGAGGTAGTTTTGCAAGAACTTTCTGGACTGTATCTTCAATAATTTTTTCCCGTTGAAGGTCAATGTCCTTCCGCATCTCTTCCAATTCTAACCTTTGCCTTTCATTATTAGCTTCAATTTTATTTTGTAAGTGCTCTAATTCTGCCTTATCTCTATGATATCTTTGTTCAATCTCACCAGTACTTCTTAGAGACTCAAAGACCTCCTCAGACACCATATATGACGAAGTTGGTGCACCACTAACCTTCTTCAACATCTTGCTAGTAACTCCTCTACCATAAAGTCTACGACGTCCATCATAATCCTTGCCCATAATGGCAAGAAAAGGATCTACATCACCACTTTCCGTAGCTGGAGGCTTGTAGTTCTTCATAGCTTCCTACAATATTATCAACAATAGTTTTTTTACATAAATAATTAATGGGTTCAGTCAAAATAATCCCAATAGTGAATACATATACATATATATAAAGAGAAAGTGGAGTAATTCAGTTACAATATTTTTCGCAACGTCATCATACGGTTCATCATAATGCCTTCCCTCTACTCGTTGGCGTGTGCGCTCAAAAAGTTGAGCTAAAGAAGGTGGGTTCTTGTCTGGATTTTTATTTTTCTATTTTGATGACAAATTTAAAAAATTGCTATCAACTAAAATCAAACAATAAGACCATAACAAAGTTTGAGAAAAGAAAATCTTTACCATTTCCTCTTGAACCCTAGCAAAACTCTTCGGACCAGTCGTGTGCCTATTCCTTTGAGACTTGCATCGTTCTCTTGCAAGGGCAGAACATTTCTACACAAAGAAGTATAACAAATTGGTAGCTTAAGTAATTAAGAGTTGAAAACAAGAAGGATAGTATTGAAAAGGAATATCAACAAGAATACTACTGAATATACCTTCACATCCTTTTGGTTTCATACTCCCAACAATTTAAGAAAATCCTTTTCTGGAATTGTCTTAGGTCGATTGTTCCATCTAGACTTGTTATCTTTGTACTGGAAGAAGTGTTTTCGCTTCACTCGACATTTGTACCCTCTCCATGCAGCACCAATTGTTTTCAACACCCAACTTTTACATACATCGGGTATAATGTATTTCTCCTATACACACATATATACATCATTGCATAGTTAAAGATGGGTAGATAATTAATAGGTGCCAAAAAATAAGTGGAATACATACCAACACATACTCCGACATCTTCTCTTTATCAGGTACCTTCTTCCAAGATTGATAAACCAAGGGTGCATATTTATACTCGCGACCTATTGTGCCCAAAAATTGAGATAACTCAATCACAACATTTTTCTGTTGTATCACTGGTCCAATAGGTTGCCCAAACTCATTGCAAAGGATAACTTTACGTTCATCCGCTCCGCGAATGTGAACATGATGCATAATGGTTGGCCCTCATTTTTTTGTAGCATCTTTAGCTGAAATTAGATATCATGATGTAAAACTAAATCTTGCATATGAACAAGCATATCATATATATATAATTCATGTATAAATATACCTTTAGGTTGTGACTGGATGTTTAAAAGTGCTTGTTCATCAAGTTCCTCGGTGTCATCTTCACAAGACACACTTTGTTCATCAATGTCCATAGATTCACATCCAATGTCATTCTCATTTATGTAACGACCACCCTTCTTACTACTACTATACTCTAAGGATGACCGTTACTTAACTACTAACTCTACTTAACCGGTATGATTAAAAATCACATGGAAACCCTACCGAAAAATTTCGACAGAGTCTCCCCTGTACCGGTGACCTTAAACTGACATACATAACATAATATACACAGCCACATGCGGCTGGAACACATATCAAACACACAAAAGGAATAACATCACCACGCAGTTTAAAGAAATCAAATCATGCAAGTAATGAATAGCGGAAACAAAATAAACATACAATTAACTAACAGCGGAAGACTAAATGACTTATCTAATACATTCTTAATAAATGACAATCTTAATAAATTCTTAAACTAAGTCCCAAGGCTTCCATAGTCCTGGCATCACACACCATCCGCGCCACCTTGTCGCCTTCCTTTCTATATCTTTTCCTTTCCTGTATCTGCAGTAAGAGGAAGTGTAGTCTATAAGCAAAATTTGCTTAGTAAGCGCTATCTAACTCACAAAATCACGAATGTGCATGTATACGAAAAGAACTAAAAAACTATATGCTCTAAAAAGAAATAAAGCATAAACATAACTGCTCATGTCAAACTAATAGCAAAGAAAAGCTAAGAAATTTACTCATGTAATTCTACTCGCTAATCATGCTACTCATCTAATAGGTAAACATGAAACTACTCATCCACTAGATAAACATGGTAGAATAAAGAACTAAACTTACTGAATTCTAAACACCTTCTGAATCTTATTCCACTTGTTTAAAGACTTATTCTTTAATACTTTATACTTATGTAAAACTCGTTTTACTTGTTCAAAAACTTATACTTATAGTACTTCAAAATAATAATCAACTTCTTCTTGGGCCCGGCAACTGTGCTTTTACTTTTGTAACGACCCGACCCATTCGGCGGCCCATTTGGCGGCCCATTTGGCGACCCTATGGTCGTTGACCGTCGACCGAGCCGTTACTACTAGGTTATCTAAACCTAGGGACGACTATGGGAGCCCAGCCCAAGGACGGAGAGTCCAAACAGTGCCACCGATAAAAGTAAAATACTTATTATCTTTTAATACTTCTATATAATGCCTCGGCATTTTCTTTAGCACCTTGTGTGCCAAAATCCCTAAAGTCTTGACTTTGGGATTTACTTAAGGCCTTGGCCTTTTTCTTTCTTTTCTTAATCTTTCTTATACTTTTCTTATAAAAGAATGCTTCTTACAAAACTGAAATGTTTAAACAAATTCTAACATTGCAATGCTTAAACAAAATCTGCATACAAGTTTAAACAGAAATCTGCATATTAAGCTTCACTAAAATCTGCATATTAAGCTTATCAAAAATCTGCATACTAAGCTTAACAAAATCTGCATACTAAGCTTATCTAAGGTCTGCATACTAAGCTTATCAAAAATCTGCATCTTAAGCTTAACTCATAGCAAACAAAACTGGAAAATAAATCTGCATATTCAAGAACAATAACTCAATAAATCTACACATCCTAAATTATTTCCAACTAAGCAAAGCAATAAGAAAGATTACTGCTGCTAATAAAAGAGAATAATCCTTATACAAATTAGATATGAAGAACAAACCTAATAACCTTCTCTAACAAAGTACTCGAACAGAAAAGATACAGGAAATAGAATCACTTGCTCATTATCCTTAAGTTACCATTCCAAACTCGGAGAACAAGGAAAATTCAAACAACTACTAACCTTTTCGATACAAAGGAATAGACAATCATGCAAAGATAGGGCTATATAGCTCCAACATTCTAACTTCCAAAAAGAATTAGAAATCAAGCGATAACCTATAGAACACTCACGGCACAAATCTTCAAAGACAAAACTCCTTACAGCATGCTTCAACAATCAAGAAGAACAAGCATAATCTTTACAGCATGATTCGAAATCAAGAAGAACAAGTCTGAAAACTACTCCAACTACATGCTTCAGAAATCTAACTCACGCCAATAAGCATAAAACCAAAATCCTTAAACCACGGCAGCAAGGAAAGAAAATCTCGGAGCAATCCTACTGCAGGTGAGTAGCAACTTACCTTGCTTCTTGGACTCACAACCGAACAAAAAGGGCTTTTAGGACCTTGGTCGTCCGCCAGAAATGATGCCCTAACTCCCTTTTGTTTTCTGCCCGAGCTCCGCCATCGTACGCAGAAGAGAAGGAGAGAATGGTTTAAGTCACCGGAAAACAGAGCATCGACTTATCCCTTTTTATAACTTAATATTTCTGTTAACTCCTTAAATAAATTCGCTATCTTTTCTAAACAGACAAATCCAACATCAACTTATCCCTTTTATAATCCAATATTCTATTAATTATTTTAAATAAATTCGCTACTTTTTCTAAACAAACAAATCCAACTTAACTTATCCCTTTTATAATATTCTGTTAACTATCTTAAATAAATTCGCTATCTTTTCTAAACAAACAAATCCAAGATCAACTTATCCCTTTTATAATATTCTGTTAACTATCTTAAATAAATTCGCTACCTTTTCTAAACAGAAAAATCTATTTGCCCATCTGGTCAGCTGGGTTTTGACCGAGTCAAAGGTTGTGGGTTCAATTCTCGGCTTGGACATTTTTTTGTCGAAACTTCCTTCGTTTAGTAAAAATATCAAACGACCTCCAAAAATTACATAAAAATACTCTAAAAATTTCTAAAAATCCCTAGAATATTTCTATAGCATTTTTAAATATTTTTAAATTATTTTTAGGACTCTAATTGAGGAAATTTGGGGTGTTACAATTTATGTCATTTGCACCACCTTCACCTCCAATCTGATCTTGCTCTTCATTATCATTGTTCTCCCAAGCATGCCCTTCTATATCATCCAGGTTAACATCTACTTTACCATGAAATGTAAAATAATGCATTATCAAAGCATTCTGTGTTGGGCGGCATGAATGAAAAGCTATAACATTCATAATAGCTTATGTCCAAGTCTAAACTTTTGCACATATACATTTGCAAATCACCATCGATCAGCAGTTATATATTTACAATTGCTAACTGATTAACCTCTTGGTCACATCACATTCAACCATTTAAATGAAATAGACAACCATTTAAATGAATCCATATAAGATATAATTTGTATTGAATCATATTGAACAGAATCAAATCAATTCTGACTAATTCTTCTTACTTCTTGTTCATATGGAAAGTCCAATTATTGAATTGTAATGTATCATATGATAAGAAGCATGAACCCTAAAATTCCAATAACTTTTATAACTAATCCACACATTAGAATTCACCAATAAACAAAATAGGTACATAATTTTGGTTGATACAGAGGAATAGAATAAAGATGTTGTGAAGGCTAAGTATCGATGGAAACCAACACAGAATTTCCAAATGTTGAAGGCACATAATTTCCAAATGTTGTGAAGTCAAACTGCTAAAGATCTAGTTGAATATCTAGATAGAAAGATCCTTAAATCAGTGTCAAGAGATTCAATTCTCATAAATATTGAATATTTACCTTAAAACAAATATATTAGAGAAAATATTTACCTTTATTAGGAGATTCAATTCTCATAAGTGATATCCTGGGCTTTGTTATGTCATGGAGCACTTCCATCGAATCTCCTTTTTTGGGTTGCACAATTGGTGATTTTAATTGTTTCGTCCGTGAGAGTATTTCACCAACAGTAGTTGCATCTATATTCAGTTTATTTCTTGCAGCATTGTCATGCACAACCTGACGAGAAATCTGATTGTGTCTTGCCTTCACACGCAATGCAATTAGTGACTCCTTGTTAATTGGAGGAGGTTGTAACACCCCTAGAAAGCCTAGATAAAGTAAGGGCAATGAGAGTACGAATGTAATGAAAAGAATGTGTAGATAGTCTACGTTGAATGTTACGATGGGAAGGATTTAGATGATTAAAAACTTTATGAAAGAAAATAAAGTTGAGAATATAAAGTTCTATACATGATTTATAATGCAAGGAATTAATGTAAACAAAAGAAATATGAGATATTATATATGCATGTATGAAATATTTATGCATAATGCATATACATGAATTATTTTGTACAAAAATATGTTAGGAGAAGGATTTGATCCTTGGTTCTCTTGTGGATGCATGCATGTATTAACCAAGTGTGATAGGAGTGAATATTGTAAGAGGAGAGATGGGAATTATAATTAAAGGAAAGAAAGGAGAGAAATTAAGAGAAAGAAAAGAGAGAAACTCAAGAAGCATTTCTCTAGCATATTCTTTCTCATTAAGAGGAGAAGTAAATGAGGAGGATGAATCAAGTCAAGTTTTCCTCCCTCACTTTAGTATAAATAGGCATGGGGGCTTCATCCTCAACTCACTCTCCTCCTCTCCTCCATTTGTGCCGAGCACTCTCCCTCCCTCTTTCCTCTTGTTGCCGAGAGCAACAACTCTCCCCCTTCTTTCTTTCTTTTTGTTGCCAAGCAACACAAGAGGAAGAAGCCTCCTCTTCTTCCTCCTCCTCTCCACCAAAAGACCTAGCCACTTCTTCCTCCATTGGTGCCGAGAAAAGCAAGCAAGGAAGAAAGGTCCACAAGCAAGTTCTCAACTCTAGGAAACTTAAGCAAAGAAAGTAAGCTTCCCCTCACCTGCGGTACAAGGCTTTCATGTGATTTTCGGATTCTTTTTCTATGCCTTGAAAGAAAGTTTTCCCGTATGTTTTTATACATATATGATGCATGATCAGAGGTGTATGTAACCCTAGAATTTCAATCAAAAATATTGTAAATAGGTTAGGAAAATTATTGTCTAACCAAACTAGTGCAAGGTTCCCTCTATGAAATGCTAAGGACCTTCCTATGGTTTTCTTGCTTGGAAGTTGATTGGAACCAAAAGAACCCCACTCTCATGTTTCAGCCAAGAAAGAATTTAGGGTTAGGAGGACCTTGAATTTAAAATAACTATGCTTATATGACATGATATAAAGTTCTTAAGAGTTGTATACTTGTATGTTGAAAGAAACTCATGAACCTTACTCTTAATATTTCGGCCATGGTAAGGTGATGGTTTAGAGAAGCTTAAACAAAATTCTAATATGCTCAATGACCTCTGTGATATTATGTTATGAAAGATTATTAATGCTCTCATGTTTAATTGGAATGTAGAAAATTAGTTACATGATTTATGACATGTAAGATCACAAGAGTCCTAGCTTGTTTATGATCCAACTTTGTGTATGATGTTCTTAGTAAATCTTGCTATGAAATTTACTTAGGTTTCCCATGCTTTAGGCCACTTAAAGGAAGTTTATATTCTATGAATTTCGGCCAAGTAAGGTTTAAAGGACCTAGAGGCCTTGGAAATGAAACCTAAGGGGTTAAAAGTACTTCTTATGAAAACTTGATAATGTGTGAATGTGATACATGTTTGTATGACCTAAATGAATCATTATGTGTTCGGCCATGAAGGGATAGATGCCCTAGAAACCCTAGAACAAAAATTAAATATGTCTATGCCATGCTGTATGAAAATGATATGATAATAAGTTAGAATGCATGATTGCTTTAGTTACGAAATGATATGCATAATGAAGTTATATTATGAAATATGCCATGATGTGTTATAGCATAGAAAATGCTATACATAATGAAAAGAAATGAAGTCATGTTATGATATGTGATAGCATTTTGAAATGAAGTCATGTTATGATATGTGATAGCATAGAAAATGCTATACATAATGAAAAGAAATGAAAAGAATAAATGCATGAAAGATTGTTAAGGACATGATATGATAGTTATGCATGATAAGTTATTTTTATGGTTTGTACCAAGGGTGGGCTCTGTAAACACCCCGGGGTCGATGGAGTAAGACTCAGGCCTCGTCAGTAATGGGCCTTTGAGTGCCCTAGGTCGATGGAGTAAGACTCGGGCCTAGTATGTATGCATGGTAGGGCTCAAGACTTGCTACCTTGGACCTACGCATTATGTATGTGGTACAAACCGGGATCCCAAATGATGATGATATTAATTTCAAGTACTATTAAGTATAAGTTTTCAAATTCACGATGCATTGCCTGCATTCATATGTGCTTGAATTATATGATGATATGATATAATGTCATGTGATATTATGATATGAATATGATGCCCTTGTATGTCTTATGCTTGTGATTTATTTGTTTTATGATATGATATTCATGCTTCTATGAAATGATATGTGAATAAGAAATATGCATGATATGTTTGAATAGAATGATATGTTATGTTATGATTAGTTGAGACGATGATATGTTGATCCATTCTTGATATACGATGATTCTCGGTTTTAGTGAGTAGGAAAGGAACTTACTGAGCCATGAGTGCTCATAGCTTACTTTCCTTGTACCGCAGATAAAAGAGAAAGCTGGATGAACAACGGAGCAACAGGAGGAGCAGATAGTGATGTGTGTGGTGGTGGCTCGGCTAGGACGATTCGGACAAATTAATATTTTTAGTTATAAGTTCAATATATGCACATTTGAACAAATCAGAATATGTGATATTATGCTTAATAAATTAAATTCTTTAAAGTTTTTATTCTTCCGCTGTTATAGTAAAACATGTACGTAAGTAGTATAAGAATGTAGCGCCGCCCTAAGGTAAGAAGGGTGGGCGTTACAGAGGTGTTCTGTGTTGCTTATGTAACTCCACATATTTTTGGAGAGACATCGATGGAATGTATTCTTTTCTGGCAGTTGGTACCTGTACAACACCATACAAATCACAGAATGTGAACACATTGAATTACCAAACAAAGCAACACAACTATTAATGTTATAAGACTAGACAAATTAGTTTTCAAGTTCTCATAAGTACATAATAGAATACTTGGTTACCTTTATTGGAGCAAAAACATCTGTGTAACTGCCTTCATCATCCTGACCACCACCATTTTTGTCCAAAAACTGTTTAGCGTCATAGTCATTGGTACCCAACGATTTCTATTTTTTTTTTCTTGCATGTAGTACTAGTCGCCAAAGACATCTGTGTATCCTTCAGTCCAAGCTCTCTCATTTTTGCTTTGTTCTCTTGAACCCTTAGCATTCTAACTCTCTCATACGCAGTCATACTATTTTTCTCTAAATCATCCTTCTTGCGTTGATTTCCCATTAGTGATTGAATTGCTAGAACTGAAATCAACAACTTTAATCATTAGTGTAAAGTATTTTCTAACATTATAAAATAAGAGGAGAATACCCTAGCAAGATGATATGAAACATCATAATTTATTTAACATTCAAATCATTAACCGTGATTTGTTCAAGCATTATAACAACATAACATTCAAATCATTAACTATCATTTGTTCATTAATTATCACAACAACCGTCATTTGTTCAAGCATTACAACATCATGATTCAATCATTATCAGCTTCTTGTTCTTCATCGGCATTCATCCAATCCCATAAAGTTTCATCAATAGAATCATCATCATTGTCATCATCTCCATCTATGTCTTCCAAATTTGTATTTACACCAATAATGATTGGACGTATATCCTCTCTTGATAGCTGAATGTCTTCAACCCCAACTTGTGAAATTGGATATACATCATTATCATGAAGTTCGGACCAGTATGTGTTTCCATCATTTATACCATAATCACCCTCATATAGATCTCTAGGAACACGATTCATAACATATTGAAGGTCATCTACTAGAGGCTCTGGTACATAAAACACTTGATGTACTTGAGAAGGCATGGCATAAGGATCATTTAAAGAGCACAGCTTCTTCATATTAATACAAGGAAGACCATAGTCATCTTTCTCCACTTGGTACCACTCACAACGGAACAAAACTACTTTGGATTTGGACCAATAATTGAGTTCCATTATTTCAATTATTGCACCATAGTAGTCAACATCTCCAACCACAGGATTTTTGTCCCTTGAGCTTACAAAGCTAGGAGTTGATGTTATTACAGAAACTCCACTATTCTGAGTCTTACATTTTGCATCACGCAGTTTTGTATAGAATCTATATCCATTGACATAATATCCAGTAAATCTTCTAGCTGTAGGACATGGACCTTTTGCTAACCAAAAAATGTGATCAGAGACACTATGGTTAATCACTTTTTCTCTCAGCCAATTGGTAAACTGATTGCTGTGGTTTTGTGCTCGTGCCCATCAACTTCCTCCTGGTTGTCTATTAATATGAAGTTGATGTTCACTGCATTAATCAAGAACATGGACATTACCAAATGATGTACACTTCATTATACGATTAATTATTTATTGAAAAAAATAGCAAACTCATGTAGCTAGTTTCTAATGGGTGGTTAAATTACGTACCTTATATAATCATCAAGCTCTTTGCAATCAAAATTGAATAAGGCATATCGATGAGCTTGTTCACCACACACAGGATCTAGAGTGAAGAGTTTGCCTTTTCTTCTTTTCTTTCCTCCTAAAGGGTGTCCAGCATTTTTAAAAACTATTGAGTTGGATTCATTTGAATAAACACAAGACATATCTGAATCTTGAGCACCTTTGTTTAGTCTAGTCTTCACGCATTCATCCATATACCGTGAACAAAAAGTTGCACATTCTTCAATCAAATACCCTTCAGCAATAGACCCCTCTACATACCTTCGATTTCGTACATAAGACTTTAATTTACCCAGATATCTTTCAATAGAAAACATCCATCGATATTGCACTGGTCCACCAAGCCTAACTTCATTTACCAAGTGAATCGGTAAGTGCGCCATAATATCGAAAAAGGCTGGTAAGAATATCTTCTCAAGCTCGCATAATATTTCAACAATTTCTATTTCCAACTGATCGAGGTCTTCAGGCTTAACAACCTTACTACACAAACATCGAAAGAAAGCACCCAATCTAATCAAAGGGATTGCAACATGTTTGGGGAGGGATTTCCTAACCGCTACTTGAAGCAGGTATTGTAGTAAAATGTGAGCATCATGACTTTTATAACCAGCCACTTTTCTTTCTGAAATGCGTACACACCTTGCTATGTTTGATGCACACCCATAAGGCAGTTTGACTCCCTTTATGGCACGACAAAAAATATCTTTTTCAATTCGAGACATAGCATAACATGCCTTTTGCAAAACAACATGCTCACCATCAAGAGATAGCTCAGGTTGAAGTTTTTCTTTAACTCCCAATTCTATAAGGTCAAATCGAGCTTTTGCATGATCCTTTGACTTACCAGCTACATCCAACAATGTCCCTATCAAGCTATCACATATATTTTTTTCAATGTGCATCACGTCAAGATTGTGCCGACATAAATTGAATTGCCAATATGGCAATTCAAAAAATATTGACTTCTTTTTCCAAGGACATGTGGCATCATTTTTTTTCTTCTGAGTCTTCCCAAATTCATTCTTAAAGCTAGACAAGTCTCTCAAAGCCTCAACCCCGGACAAAAGGGTTGGAGGTGGCCTATCCTCAGTATGCCCATTAAAAGAACTCTTATTACGATGCCATGGATGGTCCAAGTCTAAAAATCTGATGGTCCATATAGCATGTTTTCCTACTGTGATTCAAGTACAAAGAACTAGTTTCATAATTACACAAAGGGCAAGCAAACTTTCCCTTAGTTTTCCAATCCGACAACATTCTGGGAAGTCATTAATGGTCCATGTTAGAGCTGCATACATTTGAAAAGTTTCATTTTTTAACTTATCATATGTTTCTAGCCCATCATTCCACAACTCATTTAACTCATCAATCAAGGGTTGCAAGTAGACGTCAATATTATTCCCAGGAGATTCAGGGCCAGGAATTAGCAAAGACAAAATAAAGTACTCTGGCTTCATACACATCCAAGGTGGTAAATTATAGTTAACCAACACCACAGGCCATGTACTGTGAGCAATACTCATTGTTCGAAATGGATTAAAACCATCACTAGCCAAACCTAGCCTTACATTTCTAGGTTCTTTTGCAAAATCAGGATACAACATATCAAACTCTTTCCAAGCTTTCCCGTCAGCCGGATGTCTTAGATTACCATCTTTAGGACGCCCTCTATCATGCCATGTCATATACTTAGCAGATTCAGCACACATAAATAATCTTTGCAATCAGGATTTTAGAGGAAAATACCATAATACTTTAGCTGGAATGTTTGGCAGTATTTTGTCAGCCTCATTATTTGGTTTCTTGCCATCTTTTTCTTGTGATTGCTTCCACTTAGAAGCATGACATGTATGACACTCATTATTGTGATGCCCGAAAATTCTCAAAACTATTTTAGAAATATTCTATGAATTTTTTGGAATTTTAGAATATTTTTATGATATTTTTAGAGTAGCGGAAGTAGCAAAAATAATTAGAAAAGCAAAATAGCTTAAGCGAGAATCAAACCCGGGACCTCTCGTGATTTAAGTATAAAGTATTAAAGAATAAGTCTTTAAACAAGTTGAATAAGATTCAGAAGGTGTTTAGAATTCAGTAAGTTTAGTTCTTTATTCTACCATGTTTGTCTGGTGGATGAGTAGTTTTCATGTTTACCTATTAGATGAGTAGAATGATTAGCGAGTAGAATTACATGAGTAGATTTCTTAGCTTTTCTTTGCTATTAGTTTGACATGAGCAGTTATGTTTATGCTTTATTTCTTTTTAGAGCATATAGTTTCTAGTTCTTTTCGTATACATGCACATTCGTGATTTTGTGAGTTAGATAGCGCTCACTAAGCAAATTTTGCTTATAGACTACACTTCCTCTTACTGCAGATAAAGGAAAAGAAAAGATTCAGCAAGGAAGGCGACAAGGTGGCGCGGATGGTGTGTGATGCCAGGACTATGGAAGCCTTGGGACTTAGTTTAAGAATTTATTAAGATTGCCATTTATTAAGAATGTATTAGATGAGTCATTTAGTCTTCCGTTGTTAGTTAATTGTATGCTTTTATTTTGTTTCCGCTATTCATTACTTACATGATTTGATTTCATTAAACTGCGTGGTGATGTCATTCCTTTTGTGTGTTTGATATGTGTTCCAGCCGCTTGTGGCTGTGTATATTATATTATGTATGTCAGTTTAAGGTCACCGGTATAGGGGAGATTCTGCCAAAATTTTCGGTAGGGTTTCCATGTGATTTTTAATCATACCGGTTAAGTAGAGTTAGTAGTTAAGTAACGGTCATCCTTAGAGAGTTGTAGTAGTAAGAAGGGTGGTCGTTACAGTTGGTATCAGAGCAGTTCCCATTCTCCAGCATCACACATCAGCACCAGCCTTGCCGTCTTCAAGTAAGAAAGTATTTAAGTTTCCTTTTATACTTTCTTTATTATTTGCAGTATGGAATAATTGCTTATATGTGCTTTAGTAAGATAGAAATTTTGTTCTCTTATATTCATATATATAAGTATGTTTAGAAAGGATAGAGAAGATATCAAGTCTTCCAAAGACCACTAATGGGTACGATGCGAGATGAATACTAGAGGACTGAGAAGTTAAGAGATTAAGACACAAAAAGGTACCACTAGTAAAGGATAGTATAAGATAGAAATATCCAGAATTAGTCTAAGTTCGAGGACGAACTTTTTATAAGGTAGGGAGGATTGTAACACCCTAAATTTCATGATTTGGAGTCCCAAAAGACCTTATTAAAATCTAGAAATGCTATAGAAAAATTCTAGAGATTTTTAGAAATTTTTAGAGTATTTTTATGCAATTTTTGGAGGTTGTTTGGTATTTTTACTAAACGAAAGAAGTTTCGACAAAAAAATGTCCAAGCCGAGAATTGAACCCACGACCTTTGACTCGGTCAAAACCCAACTGACCAAGTGGGCAAACAGATTTTTCTGTTTAGAAAAGGTAGCGAATTTATTTAAGATAGTTAACAGAATATTATAAAAGGGAAAAGATGATCTTGGATTTGTTTGTTTAGAAAAGGTAGCGAATTTATTTAAGATAGTTAACAGAATATTATAAAAGGGATAAGTTGATGTTGGATTTGTTTGTTTAGAAAAAGTAGCGAATTTATTTAAAATAATTAACAGAATATTGGATTATAAAAGGGATAAGTTGATGTTGGATTTGTCTGTTAAGAAAAGATAGCGAATTTATTTAAGGAGTTAACAGAAATATTAAGTTATAAAAAGGGATAAGCTGATGCTCTGTTTTCCGATAACAATTCTCTCCTTCTCTTCTGCGTACGATGGCGGAGCTCGGGCAGAAAACGAAAGGGAGTTAGGGCATCATCTGCGGCGGACGGCTAAGGTCCTAGAAGCCCTTTTTGCTCGGTTGTGAGTCCAAGAAGCAAGGTAAGACGCTTACTCACCTGCGGTAAGAGTAGCTCTCGGATTTCTTGTTTTCCATGATTTCGTAGCATGTTGTAAGGATAGTTTGTTTTGTGTTGCTGCCGTAAGTCTCAAGGGAAGAAAGGGGAAGAACGGTAGAGGTTAAGTATGTGGAAAGATTCCTTTCAAGCTTTGAAATTGGCATTTGTAGCTTTTGATTTGGATTTTTCTGTGTGACCGTGATAAGCATGCTTGGTTAATTTTCCCTTGCTGCCGTGAGTTTGATAAAGAAGAGGAGAAGAGATCCATTAAGTTCTTGTACTAGTATACCATGAAACAAAACAAGCTTTACATAGGTTTGAAGAGAAGATCCCAGCAGGTTTTAGCTTGAGTTGGAACTTGCTGTGCAGTTTCAGACTTTCTTTTAGCATTTAGTTTAAGTTCTGTTAAATGTATTTCAGTTGTGGTATGAGGTTTATGTCTCTAGTTCTAGTTTGTTTTTCCTTAGAAGTTTTGAAGCTTATCCTTGCTTAACTCAACTTACAAAACTAGTAAATACCAGATGCATAAGAGTATGTTTGATTTCTGTTTTAAGAGTTAATTATCATGAGGTTTTAAGTGTTGTACTATGTTATTTTTAGGCACTTCAATTTAGTATGACATGCAGATTTTATTAAGTTATAATGCAGAATTTTATTAAGCAGTTTTATTGAGCTAGTATGCAGATTTCTATTAAGAATTAGTGCAGATTTTTTATAACTATTGTATGTGCAGATTTTTTTTGTATTCTATGCATGATTATGTGTTACATAGTTAGTTTCATTCATAGATGCATACGAAAGATACCCCTAACAGTATTTTGGATTTAAGAAAAGTATAAGAAAGATAAAGATAAGTATAAGAAAGATAAAGAAAAGAAAGAAAAGGCCGAGGCCTTAAGTAGATCCCAAAGTCGAGACTTTAGGGATTTTTGGCACACAAGGTGTCTATTAAAATGCCAAGGCATTTAAAGAAGAAGTAAATAAGCTAATAAGTATTTTACTTTTAAGAAGAGGCTAGTACCCGACTTCCGAGGTTGTCGTTAAACAAATCCAGGTGTCCAATTCCGAGGTCTTGGCCCTGGTAGACCGAGGTCTGCTCTTTTAGGATTGGTGGCTCGCTACCCCAACCTATCAGGGAACGCGCATAAGATGGTACTATGCCTGGGCCCAAGAAGAAAGTTGATTATTATTTTGAAGTATTATAAGTATAAGTTTTGAACAAGTAAAACGAGTTTTACATAAGTATAAAGTATTAAAGAATAAGTCTTTAAACAAGTTGAATAAGATTCAGAAGGTGTTTAGAATTCAGTAAGTTTAGTTCTTTATTCTACCATGTTTGTCTAGTGGATGAGTAGTTTTCATGTTTACCTATTAGATGAGTAGCATGATTAGCGAGTAGAATTACATGAGTAGATTTCTTAGCTTTTCTTTGCTATTAGTTTGACATGAGCAGTTATGTTTATGCTTTATTTCTTTTTAGAGCATATAGTTTCTAGTTCTTTTCGTATACATGCACATTCGTGATTTTGTGAGTTAGATAGCGCTTACTAAGCAAATTTTTCTTATAGACTACACTTCCTCTTACTGCAGATAAAGGAAAAGAAAAGATTTAGCAAGGAAGGCGACAAGGTGGCGCGGATGGTGTGTGATGCCAGGACTATGGAAGCCTTGGGACTTAGTTTAAGAATTTATTAAGATTGCCATTTATTAAGAATGTATTAAATGAGTCATTTAGTCTTCCGTTGTTAGTTAATTGTATGCTTTTATTTTGTTTCCGCTATTCATTACTTACATGATTTGATTTCATTAAACTACGTGGTGATGTCATTCCTTTTGTGTGTTTGATATGTGTTCCAGCCGCTTGTGGCTGTGTATATTATATTATGTATGTCAGTTTAAGGTCACCGGTATAGGGGAGATTCTGCCGAAATTTTTCGGTAGGGTTTCCATGTGATTTTTAATCATACCGGTTAAGTAGAGTTAGTAGTTAAGTAACGGTCATCCTTAGAGAGTTGTAGTAGTAAAAAGGGTGGTCATTACACAGACAACCTAGCTCTAGGTTCAGATAACCTAGAAACGGCTAAATAAAAAAGTACAGCTATTCAGTATTTTATTTTCAGCAGTGGCACTGTACAGGATCAGATATCCACAGTCGTCCCTAGGTTCAGATAACCTAGTAAACCCTACTAGATTTGGAACTTGCAATCCCGGGTCTAGCTAGGGATGCGCGCACAGTACGTACAATTGCCAGGGCCCTCAGCAGCATGAGTATTATTTTAATCTACTTATGTATACAGTTTTCAAAACTCGCGGTCACCTATGTGATCAGGATTTAATTCAGTATCAGCTTAGTTTAGTTCAGTTTCAGTTTAGTTCTTCCTGATTGATGCCATGAGTTAGCTCCATGCTTAGATTTCGATATGCATGCTATGTTTCAGTATTTGTGCTTAGTAACTTTGCTATGTCATGCCTATCTATGTTCAATACGTATTTCAAATAGCATGTTTTCAAAACATAAATTGCATCGTGTGCATGTTTTGTGAGGTAGCTGGTTTCTTACTAAGCTTTAAGCTTACAGGTACTTTTTCTTTATACTACAGATAAAGGTAAAGGGAAAATGGACTAGCGGAGGCTGGAGGACAATGCGATGAAGATGTGTGTGGAAGGAACTTGGAATAAAAGATCTTAGGGATCTAACAAGCTTTATTTATGCATTAGAACTTTCCGCAAAATTAGTTAACTGTTAGAACCTTATTATCCCACACTTAGTACATTTGCATGTCATGAATTAGTGAACCATGCATGATATCATGTTTAAAATGTTAGCTAATACATGTTAAAATGTTTCTAGCTTTTATAGACTTGATGTGTATGAGTTGGGCACGAAATAGTGCTGAAATCAGGGGTTCTGATTCGAAATCAGAAACCAGATCAATCTACAGATCGATCAGAATTGGGTTGTGCCACTGGATCGGTCAGCTGACCAATCCAGTCACGAACAGAGAGTTAGCGTCTGTTATGGATTGGTCAGCCGGCCGATCCAGATGCGAACAGAGAGTACAGAAGTTCCCTGATCGGTCAGCCGACCGATCAGTGAGCCACTGGATCGGTCAAGCCGACCGATCAGTGTGCTCCTGGATCGGTCGGTAGACCGATCCAGCCGCATACAGAAGCAATATAGCTTATGGATCGGTCAGCCGATCGATCCAGAGTTTTTCTCCGTGCCAGTATCAAGCTGGATCGATCACGGGATCGATCCGACAGGCCAATCGATCCATGGATCGATTGAAATGCCTGATTACAGATAGCAGGACATCCGAGAGGCATAGATTATTTTCCCTAGCATGTGTACAACTCCTAGGTACACCTAGAATATTAAGTTCAGATTTTACAGTAATCAGTTTAGCAAAATTTTAATCAATCCAGATTTTCGCAATAGTAATTTAGCACAGCATAATGTAGCGATCGACCTCACAGCCTAATCAGTAGAAGGCGGGTCGTTACAGAGTGGTATCAGAGCAGTGTTCCATACTTCCTACACACACATCAGCATTGAACCTGCAGCTTCCAAGTAAGAATACCTCTACTTTAATTATGTCTTACTTTCATGTTTATGGATAATTATAGCATGCTTATATATGATAGCTTTAACATGTTTATAGTAGCTAGCTAAACATGATAGTAGAAATTCTACAAACATGAATGCTTTAGTTATATATGTCTTCTGTGTATCTAGAAATGGCACGAGGATGCCCAGCTAAGAGGACACCAGCTACTGAGCCCCAGCAAGAGGCAGGCAGTTCAATGCCTCCCCCAGATCTTACAGCATTAGTGGCTCAGTTACAACAGCAGCTAGCTGATCAGCAGCAAGAAATAGCCACTCTTAGGGCTAATCAGCAGAATACTCCCACAGTCACCCCTGAACCTGACCTAGCAACCCCAGCATTTATAGAGGTTCCACCAGTCCAGCCTACAGCACCAGCAGCCCCAGTAGCAGAGGCAAAGAGGGAAGCTTACCTGATCCAGTGGCAGAGAGTTAAGCCCGAGAATTTCTCAGGCACTAGCGAACCATGGGATGCTCAAGCATGGTTCAAAACACTGGAGAGGACGATGGAGCTTTTGGACAGGCCGGAATAGGAAAAAGTGAAGTGTACCTCCTTCTGCCTGACAGGGGATGCCAGTATGTGGTGGGAGAGAATCAGAGCGAAGCGCCCAATGAATCAGATATCATGGGTTGACTTCGAGAAAGAATTCTTCGGGGAGTTCTTTCACATGCGGGTCACAAACCACCACTACGACGAGTTCACTGAGTTTCGTCAGGGCAACCTATCCGTTGAGGAAGCTGTGAAGAAATTCAACAGGTTGGCTCGGTTGTGCCTCGAATTGGTCAGCACAGAAAAAGAAAGAGTCCGGTTGATGCTCAAGATGCTAAGGCCAGAAATAGTAATGAACGTGGCTGGAGGCATCCATAAGCCACAAACCACAAAGGAACTAGTAAGTAGTGCTCTGATCACCGAGCACTACCAGAACAGTATCAAGCAGCAGAAGCAAGTTTTCCCAGAATCCAAAGGTCAAGGAGGCTCAGGTACTCAGAAGCAGCAAGGCCATAGCTCCCATGGCTTTAACTGGAAAGGGAACTCCAGCAACAAGCGCAAACCAGGGAGTTACCCAAAAGGAGGACCAGCCAGCAAGCAGCCCAGTTATCCAAAGTGTGCTACTTGTGGGAAATTCCATCTTGGAGTTTGTCGTAAGGGCACACGAGGATGCTTTGAATGCGGACAGGAAGGGCATATGGCCAAGCAGTGTCCGAACAAGGCCAGCTTTCCTCCACCACAGCCGATTCAGTACGGAGGCCAGCCAGCTCAGTTACATCAGATGCAGGCCATTTTAGATGGTCCGCACATTAGCCAGGGCAGATTAGAAGCCCCTCCAGCTATGACAAATGCACGGATCTACTTACTCACCAGAGAGGATGTAGCAAATGCCTCTACAGTTGTTACAGGTCAGATTAGTATTTTACAGCAAAGTACAACTGTCTTATTCGATACTGGGGCAACCCATTCATATATATCTAGGGCATTTGTCGAGAAGTTAGTAGTACCTCCAGAGGTACTCAGCAGACAGTTTCTGACGACACTGCCTTCAGGAGAAATTATGGCGTCCACGCACTGGCTCAGAGCAGTGCCAGTCATTATAGCAAACAGAGAACTCTTCTGTGATCTGATAGTGCTAAATATGACTGACTACGATGTCATCTTCGGGATGGACTTCTTGGTCAAATACGGTGCCTCCATCGAATGCCGTAAGCAGAAAGTCGTATTCCACCCTGAAGCAGAGGCACAGTTCGAGTTCATCGGAGAACCCAAGAGTAAGGCCAAGAAGTTTCTCTCAGCTCTGAAGGCACGGAAATTGATGGGCTCAGGATGTACGGGATTTCTAGCACATGTAGTCAGCACCAATCAGAACAGGGACCAACAGCTGGAAGGGGTCCGAGTTGTATGTGACTATCCAACAGTCTTCCCTGAAGAGTTACCAGGCCTAGCACCAGACAGGGAGATTGAATTTGAGATAGAGCTCATTCCCGGTACAAATCATATCTCCAAAGCACCTTATCGCATGGCTCCAGCAGAACTGAAAGAACTTCATGAGCAACTACAGGAGCTGCTTGACAAGGGCTTCATACGTCCTAGTCACTCACCATGGGGAGCACCTGTATTGTTCGTGAAGAAGAAGGACGGGAGCATGCGCCTGTGTATAGACTACCGAGCGCTGAACCAAGTCACCATCAAGAACAGGTATCCTCTTCCCAGAATTGATGACCTGTTTGACCAGCTAAAGGGAGCAGCAGTGTTCTCTAAGATAAACCTCAGATCGGGTTTGTTGGGGATCGGACGGCCGGCTTGAAGGGGGGTTGGATAGACGGCACCCCCAAATAAGCGCTTCCTACGTATTTGTTAGCACAGCGGAATACAAACAATACAAATACAAATACGAAAGCTAAAGACTAAGAATGAGAAAGACAAGCAAACCAATTGACACGATCGTTTAACGTGGTTCGGAGATTAGGGCTCCTACTCCACGGCTGTCCGTAAGGTGGACGATCCCGATCCTTCGGTGGATTACTCCCCGGCAAACTCCGGCTAGCTCACGTAGCTCCTTGTGGGTGGAGAAACCTCACCACAACCCTCACAAGAACTCTTTTGACGCTAGGGCACAAGTAGACTACTAATAGAGATTAACCACCTCTATTTCGTCAACTCAAACCAAGCTCCCAAGCTTTGGTTTTATAGGCCACGGGTTGAAAACCCCGCCTACCAGTCGATTGCTAAAACATGCGATCTGTAGACTGCTAAAACTAGCAGTCGATTCCACACGACCAAACGATCAGATCCATTCTGTTCGCACCCAGTCGACTGCGCAGTCGACTGTTACAGTAGTGCTACAGTAATACTACAGTGGCGCTACAGTGCTGCCATGATAAAACCCTAAAACTAGGATTTTACTCCAGTACAATCTCTCGTGCACTCGCACCCTCACCCTTCACTTGATTCTTCCTTTGCAGCTTTGACCTTTTGCCTTCAAGCCTACTTCCTTTGGCTCTCGTCCCTCGGATGCATTCAAGCCCGCGGCTCGTACCCAATGCCATCCTTCGCGTATGCCTCGAAGTCGCTTCCCTCGGCCCTTGTCCTCGCTGCCTTGTCCACGGTCCCTCGGATGCTCCATCCTTCACCGGACCCGAAGCCATCAACCTGAGTCATATGTGTATCCTGCAAACCTGCACAACTCAAATACACATATCAAATACAAGGGTGAACCTAACTTAAACCCTTTGCCCAAACACCAAAACACATGGTCCCGCGGACCATTGGGATTGCTCCAACAGGGTTATCATCAGGTGAAGGTCAAAGAAGGGGGCATACCTAAGACAGCATTCAGGACTAGATACGGACATTACGAGTTCGTAGTCATGCCCTTTGGTGTGACCAATGCTCCAGCTACTTTCATGGACCTCATGAACAGAGTATTCAGGGAATATTTAGATAAGTTTGTCATCGTGTTCATCGATGATATTCTTATCTATTCAGGAACTCAGGAAGAACACGCAGAGCACCTGAGAACAGTATTGCAGACCCTTCAGCAGAACCAGTTATATGCCAAGTTCACAAAATGTGAATTTTGGTTAGATCAGGTGTCCTTCCTGGGTCATATCATCTCAAAGGATGGTATCATGGTAGACCCCAGTAAGATAGAAGCTGTGAGTAACTGGAAAAGACCCAAGAACGCCAGTGAGATCAGAAGCTTTCTGGGATTAGCAGGCTATTACAGAAAATTCGTAGAGGATTTCTCCAGGATAGCCTCCCCATTGACAGCTCTTACCAGAAAGAACAGAAAATTTCAATGGACAGAGCGAGCTGAAGAGGAGATTGACCAGTGCACCTATTCTGACTCTACCAGAAAATACAGACAGCTTTGATATATATAGTGATGCCTCTAAGTTGGGACTAGGAGCAGTGCTGATGCAAAGTGGCAAGGTGATCGCCTATGCCTCCAGACAACTCAAGGAATATGAGAAGAATTACCCTACTCATGACCTTGAGCTTGCAGCGGTGGTGTTCGCTCTCAAAATTTGGAGATATTACTTGTATGGAGCTCAGTGCAGAGTGTATACAGATCATCAGAGTCTGAAGTACTTCTTCACTCAGAAGGATCTGAATATGCGATAGCGCAGATGGCTAGAGCTGGTTAAGGACTACGATATAGACATCCTCTACCACCTAGGGAAAGCCAATAGGGTAGCAAATGCACTTAGCAGGAAGTCCAGTGCTACCTTATTATCTCTAGCAGCCATGTCACCACCCCTACAGAAAGAGATCACAGATTTCGGTCTTGAACTCATAGTCGGACAGCTCTCTACTATGACCTTAGAGTCGACCTTGCTTGGTGACATCCAGACAGCTCAGGAACAGGATCCTGAAATTCAAAAAATCAAGCAAGGATTAGCAGGAACAGAAAGCGGAGAGTTCAGAGTGTCAGCTAGCGGGGTGCTGTATTTTGGCGACAGATTATGTGTTCCAGATCAGGAGGAACTCAGAAGGAAGATTTTAGATGAGGCTCACAAGACTCCCTATGCGATGCATCCAGGTTCCACCAAGATGTACCAGGACTTGAGGAAGCGTTTTTGGTGGCCCGGAATGAAGAGAGACATCGCTCGTTATGTCAGCATCTGCCTCACCTGTCAGAGGGTCAAGGCAGAACATCAGAGACCAGGGGGAGTTTTGCAGCCCATTCAGATCCCAGAATGGAAGTGGGAAGACATTTTGATGGATTTCATAGTGGGATTACCCAGAACCACGAATGGTTTTGACACCATCTGGGTAATAGTTGACAGGTTAACTAAATCAGCCCACTTCTTAGCTATCAGGATATCCTACTCCATGGAACAGTTAGCTCAGTTGTATCTCAAGGAGATCGTGAGACTACATGGAGTCCCACGAACCATTATTTCAGACAGAGATAGTAGATTCACGTCACACTTCTGGGAGTGTGTACAGTCAGCTTTGGGCACGAAGTTAAAATTTAGCACAGCTTTCCATCCTCAGACAGATGGTCAAACGGAGCGAGTAAATCGGGTACTCGAAGATATGCTCCGAGCATGTGCCCTAGATTTCAAGGGAAGTTGGTGCAAATATCTGAGCCTAGCAGAATTTGCATACAACAACAGCTATCAGGCCACTATCGGCATGGCACCTTACGAGGCTCTCTATGGGCGGAGGTGTAGATCTCCAATCTGCTGGTATGAGAGTGGTGAACAGAAAGAACTAGAACTTCAGACAGATCTAGTGGCAGATACCACAGTAGCTATACAGCAGATCCGCCAGAGGATAGAGACAGCTCAGAGCTGCCAGAAAAGCTATACTGATACACGGCGCAGACCTTTAGAGTTTTCAGTTGGGGATTCAGTGTTCCTCAGAGTAGCTCCCATGAAGGGAGTAATGCGTTTCGGGAAGAAGGGCAAGCTAAGTCCCAGATATGTGGGACCATACCTTATCAGCAGAAGAGTGGGCAAGGTAGCATATGAGCTAGAGCTACCCCAGGAAATGTCAGCCGTCCACAATGTGTTTCATGTCTCTATGCTGAAGAAGCATACCCCAGATGCCACCCAGGTGATTGAGCCCCAGTCGGTACAGATCCGCGAAGACCTCAGCTATGACAGTCGGCCTATTCAGATAATAGACCGAGCAGTTAAGAAATTGCGGAACAAGGAAGTACCATTAGTCAAAGTTATTTGGCACAGTCACACAGCAGAAGAGGCAACATGGGAGACAGAAGCCAGCATGAGACAGAAGTACCCAGAGTTATTCTAAGTTCGAGGACGAACTTTTTATAAGGTATGGGGGACTGTAACGCCCGAAAATTCTCAAAACTATTTTAGAAATATTCTATGAATTTTCTGGAATTTTAGAATATTTTTATGATATTTTTAGAGTAGCGGAAGTAGCAAAAATAATTAGAAAAGCAAAATAGCTTAAGCGGGAATCGAACCCGGGACCTCTCGGGTCCACTAAACCTTTAGACCGCTTAAGTAACCAGTTGAACCCAGCAGGGCCGTGCTGAAAGAAAGGGGAGTCAATTATATTTATATTTAAGTTGGGCCGAGTTACCCACTTAATATAAATAGAAAATTTAAGTGGGATTTGGTTTATTTTTTAATTGGTTTGGCAATTTCTCCTCCTCACCCTAACCTCACACCGCACCTCTCCCTCTTCTTCTTCCTCTCAGCGCCAATCCTAGGGTTCCCTCCCTAGGGCCCCAAGGTCAGCTTCCGGTGACAACTCCGGCACGAGGACACTCTTCTTCGCGAGAGGAACGCATAGACGTGAGAAGATTGTCGAAGGGGTCGTCTCCACCAGAATTCTAGCGAATAGAATTGTAAGGAAATTAGCATACGAGGTAAGAAACCCCTCACCTGCAGTATAAGTAGCTTCCGTTTGAATGCATGCTTTTAGATTAGTTTTACTCAGATTTTTGTCGACACCTAGGGTGTATTTAACCCTCCTCGCAGCTTTAGGGATTAGTCGAGCACCTCTAGATGGGCCGGACGCGTTTTCCCTCTTCAGTTTGAGGTTTTAGACGTTGTCGGGTGCCTAGAAGTGGTCTCCCTACTAGAGAGGAGAGTTAGAGCACACCAAATGCTCGATAAAAAGACTGGGACAGCTTTTGATTCAGTGGGCATTTATTCAGCTCAGTTAAATGTCGTATAAACGTATTGATCCAGTTAATTAGCTTTATTACAGCTTTCATGGGACTAGATGTCCAATGGGTGGGCTCCCACAGTCGCCTCTAGGTGCAGACAACCTAGCTCTAGGTTCAGATAACCTAGAAACGGCTAAATAAAATAGTACAGCTATTCAGTATTTTATTTTCAGCAGTGGCACTGTACAGGATCAGATATCCATTGGGTTGGACTCCCACAGTCATCCCTAGGTTCAGATAACCTAATAAACCCTACTAGATTTGGAACTTGCAATCCCGGGTCTAGCTAGGGATGCGTGCACTGTCAGGGCCCTCAGCAGCATGAGTATTATTTTAATCTACTTATGTATACAGTTTTCAAAACTCGCGGTCACCTATGTGATCAGGATTTAATTCAGTATCAGCTTAGTTTAGTTCAGTTTCAGTTTAGTTCTTCCTGATTGCTGCCATGAGTTAGCTCCATGCTTAGATTTCGATATGCATGCTATGTTTCAGTATTTGTGCTTAGTAACTTTGCTATGTCATGCCTATCTATGTTCAATACGTATTTCAAATAGCATGTTTTCAAAACATAAATTGCATCGTGTGCATGTTTTGTGAGGTAGCTGGTTTCTTACTAAGCTTTAAGCTTACAGGTACTTTTTTCTTATACTGCAGATAAAGGTAAAGGGAAAATAGACTAGCGGAGGTTGGAGGACAATGCGAAGAAGATGTGTGTGGAAGGAACTTGGAATAAAAGATCTTAGGGATCTTACAAGCTTTATTTATGCATTAGAACTTTCCGCAAAATTAGTTAACTGTTAGAACCTTATTATCCCACACTTAGTACATTTGCATGTCATGAATTAGTGAACCATGCATGATATCATGTTTAAAATGTTAGCTAATACATGTTAAAATGTTTCTAGCTTTTATAGACTTGATGTGTATGAATTGGGCACGAAATAGTGCTGAAATCAGGGGTTCCATTCGAGAAATCGAATCAATCTGATCGATCGATTTGAGTCCGCAATTCCAGAATCGAGTTAATGTCTTCGTGCGTCATGAGTGCTAACCGATCCGTGAGCACGAAGGGTGTTTCCCAGAGGCTGTGATCGAACGGTGGCATTAGCTGGAAGCTCTGTTCTCGATGGTGGTCACCCGATGGGTGTATCTCAGAGGTGGATCGTCACAGCAGGGTGAATGGAGTTTGGATTCGGGATCATGGTTTGTGGATGTTAGGGTTTCAATCGATCCGACAGGCCAATCGATCCATGGATCGATTGAAATGCCTGATTACAGCTAGCAGGACATCCGAGAGGCATAGATTATTTTCCCTAGCATGTGTACAACTCCTAGGTACACCTAGAATATTAAGTTCAGATTTTACAGAAATCAGTTTAGCAAAATTTTAATCAATCCAGATTTCCGCAATAGTAATTTAGCACAGCATAATGTAGCGATCGGCCTCACAGCCTAGTCAGTAGAAGGCGGGTCGTTACAATTATCATTTTCATGATCTTTCCAAAATAACATACAATCATTAGGACATGCATAAATTTTTTGACAATCCAAACCCAAATTCCTCAATATGTTTCTAGCTTCATTAAAATTTGTTGGAAGCTTTGCATCCGGAATCATTTCCCTTAAGAGTTGTAGAAGATCATTTAATGCTGCATTACTAAGTCCATGAAGTGTCTTGTAGATAAACAACCTAATGATGAAAGAAAGTTTAGAAAAATTCTTGCACCCAGGATATAGCTCTTGTTTACCCTCTTCAACTAATCTATAGAACTTTTTGGCTTCCTCATTTGGACCTTGCTGTACATTACTTGTTTCCTCTATGACATCTCTAAATCTATCATGTAATAATTCATCAATGTTATCATGCATTCTTGGAACATCATTATCTAAATCTCTTGCAGTTTTCAATGATGATGGATCCTCTCCATGAAAAATCCACAAATCATAATTTTCCACAAATCCCTCACTTTTCACATGATTATACACCTCGTCTCTACGATACCAATATCGATTTTTACACCGCCTACAAGGACATTTAATTTGACCTCCCGAAGATGCTTTAGCAAATGATATGTTTAGAAAGTTGAACAACCCATTTTCAAATTCAGGCACCCATCTAGAAAAATACATCCAACTTCTATCTTCACCCATCACTCTAAAATTCTGAAACTAGTAACAAAGAGGCAAAAATTGATAGAACAATCTTTAATAGTATGAGCAAATGAATGGACCGGCTTTGACAAATTTGGTCACCTATCAAGCATAAACCACCACTGTTAAATTGAATGGAAGATATTATGAGGAATTTGATAAAGATATATGCAATTGTAATGCCACATTACTGCTTTCTATTGGTAACAAAATTACCCAAGTCAAAACAAGGTTGATAAAATTATAATACCACATACCACATACATATAGGAATAGAAACAAACTTAATTCAATTTTAGGAGCCTCAAGGAATAGGGACAACAATCGAAAACTACAGATTCATGTTATTACAAGAATAAAAAAATATATAATGAGTTAAAATCCTTTTTACAAACCCTATAAGGCTTTTTAAAATGGGTTAAAATAATTTAGTGGGTTGATTCAACCAAACTCATTCTAACAAAAAAAATCCCTTGGAAGATAACCATTTCAATGATCTTAAAACTTTTATTGTGAAAGTTGACTAGCAACAAAATATCATATGCAATAATTAAGTCCCAATGCTTTGATACAACAAAATACCTAATTAGTGTTCAATCTAAAGATGTGGTCTCATTTTGCATAACTCATTTCGTAAATATTAGAATAGAAGATCCAACCTTTAAAGAAAAATAACATAATACAAGAAAAATAATACAATAAGAACAAGGATTGGGAGAAAAACAAGCTTGAGAGAGCTGGAAAAACATAATACCCTTGGTAGCAGTCCGACGACAACAAAATACAAGAAAAACAAAATACAAGAAAAACACAAGCAAATAAAAGAAGAGCTAACCTGAGAAAGATAATGGTCGCGAGAGGGCCAAAAAAAGAGCCCGGCGAAGATGTTTAGTTCGCAGAGAGGGCTTCGTCGGAGATGTTCAGCGGAGATAGAGTGAGGAGGTTGCTAGTTTAGGGTTGGTAGCAGAGACAGAGTGAGGAGGTTGAGAGTCTAGGGTTGGCGGCAAAGAAGTTTGGTGGAGGGAGAGGATCGGAGGAAATCGCGACACTAGGGCTTTTGCGTGAGGGACGTCACGAATAGGGGAGATCGTGAATAGGGGAGAGTTCGCAAGTAATTATTTGCTGTGGCTAGCGGTTCACGATTCGCGGTTCGTGGTTCGCGGAAAAATAATCACGGGCAGAGTGAAAAATAATCCCGCCATTCATCATTTGCAACCCTTCTAAAAAAAGTGTTTCATTTTCTAATAACAAAGGCAACACTTCTAAAAAATTTGTTGTATTTTAATTATAATGCAACACTTATTTGAAAGTGTTGCATGTTTTTTTAAAATTTGATATATAGACAACAATTTACTAAAGTGTTGCACCCAAAGTGACACCTTAGGCTAATTTTGTAGTAGTGGACAAACCAGAAATCATATCTAAGTCCATCTTGAGGTTTCTGAGTCATTCAGCTTCTATGGCTGCCTCTGAGGCTGTCACATACTCAACTTTCATAGTGGAGTCTAAAAAACACCTATGCTTAACACTCCTCCATAGTTATGACTTTACCTCCTAAAGTAAACACAAAAACCCCGAGGTTGACTTACTATCGTCCCTTATCTGATTGGAAGTCAAAATCCGTGTAACCCACAGGGATCAAATTATCTACCTTGTAAATTAGCATATACTTTACGGCAACCAAGTGTCCCGGTCCTGGGTTACTTCGATATCTGCTAACTATGCACTGGGCAAAACAGATATCCAATTCGTGCATAGCATACATTAGGCTTTCCAACAGCCGAAGCATAAGGAACTTACTTCCTTGTCCTTTATCTGCTTTGATGTCTTTGGAGATATCTCTTTAGATAAAGTTTCTCCATGTCCAAAAGGTAGAAAAACCTTTTATGGAGTCTTGCATGCTTAGATGAGCTAAGATAGTATGAAGCTCGGGATAAGCACAACATTCTTTTCTTGTGATCCTTTTGATCCCGAGAATATGTGTGCACTCTCCCAAGTCAGTCATATTGAATTGTTCGGACAACCATACTCTTACTTCTGACAACACTTTGATATTGTTTCCAACTACCAAAAATGTCATCTACATATAGTACAAGAAATACCACCACGCTTCCATCACTACTTGTATACACAAGACTCATCTGGACACTGAATAAATCCATAGGTCTGGATTACTTCATTAAACCAGATGAACCAAGACCTTGAAGCTTTTCTTCAGTCCATAGACTGATTGAGCTTGCACACAAGATGCTCTTTGCCCTTTGCGATGAACCCTTCTGGTTGCTTTATATGGATATTTTCTTCAAGACTTCCATTAAGGAAAGTTGTCTTGACATTCACTTACCAAATCTTATAGTCCATATAGATAAAAGAATCCAGATAGACTTAAGCATGACTACCGTCGAAAAAATTTCCTTTTTCAACAAGCCTTGCTTTGAAAGTTTCCACCTTCCTGTCTATCCCTCTTTTCCTATTGTAGACCTATTTACACCAAATAGCTTTTACACCATTTGGTGGTTCTATAAGCTCCCAGATTTTATTAGAATACATATATTCTAATTCTGTATTCATTGCTCTTTACAAAGTTATTGTATCTTTATCTTGGAGCGCTTCATCATATGTCTGGGAATCAGGTTCATGTTCACCAGGGATCAGGTCCAAAGACTCTCCCAAAACATGAATCTTTTAGGTTGCCTAACAACCCTCCCACTATGACGAGGCACTTTGTGTATCATTTGTGATACGTTTTGCAGTTTCTTGTGATATTTCATCTTGTACAGTTGGTACTAGATTAGACGTGTCCTTTAATTTCCTTAAGAATAATTTTTTATTCATGGGCTTGTGGTTCATAGTATAGTCCTTTTCTAAAATCGGGCATTGGTGCCAACAATGACCTTCCGATTTTAAGGACTATAAACCTCTTTTCATTTTTCAAGGATAACTCACAAACAAGTGAACTCATGTCCAACTTATCAGTGTCTCTCACGTGCTAGACCACCCAAATCCGAATATGCTTCAGACTAGGCTTACGCCTATTCTGCAATTCTGTGGGAGTAGAGAGTTCTGACTTAGAAGGTACTATGTTCAATTCCGTTTCCAGTGTATATCCTTAGAACGAATTTGATAATTTTCTGAATAACTCATCATCAATCTAATTATTCTATAAGAGCCTTATACCTTCTTTCTACTACACCATTCTGTTGGGGTGTACCAGGTGCAGTTAGTTGGGATTAAATCCCAACTTCTGATAAGTGACTCCTAAACTCTCCTAAGAGGTACTCGTTACTACGATTTCACCGTAGTGACTTGATACTTTTACTTTGATGTTACTCCACATTAGCCTAGTTACTCTTTGATCTAATCAAAGCACTTAGACTTGTGGCGCGTCAAGTAAATGTATCCTTATCTCGAATAGTCGTCTATAAAAGAGACGAAATATTCGGAACAACCTCTTGTCTGGATAGTCAAAGGTCTATACAAATCAGAATGAACCAATTCCAACATATCTTTGACTCCATACCCCATAGACTTAAAAGCTTCTTGGTTATTTTTCCTTCCAAGTAAGACTCGCAGGTTGGAAAGATTTCCACTACCAATAAACCCAAGAGTTCATTGGTTATTATCCTTTGAATCCTACTCAAGTTAATATAACCTAGCCTTAGATGCCAAAAATATGATTGGTTCATTTCTGAAGGTTACTTTCTCTTATTAAAGTTAGAAAATGTGTTATTAATTTCCATTTATTGCATCGTGGGAATTATTGGATTATAAATTGTCAACCAACGTACCAGAGCAAATAACTTCCCTATTTTTCTTGATAACAAGTTTGTTTATCAAAATAGATAGAATATCTATTCTTTAATAGTTTAGAAACTGAAATCAGGTTCTTTCTAAACTTAGTACGTAAAGACAATTTCTAATAATCCATATTTTATTCCTATCAAAGGATAAACATCTCCCACTGCAACAGCTGCTACTTTTACAGCAGTGCCCATGTGGACGGTGATTTATATAGTTGTCGGATTTCCTGGAACCCCTGTAATGAATTGCAGACATAATCAGTGGTTCCTGTATCTACACACCAGGTACTGGTAGATAACACCACTAAATATGTTTCAAAAACTAATAAAATACACCGTTATTGTTCTCAGTTCTGTGAAGACATTCTACCTTAATGTCCAAGTTTTCCAATCATTACAATTGGGACTACTAAGTCTATTCTATAGTATAACAACTAGGGGATTGACTGACATTTGAAATCCTAAGAATCACAAAAAATATTTGGTCAAGACCAACACTTTAAAATCCCCGTGAATTTTGTATGCCACGATAGTGTGGACGTATACAAAAATAGATTTTGTCTATTAATTTTATTATCTCGTCATTCTAACTTCATGACAAATAAAATTAATAGTTAGTCTATCTTTGATCAAATATTTTGGTCAAAACTTTGAATTTAAAATAACATTGATTCCTCAAACAATATTATTTAAATTCACCAACACCTCAAACACTGAGAATTTTGCATGCCACGATAGTGTGGACGTATACAAAATTGAACATTTGTAAGAGGAGGGTTTTACCCATTAATTATCTTGTCAATAAATCTTTATGACAAATAAAATTACCTCAAACACTGTGAATTTTGTATGCCACGATAGTGTGGACGTATACAAAACCAAACATTTGTAAGAGGGGTTTTTCCCATTAATTTTATTTCCTTGTCATCCTGACAAATAAAATTAACTCATACATCGTGAATTTTGTATGCCATGATAGTGTGGACGTATACAAAAACTCGACATTTGTAAGAGGGGTTTTAATTTTATTATCTTGTCAACTTATCTTTTTTGACAAATTAATAGTTGGTTTTCCTTTGATCACACAAATAATAGCAGTGACTCCGATGGGGAGGTGTAACGACCCGCCTTCTACTAACTAGGCTATGAGGCCGATCGTTACATTATGCTGTCAAATTCATGTGCGGAAAACTGATCTGATGAAAATTTTGCTGAACTAATGAATATGCTTCTGTTAATCGCTATACTATCTGAACTTAATGTTTAAACTACCCCTTGAATTGCTGTGGCTATGCTAGAAGGGGTGTTCTAGGTCTTTGCTGTCATCTGGAGCTGAACTAAAGTGTTTTCAGCTAGTACTAGGCCTCTGATCGATCCAGCGTGCTACTGTGCACGGAGACTAATTTGGATCGATCGGCTGATCGATCCCGGTTGGGCAATCGATCCAGTGATCGATTCAGGACCCTACTGTACGCAGGAACTAACGTCTAGATCGATCGACTGATCGATCCAGTATGTCCAATCGATCCAGTGATCGATTCGACGACGCGCTGTACGCGGGTTCAACTCGGATCGATCGGCTGATCGATCCACAAACCTTCTGTTCGCGATGAAACTCGGCTGGATCGATCGACTGATCGATCCAAACACATTCTGTTCGTGGGATAAGCTGCCCAATCGATCAGCTGATCGATCGAGAAGCCTCCAATTGATTGGCTGATCGATCGGGGTTTCTGATTTCATATCAGAACCTGATTTCAGCCCTGGTTCGAGCAGAAATCTCATATACCAACTCTAAACTAACTGAAATGCATTCTAACAACAATTAACTAGCATTCTAAACGTGGCATGGTGCATATTTCACTAGTTCATGACTTTTAAGCAAACTGAAATATGAAAACTAAAAGTAACAAGGTTCTAATAGTTAGACTTGCTAAATCCCTAAGATCTTCATTCCAAACTCCTTTTTCACACACACATCTTCGTTGCATTGCCCTCCAGCCTCCGCTAGTCCATCTTTCCTTTACCTTTATCTGCATTATAAGGAAAAAGTATCTGTAAGCTTTCGCTTAGTAAGAAACCATCTATCTCACAAAATATGCATACGATGTAATTTATGATTTGAAAACATGCTATTTGAAATATACGCTGAATAGGTGAGAGCATGGCATGGTATCATACAACATGGAAATCAAAAACTGATCATAGAGCTATCACATGTATCAATGATAAAAACTAAGCTGAAGCATGAACTGAGCTAAAACTAAAACTAAGCTGAAACTGAGTTTAAACTGTATACACAACTGATTTGTGAGTTTTGAAAACTATTTATCATAGATAGATTAAAATACATAATCATGCTGCTGTTTGGGCCCAGCAACTGTACTTGCTATGCGCGCATCCCTAACTAGACCTGGGTTTGCAAGTCCCGAATTTAGTAGGGTTTACTAGGTTATCTAAACCTAGGGACGACTGTGGGAGCCCAACCCAATGGATATCTAATCCAGTATAGCGCCACTGCTAAAATAAAATACTGATTATAGCTGAGTTCTTCTTATATTGCTATTTCTAGGTTATCTGAACCTAGAGCTAGGTTATCTGAACCTAGAGGCGACTGTGGGAGCCCACCCATTGGACCGTAGTCCCATATAAGCTGTACTAAAGCTAAACATACTGAATGAATGCTTCTATCGCATTTAGCTAAGCTAGTAAAATGCTTAAGTTGCATTTTAACCGTGCTAATAATTTAATCGAACACTTGGTATGCGCTAATTCGCATCCCTTGTGCCGAAAATCTACATACTACTAAACTGAAGCATAAAATTCATACGAAAGCTACTTATACTGCAAGTGAGGGGTTTCTTACTTCCTGCGCTAGTTTTCTTACGATCTGATCGCTAGATTTCCGGTGGAGAAGATCCCTTCGTCTATCTCCTCGCGTCTACGTGTTCTTCTCGCGGAGAGGAGCGTCCTCGTACCGGAGTTGTCGCCGGAAGGTGCTCTTGGAACCCTTGGGACGGAACCCTAGCCCTTGGGGCTTGGTGCGCAGAGAGAAAGAAGAGGAGAAGGGGGCGGCGTGTAAGGGTTTTGAGGGAGAGGAGAGTTACGTTAAAAAATAACTTTTCACTTAATTCTTCCCTATTTATATTAAGTGGGTAATTCAGCCCAACTCAAATATAAATATAATTGTTCCCCTTTCCTTTCAGCACGGCCCTGTTGGGTTCACTTGGTTACTAGAGTTCACCTTAAGTCATAGAACCCTATAGGTCTCGGGTTCAATTCCCGCTTAAGCTATTTTATGATTCTATTTATTTTTGCTACTTCTGCTATTCTAAAAATTTTGTAAAAATATCCTAAAATTCCAGAAAAATCATAGAATATTTCTAAAAGTATTTCAAGAATTTTCGGGCATTACAATCCCCCATACCTTATAAAAAGTTCGTCCTCGAACTTAGAATAACTCTGGGTACTTCTGTCTCATACTAGCTTCTGTCTCTCATATTCTATTTTCTCCCTCTTTTCTTCCTTGGTGTGGTCGGCCCCTTCAAGTTCTCTTCTCTCCTTGTTGTGGCCGAACCTCTCATCCTTCTTGGAGATCAAGTGGTGGCCGGATTTTAGCTTGGAGAAGAAGGAGAGAAAGCTTGCATCCCTTGGAGCTTGGTTGGTGGAAAAAGATCTTCATCCTTTGGAAGCTTTGTGCTTGGCCGAAACTTGAAGGAAGGAGAAGAAGGTGCTAGGTGGTCCTCGTCTCGGAAGATCATTGCCCACACAACGTCCGAGATTAGAACAGGAATACGGTAGAAGATCAAGAGGTCATTATCTACTAAGAAAGGTATAACTAATATTGTTTTCCGCATCATGTTAGTTTTATCTCCATGTAAAAATACCAAATACAAGAGGCATGCGATTCTAGTTTTTTGAATTAGTTTTCAAAATTGTGTTCTTTTATTTTTTTTCTTTTCCTTGTGATTTGATTGTTCTTAGAGGTTAACCTAGGGTTACTATGGGAAGGTTAAATATTTAATTTCCTTAAAAGGCTTTGTCTAGTCGGTGGTGGTTGCTCCCATATCCAAGAAGGTCATGTGCCTCGCCATGCAGTACTGGAAGCTAATTTTGGAAATAGATATTTAATTGTCTTCGTGACCTAGGTAATTTGGATTGAACGTGTTAAGTTCCGCAGGAGATCCAAGACTAAACCTAAAGGAACAAATAAATTAAACTTAGGATCAAACGTGTTAAGTTCCACAGGCGATCCAAGTTTAATTTAAAAGAACACATGGTAGCTAGGAAAAGGTTCAGACCTTTGTACAAAATTTTTGTACAGTGGAACCGTTAGGTTTTTCGAGTAGCAACCAACAGTTCCTATGAGTATTATATCAGATAGATACTCACGGTTCACGTCCCAATTCTGGCAGAGTCTGCAGTAGGCCTTGGACACACAACTTCGATTCAACACAGATTTCCATCCGCAGGCAGATGGGCAGTCAGAGCGGACCATTCAGACTCTAGAGGATTTGCTGAGGTCTTGTATTACAGATTTTGGAGGCAGTTGGGAGGACCATTTGCTATTAGTTGAGTTCACCTACAACAACAGCTATCATTCGACTATCCAGATGGCACTGTTTGAAGTGTTGTATGGTAGGCCTTGTCGGACACCCACCCTCTGGGAGGAGGTTGGGGAGGCCTAACTGCTAGGACCTCAGAGAGCTCAACAAGAGGCAGAGTTGGTCCACACTATTAAACAGAGGATATTCGGATCGCCAGAAGAGTTATGTCGATCAGAGACGTAGACCCCTGGAGTTCTCTACTGGTGACTATGTATTCTTGAGAGTTTCACCTACGAAAGGGGTGAAGATATTTAGCCTTCGAGGTAAGCTAGCTCCACGATACATTGGGTCTTTCTATATCTTGGAGAGGATTGGAGCAGTAGTTTATCATTTGGCACTACCACCGGCTCTGGCAAGCGTTCACGATGTGTTCCACGTGTCTATGCTGAGGAGATACGTAGTCAACCCAGCCCATGTGCTGTCTGATATACTAGTTCCCCTTCAGCCTGATGTTACCTACGAGGAAGTTCCGGTATGGATTCTGGATCGGAAAGAGCGTTAGTTGCGGAACAAGACTATCCGGCTGGTTAAAGTCGAATGGCAGCATCATTCTGACGAGGAGGCTACCTGGGAGCTCGAGGATACGATTCGAGCTCGATACCCCCATCTTCTCACTTCAGGTATGTGAGTTAATTTTCGTTCAACATTTATAATCTATCTGTTGTTAGTACTTGCTGATGGTAGATAACAAAATTTGGGGACCAAATTTTTATTAGTGGGGGAGAATGTAAAATACCAAAAAAAGGCGAATAACCATAAGGGAATTTTCAAAAAATTTTAGAAATTTTTTAGAAATTTTTCCGAGATCATATGGCGTAGATTACGGGAATAAATATTGGACACCCGGAAAGTCTGGTTAGGCTATTCCATTGAACGAGGAAAAGTTAAATTTTTATTTTAATTTTCTTTCTCTTTTTCTCTCTTCCCCGTGTGTCCGAGGCACCCCCGACGTGTTGGTTAGTCCTATGAAAACGTACCGGTTCCACTGTACAAAAACTTTTGTACAAGTGTCGAACCTTTCCTTAAATAACCTATTATGTTCTTTAGAAGTTAAATTAGGAATCACAGACGGAACTTAACATCATTGATTCCAAATTTAACTTATCTGTTCTTAATGATTTAGATTTGAATCGCAAGCGGAACTTAACACTATTGATTCAAATCCACCTATGTTATTAATTTCATTAAATATTAATTTCCAAAATTGGCTTCCAGGATTGCATGGCGAGGCACATGGCCTTCTTGGATATGGGAGCAACCACCACCGCCTAGACAAAGCCTTTTAAGGAAAGCTAATATTTAATTTCCTTAAATAACTCTAGGTTAACCAAAAAGAACAATCGAATCACAAATTCGAAAAAGAAGAAAACACAAACTCGAAAAACTAATTCGAAAAACTAGATCTAATGTCTGTTGGACCCCATGGTAGTTTTGATGTGATCAACCAAGTTGGTTAGGTCCTGCGTTGTATTTAATCCCTGTGTCTGAGTGTGCAGGAGCTTAGGAGTACTGGAAGTTGAGCGGAAGACGCAGCTAGCGAGAAGGACGGCACGGGAAGGGAGCCGACGGGCTCGGTGCGTCCGAAGGACGAGAGAGCTGCGGAAGAGTACTCCGGTGGACGTGAAGAGCGTGCACGGCGTTCGAGGGACGTTAAGCCGGGACAGAAGGCTGCTCGAGGAAGGCCGGAAATTGGGTTCGGGTGAGCCCTATTTCGGTTGGCCACAATCACCCAAAAGATCGGAGCATCGGAAGTTGCTACAAGCTAGAAACGAAGTCAAAAGAGCTGAGCTGCCAGCTTGGAGGCGCCTCCAACCTGACTGGAGGCGCCTCCAGCTTGAAGGCGCCTTCAGCCTGATTGGAGGCGCCTTCAACAGGTCAAAATGACCGTTTGCGTTCGGATAGAGTTCTATCCGCTGACCGAGCTATGGAGGCGCCTTGAACCTTGTTGGAGGCGCCTTGGACCCTCAGGATAGAATTTCCAGAGGCTATTTAAAGGCCCCTGGAGCTAGGAATTAGAGAACAACTCAAGCAATCAATCTGTAAGCAATTCCTAGCAGTAGTTCTGAGCAATTAGAGTGTAAAAGGCTTCTCCGCCTTCAGAGAAGGAGAATTTTCTTAGTGCGCTTTTCACTGCCCTGGATTAACAACCTCCTTGGTTGTAACCAGGTTAAATTCCTGTTTCTGCTTTTAGTTTCTGTCTTTATTATTTAACTACTGCGTTTATTCTGAGTTGAAATCCGAGGAGGGTATAGTTTATTTTTGTTTTCAGCAATTCACCCCCCTCTTGCCGGTCTCCGCTGCAACAACAAGTGGTATCAGAGCCTGATCGCCTCAGAAGGACTAACCGCCAACTAAAGCACTACGATCAAGACGATGGCCGGAGCGAACATCCATCCCCCGAAGTTCGACGGAGACTTCGCCACATGGAAGCGCAAAATGGAGGTATTTTTTAAAACGGATTTTGATATTCTTATTACAATGAAATATGGTTTTGCAGCGCCGAAAGACAAAGAAGAAAACACATGGACGAAAAAGGAGCAAGCAGATTTCGTCGCCAATGGAAAGGCTGAGTTCCACCTACTCAGCGTTCTACCGCCGCAGGAGGTAAATTGGATCGGAAGCTACGACTCAGCGAAAGATCTCTGGGAAAAATTCCTGGAGCTTCACGAAGGTACTTCCGAAGCGCGACATCCTCCGGAACCAGTTAACGAACCTCCGGATGAACCAAGGCGAGAAGGTAGCGCAACTCCAAGCGAGAATCAAGGAGCTGATAACGCAACTAACAAACCTTGGAGAAGAGGTAACCAACCGGGATTCTATCCGATACGCGCTCAATGCCTTCCCGAGAACTCCAGAGTGGGCCTCCTTAGTAGATGCGTATTACATCTCTAAGGACCTCGAGGTAAGTACGTTAGAACAATTATTTTCCACTTTCGAACTTCACGAGTCTCGAGTTTCAGAACCCAACGGAGCAGAGAAGACAAGTCAGAATATTGCCTTAAAGGCAAAGATGAACAGTTCTGACTCCGAAGCCTCAGTCGACGAATCCGAAGCGGCACTACTGGTAAGACGCTTCAATAAGTTTTTCAATTCTAATAAATTTAAATCGCAGAGGCATCATCGAAAGAAGAGGACGGTTCGCTGCTACAACTGCAACGAAGAGGCGCACATCAAAGATGACTGCCCAAAGCTAAAGAGAAAGGAGAAAGAAAGAGAAAAACCAAAATACAAGAAGTCAGAACCCTTCAAACACAAGAACCTAAAGGCAACGTGGGATGATTCGTCATCCTCCGAATCGGAAGTTGAAGAATTCTCGGGACTAGCACTGATGGCCAACCATCAGCAAGAAGAAACGTCCAGCTCATAGATGAGCATCGACGAAGGGGGAGAAACGTCAGAAGAAAGTAGCAGTGAAGGGGGAGCGTCACCAGACCAGGTAAGTAAGGTACGCAATCTAACCCCAACTCAATCTTTTAAATTTATCAAGTCTCTTTCTAAAGAATTGGATGAATTAGAAAAAGAGAATGCTGAACTAAAGTTGAACCTAGCAAGAGCATGCCCCTTAGAAATGTATGATCATCTAAAATCAGAAAATAAAAATTTGAAATTAGAAATTGAAAAACTAAAATATGCTGCATGCTTAAATCAATTTCTAAATTCAAAATTAAGAATTTATGGTAAATTAAATTGGTATATAAGGAAGCATCAAGGCCAACTTAGAAAAATACCAAGAAACTATGTACCCCCTAGATTTTTGAATAATCCTGTAGGAAGGAACCTCTATTGGGTTCCAAAATCTGTGCTTAATTAATTTTTCAAAAATTAAAAAGCTTACAGTGAGAAAATTAAACATTGAAATTCTTTATGGAAGCTTTGTCTAAGGAAGTGGTTGTTGCTCCAATAACCAAGAAGGCCTAGTGCCTCGCCACGACCTGGAAGCTAAAATATTGAAAGTAAAATGTTTAATTAACTTTCTGAAAAAGCATTAAACAAGTATTAAATAATGCTTTAAAAGTTTTTAAATCTTTTTAAAATTCTAAAAAGTCAGATTGTGAAAATTTAAAAAAATTTAATTTGACTTAGAAATTTTTTTATTGACTTAGAAAATTTTTTCTGAAAATTCAAAAATTTGACTTAGAAATTTTTTTTAACTTAGCAATTTTTTTTCAAAAATTCATTATTAACTTAGAAAATTTTCAAAAAACTTCAATCTTACTTGAATATTCTTAAAACCCCATTTTTGCTATGATCAAAGGGGGAGACAGAGGTACAAGTTTGGGGGAGTTAGAAATAATTTAAAACTTCTATTATAATTTTTAAGTTAAGGGGGAGTTAGAAATAATTTAAACTTTCTGTTATTATTTTTATAAAAAGTGTTGCAATTTTACTAATTGCAAAAATTATGTTTAACTTGTCAGTTTAGTAATTTACCTTTAAAATTACTATTTATGTCTATGTTGTCCCTAACTTGAACTTGGGTTGATGCACATCAAAAAGGGGGAGATTGTTGGACCCCATGGTAGTTTTGATGTGATCAACCAAGTTGGTTAGGTCCTGCGTTATATTTGATCCCTGTGTCTGAGTGTGCAGGAGCTTAGGAGAACAGGAAGTCGAGCGGAAGACGCAGCTAGTGAGAAGGACGGCACGGGAAGGGAGCCGACGGGCTCGGTGCGTCCGAAGGACGAGAGAGCTGCGGAAGAGTACTCCGGTGGGCATGAAGAGCGTGCACGGCGTTCGAGGGACGTTAAGCCAGGACGGAAGGCTGCTCGAGGAAGGCCGGAAATTGGGTTCGGGTGAGCCCTATTTCGGTTGGCCACAATCACCCAAAAGATCGGAGCATCGGAAGTCGCTACAAGCTAGAAACGAAGTCAAAAGAGCTGAGCTGCCAGCTTGGAGGCGCCTCCAACCTGACTGGAGGCACCTCCAGCTTGAAGGCACCTTCAACCAAGTTGAAGGCGCCTTCAGCCAGGCTGGAGGCGCCTTCAGCCTGATTGGAGGAGCCTTCAACAGGTCAAAATGACCGTTTGCGTTCGGATAGAGTTCTATCCGCTGACCGAGCTGTGGAGGCACCTTGAACCTTGTTGGAGGCGCCTTGGACCCTCGGGATAGAATTTCCAGAGGCTATTTAAAGGCCCCTGGAGCTAGGAATTAGAGAACAACTCAAGCAATCAATCTGTAAGCAATTCCTAGCAGTAGTTCTGAGCAATTAGAGTGTAAAAGGCTTCTCCACCTTCAGAGAAGGAGAATTTTCTTAGTGCGCTTTTCACTGCCCTGGATTAACAACCTCCTTGATTGTAACCAGGTTAAATTCCTGTTTCTGCTTTTAGTTTCTGTCTTTATTATTTAACTACTGCGTTTATTCTGAGTTGAAATCCGAGGAGGGTATAGTTTGTTTTTGTTTTCAGCAATTCACCCCCCTCTTGCCGGTCTCCGCTGCAACAACAATGTCTCTTGTATTTGGAATTCATACAAAAGAAATACAACTAGTATGATGCGGAAATTAATTACTAATTATACCTTCCTTTGTAAACTTTAATGACCTCTTGATCTTCTACCGTATTTCTCTTCTTATCTCGGACGTTGTGTGGGCAACGATCTTCCGAGACGAGAACCACCAAGCTCCTTCTTCTCCAAGAAAAATTCGGCCACCATTAATTCTCCATGAGAAGTAAAGGTCCGGCCACCACCATCAAGCTCCAAGGGATGCTAGAAATGAAGCCTTCTTTCTCTCCTTCTTCTCCTAGCTAGAACCGGCCACCATGGACTTCCCTTAAGTTGATGTCGCCAGCCACAAAGGAGGAAGAGAAAAGAAGGAGAAGAGGAGACCCTAGGGTCGGCCACACCAAGGAAGAAAAGAGAAGAAGAAAAGAATAGAGTCGTTAGCCCTGAAGGCACCTCTACCCCCTCTTTTATATTCCTTGGTCTTGACAAATAAGGAAATTTTAATAAAAACTTCCTTAATTCCTTTGCCATGAAAAATAAATTTTAATTGATTTAAAATCAATTCCTTTTTTTTAATTTGTTATTTCCCCAAAACAAGGAGAGTTTTAATTAAAACAAAAATTAAAACTTCCTAATTTGTTTCCGGAAATTTATAAAAAATTTCTCCAATAATTTTTCCCTTCATGGTGGATTATAAAAAGGAAATTTTATAAATTAAAATTTTTCTTTTAAACATGTGGATAATTTTCAAAAAGGAAAGTTATCTTTAAAAATTAAAATCTCTTTTCAATCTACAAATAAGGAAAGATATCAAATCTTTTCTTAATCTTTTGTAGAAACTAATAAAAGAGAATATTTAATTTTTAAAACTCTATTTTAAATTATGATCATGGTTAAAAAGGAAAGTTTTCTCAAAATTAAAATCTCCTTTCAATCTACAAATAAGGAAAGATTTCAAATCTTTTCTTAATCTTTTGTAGAAAGCTATAAAAGGAAAGATTTAAATTTTAAACTCTCTTTTAAAATCATGATATCCACATAAAAAATAATTTTAATAAAAATCCTTTTTAATATTCTAGTGGTCGGCCACCTAAGCTTGGGACCCAAGCTTTGGCCGGCCACCAACTTGGCTCATCCACTTAGTCTTGGTCGGCCCTAGCTTGGGTTCCAAGCTAGCTTGGCCGGCTCCATTAGGATGGGTAAGAAGGTGAGTATGTGGTGGGTATAAATCTCTAAATACAAGAGGCTACGATAGGGACCGAGAGGAGGAATTGGTTTTGGTCTCCCGATGAAATTAAGCTTCCCGTGTTCGCCCCGAACAAACAACTTAACTTCATCAATAATAATTCATACCACTAAAGAATTATTATTGAACTACCGTACCAATCCCAAATTACATTTTTGGGCTCCTTATTATGAGTGTGTTAATCTCCCTGTGTTTAAGATGTCGAATGTCCACTAATTAAGTGAGTTACTGACAACTCATATAAATATGTTGTTTTTTACTACTACAAATTGAGGCTAAGACATCACCCCTAAAGTGTTGTTTTTGGTCATATAAATGTTGCATTATACCTAAGATAACGTTTTTCATTTTATCTTATCAGGTCCTGTCATGTTAGATATAATGCAACGCTTTTGTCATTTTATGCAACACTTTCTCAAACTGTCGTGATAAATAGCAAAGGCAACGCTTCTTTATATGCAACACTTATTTCTTCCAACGGCAACATTTTTTTTTGTTACTATTAAGCAATTGCAACACTTTTTACTATTAATAGCAACACTTTTTATAATTTTTTAACCTAATAATGCAACACTTTTTCATTAAATGCATCACTTTTTATGAAAGTTTTCACCTCTTAAACGCATCATTTATTGATACATTTGCAACTAATCCTGTCCGAATCGCCGAACCAAAGGACGCTGGGCACGTGGTGCTCTCCTAGTCGATGGCGCAGGCCTCCGAAGCTCCGGTGATCCTGCACAGAAGTCGGGCCGGGAAGGGGTTCCCGGCGGCGACCCTCCGACGCTCAAGTCAGGCAAAGCTCAATAGAGAGAAAGGGGCTCCAAAACTCGTAGTGTGCGTACCTCCGGCGAAGTGAGAGGTTCTTTATATAGAGCGGTGAAAGAACTAATGCACGTCCACCGAGGTGCATACGTGTCTGCAGCCCATACCCCAGTATGCACCTGTCAGAGAGCTTACCTGACGCCATACTGCAACAGTCTCATTGCGCCTTCCAAGTCCCCTGGCCCGAAACTGATTTCCGGTCCGTTCGCCCGTTCTTGGCTGCAGCCGACGGCGTGAATTTGGAGCTGTCGTACGCTTGCCTTTCTAGCTCGATTGGAGTCTCCTCCGGTCGGCCCGCCAGCAATAACGTTGATCTCACCTCGGGAAGTATTGCTTCTATTTTTCTCTTCCCGAGCGGACAGTCGGGACCGTTCTCTGGACGCTCGGCGATTCTCCTGCCTTAGAGAACGATGCCGATCGGGAGCCTGTTGCTGTGGCCTATTGGTTCTTGTCCGCTCGGCGTCATGAGTTCTCTGCCGCCTGTCAACTGAGGGAAACCGTCGTCCGGCATTCCGGGGCACGGGATGAGCCACGAAGGGAAAACTTTGACAATCCCTTGTGTTGTGCGTATCCGTCCGGTGGAAGGAGCAGAACATCGGGGTTCATTTCTTCTTTGGCTTTGGCCGGGCGGCGGCTATCTCTTGCACGTGGGACCTGGCATGGGGGGATCGGATTGCTTCGTCCCTTGGTCCTCTGGGCGGCTGATGAGTGGCGTGTTGTTTCCGCTCGGCTGGAGGAGCCCGCTCGGTTGGAGTTTCTTTTTTCCTAGCCGCTTGTGCCTCTTCCACGTTGATGTATTCGTTCGCCCGGTGTAGCATGTGATCATAATCTCGGGGCGGCTTTCGGATGAGCGATCGGAAGAAATCCCCATCCACCAGGCCTTGTGTGAAGGCATTCATCATGGTTTCCAAGGTGGCCGTTGGAATGTCCATCGCCACTTGGTTGAACCGCTGAATGTAAGCCCGAAGCGATTCACGGGCTTCTTGCTTGATGGCGAACAGGCTCACGCTCGTTTTCTGGTAGCGTCGACTGCTCGCAAAATGGTGGAGGAAGGCCGTTCGGAAATCTTTGAAGCTCGTGATGGATCCGTCCGGCAATCTCCGGAACCACCGTTGAGCCGATCCCGAGAGAGTGGTAAGAAAAACTCGACATTTTACTCCATCTGTGTATTGATGGAGAGTAGCTGTGTTATCAAACTTACCCAGATGATCATCTGGGTCGGTTGTCCCATTGTACTCGCCGATCGTCGGGGGCACATAATGCTTAGGCAGGGGGTCTCGTAGAATAGCCTCTGAAAATTGGCGATTGATCCGTTCGGGCGATGCGTCCGCTCTGGGGGCTTTCCCCTTTCTGTCATCTCGTCTAGGTATTTCATCCGAAGAAGATCCCCTATCCCGGTGGGCTGCCACGGCTTCCGGGGTGTGGAACAGAGCCCGATGAAATGCGACGGTGGCAGGTGGTGCTTCCGCTCGGCCGCCAGACGCTGACGTTGCTTGCTGCTCTGGCCGCTCGGCGGCTGCCTTCTGTTTTTGCTCCATAAGCTTGGCGGTCCTTATCTCGATCAGAGCGTCAAGTTCTTCCGTTGAAAGTGTCACCGCGTGTTGTCGTCCAGCCTCGTCCATTGTTTCCGTTCGGATGCAGGAGCGTTCCCACAGACGGCGCCAAATTGATCCTGTCCGAATCGCCGAACCAAAGGACGCTGGGCACGTGGTGCTCTCCTAGTCGATGGCGCAGGCCTCTGAAGCTCCAGTGATCCTGCACAGAAGTCAGGCCAGGAAGGGGTTCCCGGCGGCGACCCTCCGACGCTCAAGTCAGGCAAAGCTCAATAGAGAGAAAGGGGCTCCAAAACTCGTAGTGTGCGTACCTCCGGCGAAGTGAGAGGTTCTTTATATAGAGCGGTGAAAGAACTAATGCACGTCCACCGAGGTGCATACGTGTCTGCAGCCTATACCCCGGTATGCACCTGTCAGAGAGCTTACCTGACGCCATACTGCAACAGTCTCATTGCACCTTCGATGGGACAACAGGACACCCCGTTGTCAGACTAGGAGTATGGCCTAGCCATATGACTTGACGGTTGTCAGAAAATGTTTCCCCTTCTTTACTGCTCATAATCCGGGGCGTCCGACCGGCTGGACAGGGAGTCCGGCCGGCCGGCCCCTCCTCCTTTTATGCGCTGGCCGGACGGCTCTCACCTCGCGTCCGGCCTACCGTTGACATTGGTGTGCTGGGGAAATTTCCAGTAGGCGCTAAGTAGAGACTGTTAGCAGTGTCATTTTCTCCTGGTTCTTCCGCTCGGCTCTTAACTACTGTTTCGACAGAGCGTCAGAACCCCGACCCGGTCGGGGCGCCTTTTACTACCGAAGGTCTCTTGGTCGGCCGGTCGGTCTTATCCATTTCTTCCAAGTCCGGTCGGCTCACCCTTCTCCGGCGGGCTACTTGGCCATTTGACCTCCACGTGGCGTTGACCCCTCGTTAGGGGGTCTCGGGCTCTTACCACCGAATCAGCAACAATTAGATTTGTGTTTTATTTTAAAATGTAACACTTTTACCCATCAATAGTAACACGTATTTTTTCACCCATATATTATTGATAATGTAATTTTATTATCCAATCAAATACATTTGTACAAAATATATTATTCAAAATATGATCATTATTGTATTGCAAAAGTTTACCACACTATATTCATCAAAAGTTTACCACACTATGTTCTGATTAAGAATTTTACAAAAGTTGCATCTAAAAGTATATAACCAGCTAAAGCACTATATACAAAAGTCAGCAATTAATACCTTCATGAATCCCCAAAAAGAAGGCAACTATATATATATATACATTTACAAAAAGCCAACAAATGATAATATGTGGTTGACTACTTCATTAATCTCCCAAAAGTCATTTGTCCATGCATTGAACGTGCCCACCAAAAAATGACATAACGATGCCCTGCCAATCATGAAAACAAAAAACAACACACAATAATCAGTAAAGCTACACAACATAAAGAACATATAAAGAAATAATTCAATTCTACCAATAAAAATAAATATACTTGTGCAGTTTCAATATTAAACCGGACATTAGCATTGCACATACTAAAACCAATAACAGGATATCAAGATTTTTTTTAAAAAAAATCAACAACTTTCAAGGACTGTAACAATCACTACCTTAATCATACAAGCACATTACCTAATTCACCTAACAAACTTTCAAGGACTGTATCATGTTTTGCATATATACCTGCAGAATGCTTGGTTTCATAGTAACAGCTGAAAGCATATCCATTCGATACCCTAAGCTCAAAGTCACACATTTCTCCATCGATGAACAAAGTGGATTAACTGCTATTTTTCCCCAGAGACACTTTCCTTCACATTCTGAAAGTAGAACAGGAAACAACATTTAATTACTTTATGTTCAAATAAAGATATCTTGCACATAGAAAACAATAATAGGAATTGATATCTATGCAATCAATATCACACTTTATCCCGTGTTTACCCACTTTTGAAGAAGTCCAACTTCAAAAAGTAACATAGAAAAGAGGAATAGAGGATTTAAGAGGAACATGCAGTTCTCTACCAAATCCTGAAAATTTGGTGTTTACATTGAAAGAAGAGAGTAGCAAATTCTTTCTCAGGATAGTTTTCTTTTTCTCATTTCAACATGCCTATGCTACTAAAGTTTCAACAGCGGAATCACAACACAAAGTCTTTGCTTGCCTCAAAAAACATGTGGAAGATCAAGCAACAAAAAGAGTGAACCATGGAAAAACCTAACAAACATATTAACACATTCACTAAATAAACTAGAATACTTTTGATGTTGGTGCTTGTTTATGATAAGAAATAGTGAGCAAAAGAATGGGTTTTTTAACAGTTGTCTTTGCTTGAAACATGCAAAACGCATGATGCAGTTAGTTTACCTCTTTTGGATGTATTATGGGCATATAAATAGTTTGGATGTATTTGGTGTTTGCCATGGCAACCAGAACATTTTTTCCTTGCATTTCTTGATAAATTTGTGCAATGGAATATTTCATGTGTTGCAACTTGCAATGATGGCAAAATACCAATTCAACAATAAGAACGTCATGAACCAAAGATAATACATTAGCAAGGAAGGATAAAAAAAATGCTTCTCAGTCCATCTAATCATTATTAGTTTGTTGTTTCACTGATCTAACTAATCAATTCAAAAATTGGATAATACACTTACAAAATTTTGGTGTAAGAGTTGCATTTTGAGGTAGCCGATGGGCATGGTGGCTAAGATCGAATAAGATAATAAAGTATATCACTCATCAATTTGCTAATGCAGGAAGAACAAAAGCATCATGGCTTCAAACAAATTATGCCCTCTAAGAAAAAAAGGAAAGTGATTTAGAAAAAAAAAAAAAGTATGGCCAAAAAAGGATGGAGAAAGGACAAATAGAGCAGAGCAAGTAACTGAAACATATACTTAAGAAAATATACTGGAGAATTGAAGCAGATTTCAATAGACAAATAACTGAAACATAAGGAATTGAAGCAGATTTCAATAAACAAATATGATGTTTACTGGAGAATTGAAGCAGATCAAGTAACTGAACATATACTTAAGAAAATACATATAAAACTATAACATACCTTAGGAAAAATATTTTCTTGCAATTTCTGGAGGTAGTTTTGCAAGAACTTTCTGGACTATATCTTCAACAATTTTTTCCCGTTGAAGGTCAATGTCCTTCCGCATCTCTTCCAATTCTAACCTTTGCCTTTCATTATTAGCTTCAATTTTATTTTGTAAGTGCTCTAATTCTGCCTTATCTCTATGATATCTTTGTTCAATCTCACCAGTACTTCTTAGAGACTCAAAGACCTCCTCAGACACCATATATGACGAAGTTGGTGCACCACTAACCTTCTTCAACATCTTGCTAGTAACTCCTCTACCATAAAGTCTACGACGTCCATCATAATCCTTGCCCATAATGGCAAGAAAAGGATCTACATCACCACTTTCCGTAGCTGGAGGCTTGTAGTTCTTCATAGCTTCCTACAATATTATCAACAATAGTTTTTTTACATAAATAATTAATGGGTTCAGTCAAAATAATCCCAATAGTGAATACATATACATATATATAAAGAGAAAGAGGAGTAATTCAGTTACAATATTTTTCGCAATGTCATCATACGGTTCATCATAATGCCTTCCCTCTACTCGTTGGCGTGTGCGCTCAAACAATTGAGCTAAAGAAGGTGGGTTCTTGTCTGGATTTTCATTTTTCTGTTTTGATGACAAATGTATATACTATTTAAAAAATTGCTATCAACTAAAACCAAACAATAAGACCATAACAAAGTTTGAGAAAAGAAAATCTTTACCATTTCCTCTTGAACCCTAGCAAAACTCTTCGGACCAGTCGTGTGCCTATTCCTTTGAGACTTGCATCGTTCTCTTGCAAGGGCAGAACATTTCTACACAAAGAAGTATAACAAATTGGTAGCTTAAGTAATTAAGAGTTGAAAACAAGAAGGATAGTATTGAAAAGGAATATCAACAAGAATAGTACTGAATATACCTTCACATCCTTTTGGTTTCATACTCCCAACAATTTAAGAAAATCCTTTTCTGGAATTATCTTAGGTCGATTGTTCCATCTAGACTTGTTATCTTTGTACTGGAAGAAGTGTTTTCGCTTCACTCGACATTTGTACCCTCTCCATGCAGCACCAATTGTTTTCAACACCCAACTTTTACATACATCGGGTATAATGTATTTCTCCTATACACACAAATATACATCATTGCATAGTTAAAGATGGGTAGATAATTAATAGGTGCCAAAAAATAAGTGGAATACATACCAACACATACTCCCACATCTTCTCTTTATCAGGTACCTTCTTCCAAGATTGATAAACCAAGGGTGCATATTTATACTCGCGACCTATTGTGCCCAAAATTGAGATAACTCAATCACAACATTTTTCTGTTGTATCACTGGTCCAATAGGTTGCCCAAACTCATTGCAAAGGATAACTTTACGTTCATCCGCTCCGCGAATGTGAACATGATGCATCATGGTTGGCCCTCATTTTTTTGCAGCATCTTTAGCTGAAATTAGATATCATGATGTAAAACTAAATCTTGCATATGAACAAGCATATCATATATATATAATTCATGTATAAATATACCTTTAGGTTGTGACTGGATGTTTAAAAGTGCTTGTTCATCAAGTTCCTCGGTGTCATCTTCACTAGACACACTTTGTTCATCAATGTCCATAGATTCACATCCAATGTCATTCTCATTTATGTCATTTGCACCACCTTCACCTCCAATCTGATCTTGCTCTTCATTATCATTGTTCTTCCAAGCATGCCCTTCTATATCATCCAGGTTAACATCTACTTTACCATGAAATGTAAAATAATGCATTATCAAAGCATTCTGTGTTGGGCGGCATGAATGAAAAGCTATAACATTCATAATAGCTTATGTCCAAGTCTAAACTTTTGCACATATACATTTGCAAATCACCATCGATCAGCAGTTATATATTTACAATTGCTAACTGATTAACCTCTTGGTCACATCACATTCAACCATTTAAATGAAATAGACAACCATTTAAATGAATCCATATAAGATATAATTTGTATTGAATCATATTAAACAGAATCAAATCAATTCTGACTAATTCTTCTTACTTCTTGTTCATATGGAAAGTCCAATTATTGAATTGTAATGTATCATATGATAAGAAGCATGAACCCTAAAATTCCAATAACTTTAATAACTAATCCACACATTAGAATTCACCAATAAACAAAATAGGCACATAATTTTGGTTGATACAGAGGAATAGAATAAAGATGTTGTGAAGGCTAAGTATCGATGGAAACCAACACAGAATTTCCAAATGTTGAAGGCACATAATTTCCAAATGTTGTGAAGTCAAACTGCTAAAGATCTAGTTGAATATCTAGATAGAAAGATCCTTAAATCAGTGTCAAGAGATTCAATTCTCATAAATATTGAATATTTACCTTAAAACAAATATATTAGAGAAAATATTTACCTTTATTAGGAGATTCAATTCTCATAAGTGATATCCTGGGCTTTGTTATGTCATGGAGCACTTCCATCGAATCTCCTTTTTTGGGTTGCACAATTGGTGATTTTAATTGTTTCGTCCGTGAGAGTATTTCACCAACAGTAGTTGCATCTACATTCAGTTTATTTCTTGCAGCATTGTCATGCACAACCTGACAAGAAATCTGATTGTGTCTTGCCTTCACACGCAAAGCAATTAGTGACTCCTTTTTAATTGGAGGAGGTGTTCTGTGTTGCTTACGTAACTCCACATATTTTTGGAGAGACATCGATGGAATGTATTCTTTTCTGGCAGTTGGTACCTGTACAACACCATACAGATCACAAAATGTGAACACATTGAATTACCAAACAAAGCAACACAACTATTAATGTTATAAGACTAGACAAATTAGTTTTCAAGTTCTCATAAGTACATAACAGAATACTTGGTTACCTTTATTGGAGCAAAAACATCTGTGTAACTGCCTTCATCATCCTGACCACCACCATTTTTGTCCAAAAATTGTTTAGCGTCATAGTCATTGGTACCCAACGATTTCTGTTTTTTTTCTTGCATGTAGTACTGGTCGCCAAAGACATCTGTGTATCCTTCAGTCCAAGCTCTCTCATTTTTGCTTTGTTCTCTTAGCATTCTAACTCTCTCATACGCAGTCATACTATTTTTCTCTAAATCATCCTTCTTGCGTTGATTTCCCATTAGTGATTGAATTGCTAGAACTGAAATCAACAACTTTAATCATTAGTGTAAAGTATTTTGTAACATTATAAAATAAGAGGAGAATACCCTAGCAAGATGATATGAAACATCATAATTTATTTAACATTCAAATCATTAACCGTGATTTGTTCAAGCATTATAACAACATAACATTCAAATCATTAACTATCATTTGTTCATTAATTATCACAACAACTGTCATTTGTTCAAGCATTACAACATCATGATTCAATCATTATCAGCTTCTTGTTCTTCATCGGCATTCATCCAATCCCATAAAGTTTCATCAATAGAATCATCATCATTGTCATCATCTCCATCTATGTCTTCCAAATTTGTATTTACACCAATAATGATTGGACGTATATCCTCTCTTGATAGCTGAATGTCTTCAACCCCAACTTGTGAAATTGGATATACATCATTATCATGAAGTTCGAACCAGTATGTGTTTCCATCATTTATACCATAATCACCCTCATATAGATCTCTAGGAACACGATTCATAACATATTGAAGGTCATCTACTAGAGGATCTGGTACATAAAACACTTGATGTACTTGAGAAGGCATGACATAAGGATCATTTAAAGAGCACAGCTTCTTCATATTAATACAAGGAAGACCATAGTCATCTTTCTCCACTTGGTACCACTCACAACGGAACAAAACTACTTTGGATTTGGACCAATAATTGAGTTCCATTATTTCAATTATTGCACCATAGTAGTCAACATCTCCAACCACAGGATTTTTGTCCCTTGAGCTTACAAAGCTAGGAGTTGATGTTATTACAGAAACTCCACTATTCTGAGTCTTACATTTTACATCACGCGGTTTTGTATAGAATCTATATCCATTGACATAATATCCAGTAAATCTTCTAGCTGTAGGACATGGACCTTTTGCTAACCAAAAAATGTGATCAGAGACACTATGGTTAATCACTTTTTCTCTCAGCCAATTGGTAAACTGATTGATGTGGTTTTGTGCTCGTGCCCATCAACTTCTTCCTGGTTGTCTATTAATATAAAGTTGATGTTCACTGCATTAATCAAGAACATGGACATTACCAAATGATGTACACTTCATTATACGATTAATTATTTATTGAAAAAAATAGCAAACTCATGTAGCTAGTTTATAATGGGTGGTTAAATTACGTACCTTATATAATCATCAAGCTCTTTGCAATCAAAATTGAATAAGGCATATCGATGAGCTTGTTCACCACACACAGGATCTAGAGTGAAGAGTTTGCCTTTTCTTCTTTTCTTTCCTCCTAAAGGGTGTCCAGCATTTTTAAAAACTACTGAGTTGGATTCATTTGAATAAACACAAGACATATCTGAATCTTGAGCACCTTTGTTTAGTCTAGTCTTCACGCATTCATCTATATACCGTGAACAAAAAGTTGCACATTCTTCAATCAAATACCCTTCAGCAATAGACCCCTCTACATACCTTCGATTTCGTACATAAGACTTTAATTTACCCAGATATCTTTCAATAGAAAACATCCATCGATATTGCACTGGTCCACCAAGCCTAACTTCATTTACCAAGTGAATCGGTAAGTGCACCATAATATCGAAAAAGGCTGGTAAGAATATCTTCTCAAGCTCGCATAATATTTCAACAATTTCTATTTCCAACTGATCGAGGTCTTCAGGCTTAACAACCTTACTACACAAACATCGAAAGAAAGCACCCAATCTAATCAAAGGGATTGCAACATGTTTGGGGAGGGATTTCCTAACCGCTACTTGAAGCAGGTATTGTAGTAAAATGTGAGCATTATGACTTTTATAACCAGCCACTTTTCTTTCTGAAATGCGTACACACCTTGCTATGTTTGATGCACACCCATAAGGCAGTTTGACTCCCTTTATGGCACGACAGAAAATATCTTTTTCAATTCGAGACATAGCATAACATGCCTTTTGCAAAACAACATGCTCACCATCAAGAGATAGCTCAGGTTGAAGTTTTTCTTTAACTCCCAATTCTATAAGGTCAAATCGAGCTTTTGCATGATCCTTTGACTTACCAGCTACATCCAACAATGTCCCTATCAAGCTGTCACATATATTTTTTTCAATGTGCATCACGTCAAGATTGTGCCGACATAAATTGAATTGCCAAGCAATTCAAAAAATATTGACTTCTTTTTCCAAGGACATGTGGCATCATTTTTTTTCTTTTGAGTCTTCCCAAATTCATTCTTAAAGCTAGACAAGTCTCTCAAAGCCTCAACCCCGGACAAAGGGGTCGGAGGTGGCCTATCCTCAGTATGCCCATTAAAAGAACTCTTATTACGACGCCATGGATGGTCCAAGTCTAAAAATCTACGATGGTCCATATAGCATGTTTTCCTACTGTGATTCAAGTACAAAGAACAAGTTTCATAATTACACAAAGGGCAAGCAAACTTTCCCTTAGTTTTCCAACCCGACAACATTGAGTAAGCTAGGAAGTCATTAATGGTCCATGTTAGGGCTGCATACATTTGAAAAGTTTCATTTTTTAACTTATCATATGTTTCTAGCCCATCATTCCACAACTCATTTAACTCATCAATCAAAGGTTGCAAGTAGACGTCAATATTATTCCCAGGAGATTCAGGGCCAGGAATTAGCAAAGACAAAATAAAGTACTCTGGCTTCATACACATCCAAGGTGGTAAATTATAGTTAACCAACACCACAAGCCATGTACTGTGAGCAATACTCATTGTTCGAAATGGATTAAAACCATCACTAGCCAAACCTAGCCTTACATTTCTAGGTTCTTTTGCAAAATCAGGATACAACATATCAAACTCTTTCCAAGCTTTCCCGTCAGCCGGATGTCTTAGATTACCATCTTTAGGACGCCCTCTATCATGCCATGTCATATACTTAGCAGATTCAGCACACATAAATAATCTTTGCAATCGGGAATTTAGAGGAAAATACCACAATACTTTAGCTGGAATGTTTGGCAGTATTTTGTCAGCCTCATTATTTGGTTTCTTGCCATCTTTTTCTTGTGATTGCTTCCACTTAGAAGCATGACATGTATGACACTCATTATTGTGATGCCCGAAAATTCTCAAAACTATTTTAGAAATATTCTATGAATTTCTGGAATTTTAGAATATTTTTATGATATTTTTAGAGTAGCGGAAGTAGCAAAAATAATTAAAAAAGCAAAATAGCTTAAGCGGGAATCGAACCCGGGACCTCTCGGGTCCACTAAACCTTTAGACCGCTTAAGTAACCAGTTGAACCCAGCAGGACCGTGCTGAAAGAAAGGGGAGTCAATTATATTTATATTTAAGTTGGGCCGAGTTACCCACTTAATATAAATAGAAAATTTAAGTGGGGTTTGGTTTATTTTTAATTGGTTCGGCAATTTCTCCTCCTCACCCTAACCTCACGCCGCACCTCTCCCTCTTCTTCTTCCTCTCGGTGCCAATCCTAGGGTTCCCTCCCTAGGGCCCCAAGGTCATCTTCCGGTGACAACTCCGGCACGAGGACGCTCTTCTTCGCGAGAGGAACGCATAGACGTGAGAAGATTGTCGAAGGGGTCGTCTCCACCGGAATTCTAGCGAATAGAATTGTAAGGAAATTAGCATACGAGGTAAGAAACCCCTCACCTGCAGTATAAGTAGCTTCCATTTGAATGCATGCTTTTAGATTAGTTTTACTCGGATTTTTGTCGACACCTAGGGTGTATTTAACCCTCCTCGCAGCTTTAGGGATTAGTCGAGTACCTCTAGATGGGCCGGACGCGTTTTCCCTCTTCAGTTTGAGGTTTTAGACGTTGTCGGGTGCCTAGAAGTGGTCTCCCTACTAGAGAGGAGAGTTAGAGCACACCAAATGCTCGATAAAAAGACTGGGACAGCTTTTGATTCAGTGGGCATTTATTCAGCTCAGTTAAATGTCGTATAAACGTATTGATCCAGTTAATTAGCTTTATTACAGCTTTCATGGGACTAGATGTCCAATGGGTGGGCTCCCACAGTCGCCTCTAGGTGCAGACAACCTAGCTCTAGGTTCAGATAACCTAGAAACGGCTAAATAAAATAGTACAGCTATTCAGTATTTTATTTTCAGCAGTGGCACTGTACAGGATCAGATATCCATTGGGTTGGACTCCCACAGTCGTCCCTAGGTTCAGATAACCTAGTAAACCCTACTAGATTTGGAACTTGCAATCCCGGGTCTAGCTAGGGATGCGCGAACAGCACGTACAGTTGCCAGGGCCCTCAGCAGCATGAGTATTATTTTAATCTACTTATGTATACAGTTTTCAAAACTCGCGGTCACCTATGTGATCAAGATTTAATTCAGTATCAGCTTAGTTTAGTTCAGTTTCAGTTTAGTTCTTCCTGATTGATGACATGAGTTAGCTCCATGCTTAGATTTCGATATGCATGCTATGTTTCAGTATTTGTGCTTAGTGACTTTGCTATGTCATGCCTATCTATGTTCAATACGTATTTCAAATAGCATGTTTTCAAAACATAAATTGCATCGTGTGCATGTTTTGTGAGGTAGCTGGTTTCTTACTAAGCTTTAAGCTTACAGGTACTTTTTCCTTATATTGCAGATAAAGGTAAAGGGAAAATGGACTAGTGGAGGCTGGAGGACAATGTGATGAAGATGTGTGTGGAAGGAACTTGGAATAAAAGATCTTAGGGATCTAACAAGCTTTATTTATGCATTAGAACTTTCCGCAAAATTAGTTAACTGTTAGAACCTTATTATCCCACACTTAGTACATTTGCATGTCATGAATTAGTGAACCATGCATGATATCATGTTTAAAATGTTAGCTAATACATGTTAAAATGTTTCTAGCTTTTATAGACTTGATGTGTATGAGTTGGGCACGAAATAGTGCTGAAATCAGGGGTTCTGATTCGAATCGAAACCGATCAATCTATAGATCGATCGACTGGGTTAGTTGGATCGGTCGGTGACCAATCGATTAACGAGAGTTAGCGTCATATGGATTGGTCACCGCCGATCCAGATGCGAGAGAGAGTTCCGATCGGTCACCGCGATCGGTGAGCTAACGGATCGGTCAAGCCGATCGGTGTGCTCTGGATCGGTCAGACCGATCCACCGTACTGAAGCAATATAGCTTATGGATCGGTCAGCCGACCGATCTCCGTGCCAGTATCAAGCTGGATCGATCACTGGATCGATCCGACAGGCCAATCGATCCATGGATCGATTGAAATGTCTTATTACAGCTAGCAGGACATCTGAGAGGCATAGATTATTTTCCCTAGCATGTGTACAACTCCTAGGTACACCTAGAATATTAAGTTCAGATTTTACAGTAATCAGTTTAGCAAAATTTTAATCAATCCAGATTTTCGCAATAGTAATTTAGCACAGCATAATGTAGCGATCGGCCTTACAGCTTAGTTAGTAGAAGGCGGGTCCTTACAGAGTGGTATCAGAGCAGTGTTCCATACTTCCTACACACACATCAGCATTGAACCTGCAGCTTCCAAGTAAGAATACCTCTACTTTAATTATGTCTTGCTTTCATGTTTATGGATAATTATGGCATGCTTATATATGATAGCTTTAACATGTTTATAGTAGCTAGTTAAACATGATAGTAGAAATCCTACAAACATGAATGCTTTAGTTATATATGTCTTCTGTGTATCTAGAAATGGCACGAGGACGCCCAGCTAAGAGGGCACCAGCTACTGAGCCCCAGCAAGAGGCAGGTAGTTCAGTGCCTCCCCCAGATCTTACAACAGTCAGCAAGAAATAGCCACTCTTAGGGCTAATCAGTAGAATACTCCCACAGTCACCCCTGAACCTGACCTAGCAACCCCAGCATTTATAGAGGTTCCACCCGTCCAGCCTACAGCACCAGCAGCCCTAGTAGCAGAGGCAAAGAGGGAAGCTTACCTGATCCAGTGGCAGAGAGTTAAGCCCGAGAACTTCTCAGGCACTAGCGAACCATGGGATGCTCAAGCATGGTTCAAAACACTGGAGAGGACGATGGAGCTTTTGGACTAGCCGGAACAGGAAAAAGTGAAGTGTGCCTCCTTCTGCCTGCCAGGGGATGCCAGTATGTGGTGGGAGAGCATCAGAGCGAAGCGCCCAGTGAATCAGATGTCATGGGTTGACTTCGAGAAAGAATTCTTTGAGGAGTTCTTTCACATGCGGGTCATAAACCGCCACTACGACGAGTTCACTGAGTTTCGTCAAGGAAACCTATCCGTTGAGGAAGCTGTGAAGAAATTCAACAGGTTGGCTCGGTTGTGCCCCGAACTGGTCAGCACAGAAAAAGAAAGAGTCTGGTTGATGCTCAAGATGCTAAGGCCAGAAATAGCAATGAACGTGGCTGGAGGCATCCATAAGCCACAAACCACAGAGGAACTAGTAAGTAGTGCTCTGATCACCGAGCACTACCAGAACAGTATCAAGCAGCAGAAGCAAGTTTTCCCAGAATCCAAAGGTCAAGGAGGCTCAAGTACTCAGAAGCAGCAAGGCCATAGCTCCCATGGCTCTAACTGGAAAGGGAACTCCAGCAACAAGCGCAAACCAGGGAGTTACCCAAAAGGAGGACCAGCCAGCAAGCAGCCCAGTTATCCAAAGTGTGCTACTTGTGGGAAATTCCATCCTGGAGTTTGTCGTAAGGGCACACGAGGATGCTTTGAATGCGGACAGGAAGGGCATATGGCCAAGCAGTGTCCGAACAAGGCCAGCTTTCCTCCACCACAGCCGATTCAGTACGGAGGCCAGCCAGCTCAGTTACATCAGATGCAGGCCATTTTAGATGGTCCGCACATCAGCCAGGGCATATTAGAAGCCCCTCCAGCTACGACAAATGCACGGATCTACTCACTCACCAGAGAGGACATAGCAAATGCCTCTACAGTTGTTACACGTCAGATTAGTATTTTACAGCAAAGTACAACTGTCTTATTCGATACTGGGGCAACCCATTCATATATATCCAGGGCATTTGTCGAGAAGTTAGCAGTACCTCCAGAGGTACTCAGCAGTCAGTTTCTGAGGACACTGCCTTCAGGAGAAATTATGGCGTCCACGCACTGGCTCAGAGTAGTGCCAGTCATTATAGCAAACAGAGAACTCTTCTATGATCTAATAGTGCTAAATATGACTGACTACGATGTCATCTTCGGGATGGACTTCTTGGTCAAATACGGTGCCTCCATCGAGTGCCGTAAGCAGAAAGTCGTATTCCACCCTGAAGCAGAGGCACAGTTCGAGTTCATCGGAGAACCCAAGAGTAATGCCAAGAAGTTTCTCTCAGCTCTGAAGGCACGGAAATTGATGGGCTCAAGATGTACGAGATTTCTAGCACATGTAGTCAGCACCAATCAGAACAGGGACCAACAGCTGGAAGGGGTCCGAGTTGTATGTGACTATCCAGCAGTCTTCCCTGAAGAGTTACCAGGCCTAGCACCAGATAGGGAGATTGAATTTGAGATAGAGCTCATTCCCAGTACAAATCCTATCTCCAAAGCACCTTATCGCATGGCTCCAGCAGAACTGAAGGAACTTCATGAGCAACTACAGGAGCTGCTTGACAAGGGCTTCATACGTCCTAGTCACTCACCATGGGAAGTACCTGTATTGTTCGTGAAGAAGAAGGACGGGAGCATGCGCCTGTGTATAGACTACCGAGCGCTGAACCAAGTCACCATCAAGAACAGGTATCCTCTTCCCAGAATTGATGACCTGTTTGACCAGCTAAAGGGAGCAGTGTTCTCTAAGATAGACCTCAGATCGGGTTATCATCAGGTGAAGGTCAAAGAAGGGGACATACCTAAGACAGCATTCAGGACTAGATACGGACATTACGAGTTCGTAGTCATGCCCTTTGGTGTGACCAATGCTCCAGCTACTTTCATGGACCTCATGAATAGAGTATTCAGGGAATATTTAGATAAGTTTGTCATCGTGTTCATCGATGATATTCTTATCTATTCAGGAACTCAGGAAGAACACGCAGAGCACCTGAGAACAGTATTGCAGACCCTTCAGCAGAACCAGTCATATGCCAAGTTCACAAAATGTGAATTTTGGTTAGATCAAGTGTCCTTCCTGGGTCATATCATCTCAAAGGATGGTATCATGGTAGACCCCAGTAAGATAGAAGCTGTGAGTAACTGGAAAAGACCCAAGAACGCTAGTGAGATCAGAAGCTTTCTGGGATTAGCAGGCGATTACAGAAAATTCGTAGAGGATTTCTCCAGGATAGCCTCCCCACTGACAGCTCTTACCAGAAAGAACAGAAAATTTCAGTGGACAGAGGACTGTGAGAACAGTTTCAGCGAGCTGAAGAGGAGATTGACCAGTGCACCTATTCTGACTCTACCAGAAAATACAGACAGCTTTGATATATATAGTGATGCCTCTAAGTTGGGACTAGGAGCAGTGCTGATGCAAAGTGGCAAGGTGATCGCCTATGCCTCCAGACAACTCAAGGAATATGAGAAGAATTACCTGTTAGTTAGAGCCCTAGAGCCAATCATTTGATGATTGTATGGACTCATGTATATCATATTCTTGTATATTAATAAAGGCATTTGTTTGGTTATTATACTTATTTGTATTAGTGCCAAATAGACTAAGTATAATAGCGTCCTTGAGTAGAGGGTTCATACCTATATCAATCGATTAGTTGAATCGATAGTGAGATGATATAGGGAACATTACTCTAAATCATTCCTAGTCGAGTATTAACATTCAGGGACAATGTTAATGCAATAAGACTAGCATGTAGGTCAGTTCGATGACTTGATCTCACAAGTTATGGATATAGATATATCAAGCTGACACATGGGTATACATTGGAGAATGTATACTGAATGGCCCGCCATGAGAAAGTATCATGGATCGTTATATGAGTGTCATATACTTTCTCATGTGGCTATTAGTATGACTATTAGTCCTTAGACCTGAAGTCACCATGGATCCCTACATAAGGAGTTATGTACTTTAGTTTCGTCAAACGTCACCCGTAACTGGGTGGACTATAAAGGCGATTACTGGATATGTAACGAATTATGCAGAGGGATGTGAGTGATGTAGATGGGATCTATCCCTCCCATATGACGGGAGCGACATCGCTATTCTTGATAGAGTGAGACCACTAAGTGCATGGCCTTGCCCAAATGAGTCAACATTAGATGTTGAGCTCATTTGATCGAGTGAGTCTACTTGGAGTTCAAGATTTAGATTGATTAGAGGATGACACTGTCTATGCCTCACATTGATCAATCTAGATGTCTAGGATAGAAGGACAATGTCACATATTGTGAGGAGTCACAATTAGTAGTCACAAGGTGATGTCGGATCTCGACATTCTTGTAACTTGGGTAGTAATGATGTGTTGCTAGATACCGCTCATTACTTATGCTCCTAAATGGGTTTAGGGCATTGCCAACGTTACAAGAACCTATAGGGTCACACACTTAGGACAATTAGATGGAGATTAGGTTCATATGATGAACCAAGAGGATTAGATTCATTTGATGAATCAAATTGGATTAAGAGTAATCCTAATTGGGCTAACTTGAGTTCGACTCAAGTTGATTCATGTATTTAATAAGTCTAATTTAGATTATGACTTATTAAATCAATTTAATTTAATGAATTAGATTCATTATATTAAGTTGGCTCGAATCAAATGGTTGGATTAGATCAACCATGGTAGAGATTGGGTCAAGTTGGACTTGACTAGAGAAGGAAGACCAAAGGTCAATTTTGACTTGACCTTTTGCCACCTCATTGGTGAGTTGGCATTAGGTGGACCAATGATGATGTTCCACATCATCATGGTGTGCCACCTCATGGAAGTTACAAAGCCATTTTCTTATTAACTCCACATTAATTGCATTTAATGGGGAGTTACTCTTGTGAAGAAAGTGGCCGGCCACTTTGTGAATGGAGGTGAATTCATTTTCATTCAAGTGTGGTGTATCTTCCTCCTTCTTCCTCTCAAGCTCTCCCTCTCCCTCTCCTCCTTGCTTGGCCGAATCTCACCAAGGTGCTAGCACACCTTTGTGTGAGGTTTTCTCCACCTACGTGTCCGTGTGGATACTTCTAGAGGCCCGCGCTTGACGGTCTAGAGATCCGGCAACTCCTTGGACGAGCGGGATAAGCGAAAGGCACGCTTCGAAGGTATAACCCTTATCTAGTGTAGATCTAAAGGTTTTACAAACTCGTACAAGAAAAGGTTTTTCGAAAAGTTTTTGTTTACGAATCTTTGCACGGATCTACGGCTTTGGGTGACTCGGGGTTTCCGCGACGCGAAAAAGCGGTTTTCGCGTCACGAAGAACCCAACAGTGGTATCAGAGCCACGTGCAAAGACTTGTACGAGTTCGTTTGTATTTTTATGAAAAATAAACCTTCTGTAATTTTCTGTAAAAATTGAGTTTTTAGAGTTTTTATGAGTAATTTTTCCGTAGAAGCGAAGCACAAGTGTCTCGGCACTTGTAGGCTTCGGCTACCGGAAAGTTTTCTTTTAAACGGCTTCGTTTTGCCCCAAATCCATTTGGGACAGCGGGGTCGGGTGCCATTAGATCGCAAAGGAGCAACTCACGATGGTTAGATCGTGGGTAGGGGCATAGCACCTAACCCTGCAAGGGAATTTGCTTCGCGATTGCACCCGAAATCGCTAAAAACGAACCCGCCGGAAAGATTTTTCCGAAACGGCAATGTCTCGACCCAAATCTTTTTGGGACAGCGGGTTTAGGCGCTGTTGGATCGTAATGGAACCCTCGCGATGGTTAGATCGCGGGTAGGGGCGCTGCCCCTGGGCCCCGCAAGGAGATCCGTTCCGCGATTGCGCCCGAAACCGCTAAACGGGACCGCCGGGAAATTTTATTTATAAAAATTGTAAAAAATTATTTTAAAATTATAGAAAATTATGAAAAATATATAATTTTGAATTATATATTAATTTGTGATAGTCATGGCCCAAAGCCCAATATGATTGGTTGTGTTGTAATTCATAATACGGCCTGCGTGCCGTTATGTGTTTGCGAGTGTTGTATTATATTCGCGACCTGCGCGTCGTGCCTTCTCTTATTTTCTTGTTGTAAATTAGATTTAGACTCGAATGTAACTCGAGTTTCAAATTGTAATGTACAAATTGGAGCGATGGAGGGTCCACACGAGACGGAGTTCCGAGGCGGGCACGAGCAACACAAGGTGGTCAAAGGGAGGAGCTTGAAGAAGCTGTTGACCCTAGGTTGACCAATCGATCTTCTCATTGGCTTGATAAGATCGTAGTAGGGCCATGACTAAATCACAAATAGATTAATTAATTGCTTGTGTATGTGATGCATATTTAATAAGTAGTTAATTAATTAGTGCCTTACAATTAGATTAGATCTAAGTCGTGCACATGATGCACCCTTGCGATTAGATTAGATCTAAGTCGTGCACAAGATGCATCCCTTTTCGATTAGATTAGATCTCAATCGACTCAACTCTAATGCCTAACCGTGCCGTGATACCTATCACTACCTCGATCACATGTATTGTTGAATCTGCCAAAGCAGAGCAATACATATTATCTTGGTAGGGTACGGAGGGACAATCTTGGTCCCGTCTATCAACGCATGGGTGAATACAAACTCAATTAGATTGAGTATTCATAGTTACTCGGTTGGATCGAGTCAACTATAGGCATTCTTCCAATAGTTGGAAAGATAGGTCAATATCACATCTATATTAACTCTCGGGCGTATTAGCCAAAGCTAACTCGAGTTTTAATATAAATGTGGATATTGATTCTATAAACAAGAGTTGCATAGAGATGTAATTGGTAATCGTTACCTACCGATCATACTAAGCCTTGGGCGTATTAGCCAAAGCTAACTCAAGGGTTAGTATGATGTGGATCTTGTCCCACAAGAATTATAGAATTCAGTGGGAGCATCATTTAATTAAAAGACCTAATTAAATGATTTTTAAAGAATATGATATTTATTTCTGCAAATTTTCTGTTGTAGATAACCATGACGTCGAACACGAATTCCTTCTCCCTGCGATCTGTCCTTGAGAAGGACAAGCTCAACAGAGCGAATTTCCTGGACTGGTACAGGAACTTGAGAATAGTTCTCACCCAGGAGCGTAAGCTGTACGTTCTGGAGCAGCCCATTCCGGAGGCTCCTCCTGCCAATGCCCCGCGATCCGACAAAGATGCTTACAAGAAGCATCAAGACGACGCATTAGATGTGTCCTGTCTAATGCTCGCGACCATGAACTCAGAGCTTCAGAAGCAACATGAGTTGATGGGCGCTTTTGATATGGTTGAGCATCTTCGCCAACTATATCAGGGACAAGCGAGGCATGAGAGATTTGAGATCTCGAAGGCACTATTTCAGTGCAAGATGTCAGACGGGGCTCCTGTAGGTCCTTATGTACTCAAGATGATTGGGTACATAGAGAACCTACAAAGACTGGGGTTCCCACTTGGCCAAGAGCTGGCCACTGACTTGATCTTGCAGTCCTTGACTGATAGCTATAGTCAATTCGTTCTCAACTATAACATGAACGAGATTGACAAGCCACTGCCCGAGCTACTTAGTATGTTACGAACTGCTGAGATTAACCTTAAGAAGGTTAAGCCCATTCTGATGGTCCAGAAGCACAAGGGCAAGGGCAAGCCCAAAGGTAAGGGAAAGTCCCAAACCAAGGGCAAAGGCAAGGCACTGAAGCCTAAAGGAGGGGTCGCCAAGGATGCTACCTTCTTCCACTGCGGTCAGACCGGACATTGGAAGAGGAACTGCAAGGTATACTTGGAGGATCTTAAGAAGAAGCGAAGTGAGACTTCCACTTCAGGTATATATGTTATAGAAGTCAATCTATCTATTTCTACATCATGGGTATTAGATCTTGGATGTGCTTCTCACATTTGTACTGATGCGCTGAGAAATAGCGAGCATTGGCAAAGGCGAGGTGGACCTACGAGTAGGCAATGGAGCACGGGTTTCTGTTTGTTTGTAGGAACTTATCATCTATCTCTGCCCTCTCGGCTTGTACTAGATTTAGATGATTGTTGTTATGCTGCTCTTACTAAGAACATAGTTTCAGCTTTCTTGTTTAGACAAGAAAGGATACTCTTTATAATAAAAGACAAATGTTGTTACATTTATTTGAAAGATATGTTCTATTGTAGTGCACCACTAATAAAGCGGACTCTATATTCTAGACCTTGAGAGCCCTATCTATAACATTAGTACCAAGAGGTTCAAGTCAAATGACATGAACCAAACCTACCTCTGGCACTGTCGCTTAGGTCATATAAATGACAAGCGCTTATCCCAGCTCCATAAGGATGGTTTGCTGGACTCATTTGATTTTGAATCATATGAGATATGCGAGTCATGCCTACGAGGCAAGATGACCAAGACGCCCTTTAGTGGGCATAGCGAGAGAGCAACTGATTTGTTAGGACTCATACATAGTGATGTATGTGGCCCTTTCAATGTTGCTGCTAGAGGCGGTTATAGGTACTTCATCACATTTACTGATGATTTAAGTAGATACGGTTATGTGTACTTGATGACACATAAGTCTGAATCCTTTGAAAAGTTCAAAGAATTCAAGAATGAAGTACAGAACCAGCTTGGCAAGAGTATTAAGGTACTTCGATCAGATCGAGGTGGTGAATACTTAAGCCATGAGTTTCGTGACTACTTAGCTGAGTGTGGGATTTTATCTCAACTCACTCCTCCTGGAACACCACAATGGAATGGTGTGTCCGAAAGGAGGAATCGTACCTTATTAGATATGGTACGATCTATGATGAGTCACACAGATCTTCCGACATATCTATGGGGATATGCTCTAGACACGGCACATATCAAAGGCCGTGATAAAGACACCATATAGGATATGGACTGGGAGATGCCGGTGTCTTTCATGAGGATTTGGGGTTGTGAGGCTTACGTCGACGTCAAGTCTCGCATAAATTAGGACCCAAATCCGACAAGTGCTATTTCATCGGATATCCCAAGGAAACTAAGGGATATTATTTCTACATTCCCAGTCAGCAGTGGCAAAGGCTGGGGTCTTTCTAGAAAGGGACTTTGTTTCTAGAAAGACTAGTGGGAGCGCGTTCGATCTTGAAGAAGTTCAAGATGCGAACAGTAGCACTAATGCCATGATGGAAATTGAACTGGAACCACAAAGTGTTGTGGATGATGTTGTTCCACAAGGAGTTGAGGAACAACAACCGATTCATGTAGACATACCTCTTCGCAGGTCTGATAGGGTACGTCGTCAGCCTGAGAGATACTCATTTCTCTTGTCTGACCATGATGACATTGTGCTCATAGAGGATGAGCCTACCACCTATCAAGAAGCTGTGATGAGACCAGATTCTGAGAAATGGTTAGAAGCCATGAGATCCGAGATAGAATCCATGTACACCAACCAAGTATGGACTTTGGTTGATCCACCTGAAGGGGTAAAATCCATTGGGTGCAAGTGGGTCTTTAAGAGAAAGACCGACATGGATGGACTTATCTATAAGGGTCGTTTGGTAGATAAAGGTTTCAAGCAGATTCATGGTATTGACTATGATGAAACCTTTTCTCCAGTGGCGATATTTAAGTCCATTCGGATCATGCTTGCTATTGCAGTCTACCATGACTATGAGATATGGCAGATGGATGTCAAAACCGCGTTTCTGAATGGAAACCTACTCGAGGATGTGTACATGACACAACCTGAGGGTTTTGTAGATCCACAGCATACAAGCAGAGTATGCAAGCTGCATAGGTCCATTTATGGACTAAAGCAAGCTTCTCGGAGCTGGAATCTTCGATTTGATGATGCGATCAAACAGTTTGGTTTCATCAAGAATGAAGATGAGCCTTGTGTCTACAAGAAGGTTGTAGGGGACATAGTTGTCTTCCTCATATTATATGTGGATGACATACTACTCATTGGGAAGGACATTCCTATGCTTTAGTCTGTCAAGACCTGGCTAAGGAGTTGCTTCTCAATGAAGGACTTAGGTGAGGCATCCCGCATTCTAGGGATACAGATCTATAGAGATAGATCTAAGAGATTGTTTGGCCTAAGTCAGAGTACATATATTGACAAGGTACTCCTTCGGTTTGCCATGCAGAACTCCAAGAAGGGATTTCTGCCGATGTCACATGGCGTGAGTCTTTCGAAGACTCAAGGTCCCTCTTCTAGAGAGGAGAGAGACCGCATGGATCAGATCCCTTATGCCTCAGCCATAGGATCGATCATGTACGCCATGCTGTGTACTCGACCTGATGTCTCGTATGCTTTGAGCATGACGAGCAGATACCAGTCAGATCTAGGTGAAAGTCACTGGATAGCGGTCAAGAATATTCTTAAGTACTTACGAATGACTAAAGAATATTTCTTGATATATGGAGGCAATGATGAGCTAACTGTAAAGGGTTACTAGCTTCCAGACCGATCGGGATGATTACCGATCGCAGGGATTCATATTTTGCATTAATGGTGGTCATCGGTGGAAGAGTTCAAGCGAGGATACAGATGGCGATTCTACAATGAAGCGAGTATATTGCCGCATCGAGGCAGAAAGGAGATTTGGATCCGAGTTCATCATCGAACTTGGGGTGGTTCCTAGCATCGCTGACCAGTTGAGCTCTATTGTGACAACAATAAAGCTATAGCAGCGAAGGAACCTCGCTCACACCGGACCAAGCACATACTACGGCGCTTCCATCTCATTCGAGAGATTATCGATAGAGGAGATGTGAAGATTTACAGAGTACCTACAGAGGCTAACATCGCAGATCCCTTGACCAAGGCTTTGGCACAGAGGAAGCATGATGGTCACACTAGGTCATTAGGCCTTAGAGCCTATACTGATTGGCACTAGTGCTAGTGGGAGATTGTTAGTTAGAGCCCTAGAGCCAATCATTTGATGATTGTATGGACTCATGTATATCATATTCTTGTATATTAATAAAGGCATTTGTTTGGTTATTATACTTATTTGTATTAGTGCTAAATAGACTAAGTATAATAGCGTCCTTGAGTAGAGGGTTCATACCTATATCAATCGATTAGTTGAATCGATAGTGAGATGATATAGGGAACACTACTCTAAATCATTCCTAGTCGAGTATTAACATTCAGGGACAATGTTAATGCAATAAGACTAGCATGTAGGTCAGTTCGATGACTTGATCTCACAAGTCATGGATATAGAGATATCAAGCTGACACATGGGTATACATTGGAGAATGTATACTGAATGACCCACCATGAGAAAGTATCATGGATCGTTATATGAGTGTCATATACTTTCTCATGTGGCTATTAGTATGACTATTAGTCCTTAGACCTGAAGTCACCATGGATCCCTACATAAGGAGTTATGTACTTTAGTTTCGTCAAACGTCACCCGTAACTGGGTGGACTATAAAGGCGATTACTGGATATGTAACGAATTATGCAGAGGGATGTGAGTGATGTAGATGGGATCTATCCCTCCCATATGACGGGAGCGACATCGCTATTCTTGATAGAGTGAGACTACTAAGTGCATGGCCATGCCCAAATGAGTCAACATTAGATGTTGAGCTCATTTGATCGAGTGAGTCTACTTGGAGTTCAAGATTTAGATTGATTAGAGGATGACACGGTCTATGCCTCACATTGATCAATCTAGATGTCTAGGATAGAAGGACAATGTCACATATTGTGAGGAGTCACAATTAGTAGTCACAAGGTGATGTCGGATCTCGACATTCTTGTAACTTGGGTAGTAATGATGTGTTGCTAGATACCGCTCATTACTTATGCTCCTAAATGGGTTTAGGGCATTGCCAACGTTACAAGAACCTATAGGGTCACACACTTAGGACAATTAGATGGAGATTAGGTTCATATGATGAACCAAGAGGATTAGATTCATTTGATGAATCAAATTGGATTAAGAGTAATCCTAATTGGGCTAACTTGAGTTCAACTCAAGTTGATTCATGTATTTAATGAGTCTAATTTAGATTGTGACTTATTAAATCAATTTAATTTAATGAATTAGATTCATTATATTAAGTTGGCTCGAATCAAATGGTTGGATTAGATCAACCATGGTAGAGATTGGGTCAAGTTGGACTTGACTAGAGAAGGAAGACCAAAGGTCAATTTTGACTTGACCTTTTGCCACCTCATTGGTGAGTTGGCATTAGATGGACCAATGATGATGTTCCACATCATCATGGTGTGCCACCTCATGGAAGTTACAAAGTCATTTTCTTATTAACTCCACATTAATTGCATTTAATGGGGAGTTATTCTTGTGAAGAAAGTGGCCGGCCACTTTGTGAATGGAGGTGAATTCATTTTCATTCAAGTGTGGTGTATCTTCCTCCTTCTTCCTCTCAAGCTCTCCCTCTCCCTCTCCTCCTTGCTTGGCCGAATCTCACCAAGGTGCTAGCACACCTTTGTGTGAGGTTTTCTCCACCTACGTGTCCGTGTGGATACTTCTAGAGGACCGGCGCTTGACGGTCTAGAGATCCGGCAACTCCTTGGACGAGCGGGATAAGCGAAAGGCACGCTTCGAAGGTATAACCCTTATCTAGTGTAGATCTAAAGGTTTTACTGTTGGTTGCTACTCGGAAAACCTATAGGTTCCACTGTACAAAAATTTTGTACAAAGGTCTGAACCTTTTCCTAGCTACCATGTGTTCTTTTAAATTAAATTTTGGATCGCCTGCGGAACTTAACACGTTTGATCCAAAACTTAATTTATTTGTTCTTTTAGGTTTTGACTTGGATCTCCTGCGGAACTTAACACGTTCGACCCAAGTCTCCTTAAGTTATTAATTCCATTAAATATTAATTTCCATAATTGGTTCCCAGTACTGACGTGGCGAGGCACATGGCCTTCTTGGATATGGGAGCAACCACCACCGACTAGACAAAACCTTTTATAAAAAGGTAATATTTAATTTCCTAAAATAACTTTAGGTTAACCAAAGAGAGCAATCAAATCACAAGGAAAAGAAAAACAAAAGAACACAACTTCGAAAAACATATTCGAAATTCTAGAACGTAAGCCTCTTGTATTTGGTATTATTTCCATAAATAACTAGCATGATGCGGAAAAGGAAAAACTACTAGTTATACCTTCTAGAAAGACCTCTTGATCTTCTACCGTATTCCTCTTCTAACCTCGGACGTTGTGTGGGCAACGATCTACCAAGATGAGAAACCACCAACCACCTTCTTCTCCTCCAAGCAAGGTTCGGCCACAAAGGAAAAACTTCACCAAGGAGGAAAACCAAAATACTAACCAAGCTCCAAGAGATGCTAGCTTTCTCTCCTTCTTCTTCTTCTTCTCCGAGTAGTATCCGGCCACCACAAGAGCTCCAAGGGAAAGGGAGAGGTTCGGCCACCACAAGAGGAAGAGAAGGAGATGATGGCCGGCCACACCAAGAAACAAAAGAGGGAGAGAAATAATAGATGTTGTGTCTCATGAAGGCACCCTCACCCCTTCTTTTATATTCCTTGGCCTAGGCAAATTAGGAAATTTAATTACAATAAAATTTCCTTAATTTTCCTTGAGATGAATTAATTGAGAAAAATAAAATAAAATTTCCCAATCAACTTGTAATGGCCGGCCACAATCAAAAGGAGCAAATTAGGAGAGTTTCAATCAACAAATTAAAACTTCCTAATTTGTTTCCGGAAATTTTAAAAAATAAAATTTCTCTTTAAAAATCTCTTCATGGTTAATAAAAGGAAATTTCTATAATTTTAATTTTATTAACATGTGAATAATTTTAAAGAGAAAATAAAACATCTCTCCAATCTACAAATAAGGAAAGAGATCTAATCTCTTTCTTTAATCTTTTGTAGATCTTTTACAAGAGAGATATTTTAATTTTAATTCTCTTTAAATTATATCTTCCACATAATAATAAAAATTAAAATTAAATTTCTTTTTTAATTTAATTTGGCCGGCCCCCACTAGCTTGGGTTCAAGCTAGGGCCGGCCACCCAAAATCATACCTAGGCCGGCCCTAGCTTGGTTCCCAAGCTAGCTTGGTTCCCAAGCTAGCTTGGTCGGCCCCTTATTGGTGGGTATAGAAGGTGGGTATAGGTGGGTATAGAACTCTATAAATAAGAGGCTACGATAGGGACCGAGAGGAGGAATTGGTTTTGGTCTCCCGATAAAATTAAGCATCCCGTGTTCGCCCCGAACACACAACTTAATTTTATCAATGATAATTCATTCCACTAGAAAACTATCATTGAACTACCGCACCAATCCCAAATTACATTTTTGGGCTCCTTCTTATTATGAGTGTGTTAGTCTCCCTGTGTTTAAGATATCGAATGTCCACTAATTAAGTGAGTTACTGACAACTCATTTAATTAATATCTAAGTCCAAGAGTAGTACCACTCAACCTTATCGTCATGTCGGACTAAGTCCACCTGCAGGGTTTAACATGACAATCCTTATGAGCTCCTCTTGGGGACATTATCAACCTAGTATCTCTAGGACACAGTTTCCTTCTATAATCAACAACACATACTATAAGTGATACCATTTCCCAACTTATCGGGTTTATTGATTCATCGAACTAAATCTCACCCATTGATAAATTAAAGAAATAAATATCAAACATATGTGCTTGTTATTATATTAGGATTAAGAGCACACACTTCCATAATAACTGAGGTCTTTGTTCCTTTATAAAGTCAGTATAAAAGAAACGACCTCTAATGGTCCTACTCAATACACTCTGAGTGTACTGGTGTAATTATATAGTCAAGATAAACTAATACCTAATTACACTATGACCTTCTAATGGTTTGTTCCTTTCCATTTTAGTCGTGAGCTACTGTTTATAATTTATAAGATACTGATAACATCATCTTCTGTATGTGACACCACATACTATGTTATCTACAATATAAATTAAATGAACAACTACAAACAAATGTAGACAATTTGACCAAATGTGATTCTTTATTCATAATGAATGTTTACAAAGCTTAGGCTTTCAGTATACACTCCAACGGTTTTACAAACTCGTACAAGAAAAGGTTTTTCGAAAAGTTTTTGTTTACGAATCTTTGCACGGATCTACGGCTTTGGGTGACTCGGGGTTTCCGCGACGCGAAAAAGCGATTTTCGCGGCCCGAAGAACCCAACATTACCATACTCATGACCTTGAGCTTGCAGCGGTGATGTTCGCTCTCAAAATTTGGAGACATTACTTGTATGGAGCTCAGTGCAGAGTGTATACAGATCATCAGAGTCTGAAGTACTTCTTCACTCAGAAGGATCTGAATATGCGACAGCGCAGATGGCTAGAGCTGGTCAAGGACTACGATATAGACATCCTCTACCACCCAGGGAAAGCCAATTGGGTAGCAAATGCACTTAGCAGGAAGTCCAGTGCTACCTTATTATCTCTAGCAGCCATGTCACCACCCCTACAGAAAGAGATCACAGATTTCGGTCTCGAACTCATAGTCGGACAGCTCTCTACTATGACCTTAGAGTCGACCTTGCTTGGTGACATCCAGACAGCTCAGGAACAGGATCCTGAAATTCAGAAAATCAAGCAAGGATTAGCAGGAACAGAAAGCGGAGAGTTCAGAATGTCAGCTAGCGGGGTGCTGTATTTTAGCGACAGATTATGTGTTCCAGATCAGGAGGAACTCAGAAGGAAGATTTTAGATGAGGCTCACAAGACTCCCTATGCGATGCATCCAGGTTCCACCAAGATGTACCAGGACTTGAGGAAGCGTTTTTGGTGGCCCGGAATAAAGAGAGACATCGCTCGATATGTCAGCACCTGCCTCACCTGTCAGAGGGTCAAGGCAGAACATTAAAGACCAGGGGGAGTTTTGCAGCCCATTCAGATCCCAGAATGGAAGTGGGAAGACATTTCGATGGATTTCATAGTGGGATTACCCAAAACCACGAATGGTTTTGACACCATCTGGGTAATAATTGACAGGTTAACTAAATCAGCCCACTTCTTAGCTATCAGGATATCCTACTCCATGGAACAGCTAGCTCAGTTGTATCTCAAGGAGATCGTGAGACTACATGGAGTCCCACGAACCATTATTTCAGACAGAGATAGTAGATTCACGTCACACTTCTGGGAGTGTGTACAGTCAGCTTTGGGCACGAAGTTAAAATTTAGCACAGCTTTCCATCCTCAGACAGATGGTCAAATGGAGCGAGTAAATCGGGTACTCGAAGATATGCTCCGAGCATGTGCCCTAGATTTCAAGGGAAGTTGGTGCAAATATCTGAGCCTAGCAGAATTTACATACAACAATAGCTATCAGGCCACTATCGGCATGGCACCTTACGAGGCTCTCTATGGGCGGAGGTGTAGATCTCCAATCTGCTGGTATGAGAGTGGTGAACAGAAAGAACTAGAACTTCAGACAGATCTAGTGGCAGATACCACAGCAGCTATACAGCAGATCCGCCAGAGGATAGAGACAGCTCAGAGCCACCAGAAAAGCTATGCTGATACACGGCGCAGACCTTTAGAGTTTTCAGTTGGGGATTCAGTGTTCCTCAGAGTAGCTCCCATGAAGGAAGTAATGCGTTTCGGGAAGAAGGGCAAGCTAAGTCCCAGATATGTGGGACCATACCTTATCAGCAGAAGAGTGGGCAAGGTAGCATATGAGCTAGAGCTACCCCAGGAAATGTCAGCCGTCCACAATGTGTTTCATGTCTCTATGCTGAAGAAGCATACCCCAGATGCCACCCAGGTGCTTGAGCCCCAGTCGGTACAGATCCGCGAAGACCTCAGCTATGAAAGTCGGCCTATTCAGATAATAGACCGAGCAGTTAAGAAATTGTGGAACAAGGAAGTACCATTAGTCAAAGTTATTTGGCACAGTCACACAGCAGAAGAGGCAACATGGGAGACAGAAGCCAGCATGAGACAGAAGTACCCAGAGTTATTCTAAGTTCGAGGACGAACTTTTTATAAGGTATGGGGGACTGTGACGCCCGAAAATTCTCAAAACTATTTTAGAAATATTTTACGAATTTTCTGGAATTTTAGAATATTTTTATGATATTTTTAGAGTAGCGGAAGTAGCAAAAATAATTAGAAAAACAAAATAGCTTAAGCGGGAATCGAACCCGGGACCTCTCGGGTCCACTAAACCTTTAGACCGCTTAAGTAACCAGTTGAACCCAGCAGGGCCGTGCTGAAAGAAAGGGGAGTCAATTATATTTATATTTAAGTTGGGTCGAGTTACCCACTTAATATAAATAGAAAATTTAAGTGGGGTTTGGTTTATTTTTAATTGGTTCGGCAATTTCTCCTCCTCACCCTAACCTCACGCCGCACCTCTCCCTCTTCTTCTTCTTCTCGGCGCCAATCCTAGGGTTCCCTCCCTAGGGCCCTAAGGTCATCTTCCGGTGACAACTCCGGCACGAGGACGCTCTTCTTCACGAGAGGAACGCATAGACGTGAGAAGATTGTAGAAAGGGGTCATCTCCACCGGAATTCTAGCGAATAGAATTGTAAGGAAATTAGCATACGAGGTAAGAAACCCCTCACCTGCAGTATAAGTAGCTTCCGTTTGAATGCATGCTTTTATATTAGTTTTACTCGGATTTTTGTCGACACCTAGGGTGTATTTAACCCTCCTCGCAGCTTTAGGGATTAGTCAAGCACCTCTAGATGGGCCGAACGCGTTTTCCCACTTCAGTTTGAGATTTTAGACGTTGTCGGGTGCCTAGAAGTGGTCTCCCTACTAGAGAGGAGAGTTAGAGCGCACCAAATGCTCGATAAAAAGACTGAGACAGCTTTTGATTCAGTGGGCATTTATTCAGCTCAGTTAAATGCCGTATAAACGTATTGATCCAGTTAATTAGCTTTATTACAGCTTTCATGGGACTAGATGTCCAATGGGTGGGCTCCCAGAGTCGCCTCTAGGTGCAGACAACCTAGCTCTAGGTTCAGATAACCTAGAAACGGCTAAATAAAACAGTACAGCTATTCAGTATTTTATTTTCTGCAGTGGCACTGTACAAGATCAGATATCCATTGGGTTGGACTCCCACAGTCGTCCCTAGGTTCAAATAACCTAGTAAACCCTACTAGATTTGGAACTTGCAATCCCGGGTCTAGCTAGGGATGCGCACACAGCACGTACAGTTGTCAGGGCCCTCAGCAGCATGAGTATTATTTTAATCTACTTATGTATACAGTTTTCAAAACTCGCGGTCACCTATGTGATCAGGATTTAATTCAGTATCAGCTTAGTTTAGTTCAGTTTTAGTTTCAGTTTAGTTCTTCCTGATTGATGCCATGAGTTAGCTCCATGCTTAGATTTCGATATGCATGCTATGTTTCACTATTTGTGCTTAGTAACTTTGCTATGTCATGCCTATCTATGTTCAATACGTATTTCAAATAGCATGTTTTCAAAACATAAATTGCATCGTGTGCATGTTTTGTGAGGTAGCTGGTTTCTTACTAAGCTTTAAGCTTACAGGTACTTTTTCCTTATACTGCAGATAAAGGTAAAGGGAAAATGGACTAGCGGAGGCTGGAGGACAATGCGATGAAGATGTGTGTGGAAGGAACTTGGAATAAAAGAACTTAGGGATCTAACAAGCTTTATTTATGCATTAGAACTTTCCGCAAAATTAGTTAACTGTTAGAACCTTATTATCCCACACTTAGTACATTTGCATGTCATGAATTAGTGAACCATGCATGATATCATGTTTAAAATGTTAGCTAATACATGTTAAAATGTTTCTAGCTTTTATAGACTTGATGTGTATGAGTTGGGCACGAAATAGTGCTGAAATCAGGGGTTCTGATTCGAAATCAAAAACCAGATCAATCTACAGATCGATCAGAATTGGGTTGTGCCACTGGATCGGTCAGCTGACCAGAGTTAGCGACTGTTATGGATCGGTCAGCCGGCCGATCCAGATGCGAACAGAGAGTACAGAAGTTCCCTGATCGGTCAGCCGACCGATCAGTGAGCCACTGGATCGGTCAAGCCGACCGATCAGTGTGCTCCTGGATCGGTCGGTAGACCGATCCAGCCGCATACAGAAGCAATATAGCTTATGGATCGGTCAGCCGACCGATCCAGAGTTTTTCTCCGTGCCAGTATCAAGCTGGATCGATCACTGGATCGATCCGACAGGCCAATCGATCCATGGATCGATTGAAATGCCTGATTACAGCTAGCAGGACATCCGAGAGGCATAGATTATTTTCCCTAGTATGTGTACAACTCCTAGGTACACCTAGAATATTAAGTTCAGATTTTACAGTAATCAGTTTAGCAAAATTTTAATCAATCCAGATTTCTGCAATAGTAATTTAGCACAGCATAATGTAGCGATCGGCCTCACAGCCTAGTCAGTAGAAGGCGGATCATTACAGAGTGGTATCAGAGCAGTGTTCCATACTTCCTACACACACATCAGCATTGAACCTGCAGCTTCCAAATAAGAATACCTCTACTTTAATTATGTCTTGCTTTCATGTTTATGGATAATTATAGCATGCTTATATATGATAGCTTTAACATGTTTATAGTAGCTAGCTAAACATGATAGTAGAAATTCTACAAACATGAATGCTTTAGTTATATATGTCTTCTGTGTATCTAGAAATGGCACGAGGACGCCCAGCTAAGAGGGCACCAGCTACTGAGCCCCAGCAAGAGGCAGGTAGTTCAGTGCCTCCCCCAGATCTTACAACATTAGTGGCTCAGTTACAACAGCAGCTAGCTGATCAGCAGCAAGAAATAGCCACTCTTAGGGCTAATCAGCAGAATACTCCCACAGTCACCCCTGAACCTGACCTAGCAACCCCAACATTTATAGAGGTTCCACCAGTCCAGCCTACAGCACCAGCAGCCCCAATAGCAGAGGCAAAGAGGGAAGCTTACCTGATCCAGTGGCAGAGAGTTAAGCCCGAGAATTTCTCAGGCACTAGCGAACCATGGGATGCTCAAGCATGGTTCAAAACACTGGAGAGGACGATGGAGCTTTTGGACTGGCCGGAACAGGAAAAAGTGAAGTGTGCCTCCCTCTGCCTGACAGGGGATGCCAGTATGTGGTGGGAGAGCATCAGAGCGAAGCGCCCAGTGAATCAGATGTCATGGGTTGACTTCGAGAAAGAATTCTTCGAGGAGTTCTTTCACTTGCGGGTCATAAACCGCCACTACGACGAGTTCACTAAGTTTCGTCAGGGTAACCTATCCGTTGAGGAAGCTGTGAAGAAATTCAACAGGTTGGCTCGGTTGTGCCCCGAACTGGTCAGCACAGAAAAAGAAAGAGTCCGGTTGATGCTCAAGATGCTAAGGCCAGAAATAGCAATGAACGTGGCTGGAGGCATCTATAAGCCACAAACCACAGAGGAACTAGTAAGTAGTGCTCTGATCACCGAGCACTACCAGAATAGTATCAAGCAGCAGAAGCAAGTTTTCCCAGAATCCAAAGGTCAAGGAGGCTCAGGTACTCAGAAGCAGCAAGGCCATAGCTCCCATGGCTCTAACTGGAAAAGGAACTCCAGCAACAAGCGCAAACCAGGGAGTTACCCAAAAGCAGCCCAGTTATCCAAAGTGTGCTACTTGTGGGAAATTCTATCCTGGAGTTTGTCGTAAGGGCACACGAGGATGCTTTGAATGCGGACAGGAAGGGCATATGGCCAAGCAGTGTCCGAATAAGGCCAGCTTTCCTCCACCACAGCCGATTCAGTACGGAGGCCAGCCAGCTCAGTTACATCAGATGCAGGCCATTTTAGATGGTCAGCACATCAGCCAGGGCATATTAGAAGCCCCTCCAGCTACGACAAATGCACGGATCTACTCACTCACCAGAGAGGACATAGCAAATGCCTCTACAGTTGTTACACGTCAGATTAGTATTTTACAGCAAAGTACAACTGTCTTATTCGATACTGGGGCAACCCATTCATATATATCCAGGGCATTTGTCGAGAAGTTAGCAGTACCTCCAGAGGTACTCAGTAGTCAGTTTCTGACGACACTGCCTTCAGGAGAAATTATGGCGTCCACGCACTGGATCAGAGCAGTGCCAGTCATTATAGCAAACAGAGAACTCTTATATGATCTGATAGTGCTAAATATGACTGACTACGATGTCATCTTCGGGATGAACTTCTTGGTCAAATACGGTGCCTCCATCGAGTGCCGTAAGCAGAAAGTCGTATTCCACCCTGAAGCAGAGGCACAGTTGAGTTCATCGGAGAACCCAAGAGTAAGGCCAAGAAGTTTCTCTCAGCTCTGAAGGCACGGAAATTGATGGGCTCAAGATGTACGGGATTTCTAGCACATGTAGTCAGCACCAATCAGAACAGGGACCAACAGTTGGAAGGGGTCTGAGTTGTATGTGACTATCCAGCAGTCTTCCCTGAAGAGTTACCAGGCCAAGCACCAGACAGGGAGATTGAATTTGAGATAGAGCTCATTCCCTGTACAAATCCTATCTCCAAAGCACCTTATCGCATGGCTCCACCAGAACTGAAGGAACTTCATGAGCAACTACAGGAGCTGCTTGACAAGGGCTTCATACGTCCTAGTCACTCACCATGGGGAGCACCTGTATTGTTCGTGAAGATGAAGGACGGGAGCATGCGCCTGTGTATAGACTACCGAGCGCTGAACCAAGTCACCATCAAGAACAGGTATCCTCTTCCCAGAATTGATGACCTGTTTGACCAGCTAAAGGGAGCAGCAGTGTTCTCTAAGATAGACCTCAGATCGGGTTATCATCAGGTGAAGGTCAAAGAAGGGGGCATACCTAAGACAGCATTCAGGACTAGATACGGACATTACGAGTTCGTCGTCATGCCCTTTGGTGTGACCAATGCTCCAGCTACTTTCATGGACCTCATGAACAGAGTATTCAGGGAATATTTAGATAAGTTTGTCATCGTGTTCATCGATGATATTCTTATCTATTCAGGAACTCAGGAAGAACACGCAGAGCACCTGAGAACAGTATTGCAGACCCTTCAGCAGAACCAGTTATATGCCAAGTTCACAAAATGTGAATTTTGGTTAGATCAAGTGTCCTTCCTGGGTCATATCATCTCAAAGGATGGTATAATGGTAGACCCCAGTAAGATAGAAGCTGTGAGTAACTGGAAAAGACCCAAGAACGCCAGTGAGATCAGAAGCTTTCTGGGATTAGCAGGCTATTACAGAAAATTCGTAGAGGATTTCTCCAGGATAGCCTCCCCACTGACAGCTCTTACCAGAAAGAACAGAAAATTTCAGTGGACAGAGGACTGTGAGAACAGTTTCAGCGAGCTGAAGAGGAGATTGACCAGTGCACCTATTCTGACTCTACCAGAAAATACATACAGCTTTGATATATATAGTGATGCCTCTAAGTTGGGACTAGGAGCAGTGCTGATGCAAAGTGGCAAGGTGATCGCCTATGCCTCCAGACAACTCAAGGAATATGAGAAGAATTACCATACTCATGACCTTGAGCTTGCAGCAGTGGTGTTCGCTCTCAAAATTTGGAGACATTACTTGTATGGAGCTCAGTGCAGAGTGTATATAGATCATCAGAGTCTGAAGTACTTCTTCACTCAGAAGGATCTGAATATGCGACAGCACAGATGGCTAGAGCTGGTCAAGGACTACGATATAGACATCCTCTACCACCCAGGGAAAGCCAATAGGGTAGCAAATGCACTTAGCAGGAAGTCCAGTGCTACCTTATTATCTCTAGCAGCCATGTCACCACCCCTACAGAAAGAGATCACAGATTTCGGTCTCGAACTCATAGTCGGACAGCTTTCTACTATGACCTTAGAGTCGACCTTGCTTAGTGACATCCAGACAGCTCAGGAACAGGATCCTGAAATTCAGAAAATCAAGCAAAGATTAGCAGGAACAGAGAGCGGAGAGTTCAGAGTGTCAGCTAGCGGGGTGCCCCAGATCAGGAGGAACTCAGAAGGAAGATTTTAGATGAGGCTCACAAGACTCCCTATGCGATGCATCCAAGTTCCACCAAGATGTACCAGGACTTGAGGAAGCGTTTTTGGTGGCCCGGAATAAAGAGAGACATCGCTCGATATGTCAGCACCTGCCTCACCTGTCAAAGGGTCAAGGCAGAACATCAGAGACCAGGGGGAGTTTTGCAGCCCATTCAGATCCCAGAATGGAAGTGGGAAGACATTTCGATGGATTTCATAGTGGGATTACCCAGAACCACGAATGGTTTTGACACCATCTGGGTAATAATTGACAGGTTAACTAAATCAGCCCACTTCTTAGCTATCAGGATATCCTACTCCATGGAACAGCTAGCTCAGTTGTATCTCAAGGAGATCGTGAGACTACATGGAGTCCCACGAACCATTATTTCAAACAGAGATAGTAGATTCACATCACACTTCTGGGAGTGTGTACAGTCAGCTTTGGGCACGAAGTTAAAATTTAGCACAGCTTTCCATCCTCAGACAGATGGTCAAACGGAGCGAGTAAATCGGGTACTCGAAGATATGCTCCGAGCATGTGCCCTAGATTTCAAGGGAAGTTGGTGTAAATATCTGAGTCTAGCAGAATTTGCATACAACAACAGCTATCAGGCCACTATCGGCATGGCACCTTACGAGGCTCTCTATGGGCGGAGGTGTAGATCTCCAATCTGCTGGTATGAGAGTGGTGAACAGAAAGAACTAGAACTTCAGACAGATCTAGTGGCAGATACCACAGCAGCTATACAGCAAATCCGCCAGAGGATAGAGACAGCTCAGAGCCGCCAGAAAAGCTATGCTGATACACGGCGCAGACCTTTAGAGTTTTCAGTTGGGGATTCAGTGTTCCTCAGAGTAGCTCCCATGAAGGGAGTAATACGTTTCGGGAAGAAGGGCAAGCTAAGTCCCAGATATGTGGAATCATACCTTATCAGCAGAAGAGTGGGCAAGGTAGCATATGAGCTAGAGCTACCCCAGGAAATGTCAGCCGTCCACAATGTGTTTCATGTCTCTATGCTGAAGAAGCATACCCCAGATGCCACCCAGGTGATTGAGCCCCAGTCGGTACAGATCCGCGAAGACCTCAGCTATGACAGTCGGCCTATTCAGATAATAGACCGAGCAGTTAAGAAATTGCGGAATAAGGAAGTACCATTAGTCAAAGTTATTTGGCACAGTCACACAGCAGAAGAGGCAACATGGGAGACAGAAGCCAGCATGAGACAGAAGTACCCAGAGTTATTCTAAGTTGGAGGACGAACTTTTTATAAGGTATGGGGGACTGTGACGCCCAAAAATTCTCAAAACTATTTTAGAAATATTCTATGAATTTTCTGAAATTTTAGAATATTTTTATGATATTTTTAAAGTAGCGGAAGTAGTAAAAATAATTAGAAAAGCAAAATAGCTTAAGCGGGAATCGAACCCGGGACTTCTCGGGTCCACTAAACCTTTAGACCGCTTAAGTAACCAGTTGAACCTAGCAGGGCCGTGCTGAAAGAAAGGGGAGTCAATTATATTTATATTTAAGTTGGTCCGAGTTACCCACTTAATATAAATAGAAAATTTAAGTGGGGTTTGGTTTATTTTTAATTGGTTCGGCAATTTCTCCTCCTCACCCTAACCTCACGCCGCACCTCTCCCTCTTCTTCTTCCTCTCGGTGCCAATCCTAGGGTTCCCTCCCTAGGGCCCCAAGGTCATCTTCCGGTGACAACTCCGGCACGAGGACGCTCTTCTTCGCGAGAGGAACGCATAGACGTGAGAAGATTGTCGAAGGGGTCGTCTCCACCGGAATTCTAGCGAATAGAATTGTAAGGAAATTAGCATACGAGGTAAGAAACCCCTCACCTGCAGTATAAGTAGCTTCCATTTGAATGCATGCTTTTAGATTAGTTTTACTCGGATTTTTGTCGACACCTAGGGTGTATTTAACCCTTCTCGTAGCTTTAGGGATTAGTCGAGCACCTCTAGATGGGCCGAACGCATTTTCCCTCTTCAGTTTGAGGTTTTAGACGTTGTCGGGTGCGTAGAAGTGGTCTCCCTACTAGAGAGGAGAGTTAGAGCACACCAAATGCTCGATAAAAAGACTGGGACAGCTTTTGATTCAGTGGGCATTTATTCAGCTCAGTTAAATGCCGTATAAACGTATTGATCCAGTTAATTAGCTTTATTACAGCTTTCATGGGACTAGATGTCCAATGGGTGGGCTCCCACAGTCACCTCTAGGTGCAGACAACCTAGCTCTAGGTTCAAATAACCTAGAAATGGCTAAATAAAACAGTACAGCTATTCAGTATTTTATTTTCAGCAGTGGCACTGTACAGGATTAGATATCCATTGGGTTGGACTCCCAAAGTCGTCCCTAGGTTCAGATAACCTAGTAAACCCTACTAGATTTGGAACTTGCAATCCTGGATCTAGCTAGGGATACGCGCACAGCACGTACAGTTGCCAGGGCCCTCAGCAGCATGAGTATTATTTTAATCTACTTATGTATACAGTTTTCAAAACTCGCGGTCACCTATGTGATCAGGATTTAATTCAGTATCAGCTTAGTTTAGTTCAGTTTCAGTTTAGTTCTTCCTGATTGATGCCATGAGTTAGCTCCATGCTTAGATTTCGATATGCATGCTATGTTTCAGTATTTGTGCTTAGTAACTTTGCTATGTCATGCCTATCTATGTTCAATACGTATTTCAAATAGCATGTTTTCAAAACATAAATTGCATCGTGTGCATGTTTTGTGAGGTAGCTGGTTTCTTACTAAGCTTTAAGCTTACAGGTACTTTTTCCTTATACTACAGATAAAGGTAAAGGGAATGGACTAGCGGAGGCTGGAGGACAATGCGATGAAGATGTGTGTGGAAGGAACTTGGAATAAAAGATCTTAGGGATCTAACAAGCTTTATTTATGCATTAGAACTTTCCGCAAAATTAGTTAACTGTTAGAACCTTATTATCCCACACTTAGTACATTTGCATGTCATGAATTAGTGAACCATGCATGATATCATGTTTAAAATGTTAGCTAATACATGTTAAAATGTTTCTAGCTTTTATAGACTTGATGTGTATGAGTTGGGCACGAAATAGTGCTGAAATCAGGGGTTTTGATTCGAAATCAGAAACCAGATCAATCTACAGATCGATCAGAATTGGGTTGTGTCACTGGATCGGTCAGCTGACCAATCCAGTCACGAACAGAGAGTTAGCGTCTGTTATGGATCGGTCAGCCGACCGATCAGTGAGCCACTGGATCGGTCGGTAGACCGATCCAGCCACATACAGAAGCGATGTGTGCTCCTGGATCGGTCGGTAGACCGATCCAGCCGCATACAGAAGCAATATAGCTTATGGGTCGGTCAGCCGATCAATCCAGAGTTTTTCTCCGTGCCAGTATCAAGCTGGATCGATCACTGGATCGATCCAACAGGCCAATCGATCCATGGATCGATTGAAATGCCTGATTACAGCTAGCAGGACATCCGAGAGGCATAGATTATTTTCCCTAGCATGTGTACAACTCCTAGGTACACCTAGAACATTAAGTTCAGATTTTACCGTAATCAGTTTAGCAAAATTTTAATCAATCCAGATTTCCGCAATAGTAATTTAGCACAGCATAATGTAGCGATCGGCCTCACAGCCTAGTCAGTAGAAGGCGGGTCGTTACAATTATCATTTTCATGATCTTTCCAAAATAACATACAATCATTAGGACATGCATAAATTTTTTGACAATCCAAACCCAAATTCCTCAATATGTTTCTAGCTTCATTAAAATTTGTTGGAAGCTTTGCATCCGGAATCATTTCCCTTAAGAGTTGTAGAAGATCATTTAATGCTGCATTACTAAGTCCATGAAGTGTCTTGTAGATAAACAACCTAATGATGAAAGAAAGTTTAGAAAAATTCTTGCACCTAGGATATAGCTCTTGTTTACCCTCTTCAACTAATCTATAGAACTTTTTGGCTTCCTCATTTGGACCTTGCTGTACATTACTTGTTTCCTCTATGACATCTCTAAATCTATCATGTAATAATTCATCAATGTTATCATGCATTCTTGGAACATCATTATATAAATCTCTTGCAGTTTTCAATGATGATGGATCCTCTCCATGAAAAATCCACAAATCATAATTTTCCACAAATCCCTCACTTTTCACATGATTATACACCTCGTCTCTACGATACCAATATCGATTTTTACACCGCCTACAAGGACATTTAATTTGACCTCCCGAAGATGCTTTATCAAATGATATGTTTAGAAAGTTGAACAACCCATTTTCAAATTCAGGCACCCATCTAGAAAAATACATCCAACTTCTATCTTCACCCATCACTCTAAAATTCTGAAACTAGTAACAAAGAGGCAAAAATTGATAGAACAATCTTTAATAGTATGAGCAAATGAATGGACCGGCTTTGACAAATTTGGTCACCTATCAAGCATAAACCACCACTGTTAAATTGAATGGAAGATATTATGAGGAATTTGATAAAGATATATGCAATTGTAATGCCACATTACTGCTTTCTATTGGTAACAAAATTACCCAAGTCAAAACAAGGTTGATAAAATTATAATACCACATACCACATACATATAGGAATAGAAACAAACTTAATTCAATTTTAGGAGCCTCAAGGAATAGGGACAACAATCGAAAACTACAGATTCATGTTATTACAAGAATAAAAAAATATATAATGAGTTAAAATCCTTTTTACAACCCCTATAAGGCTTTTTAAAATGGGTTAAAATAATTTAGTGGGTTGATTCAACCAAACTCATTCTAACAAAAAAAATCCCTTGGAAGATAACCATTTCAATGATCTTAAAACTTTTATTGTGAAAGTTGACTAGGAACAAAATATCATATGCAATAATTAAGTCCCAATGCTTTGATACAACAAAATACCTAATTAGTGTTCAATCTAAAGATGTGGTCTCATTTTGCATAACTCATTTCGTAAATATTAGAATAGAAGATCCAACCTTTAAAGAAAAACAACATAATACAAGAAAAATAATACAATAAGAACAAGGATTGGGAGAAAAACAAGCTTGAGAGAGCTGGAAAAACATAATACCCTTGGTAGCAGTCCGACGACAACAAAATACAAGAAAAACAAAATACAAGAAAAACACAAGCAAATAAAAGAAGAGCTAACCTGAGAAAGATAATGGTTGCGAGAGGGCCAAAAAAAGAGCCCGGCGAAGATGTTTAGTTCGCAGAGAGGGCTTCGCCGGAGATGTTCAGCGGAGATAGAGTGAGGAGGTTGCTAGTTTAGGGTTGGTAGCAGAGACAGAGTGAGGAGGTTGAGAGTCTAGGGTTGGCGGCAAAGAAGTTTGGTGGAGGGAGAGGATCGGAGGAAATCGCGACACTAGGACTTTTGCGTGAGGGACGTCACGAATAGGGGAGATCGTGAATAGGGGAGAGTTCGCAAGTAATTATTTGCTGTGGCTAGCGGTTCGTGGTTCGCGGAAAAATAATCACGGGCAGAGTGAAAAATAATCCCGCCATTCATCATTTGCAACCCTTCTAAAAAAAGTGTTTCATTTTCTAATAACAAAGGCAACACTTCTAAAAAATCTGTTGTATTTTAATTATAATGCAACACTTATTTGAAAGTGTTGCATGTTTTTTTAAAATTTGATATATAGACAACAATTTACTAAAGTGTTGCACCCAAAGTGACACCTTAGGCTAATTTTGTAGTAGTGGACAAACCAGAAATCATATCTAAGTTCATCTTGAGGTTACTGAGTCATTCAGCTTCTATGGCTGCCTCTGAGGCTGTCACATACTCAACTTCCATAGTGGAGTCTAAAAAACACCTATGCTTAACACTCCTCCATAGTTATGACTTTATCTCCTAAAGTAAACACAAAAACCCCGAGGTTGACTTACTATCGTCCCTTATCTGATTGGAAGTCAAAATCCGTGTAACCCACAGGGATCAAATTATCTACCTTGTAAATTAGCATATACTTTACGGCAACCAAGTGTCCCGGTCCTGGGTTACTTCGATATCTGCTAACTATGCACTGGGCAAAACAGATATCCAATTCGTGCATAGCATACATTAGGCTTTCCAATAGCCGAAGCATAAGGAACTTACTTCCATGTCCTTTATCTGCTTTGATGTCTTTAGAGATATCTCTTTAGATAAAGTTTCTCCATGTCCAAAAGGTAGAAAAACCTTTTATGGAGTCTTGCATGCTTAGATGAGCTAGGATAGTATGAAGCTCGGGATAAGCACAACATTCTTTTCTTGTGATCCTTTTGATCCCGAGAATATGTGTGCACTCTCCCAAGTCAGTCATATTGAATTGTTCAGACAACCATACTCTTACTTCTGACAACACTTTGATATTGTTTCCAACTACCAAAAATGTCATCTACATATAGTATAAGAAATACCACCACGCTTCCATCACTACTTGTATACACAAGACTCATCTGGACACTGAATAAATTCATAGGTCTGGATTACTTCATTAAACCAGATGAACCAAGACCTTGAAGCTTTTCTTCAGTCCATAGACTGATTGAGCTTGCACACAAGATGCTCTTTGCCCTTTGCGATGAACCCTTCTGGTTGCTTTATATGGATATTTTCTTCAAGACTTCCATTAAGGAAAGTTGTCTTGACATTCACTTACCAAATCTTATAGTCCATATAGATAAAAGAATCCGGATAGACTTAAGCATGACTACCGTCGAAAAAATTTCCTTTTTCAACAAGCCTTGCTTTGAAAGTTTCCACCTTCCTGTCTATCCCTCTTTTCCTATTGTAGACCTATTTACACCAAATAGCTTTTACACCATTTGGTGGTTCTATAAGCTCCTAGATTTTATTAGAATACATATATTCTAATTCTGTATTCATTGCTCTTTACAAAGTTATTGTATCTTTATCTTGGAGCGCTTCATCATATGTCTGGGAATCAGGTTCATGTTCACCAGGGATCAGGTCCAAAGACTCTCCCAAAACATGAATCTTTTAGGTTGCCTAACAACCCTCCCACTATGACGAGGCACTTTGTGTATCATTTGTGATACGTTTTGCAGTTTCTTGTGATATTTCATCTTGTACAGTTGGTACTAGATTAGACGTGTCCTTTAATTTCCTTAAGAATAATTTTTTATTCATGGGCTTGTGGTTCATAGTATAGTCCTTTTCTAAAATCGGGCATTGGTGCCAACAATGACCTTCCGATTTTAAGGACTATAAACCTCTTTTCATTTTTCAAGGATAACTCACAAACAAGTGAACTCATGTCCAACTTATCAGTGTCTCTCACGTGCTAGACCACCCAAATCCGAATATGCTTCAGACTAGGCTTACGCCTATTCTGTAATTCTGTGGGAGTAGAGAGTTCTGACTTAGAAGGTACTATGTTCAATTCCGTTTCCAGTGTATATCCTTAGAACGAATTTGATAATTTTCTGAATAACTCATCATCAATCTAATTATTCTATAAGAGCCTTATACCTTCTTTCTACTACACCATTCTGTTGGGGTGTACCAGGTGCAGTTAGTTGGGATTAAATCCCGACTTCTGATAAGTGACTCCTAAACTCTCCTAAGAGGTACTCGTTACTACGATTTCACCGTAGTGACTTGATACTTTTACTTTGATGTTACTCCACATTAGCCTAGTTACTCTTTGATCTAATCAAAGCACTTAGACTTGTGGCGCGTCAAGTAAATGTATCCTTATCTCGAATAGTCGTCTATAAAAGAGACGAAATATTCGGAACAACCTCTTGTCTGGATAGTCAAAGGTCTACACAAATCAGAATGAACCAATTCCAACATATCTTTGACTCCATACCCCATAGACTTAAAAGCTTCTTGGTTATTTTTCCTTCCAAGTAAGACTCGCAGGTTGGAAAGATTTCCACTACCAATAAACCCAAGAGTTCATTGGTTATTATCCTTTGAATCCTACTCAAGTTAATATAACCTAGCCTTAGATGCCAAAAATATGATTGGTTCATTTTTGAAGGTTACTTTCTCTTATTAAAGTTAGAAAATGTGTTATTAATTTCCATTTATTGCATCGTGAGAATTATTGGATTATAAATTGTCAACCAACGTACCAGAGCAAATAACTTCCCTATTTTTCTTGATAACAAGTTTGTTTATCAAAATAGACAGAATATCTATTCTTTAATAGTTTAGAAACTGAAATCAGGTTCTTTCTAAACTTAGTACGTAAAGATAATTTCTAATAATCCATATTTTATTCCTATCAAAGGATAAACATCTCCCACTGCAACAGCTGCTACTTTTACAGCAGTGCCCATGTGGACGGTGATTTATATAGTTGTCGGATTTCCTGGAACCCCTGCAATGAATTGTAGACATAATCAGTGGTTCCTGTATCTACACACCAGGTACTGGTAGATAACACCACTAAATATGTTTCAAAAACTAATAAAATACACCGTTATTGTTCTCAGTTCTGTGAAGACATTCTACCTTAATGTCCAAGTTTTCCAATCATTACAATTGGGACTACTAAGTCTATTCTATAGTATAACAACTAGGGGATTAACTAACATTTGAAATCCTAAGAATCACAAAAAATATTTGGTCAAGACCAACACTTTAAAATCCCCATGAATTTTGTATGCCACGATAGTGTGGACGTATACAAAAAGAGATTTTATCTATTAATTTTATTATCTCGTCATTCTAACTTCATGACAAATAAAATTAATAGTTAGTCTATCTTTGATCAAATATTTTGGTCAAAACTTTGAATTTAAAATAACATTGATTCCTCAAACAATATTATTTAAATTCACCAACACCTCAAACACCGAGAATTTTGCATGCCACGATAGTGTGGACGTATACAAAATTGAACATTTGTAAGAGGGTTTACCCATTAATTATCTTGTCAATAAATCTTTATGACAAATAAAATTACCTCAAACACCGTGAATTTTGTATGCCACGATAGTGTGGACGTATACAAAACCAAACATTTGTAAGAGGGGTTTTTTCCATTAATTTTATTTCCTTGTCATCCTGACAAATAAAATTAACTCATACATCGTGAATTTTGTATGCCATGATAGTGTGGACGTATACAAAAACTCGACATTTGTAAGAGGGGTTTTAATTTTATTATCTTGTCAACTTATCTTTTTTGACAAATTAATAGTTGGTTTTCCTTTGATCACACAAATAATAGCAGTGACTCCGATGGGGAGGTGTAACGACCCACCTTCTACTAACTAGGTTGTGAGGCCGATCGTTACATTATGCTGTCAAATTCATGTGCGGAAAGCTGATCTGATGAAAATTTTGCTGAACTAATGAATATGCTTCTGTTAATCGCTATACTATCTGAACTTAATGTTTAAACTACCCCTTGAATTGTTGTGCCTATGCTAGAAGGGGTGTTCTAGGTCTTTGCTGTCATCTGGAGCTGAACTAAAGTGTTTTCAGCTAGTACTAGGCCTCTGATCGATCCACGGATCGATCCAGCGTGCTACTGTGCACGGAGACTAATTTGGATCGATCGGCTGATCGATCTCGGTTGGGCAATCGATCCAGTGATCGATTCAGGACCCTACTGTACGTGGGAACTAACGTCTGGATCAATCGGCTGATCGATCCAGTATGTCCAATCGATCCAGTGATCGATTCGACGACGCGCAGTACGCGGGTTCAACTCGGATCGATCGGCTGATCGATCCACAAACCTTCTGTTCGCGATGAAACTCGGCTGGATCGATCGACTGATCGATCCAAACACATTCTGTTCGCGGGATAAGCTGCCCAATCGATCAGCTGATCGATCGAGAAGCCTCCAATCGATTGGCTGATCGATCGGGGTTTCTGATTTCATATCAGAACCTGATTTCAGCCCTGGTTCGAGCAGAAATCTCATATACCAACTCTAAACTAACTGAAATGCATTCTAACAACAATTAACTAGCATTCTAAAGGTGACATGGTGCATATTTCACTAGTTCATGACTTTTAAGCAAACTGAAATACGAAAACTAAAAGTAACAAGGTTCTAATAGTTAGACTTGCTAAATCCCTAAGATCTTCATTCCAAACTCCTTTTTCACACACACATCTTCGTTGCATTGCCCTCCAGCCTCCGCTAGTCCATCTTTCCTTTACCTTTATCTACATTATAAGGAAAAAGTATCTGTAAGCTTTCGCTTAGTAAGAAACCATCTATCTCACAAAATATGCATACGATGCAATTTATGATTTGAAAACATGCTATTTGAAATATACGCTGAATAGGTGAGAGCATGGCATGGTATCATACAACATGGAAATCAAAAACTAATCATAGAGCTATCACATGTATCAATGATAAAAACTAAGCTGAAGCATGAACTGAGCTAAAACTAAAACTAAGTTGGAACTGAGTTTAAACTGTATACACAACTGATTTGTGAGTTTTGAAAACTATTTATCATAGATAGATTAAAATACATAATCATGCTGCTGTTTGGGCCCAGCAACTGTACTTGTTATGTGCGCATCCCTAACTAGACCCGGGTTTGCAAGTCCCGAATTTAGTAGGGTTTACTAGGTTATCTAAACCTAGGGACGACTGTGGGAGCCCAACCCAATGGATATCTAATCCAGTACAGTACCACTGCTAAAATAAAATACTGATTATAGCTGAGTTCTTCTTATATTGCTATTTCTAGGTTATCTGAACCTAGAGCTAGGTTATCTGAACCTAGAGGCGACTGTGGGAGCCCACCCATTGGACCGTAGTCCCATATAAGCTGTACTAAAGCTAAACATACTGAATGAATGCTTCTATCGCATTTAGCTAAGCTAGTAAAATGCTTAAGTTGCATTTTAACCGTGCTAATAATTTAATCGAACACTTGGTATGCGCTAATTCGCATCCCTTGTGCCGAAAATCTACATACTACTAAACTGAAGCATAAAATTCATACGAAAGCTACTTATACTGCAGGTGAGGGGTTTCTTACTTCCTGCGCTAGTTTTCTTACGATCTGATCGCTAGATTTCCGGTGGAGAAGATCCCTTCGTCGATCTCCTCGCGTCTACGTGTTCTTCTCGCGGAGAGGAGCGTCCTCGTACCGGAGTTATCGCCGGAAGGTGCTCTTGGAACCCTTGGGACGGAACCCTAGCCCTTGGGGCTTGGTGCGCAGAGAGAAAGAAGAGGAGAAGGGGGTGGCGTGTAAGGGTTTTGAGGGAGAGGAGAGTTACGTTAAAAAATAACTCTTCACTTAATTCTTCCCTATTTATATTAAGTGGGTAATTCAGCCCAACTCAAATATAAATATAATTGTTCCCCTTTCCTTTCAGCACGGCCCTGCTGGGTTCACTTGGTTACTAGAGTTCACCTTAAGTCATAGAACCCAATAGGTCTTGGGTTCAATTCCCGCTTAAGCTATTTTACGATTCTATTTATTTTTGCTACTTCTGCTATTCTAAAAATTTTGTAAAAATATCCTAAAATTCCAGAAAAATCATAGAATATTTCTAAAAGTATTTCGAGAATTTTTGGGCGTTACAATCCCCCATACCTTATAAAAAGTTCGTCCTCGAACTTAGAATAACTCTGGGTACTTCTGTCTCATACTAGCTTCTGTCTCCCAAGTTGCCTCTTCTGTTGTGTGATTTTGCCAAATGACTTTTACTAATGGTACCTCCTTGTTCCGTAATTTCTTAACTGCTCGGTCTATTATCTGAATAGGCCGACTATCATAGCTGAGGTCTTCGCGGACTGGTACTGACTGGGGCTCAATCACCTGGGTGGCATCTGGGATATGCTTCTTCAGCATAGAGACATGAAATACATTATGGATGGCTGACATCTCTTGTGGTAGCTCTAGCTCATATGCTACCTTGCCAACTCTTCTAGTGATAAGGTATGGTCCCACATATCTGGGACTTAGTTTGCCCTTCTTCCCAAAACGCATTACTCCCTTCATGGGAGCCACTCTGAGAAACACTGAATCCCCAACTGAAAACTCTAAGGGTCTGCGCCGTGTATCAGCATAGCTTTTCTGGCGACTCTGAGCTGTCTCTATCCTCTGGCGGATCTGCTGTATAGCTGCTGTGGTATCTGCTACTAGATCTGTCTGAAGTTCTAGTTCTTTCTGTTCACCACTCTCATATCAGCAGATTGGAGATCTACACCTCCGCCCGTAGAGAGCCTCGTAAGGTGCCATACCGATAGTGGCCTGATAGCTGTTGTTGTATGCAAATTCTGCTAAACTCAGATATTTGCACTAACTTCCTTTGAAGTCTAGGGCACATGCTCGGAGCATGTCTTCGAGTACCTGATTTACTCGCTCCGTCTGACCATCTGTCTGGGGATGGAAAGCTGTGCTGAACTTTAACTTAGTGCCCAATGCTGTCTGTACACACTCCCAGAAGTGAGAGGTGAACCTACTATCTCTATCTGATATAATGGTCCGTGGGACTCCATGTAGTCTGACGATCTCCTTGAGATATAACTGAGCTAGCTATTCTATGGAGTAGGATATCCTGATAGCTAAGAAGTGGGCTGATTTAGTTAACCTGTCAACCATTACCCAGATGGCATCGAAACCATTCGTGGTTTTGGGTAAGCCCACTATGAAATCCATGGAAATACCTTCCCACTTCCATTCTAGAATCTGAATAGGCTGCAGAACTCCTCCTGGTCTCTGATATTCTGTCTTGACCCTCTGACAGGTCAGACTGGTGCTAACATATCTAGCGATGTCTCTTTTCATCCCGGGCCACCAAAAACGTTTCTTCAAGTCCTGGTACATCTTGGTGGAACCTGGATGCATCGCATAAGGAGTCCTGTGGGCCTCGTCTAAAATCTTCCTCTTTAGTTCCTCCTGATCTGGAACACAGAGTCTGTCACCGAAGTATAACACCCCACTATCGGACACTCTGAATTCTCTACTTTCTGATTCTGCTAACCCTTGCTTGATTTTCTGAATTTCAGGATCCTGCTCCTGAGCTGTCTGAATGTCACCAAGCAGGTTAGATGCTAATGTCATAGTAGAGAGCTGTCCCACTATAAGTTTGAGACCAAAATCTGTAATCTCTTTCTGTAGAGGCGGTGACATGGCTGCTAGGGATAGTAAGGTAGCATCGGACTTTCTGCTAAGTGCATCTGCTACCTTATTGGCTTTTCCTGGGTGGTAGAGGATATCTATGTCATAATCTTTGACCAGCTCTAGCCATCTACGCTTTCGCATATTCAGTTCCTTCTGAGTGAAGAAGTACTTCAGACTCTGATGATCTGTATACACTCTGCACTGAGCTCCATACAAGTAATGTCTCCAAATTTTGAGAGTGAACACTACTGCTGCAAGCTCAAGGTCATGAGTAGGGTAATTCTTCTCATATTCCTTGAGTTGTCTGGAGGCATAGGCGATCACCTTACCTTCTTGCATTAGTACTGCTCCTAGTCCCAATTTAGAGGCGTCACTGTAAATGTCCAAGCTATCTGTGTTGGCTGGTAGAGTCAAAATGGGAGCACTGATCAATCTCCTCTTTAACTCGCTGAAGTTGTTCTCACAGTCCTCTGTCCACTGAAATTTTCTGTTCTTTCTGGTAAGAGCTGTCAGTGGGGAGGCTATTCTGGAGAAATCCTCTACAAACTTTCTGTAATAACCTGCTAATCCCAAAAAGCTTCTGATTTCACTGGCATTCTTAGGTCTTTTCCAGTTACTTACAGCTTCTATTTTACTAGGGTCTACCATGATACCATTCTTTGAGATGATGTGACCCAGGAAGGACACCTGATCTAACCAAAATTCACATTTCGTGAACTTGGCGTATAGCTGGTTCTGCTGAAGGGTCTGCAATACTATTCTCAGGTGCTCTGCGTGTTCTTCCTGAGTTCCTGAATAGATAAGAATGTCATCGATAAACACAATAACAAATCTATCTAGATAGTCTCTGAATACTCTGTTCATAAGGTCCATGAAAGTAGCTGGAGCATTTGTCACGCCAAAGGGCATGACTACGAACTCGTAGTGTCCGTATCTAGTCCTGAATGTTGTCTTGGGTATATCCCCTTCTTTAACTTTCACCTGATGATAACCTGATCTGAGGTCTATCTTAGAGAACACTGCTGCTCCCTTTAGCTGATCAAACAGGTCATCTATTCTGGGAAGAGGATACATGTTCTTGATGGTGACTTGGTTCAGTCCCCAGTAGTCTATGCACAGGCGCATGCTCCCGTCCTTCTTCTTCACGAACAATACAAGCGCTCCCCATGGTGAGTGACTAGGACGTATGAAACCCTTGTCAAGCAGCTCCAGTAGTTGCTCATGAAGTTCCTTCAGTTCTGCTGGAGCCATGCGGTAAGGTGCTTTGGAGATAGGATTTGTACCGGGAATGAGCTCTATCTCAAATTCGATCTCCCTGTCTGGTGCTAGGCCTGGTAACTCTTCAGGGAAGACTGTTAGGTAGTCACGTACGACTCAGACCTCTGCTAGCTGTTGGTCCTCGTCCTGACTGGCGTTTGCTACATGTGCTAGGAATCCCGTACATCCTGAATCCATTAATTTCTGTGCCTTCAGAGCTGAGAGAAATTTCTCCGCTTTTCTCTTTGGTTCTCCACTATACTCAAATTGTATTCCTGCTTCAGGTTGGAATATGACTTTCTGTTTACGGCACTCGATAGAAGCACCGTATCTGATTAGAAAGTCCATTCCAAATATGACATCATAATCAGTCATATCTAGCACTATCAGATCACAAAAGAGTTCTCTGTCTGCTATAATGACTGGCACTGCTCTGAGACAGTGCGTGGATGCCATAATTTCTCCTGAAGGTAGGGTCGTCAGAAACTGACTACTGAGTACCTCTGGGGGTATCGCTAACTTTTCAGAAAATGCCCTAGATACATAAGAATGGGTTGCCCCAGTATCGAATAAGACAGTTGTACTTTACTGTAAAATACTAATCTGACCTGTAACAACTGTCGAGGCATTCGCTACGTCTTGTCTGGTTAAGGAGTAGATCCTTGCATTCATCATAGCTGGAGGGGCTTCTAGTCTGCCCTGGCTGATGTGTGGACCATCTAACACGGCCTGCATCTGATGTAGCTGTGCTGGCTGTCCTCCATACTGTATCGGCTGTGGTTGAGGAAGACTTGTCTTGTTCGGGCATTGCTTAGCCATATGCCCTTCCTGTCCACATTCAAAGCATCCTCGTGTGCCCTTACGACAAACTCCTGGGTGAAATTTCCCACAAGTAGCACATTTGGGATAACTAGGCTGTTTGCTGGCTGGTCCTCCCTTTGGGTAACTCCCTGGTTTGCACTTGTTGCTGGAGTTCCCTTCCGCTAGACTGTTGTTTCGAGCACCGAGCCTCCTTTCCTTTGACTCGAGAGGACTTGCTCACGCTTGATATTGTTCCGATAGTGCTCGTGGTCGAGCACCGACTAGTTCTTCGGTGGTTTGCGGCCAATGAACGCCGCCACCACGCTCATCGCTATTTCCGCCTCAAGATCTTGAGCATCAACCGACTCGCTCTTTTTCTCGTCGACTAGTTCAGGCATGACGAGCCAGCTTTATTGAATTTCTTCACGCTTCCTCAATCGATAGATTGCCTCGACGAAACTCTGAACTCGTCAGAGTGGCAACAGGACCAGATGTGAAAGAACTCCTCGAAGAATTCTTTCTCAAAGTTAGCCCATGTCATCTGGTTCACTGGGCGCTTCGCTCTAATTCTCTCCCACCACATACGTGCATCTCCTGTCAAGCAGAAGGAGGCGCACTTCACCTTTTCATGCTCTGGCCAGTCCAGAAGCTCCATCGTACCCTCCAGTGTTTTGAACCAGGTTTGAGCATCTCATGGTTCACTGGTGCCTGAGAAGATCAGATAGGCTTCTCTCTTTGCCTCTGCTGCTGGGGCTACTGGTGTTGTAGGCTGGACTGGTGGAACCTCTATAACTACTGGGGTTGCTATGGTTGGTTCCGGGGTGACAGTGGGAGTGTTCTGCTGATTAGCCTTTAAGGTGGCTATCTCCTGTCGCTGTTCTTCTAGCTGCTTCTGTAACTGAGCCACTACTACTGTAAGGTCTGGGGGAGGCACTGAACTACCTGCCTCATGCTGGGGCTCAGTAGCTGGTGCCCTTCTAGTTGGGCGTACTCTTGCCATTTCTAAAGGAACAAAGGACATACATAACTAAAGCATCATGTGTATATAACTACTATCACTATCCTGTTAGTTACTATCACCACTAAGCATACTTTAGTTATTTACAAATATGAAAGCAATAAACATAACAAAGTGAGAGGTATTCTTACTTGGAAGCTGCAGGTTCAATGCTGATGTGTGTGTAGGAAGTATGAAACTTTCTGCTCTGATACCACTCTGTAACGACCCGCCTTCTACTAACTAGGCTGTGAGGCCGATCGTTACATTATGCTATCAAATTCATGTGCGGAAAGCTGATCTGATGAAAATTTTGCTGAACTAATGAATATGCTTCTGTTAATCGCTATACTATCTGAACTTAATGTTTAAACTACCCCTTGAATTGCTGTGGCTATGCTAGAAGGGGTGTTTTAGGTCTTTGCTGTCATCTGGAGCTGAACTAAAGTGTTTTCAGCTAGTACTAGGCCTCTGATCGATCCACGGATCGATCCAACAATGAGCAATCGATCCAGTACAGTCTGGATCGATTGGGCAGCTCAGTTTCGACCAAGAAACTTAGCAGATCGATCGTGACCACCGGGGATGTAGGATCCACCATGATCCGATCGATTGCATCCATTAGCACATGTCGAACTAAGAAGAGATCGATCAGTTATCGACAGAAACTTTAAATTAGCCCAAGTTTCCGCACGCGTAGTTCAACATCGCATGAACTGTAGAATCGATCACCGATCGATCGAGAAGCCTCCAATCGATCGGCTGATCGATCGGGATTTCTGATTTCATATCAGAACCTGATTTCAGCCCTGGTTCGAGCAGAAATCTCATATACCAACTCTAAACTAACTTAAATGCATTCTAACAACAATTAACTAGCATTCTAAACGTGGCATGGTGCATATTTCACTAGTTCATGACTTTTAAGCAAACTGAAATACGAAAACTAAAAGTAACAAGGTTCTAATAGTTAGACTTGCTAAATCCCTAAGATCTTCATTCCAAACTCCTTTTTCACACACACATCTTCGTTGCATTGCCCTCCAGCCTCCGCTAGTCCATCTTTCCTTTACCTTTATCTGCAGTATAAGGAAAAAGTATCTGTAAGCTTTCGCTTAGTAAGAAATCATCTATCTCACAAAACATGCATACGATGCAATTTATGATTTGAAAACATGCTATTTGAAATATACGCTGAACAGGTGAGAGCATGGCATGGTATCATACAACATGGAAATCAAAAACTGATCATAGAGCTATCACATGTATTAATGATAAAAACTAAGCTGAAGCATGAACTGAGCTAAAACTAAAACTAAGCTGGAACTGAGTTTAAACTGTATACACAACTGATTTGTGAGTTTTGAAAACTATTTATCATAGATAGATTAAAATACATAATCATGCTGCTGTTTGGGCCCGGTAACTGTACTTGCTATGCGCGCATCCCTAACTAGACCCGGGTTTGCAAGTCCCGAATTTAGTAGGGTTTACTAGGTTATCTAAACCTAGGGGCGACTATGGGAGCCCAACCCAATGGATATCTAATCCAGTACAGTGCCACTGCTAAAATAAAATACTGATTATAGCTGAGTTCTTCTTATATTGCTATTTCTAGGTTATCTGAACCTAGAGGCGACTGTGGGAGCCCACCCATTGGACTGTAGTCCCATATAAGCTATACTAAAGCTAAACATACTGAATGAATGCTTCTATCGCATTTAGCTAAGCTAGTAAAATGCTTAAGTTGCATTTTAACCGTGCTAATAATTTAATCGAACACTTGGTATGCGCTAATTCGCATCCCTTGTGCCGAAAATCTACATACTACTAAACTGAAGCATAAAATTCACACGGAAGCTACTTATACTGCAGGTGAGGGGTTTCTTACTTCCTGCGCTAGTTTTCTTACGATCTGATCGCTAAATTTCCGGTGGAGAAGATCCCTTCGTCGATCTCCTTGCGTCTATGTGTTCTTCTCGCGGAGAGGAGCGTCCTCGTGCCGGAGTTGTCGCCGGAAGGTGCTCTTGGAACCCTTGGGACGGAACCCTAGCCCTTGGGGCTTGGTGCGCCGAGAGAAAGAAGAGGAGAAGGGGACGGCGTGTAAGGGTTTTGAGGGAGAGGAGAGTTACGTTAAAAAATAACTCTTCACTTAATTCTTCCCTATTTATATTAAGTGGGTAATTCAGCCCAACTCAAATATAAATATAATTGTTCCCCTTTTCTTCCAGCACGGCCCTGCTGGGTTCACTTGGTTACTAGAGTTCACCTTAAGTCATAGAACTCAATAGGTCTCGGGTTCAATTCCCGCTTAAGCTATTTTACGATTCTATTTATTTTTGCTACTTCTGCTATTCTAAAAATTCTGTAAAAATATCCTAAAATTCTAGAAAAATCATAGAATATTTCTAAAAGTATTTCGAGAATTTTCGGGCGTTACAGGAGGATACTATTAGACGTGCCTAAGTGTATACCATTACTTGACACTAAGTCCATTAATAAGATTATGCCCCTTCCGATGGAGAAGATCACATGCTCTTAATTAATTTTCTATAGTCACCCTAAATGGAAGTTTGATCTAGTGATCCGCAAACAAGCTCATCCGATATGGAGGAAGGCACTCAGGGCCAACGCGTAAGCTTGTTGCATCACTTACAAACCAGTAATGGAGACCATGGGATTCATATACTAATCCCTCTCCCACTTAGTTATTTATGGTGAGGAATTTTAACCTAGCTATCATACACATGCACACATATACAGTAAATAAAAAATAATAAATTTGGAAATTATTTTCCAACTATTATGGCCTTTTTCCATCACTGTCCTCCGTATGCTCCAACCCTAGCTGCTGCCATCTTTAGCCACCGCCATTGGGTCGAATCATCGCATTCATCTTGCTTCTTATTCCGCTGCGCCTCTGGTGCTCCAAAAGTACCACGCCTCGCAAGCATCCGATCCGCGACAAAAATAGAATTTTACATGTGTCGATCCTATATTCCTCGAGGGAATGTACATGAAATCTAGATCGAAAATAAAATTCTAAAACCTAGGGCTAATATAGCTCCTGCTATATTAGTTACATACAATCATGCAAACACAAAAATAATGCCCTTGACATGTCCAAGAGTCCAATCACACACAACATCTATAAGTCATAATAGTTGAAGCCTGCAACCACAAAGTTAGCACATCCTACTATTATCCTGCCTAAATTATGTATGACATGTGCATAACCTATTTGAAAATTAAACACACAAAGGCAAACCCTAGCTCTGATAACAATTGTTGGTTAGTCCTATGAAAACGTACCGGTTCCACTGTACAAAAATTTTTGTACAAGTGTCGAACCTTTCCTTAAATAACCTATTGTGTTCTTTAGAAGTTAAATTAGGAATCGCAGACGGAACTTAACATCATTGATTCCAAATTTAACTTATCTGTTCTTAATGGTTTAAATTTGAATCGCAAGCGGAACTTAACACTATTGATTCAAATCCACCTATGTTATTAATTTCATTAAATATTAATTTCCAAAATTGGCTTCCAGGACTGCATGGCGAGGCACATGGCCTTCTTGGATATGTGAGCAACCACCACCGCCTAGGCAAAGCCTTTTAAGGAAAGCTAATATTTAATTTCCTTAAATAACTCTAGGTTAACCAAAAAGAACAATCGAATCACAAATTTGAAAAAGAAGAAAACACAAACTTGAAAAACTAGATCTAATGCCTCTTGTGTTTGGAATTCATACAAAAGAAATACAACTAGTATGATGCAGAAATTAATTACTAATTATACCTTCCTTTGTAAACTTTAATGACCTCTTGATCTTCTACCGTATTCCTCTTCTTATCTCGGACGTTGTGTGGGCAACGATCTTCCGAGACGAGAACCACCAAGCTCCTTCTTCTCCAAGCAAAATTTGGCCACCATTAATTCTCCATGAGAAGTAAAGGTCCGGCCACCACCACCAAGCTCCAAGGGATGCTAGAAACGAAGCCTTCTTTCTCTCCTTCTTCTCCTAGCTAGAACCGGCCACCATGGACTTCCCTTAAGTTGATGCCGCCAGCCACAAAGGAGGAAGAGAAAAGAAGGAGAAGAGGAGACCCTAGGGCCGGCCACACCAAGGAAGAAAAGAGAGGAAGAAAAGAATAGAGTCGTTAGCCCTGAAGGCACCTCTACCCCCTCTTTTATATTCCTTGGTCTTGACAAATAAGGAAATTTTAATAAAAACTTCCTTAATTCCTTTACCATGAAAAATAAATTTTAATTAATTTTAAATCAATTCCTTTTTTCAATTTCTTATTTCCCCAAAACAAGGAGAGTTTTAATTAAAACTTCCTAATTTGTTTCCGGAAATTTATAAAAGATTTCTCCAATAATTTTTCCCTTCATGGTGGATTATAAAAAGGAAATTTTATAAATTAAAATCTTTCTTTTAAACATGTGGATAATTTTCAAAAATGAAAGTTATCTCTAAAAATTAAAATCTCTTTTCAATCTATAAATAAGGAAAGATATCAAATCTTTTCTTAATCTTTTGTAGAAACTAATAAAAGAAAATATTTAATTTTTAAAACTCTCTTTTAAATTATGATCATGGTTAAAAAGGAAAGTTTTCTCAAAATTAAAATCTCCTTTCAATCTACAAATAAGGAAAATTTCAAATCTTTTCTTAGTCTTTTGTAGAAAGCTATAAAAGGAAAGATTTAAATTTTAAACTCTCTTTTAAAATCATGATATCCACATAAAAAATAATTTTAATAAAATTCCATTTTAATATTCTAGTGGCCGGCCACCAACTTGGCTCATCCACTTAGTCTTGGCCGGCCCTAGCTTGGGTTCCAAGCTAGCTTGGCCGGCCCCATTAGGATGGGTAAGAAGGTGGGTATGTGGTGGGTATAAATCTCTAAATACAAGAGGCTACGATAGGGACCGAGAGGAGGAATTGGTTTTGGTCTCCCGATGAAATTAAGCTTCCCGTGTTCGCCCCGAACACACAACTTAATTTCATCAATAATAATTCATACCACTAAAGAATTATTATTGAACTACCGCATCAATCCCAAATTATATTTTTGGGCTCCTTCTTATTATGAGTGTGTTAATCTCCCTGTGTTTAAGATGTCGAATGTCCACTAATTAAGTGAGTTACTGACAACTCATTTAATTAATATCTTAGTCCAAGAGTAGTACCACTCAACCTTATCATCATGTCGGACTAAGTCCACCTGCAGGGTTTAACATGACAATCTTTATGAACTCCTCTTGGGGACATTATCATCCTAGATTACTAGGACACAGTTTTCTTCTATAATCAACAAGTCACACTATAAGTAACATCATTTCCCAACTTATCGGGCATTTTGATTTATCGAACTAAATATCACCCTTTGATAAGTCAAAGAAATAAATATTAAATATATGTGCTTGTTATTATATTAGGATTAAGAGCACACACTTCCATAATAACTAAGGTCTAGTTCTTTTATTAAATCAGTATAAAAAGAAATTACCTTAAATGGTCCTGCTCAATACATTTAAAGTGTACTAGGGTAATTTATTAGTCAAGATAAACTAATGCCTAATTACACTACAACTATTCCAATGGTTTGTTCCTTTCCATCTTAGTCGTGAGCTACTGTTTATAATTTATAAAGAACCGATAACACAATCTTCTGTGTGTGACACCACACACTATGTTATCTACAATATAAATTAATTGAACATCTACATTTGGTATATATAAATGTAGACACTTGACCAATGTGATTCTTATAAATGTTTATATAAAAGCTAGGCTTTTAGTATACACTCCAACACGATGTTGTCCCTTTCCTTCCTACCTTCCCCATTTTTCTTCGACTTCCTCAACCGGCGCCGCCTGCGACGCTTCTCCTCTAGCACGTATAAAGCTTTCGGTTGAGGGAGTCGTCCTGAGTCTTCTTCTTCCCCATTCCTTTTCCCTTCTTCTGTGCCCTAGCCATCTTCTCAGTCGCGTCTCCTCCTTCTCCTCTACTCATCCCTGCTAACCCTCGCGGCTTGACGTTGGCTGTTCGAGCCCTAGCATTGATACCACCGACCAGATCGCCACCTGATCTCCTCGTGCCTCCACCGTCACCACCCGATTGTCTGACGCGGTGCCCTAGAGCTCGAGCCACCGTCGGCCGAGACTTCCCTATGCCCTAGCGCTGATCGCTGTCGACCCTTGTTCTTCTCCAGCTAGTCGTCGCCAGCCGAGCCTAAACCTTCTTGCCGCGAGACACAGTATCGAGTGCCCCCCCCCCCCCTCTGCTGCGATTTGGCAGCACAACAACCACCCCGAGCCCTAGGTCGATTCCTCACCGCCGTCTCTCTCTGCCCTGAGGCGCCACCTTGCTCGGGTTGGTTTTGGATAGGAGCAAGGAATCCAAGCCCTAGTCTCACCCTCTGGTAAATCTCCAACAGAGAGGAAGAACTTGGTATTGAGTTAGGTAAGACCTAATTGGGAATTTGGATTGGGATCCTGTGCTGAATTTGTTGGCTGATAATTGTGGTACTCGTCACTATTTTTCCACAGCATCTTCTGCGAATTTCGACAGTGGGTTCATCAGGATTGGTTCAGCGGCTGAGGTATCAATTTCGAGTGAGTTTTTGGATTGAGGTAAATGCATTGATGTTAGTATGAAAAGGGTTACATAGTTAGATGCTATTCATCTTGTTCGTTAGGTTTAATCCAAATAATGGAATAACTAGAGTTAAAAGGTTGGATTTAATCTAAGCTTCGGGTTAGATCCAATTTATTTAATTAATCGAGATTAATGAATGAATTAGGGTTCCTAGTAAATAAGGATTTTGGTTTAGCTATCTTGTTACAATAAAACTTTGCTAAACCGTACGATTTATTACATGATTCGGATTCGGGACGAGCACTTCGACATAGAGGTTGATTAGCTCGATCTACATTGGAGGTGGGTACCCTGACTTATCTCTTTTGATATATTATGTTGATATGCTTAGTAGATTTTTAACAAGTAGTAATAATTATGTTTATATCTACATCGGTATGTCACTATTTGTTTCTTGAGCATGCATTGTTTGTTACCTACTTGTTTTGCATGCATGCCCTATTTATTATTTATGTTATAAAGGTAGTGACATATCATGCCTTATGATATACCGGATTAGTTAGTTACCATATCTGACCCGTGTACCTAGATCTATTTATTTGATCCATTTATTTTTTTATACATGTTTTATGGAGGTAGATATGGTCAAGATTTGCATGCTTAGTGTCATGCACCATCTTGCATGATTGCATGTTGTGCGATTAGTAGCCCTATTATTGTTGAGCTCATCGCCAGTTACATGGATCTACACACACAACCACTCATGGGTTAGTGGTATATCAGGCAGGGTGTGTGGCAGTTTGCTCTGTCAGTGCTCCGCTGGTATACTCATGGGTAGTGTGACGTAGCGTGGTAGCACGTCAAGGATCCCTCCTCTGGATTATCTCAGGGAGATGAGAGCATTGAGCTCCCCCACTTATGATTTGGGGTAAGAGGATAGGTGTACTCCGACAGCATCTCGTCCACTCAGTTACTCATCAGAAGCAGTGATGGCAAAGTGCACAGTTGTTATAGTCCTACCCACTCGGTCTCACCATCGTATGTGAGATGGCTGACTGGCGTCAGGGGTGACCATGTCATTGGCATCATATGCATGATTGCATTTATTGCTTGTGTTTGCTGCACTTTATTTACTGCATATTTGGTGGATGCATATGATTAACATGCATACAGGATCATGGTACTCCTCAGTCTGACGACCTTATTTACCTTATACTCAGGTCCTGGTTAGTACAGTTTCCCCCCTTTATTTCAGTTTTGCATTGTTCCTTTATATATATATCCAAGAGGTTGTACTCATATTTATTACTAGTTGTTATGTCTTATTATGCATGTCAGTCGGTATCCGCTGAGGAGTTGACTCACCCCATTGATTTATACTATTTCAGGGTGAAGCCGTCAGGAGTTCCAGTCGCTAGTCTCCCTCCAGATCGCAAGGATTTTCGTTTGGTCTTTTGTTTTCCTATTATACTATCTAATCTATGTTTCAGACTTGTATTGGTTTTGCACCATGGATTTTGTTTAGTCCTTTGTTTGTCGACGGGATTTATTCGATATGTTCTGCTACGTGCCTGCCTGGATGACAAAAGATGTAAGTTGGATGTTGTTTATGGTTTTCATATTGTGTTGACTGTTAGAGGCTGATATATATATATATATATATATATTGCGTGGTTGTGGATTTATGTTTATTGTTATTGTTCCGGTCGTGTTGGCCGAGGTATATGTGGCCCTGAGGGCGTGTAGTGAAGTCCCAGATTGTCACCCGTATAGGGGAGATGTTGTCGAAATTTCTTCTGGCAGGGACTACCCAAGACGTGACATGAATAATATTCATATTATATTTTTTCACACAAGATCAAATAATAGATAGAGTGGCTTAGGCATCTCAGCCACCAACAGAGGTGGGGGAGTCATAGCCTCTATCCATCGAGACACTAAATGATATTTATTATGATGTTGTCGGTGGACAGACAAAAAAACTCCACCCTCTACGGCCTTGGCTCTCAAGGCAATGTCATATTTGATCATTTGAGGACTCCTAGGGGTCGTGATGGTTCCTCTTCTTCTTCTTCTTTTATTGAGATGCAGACTTTAAGAAGGAAAAATCAAGAACTGCATAATCAAGTTACCTCAATGGATTAAAAGATGAATGAGTGGATGGCGGCTAAGTGGCAGCGAGTCGAGAATGATCGAACGTGAAAACAAGATCATGATGCTCTCATGGCTCAGATGCGAGCGTTCGTAGGTCATTTGCCCTCGATGCCACAAGAAATCTCCCGTAGAAAAATATGAAGCTTGTAAAAATTTACAGTGATCTCCCATAGATCTCGATTCTTCTTGCTTGTTCGCGTTTGCACTTGTCATTACAAAGACGATTACGATGAACTGTCCTTGAAGATTTTATGAACCAAATCCCTCCCGGCCTATGGATGTTCTTCTTGAAGAAAATTCTTAAGCGCATTAATCTTTTTTGTGCTTCACTTAGATGCCATATATAGGGAGCACCTCGGTAGTTTTTTCAAAACTGCACTTACGTGCAACTAGGGCTGTAAATGAACTAAGCGTTCGTGAACAAGTTTGGTGTTCGACTTGGTAAGAGCTTGTTTATGTTCGTTCAAACCGTATTCATTAATAAAACTCTTTTTAATATGTTAAATAAATAATATACTAAAATAAAATAAATAAATAAATTTAAATTATCAAGCTCAATAATCAATCAAACAAGCTTGAATTAAAAGCTTGATAACATCTAAATGAACCAAGCTCGAACCAAACTCAAGCCAAGCTCGAACCAAGCTCAACCCAAACTTGAATTGAGAGCTTGATAACATCTAAATGAATCAAGCTCAAGTCAAGATTCAAACAAGCTCAAACTCATAAAAAATAAACCAAGCCAAGCTTGAACACTTATTTCAAAAGCTTGGTTCATTTTAAGTTCGACTCGGCTCGGTTTGATTACCTTATCAAATAAGCTTGAACACTCCAAAGATCAGCTCGACTCGACTTATTTACAGCCCTACGTGTAAGTACTACATTATATTGAAGTAACTGCCACTTACAGTAACCTCTAACATTAGAATGTGTCAATACGACGAAATTTTATTATTTGAGAATTAGACTAACAAGTGATCTTACAAGATGATATCGCAAGGATGTGCTAAAAGATACAAGTGAATTGCTCGAGGAATTATATTTATAGTTAATATACCTAAATATAAGGATAGACTTAAACTTGCTAACCTCAAATTTTGAGATTGAGCCGACCAGAATAAGTCAAGCCAATTTAGGTAGAATCCAAATTTGTTTGATAGAGCAAATGACATAACATAATAGATTAAGCCAAGTTGCACAAGCAACAAGTGATTAAGAACATTAATTTCAAAGTCAAAAGTAAAATATATATATAGTTTATGTTAGAGATCAAGTGGGTCACTCCATCTGTTTTTTACACTGATAAACGATCAGTTGATGTCGATTCGATTCGCACCTTCTTTTTCTCCCGCCTCAGCACCGGCCACTTCTAACCAATCGAATCCAATCTCCCTCCCACTAGATTCGGATGCTGTGCTGTCCCTCCACTTTGCCAAAACCGGTAATTATATCATAAACCAACGCTGCGCTGTCCGTCCATTCGTTTCCTATCGCGTCAGGGACGAAACGACGTGACGTGTTCTTCACCCTTCCTTCTCCCAGTAGAGAACTTTCCGCGCTCGTATCCGATCCGCCAATTGGCGGAGTTGTAGAGTTTGGGTACGACGCGTGAGGGTGTGAATTCCTTTGGCTGCACATATTCTCGTGCCAGTCCTGCTGACCGCCCGGTTCGAGGGTTCCCTATAATCGAGTTTAGGAAAGCGCTCCGGGCACGTGATTTGGGCCTGACTTTTACGGACCTTTTTAACAATTTTATTTGCGTTAATTAATGGGGATTTTGTAGCTAAGATCCGAGGATCGCGACGGGAAGGTGTTCGACGGAAGGCCGCCGAGGATGATGACTGCGTCCTCCTCCGGCGGCGGTGATAGATCAAGCGTCGCTTACTTCCCCCTTCGCCTCCTCTCTCTGCCTCGCCCTGAGTCGCCTTCAAGCCGCGAGGGAGCGGAGGAGAAAGAGGCGAACCCCCTCCTCCCGATCCGATCCGGCGGTGATCCTATAGCGAACGGCCACGATGAGGGATCCGAGCGCGCGTACGAAGCCCATGAGAAAGTCCTAATCGCTGAGGATGACGCCGACGATGACGGCGGGTCATCTGCACCGCCTTTCTCGTGGAAGAAGCTGTGGCTCTTCACCGGGCCGGGGTTCCTGATGAGCATAGGGTTTCTGGATCCAGGGAATCTGGAAGGGGATCTGCAGGCCGGAGCTATTGCGGGATATTCATTGCTCTGGCTGCTGCTGTGGGCGACGGCGATGGGGCTGCTGATCCAGATGCTATCGGCCAGGCTCGGCGTGGCTACTGGGCGGCATCTGGCGGAGTTGTGCCGGGAAGAGTACCCACGCTGGGCACGGTTGGTGCTCTGGTTCATGGCGGAGGTGGCCATGATCGGGGCGGACATCCAGGAGGTGATTGGGAGCGCCATTGCGATCAAGATATTGAGCCGTGGCATGCTTCCACTCTGGGCAGGAGTTCTTATCACGGCCATGGATTGGTAGGAGCTGAACCGGTTCGTTAAATTGCTTTGAGTTTCTCTTACTTCTTGTAGCTGCTAAAAGATGTACTTTTTAATATGCATTCATTTACATCTGTTAATCTAGATGACTACCTTGTGTCCAAGAACTGCACAGCTTTATTAGGATATCTTTTAAATCTGTCCTTTTCTCCGAGCTTTGTTATTTTCTAGCAAACCGACATCATCAGATGCAAGTGCAACATCTCATTAACTAAACAGCATCATGTTTCCATCAATTTTGAGTGATTCTTTTGGTTTGATAAGGTTTCCCAAGTGAAAGTCTAACATTAAATGGCATCTCCTGCGTCACTGTTGATGTTGATGTCAATTAGTCACTAACATCAGTTGTTTTCCTTGTGGCCTCGCATTTTTAAAAATTTCTTCACGCAGGATTTGTGCCAGTTGGGAGCTGATCTTTAAGATTTCTCAGTTAGTTCCATTTCTTAAATTTTGTCTATTGATTAAATACAATTTATATGAGTTTGGTAGGGCAAGTTATTAGACTTTGAACTGTTCTTCCATCTTCTTTAGACTATAGTGAGCTAGTTGACTTTTTGATAAGATGTTATTTTTTTTTTTTTCTGAATTCTAGTTTCATACAGATAGAAGCTTAGATATTAACAAAAAAGGAAATGCACAAGGATATTATATAACCAATAATGTATGGTTGCAAATAGGTTGAATTAATACATTTACATTATTGTTTTTTCATTAGTTTACTAGTAGTTCCTGCAGAGAGTTTTTGTATAAATCCATCCTAATATTGCAATATCAGGATCCCCTCTGTTGATAACCAAGTCAAGATTTTTCTTGTAGCTTCATTTTCCTGTTTTTGGAGAACTATGGTGTGAGGAAACTTGAAGCATTTTTTGCAGTTCTGATTACTACAATGGCTACTTCCTTTGCATGGATTTTCAGAGAAGCCAAGCCTAATGAAGCAGACCTTCTCATCGGTAGAGAACTTTTTTCTATGGCTTGTAATTGTTTAATTTTCATCTTCGTTACTTCACGATCATCAGTTTCTCTTGTCTTCTCTTTACAGGTGTTTTAGTTCCAAAACTTGGATCAAAAACAATAAGGGCGGCCGTTGGAGTTGTTGGTTGTGTGATAATGCCACATAATGTCTTCCTGCATTCTGCTCTTGTACAGTCACGAAAGATTGACCCCAACAAGAAAACTCAGGTTCGAGAAGCATTAAGATATTACTCAATTGAGTCAACGCTGGCCCTAATGGTCTCGTTTTCAATAAATATGTTCGTTACAACAGTTTTTGCAAAGGGATTTTATGGTACTAAAGAAGCGGAAAATATAGGCCTTGAGAATGCAGGGAAATTTCTGCAAGAGAAATATGGGCAGGGACTATTTCCTGTTCTCTATATATGGGGAATAGGTTTACTAGCAGCTGGGCAAAGTAGTACAATTACCGGTACATATGCTGGACAGTTTATCATGGGTGGTTTTTTGAATCTACCTTTAAAGAAATGGATCAGGTCATTGATCACTAGAAGCTTTGCCATTGTACCGACTATTGTGGTTGCTCTATTTTTTGACACATCTGACTCTGCACTAGATGTGCTGAACCAATGGCTTAATGTGCTTCAATCTGTTCAGATCCCATTTGCCCTTATCCCGCTCCTCACACTGGTGTCGAAGGAACAGGTTATGGGAATTTTTAAAATTGGCCGTACCACACAAGTAAGTCATGATCTGCAAACTTCAATTGCAGTTCGTTTTTCATTATTTTTCTTGATGCTATGAATTTTCTTATATTTCATCTGGAGGCTTTAACTGCAAATTCATATTCCCAATTTACTTTATCATGTTACCTATCATTCAATTTAAAAGCCAAAAAGTGCAGGTACTCTCATATTTTTCTAAGAATATATATCATTCGAAGATATTATGTAAAAGCAGTCCATCTTTCTTAAGGCTCTTAGGATTCAGCCCTACAGTTTTTATTCCCTCTCAGCTTCTTTCTCATCAATTTTTTGGATTCATGATCTTTAAGGTTCTGTTGGATTTTCACTTTAATTCTATGAATGCTCAAAGATCTTGTACAAGGCAAGGGCATTCTTTATGCTGAATTCCATCTCATCTAAGTTGCATGTTTAAGTTTCCTTGTTATATATACATGCACTAGTAGAAGCTGAGTAATCTATCGAATTGTCTGTGCTGCAGATTCTAACCTGGGTCGTGGCAGCACTCCTAATAGTTATCAATGGCTATCTATTACTGGAATTCTTCTCTTCTGAAGTCGAAGGTTTGCTACTAGGGTCTATATTCTCTGCTGCGGTAGCTGTATACACGACATTTGTTATTTATCTCATTCTGCACGGTGGCGACTTCTCAACCGAGCTCGCCTCATCAATTCGAAAGCAATTTTGGCATTGAGATATACTGATAACATCATCAATCAAATCATGTTCAAGGGATCTCCATATAGATTCCTAAAATCGGGAGATGATCTGATTAATGAAATCAGAATATGCTGAATAACAGCAGAGCTGATGCAATCAAGATAGATCTACCAATACCATGCCTTGATAGAGGCCCTGCAAGTGCTAATGGATTATGCAACTAATCGATACAATTCCAGAATGTTTATCTTACAAGACTTTGTTCTTGAAACATGATGATCAATAGAGCAGGGTTATTTTTATATATATGTATATTGCCTGCTTGAACAGCAAAAGGTTCTCAGTTGGGATCGATAGAGATGTATTCATCACAAAGGTTTTCTTCTAACCTACTTGATGCTAATTAAAGCATTTGAACTGGTGTATCATGCCTTCCCCTTCTCGCTTTGTGCTCATGTATATGTTTTATTAAAGTTTACAACTAGTTGTGTTTACTGGATGTAGTTTTTCTTGGGAAATGAATAATATTCTTTGTGCTAGAAGGTTGTTTCCATGTTGGAATAAGACGACTGCGCTAATGACTGGCGCATGAGGAAGGGGACTTTTTCTTTGGAAATAAATAATATTGAGGTGCTTCCCAAAAATCTCTTCAGGAGTTTCTGGGATATGGGATTATGAAGCGGTGAGCCTAGTTACTATAAAAAGTTTATCCTATCTTAATTTTTATCTTCGGATTATAGACAGTTAATGTAGTGAATCTATATTTAAAAGAAAAAAAATATATTTAAATTTTCAATATTGTTATTCTTGAAGTTTAAACTTCAAACCTCACCTAATATTTTTTTTTTTAATTTTACAAATTTCTTGTAAATTGTACATTAAAGATGTCCTAAAATAGGTGTTCTGCTCTGGCTAAATTCTAGCAATCGCTCTCCAACAAGAAAATAGGCTAAATTTTAACCATCGCTCTCCAATAAAAAAATAAACAAGTACGTTTGGGTGTAACAAAAAAATTTATACAAAATTATATATCGTATTAAAAAATTTAATATAAAAAATATATATAAGTATTATATTAAAATTTTAATATACTAAAATTGTGATATAATAATATTTTAAATTTTATTATAATATAAATTTCATACTATTCATATTAAAAATTTTGATATTCCAAAAAATATAGAAATACTAAAAAATATATATCTCACATCACATATATATTATTTCATTATTTTGACATTTTTGGTATATCAAAATATTAAAAAATTATAAATTTTATATTGATAACAATACTAAAAATTTTAATACGGAGTTTATACCTTATCAAAATTTTGATACGTTAAAATTATATATCCTAATCATCTGTTTCCCTGTAATGGAGTTAAACAATAAAGTCCGTTTGTAGTCAACAATCAAATAATTAGAAGATAGGAGAAATTTTTTTTTACGAGGCTAGTTAAAAATTGACTAATTTTTTATCAAATCCAGTTGATAAATTTTTAAAATATCTAAATCATGTATCATAATTATTAAATCATGTACCCATTTTTTATTTTACCATCATCCTTAAATTAATTCGACTTAAAAAATTTTAGAGTTAAATTGATTTCTTTATATGTGTTTGAAAAAATTCATCAGCTAATTTCGATTAAAATCGACTGTTGAAGTTAAAGATCTCAAAATAATATGAAATTAATTTCTATGTTCGTCTAATTCTCCTATTGTAAAAATACTATCAAATATTAATTTGACGTAATATATTGAGAGAAGTGATTTTTTAAATACGAATATATTCGAAAAAATAATTCATGTTTAAAAAATCATTGTTTTTAATATATTCGGTCAACTTGATGTTTGATAATATTTTTACAATCAGGGGAACTAGACGAATACATAGGAATTAGTTCATATCATTTTGAGATCTTTATGTCCATCAATTGATTTCGATCGAAACCAATTGATAATTTTTTCAAATATAATGAATTTATTTTTCCAGTTGAATTGATTTTAAAATTACGATGCATAATTCAAACATTTTAAAAATTTATCTACTTGTTCAATAAAAAATTAAAAAACGCTTATTCTATTATAAAAAAGTGATCACCCTTCCTCAACTTACCAGACGACTTATCGATATTAACTAATTTTAATATTTTCCCGCCTTTAATTGTCTGGGCCACACCTTGTCCGCTGACCTCCTCTTCCTTAGACTTTAACGTCAGTGACGGCGTGGGTCCCAGGCTACTAAGACACCACTTGGTCAACTACGAGATGCGAGTGGGGACTAGTAAGACTCGACTTGGGCAACTACGATACGCGAGCGGCGCATACTAGCTAGCCGCTCCAGGGCGCCGCGTCGATGCGCGCCGCGTCATGTCGCAGCGTGCTCGTGTCGGTGGATTCAGTGCGGGAGGAACGAAGCAAAGCAGCAACGGGTGCTACTTTGTATTATATGCCTCCATCGTGCGTTTGCTTCACTCGCTCGCTCACTGTCACGGCGCTTTGATGGTTGGAAGCAGAGCGACCATGGATCGCGGCGCCGCCTTCCTCCTCTCCGTCGCGCTTCTCTCCCTCGCTACCTCCCCCGCCGCCCACGCCCAGTCCCCGGCGTCCTCCCCCGCCGCTTCAACCGCCATCCCCCCGGTTTTCTTCGCTGCCTCCCCTACTACCAAACGCACCGCCCATGCTTCTCCCCCGTTCTCGCACATCCACCTCGCCCCCGCCGCTTCCCCCGCCAGCTCCGCCTCCTCCTCCTCCTCCCGCGTCTCCCCCGCCGCCGCCCCTTCCAAATCCACCTCCGCCCGTCTCGCCCCCGCCCGTCCTCCCGCCACGTCCTTCACCCCCATCTCTTCCCCTCCCCTCTCGTTGCGCCTCTCCTCCCCTCCCGCCTCGGCTCCCGTCGCCTTCCCTCCCATCACTGCGCCGCCGGCCGCCGCCCCGACTATCCTCCCTCCACCCCCCGCCTCGGTCCCAACCAGCTCCCCGCCGGTTCCTCCTCCCGCATTGCCTCCTCCGGCGCCGTCTGCAGCGCCGACTCCTGCTGCTGCGCCCCCCGCTGAGGTCCCGTCCGCAGCGCCGCCAAAAGCGAGGAAGAGCGCCGGCCCGATCTTATCGCCAGAACTAGCGACCCCGCCCGAGGGAGCCACCGCGCCGGCTGCCTCCCCTGGCGAAGCTGCCGAGACGGTACGTACTCCACGCTGATTGATCAGATCCGAGCCCTCCGATCCGATCACGACGGTCAGCTGCCATTCTCCTCGGCAGGGCCCCCGATTACTGCCCTGCCGGGCCAGCTGTGTGCCGTTCGTACACCGAACCTCAGACTCCATTTAAATTCAGTTTTTTGAAAACCCTCAAGTCCGATACGCATACGAACAACACCATTATCTATCCTCTCTTTATTATACTTCCTGAAAAATAAAAATAAAAATAAAAATAAAACTATTTTAATTAGTTTTAACTCTTTGGTTGCAGAGTGGAGGCTACACAGTGAGGAAGATGATGAGCTTGGGGTTCTTTCTGAGCATTGCTGCCATCTGGTTCGTCTAGATAAAAAGAATGGCATTCTCTATGATTTAATTATGCGTGATGCCCCTTGTAGTCTGTTAGTGTTATTTTATCTTATAGTAGTTGTCTGTTCTTCTTTCTTTTATAAAGAAAGTCACCTCTCAGGAGAGATTGGGTTGGCTTAGGAAGGCAGCTGGTCTGCTTGCTTCTTGGTTGTGGTTCAGTGTGGAGTGGGGGACTTGTACCTGGGTTTGGACATTGTTTTACTTCACTACATAATGAGAGTTTTATCTATTAGTTTTCTGTTTAATTTTGGAATGCAAAAGGAAAGTGATGCTGAATATGTTTATCATTACAGAAAGGCACACTCATTTACGCATCTATATGCGATCTAATGCTGAAAGGATTGGAGGAATAATGCTAGCTAATTAAACCATAAACGTTCTCTCTACGAGAGAGGTCAAGATCTCACTTGAAAAGATTCCATTAACATCAAACAATAATAGGAGAACAACTCTTTGCTCCAAGAAAAGAATATATAGAATAGTAAAATGAGGAAAAAGACACCTTTGAGTTTGTTTTGGCCCTAGAAGCCACAGGGAATAGAAGGTAGGCTTACATAGGTTGCAACAACCGTCACATGCATTGGGTGAGAGGTGGGGGATTTGAGGGGAAAAAAAGGGAGATCTTTGATTCTTTGTCTTTCTTGTGTGTGAAGTATGACATAAATGAAACATCAACTTTGCTTTTCAAAAAGAAATTCGTGGAGAAAGAGGATGAAAGAGGCATGGCGGTGAGGGATGCCAGATTTCTTGCAAGGCCTCTAGAAATAACCTATGGAGAACAGAACACGGCATCTTTCTTATTTGTACTCCATTAGTTAAACACAATGAAACAGATGTCTTCAGTGTATGTTGGTCTTAAATAATGGTTTTGGACGAGTTACGTACTCCAGATGTGTTGATGCTTAAAAAAGAGGAAAATGCAGCTGAAGCAGTGGATTCCCAAAATATATGAACTAATGTGTCTTTGACATTCTTTTAATGTGCTTAAAATAACGTCTGTTTAGCTGCAAGAAATTACGGATTAAAAAACTGCCTAAACCAATTTATCATCTAGAACATTTAGATAAGCAAGGATTCTCGGGTTTGTACCAATCAAGAAAGAATCTAAGCAATTTAGTGGATCCAAACTATGACCTCGATGAGAAGGTGAATCCAAGAAAGAATCACAATCAATTGCGACAAAATCACGATCATGATCCAACCGTAATCATATTATGGACTATCCCCTGATCTAGTAAAAAATGGACCGAAAAATCCGATCTCCATTTAGATGGGGCATTCGATTCAGTTCTAGGACAGGTGATAAAAGAATACGCGCTAAATTATATCATCTATGAGGTGTTTAAAATTTGAGGATCTTAACATATAGACATGGTGCAGCTGAAGGTCGCCTTCACCTTTAGGTATAGTTTAAGCCACCTTCGATAGTCTGAACTAAACTGGGGGAAGGAAGATGCAAAAAAACGATAACCTCTTAGAATCTGACTCGATTAGAAACTAAGAAGTGAACAAACTTTATAATTCATACACGATATATCCCAGTTAAGTAGGTAGTGGAGAGACAGAATAAGGACGACATGTTTCGACGATCACAACAAAGCTTTATCAAGCATCATATGAACTTAAAGCAGCAATGACAGCGCCTGTAGTTGCAAATGCCAAAGTAACATCCGGATATTCTTTCCAAGCTGTATTAATTCTGATATTTGAATAGAGCCAAGGTTTAATGGAAGCCGTGAAGGCGTCTGGGTTGGAAGATAGAATGGCTTCCCAGTCGACCTGAATGCCTGGAGGAATGCTTCCCGTGAACTCCATGTTGGCTGCAAGTAATAATCCTAGCAATACCACAAAACCAACAACAGCAGAACCCCTTGACAGTGGCATAAAGTTATACCTGCAAAATTTACCATTGTATTTATGTAAGGATATTGCCCAAATACAATTTTATTAAAAATGTTATCTTAGTACCAGTAATAAGTCATTCTGAGGATCCCATCTCTGACATTTTCCAGTGCACTAACGTCATTTGAGGAATAAACCTCACTGGAATAAGCATTGCAGAGGGTCTGCCATAAAAGATTCAGCGAGCATTTACAACCAAGCAAAATTGAAAAGTAGTTCCAGATTTTTTTTAGAAAAAAAAAAGAGTTTGAATAACAGGAACTACAGGCTACTGCCGCATCCAGTGTGCTGAAGAATATTAATAACAGAAAAAGCAACTCCCTGAATGCAGACCAAGTAAATTCCTAAATATGATTGGAATTGGACTGCAGAGCTGATTGTAGCACATTAAAATCAAACTCATAAGAAGGAATCCTAAATTTCAACATTGAAGGGGCAAAAAACATATTTCATAAGATCTCTGGAAAAGAACAAACAAACATGGTGTTCTCTAGGGAAAGCAAAGACACCTGAAAAAAAAACAGTGCCAGGTTTCAAAGCAGAAAACAAATTAGGAATGCTAGGTAAAACTAGGGAACATCGGGACAAAAGTTGGTAGTGCTGAAGCAGGAATACAAGTCAGTGGTGGTGAAACCAGAAGCGAGAAACTTTAAATAGTATGTACTGATAGAGTATCTACTGAATTATTTTCACTGGACCTTTCACCTAGTTGGAAGCTTGAAATAGTATGTGCTTATAGAATATCTACTAAATTATTCTACTTAGGGAACTTGGACCACCCTTAGTCACTAAGTTGATTGCACCTGCATTAGCTTAAGGTTGTGGGTTATTAAACCACGTGGGAATAACAGGATGCAATACAACTCCGGTTCATAGTGGGAATAACAGGACGTAATACACCTCAGGTTCATAGTGGGAAAAACAAGACACGCTACACATCTGGTTCATAGTGGAAATGTTTGATAACATTGCCTTGTGGGAAAATCCATATTTATTATAACACAACTAAACATGTTAAAACTCAGGAACATGAAAATTTTAAATCTAGAATTTATTTCCACAGGGACCATAAAGAAAGCCCTTTGGTTAATCATCATACCTCCCATGCTGCAGCCATTTCCTGGCTGTACTCAGCCCACCTAGGCGGTGTACAAGGTGTACGAATTGCAAAATCATAACCTATCTTATCCCTGCAGAAGAGGTAAATGAAGCCATATAAGAAAAAAAAAAGAGAGAGTCTAATTTACGAAAAAACAAGATTAGGAACTACATTTCTTGGAGAGTAATCCTTGTCCCTTCAAGGCGCTTCCTGAAAATGGAAAAGGCATAGCATTTAAATGATGTAGCTACTAGTACATCCTAATAAAGGACAAAAGATCATAATAGCTTCAGACGTCATTACCCCTCAAACACTGTGCTCTCGCAGGTAGTACCCACCCAAAAGCTTTCACCAATCACATTATACAGGTCAGAGCATGATCCTGCATGTTTTATCTGTAGGTGATATAGACACTAGATAGTGAAAATGAGCCGTGAAAGAGATAATAATTCACCAGTCATTACAATATAATGAAATCACCAAATACTTGATGGCAAAGGGCAAGAGAATTAAACAAGAATGAGAAGTGAGTTAATTCAAGAGATCAAAACTTAACAACATTTTTTTCATTGTTCTAATGCAGTTAACTCATACATTAGTCATAATGATCCTGCATGTTTTATCTGTAGGTGATATAGACACTAGATAGTGAAAATGAGCCATGAAAGAGATAATAATTCACCAGTCATTACAATATAATGAAATCACCAAATACTTGATGACAAAGGGCAAGAGAAGTAAACAAGAATGAGAAGCGAGTTAATTCAAGAGATGAAAACTTAACACAGCATTTTTTTCATTGTTCTAATGCAGTTAACTCATACATTAGTCATAATTGAAAATTGCACAAGTTTGAGATCCTAATAGTAGCAAAGGGTTACTGTGCCAACCTTTTGCAGCTTGTCAGGATCTGAGAGATCAATAAATCTATCCTCAGCATTATTCACATATTTTAGGTCACGAATAATAGACTTTGCTACATCAAAAGTCCTGTGAAGATGAACCTGTAAGTTGACAATGGAACTACTGACTTGAGTATCAGACATTCATTTATACCTTGAGTAATTGGGAAAATAGCGAACAACTTTGGCCTGCCCAAGAAGCATTGGCGTGTGAGAGCCAAATCCAGAAATAAATTCTTCACTGTTTTGAAAATCAGGGAAAGAAAAAAAAAATAGTCAATGCTATCTCTTCAGAACATATTCACTAAAAATATTATCACAGCCAAATGATATTGATAATAGCTTCACAATTGAGCTTACAAAATAAAGAACAAATTAGAAACCACTGCAACAGAATACCAAATACAAATTTGACAATTTATGGACGAAACATTTACGAGAAAAACTGCCAGCTGTCGGTAATCTCCATGACCTATACAATGAGGTATGTTAATAATATGCTATGGTGTCCTGCATCTATACAATGTATACAACTCATTTTGCCTGGAGATGGTTTAAGGAATTTCTCATTATATATGCCCACTATCCTTGGAACTCTTTACTAAAATGAAAGATTTGCATTGTGCAACACAGAAGTGTTAAATTGAAGAAAAACAATTTGAAAGATCATAATCAGAAGGAATAAGGCTCTTCTAATCTAAATTTATAACATACTGTATCATAATTACTCCCACAAAAAGAAACTATTCAATAAATTAAAAAAAATAGGATCAAGGAAAAAGAAGACAACCAATTACCTTAGCTTGTTTATCCAGACGACAGGATCACAAGGTTCAGAGATTTGCCTCCATTTGACCGCAATAGAGTACACATCATGCCAAGAAAGATGACGACCAGAAGCAGATCGTTCTTCATTTGAACTATGCAATGTTGAACTTTCTGATAAACCAGTAGTGCTACAGCACACACCACCTCTATTTTGACTCACCATACTGATTCTTTCCTTTTTTCTATTTCGTTTACCATTTTTATTTGCATGTCGAAGAAAGCGCCAATACTTGGCCACCTTCTGAGCAACCTCAATAGCAGCTAACCCAGCCATACGATACTGAAAAGATTGTAAAACATTTAACATGATTTATTCATTATCTTTCCTTGCTCGTTTGTCCTAATAAGCCAGGCAATCTTCTTTCTCATTATGGTTCTTCAAGACTTCATTGACCTATTCCTTATTAGTTTCTTCTTAAGAAGAGGAAATTGCATGACTAGTTACAAAGTGAGAAATAGTTTTTGCAACTCCACAATAGTCATGGGATGTGAAAACAAAAGTCAAGAGGATGAGAACATTGGAATTAAAACTAAAAAAAATGGCATATAACAAAGTCAACATGTAAAGATAGAAGCTCAAGTGTATCTTAATAACTTTGCAAATCCACTAATTTAAATATTGAATTAATACTTACATAAGTTAGTATGTTACGTAAGCATGCATTAGAATCAATCTAGTGTGTCGATATGAGACAATTAAAGCTCAAAAATATAACAAGATATATCATATTACTACATGCTTATAAATTATAGTCATGATTACTTAGTATAACTTCCTTTTTAGTATAACATGTGACTCTCGTATCAGCTCAATAAAATGACTTGATTCTTGTCTAAATGCAGAATAATGCGACTGTATGTGAGGATTCATGTGTGTATGAAGAGTAATATAAACTCATTCTTCCAAAGAATCTAATCCTCCAAATGGGTATTTGATTTAATACCCCTCACTTTAATAAATGTCTCATGGTCAAAGAGCAATGATATGTTTTTCCCCATCATACGAATCTAAGCATATCGTCAAGTAATGATGTTTATAAAGTAAAGTAATACAATAAACAAAACTGAAGATTTATTTTTCCGAATGATGATTTTAAGCTATAGATTAAAATATGATATTAAACTCGCACAAAAATAAAGAGATTCTAGATTATGATATCCTTTTTTAATAAATAGGATATAACAATATTTAAGAATTTTATGAAAAGAAACTAAATAAATGAAAAAAAAATATTTATACTCACTCATTGAGTGAAAGTAATTTTCAAAGAGATTGTGATTATACCAAGTTTATGCAAGTCTATCTAATGTTGAAGTTGTCAGTCTGACCTTGATCAAATGACAGAAATTGGACGAGTGCTTCCTAGTAGTTCTATTTATAATGAATTTGATAGGAACCCAATTGTCTAGTACCAAATCCAGGCTCACTATTTAATGAAGAGGGTTGGGCAGTGGAATGATTTTGTTTGTCCTCTGGATTAACTGTATGAAGCAGCCAAATCAATATAGGATTTAGTCTTCTCAACAGAAATCTTTGGCCTCCCAGCAGATGCTCTGTGATGAAAGAAATAGATCTCCTGGGTGTGCGGTTCTGATGGGGCAGCAACATTGGCATGCAGGGAAGGCCTCAATAAGTTTTATTCTCCTCTGAGAGTGATGCCAATCCAGCAACCTAGTGCAAACCAAGAGGGAGATCACGGGTATCTATAGTAGGCGATATGGATTTTGTGGTTGCTGAAAGAAGGCATGTTCAAGTCTCACTGTTGATTGTAGCTCAGGCTCTGAGGTCCACATAGGCAAGTCCATAATTTCTGGAGCAAACAAAGAAGCAAGAGGAAGCCTGTTTGCTGTAAGTTTCGCAGAAGGGAAAGATCTTCTGTGGAAGAAGTAGAGATAGAGATTCACTCCTTTCTAGGGATCTCTTCAATGCAGAGCTCACAAAGGGTGGCAGCAAGGAGATTGTGGAAGACTAGCAGAATGCCATTTGCCAATGTGCATAGAAAGCAAGATGATCTATGTGCTCTAGTGTTGGAAGGCAAAGCACATGTTTGAGAAACTAACTGGAGCAGGGTTGTTGCCTGTTTAAGGACTGAATATGCTAATTGTTAAACAGTAGGAGTCATGGAGAGGGAACCATATGGTGGGTGTTGGTCCAGAATAGGGGTTTACCTTACTCACAGACTCTAATGGCAGAATCAGTTATGTTAGGTGACCAAGAGTTGCTGGCTGTAGTTTGCTGGTAGTAGGCTCAGTTGGAAGACATGCAAGGCAGTGTGATATGTGAGGAGGTTATGGATGTGTATTGATAAGAAGATGATGGTGGAAGCAAAAGAAGAGGGACGATGGATGGAACTTACCAACAAATTACAAGAGAACGTTGACAAATATCACACCAAATTAGGAATTATGAAATTCAACTATAATTCCACTTGATGCAGCACCAAGAATAACAAATATCATAGATGGTGCTGAAGTTACACGGTCAAGGGGCAGCAAACATGACATTGCTAGATTGGTTCGCATCATGAGAAAATGGGACTGTAAATGCATATGATTTCTTTAGGGCACAGAGGCCTTTGGTACCGCATCAGTGGTATGGAGGCCTGGGATCATGCCCAAGCATCAATTTATTGTTTGGTTGCTTGCTCACGGGAACTCAAGGATGGCGGACAGATCACCGTATGAGTCATACAAAAAGCTGTGCTTTGTGCAGGCAACATGATTAGTCAAATGCACACATCTTCTTTGAGTGCCCCATCACCCGAGTCTTATGGAGCAAAGTGAAGCAATGGGTGGACTTCATAAATGAGATCCGTACATGTGAGGAGCTATTCCAGATTTTACAGCAACACTACAAAGGGCACAGCCGCATCATGAAAGCGCAACACTTAGATATTTCTTGTATGATTTATATTTTGTGGGAAACCCGTAATAGATGTCGATTTGAGGACCTTGTGCTGGATGTTGATCGGATGTTCCGCAAAATCCAGATACATGCCTATCGGTTTGTAAATCTCCAACGAAGTATGCACTTGGAATGTAAGCGCCTAGTTGCATGATTTTGATTGTACTCTTTTGAGATATTTTTATAAACATTTACCTTTCCCAAAAAAATAACAAATATGACATGGCATTACACAGGAAGTAGGGTGGTGATAAAGATTCGTCATTTGACTTTATCATTGCTAATACATTATGTGTGGAGGGCTAGAAATCGTAGTTTTTTTTGTGAGGGTCAGTTAGATGTTAAGAGGATATTCAGGAGCGTGCAAATACATATATACAAGTCTTTAGGTATCTATTCAGATATGATACTACATCAAGACATTAATAGACTCTAAAACCTCATTTTGTATATTTTGGATACATGATACACTTTTACTTATCCAAAAAAAAAAAAGAATAACAAATATCACATAGAGAGAAAAAAAGAGAGTCATGAATAGGAAAGCTATGACCTTAAAAGATCTCACCTCAAACACAATTGAAAATAAGCAAATTATTGTAGGAAAGCAATACTTCTATACCTAAAAAAATCAATCAAACTTGTAACACAGGTTTGTTGAAAACTTGTTTGTTTGTGGAAAATATTTGTTAGGTGAATTTTTCTGGAAAAAAAAAAAAAGAGATTATTTTCTGCATTTAGTTTCCTGTGTTTGATGTCGTCACAGGAAAATATGATTTCCTTCTCAAGGTTAGACAGATTGGGCACGCTGGTTCAATCAGGCCTACCCAGTTAGATTGGTCAACACATATGACCCACCCAGACCGGCCAGTTCATTCAAATTGGCTGGCACACATGGAACGATCAACCCATTCGAATAGCATGGATTGCCCAGATGAATGACCTACCCAAGTGTGGTTGAACATGATTTCCTATTGCACCAAACGTTGGAAAATCTGAGAAAAATATCTTTCTGGAAATATTTACCATGAAACAAATGGAGCCTAAATATCCTAACCTCTAAACAAGATCATTACCAAAACCAAAACTATCATTATGAACTTATTTTCGTAGAAGAATCTATCAAAAATTAAATTCCTAATAAACCATGGAATTCTTATAGAACACGCTAACAATGTAAGATCAATATAAAAGATAGCACCCTAACTTTTAGGTTCAGTAGATGGCTACAATTTTTAAACATACTCAAAGAAACACAGGAAGATTTGGAGCTTTTAACATTCTAAGGACTTCAACAAAAATCATGGTATGATTTTAAAAAAGTGGATGATGAAATTAAGCTTCTTGATAGATAAAATAAGATTAATCAATATATTTTAATTCCAGAAGCTTACAGCATCTACCATCCTGAAAGTAATAAAGAATTTCATTCAAATTAACATTTCAATCAATTTATTGTTAAGTGAGAGAACAATGTGGCAAAGTTTTAGAACTCGCACAAAAGAATCTACACAAATATTTTAAAGAAAAGAGTCAAAGAGAAACTGCAATATTTACTTTACATCTAGGTTTTACACAGCTCAACATGTCAAAAAATCAACATAGTTAACACCAAATGATAAGAACTTAGAGTATTATTATTGTAATACAGTATACACATACAAATTAATCAATGAAATGAGTGCATAACTAGGGTATAATTTTTTCCTGGGAAAAAATATCATGCAAAATGGCATTAAATTAAACAGAAAACTAAAAGCCAACTGCAAAACTGAACACCTTTCAAATAGGACTTATGTAGATGTGAAGGAATTTAAACTATTAAGTAATTTATCAATCACCTGCCGTCTATTCGACAAGAATGCTGCACAGTTATATTGCACTTTCTGGCCAAGAACATCTGCTGCTTGTAGAAGAACATGTTTATGTTTTGTCACAACGAAGTCTTGCTTCTTAAGCCGCCCTTTTTTCAAAGATTCTTTCAGCGGCGGTTGCCGGAATACTCTCTCGCATACATAATGTGGATGCTGCCTTTTACACCAGTACTCCTGTATAAAGGTCATAATAGCCAATTGAATTAATTACAACAACTACGTTTGCATTAAGCTGTGCATCAACACAGAACACTATACAGTAAAGGGAAACTTTCGTATGATTTATGTATTGCCTTGAAATTTCCTTTATTGGATAACAATTACTGAATTAATACAAGTGAATGTCACGGTGTTTAATTAATGTACTGCAAAAGCAAAAGAAACTTGAGCAGAATTGGTAATAAGCATTCACGCACTACGCAAAGTTTCATAGATAGCCCAGACATTAGCATCAACCAGTACACAAGACATTAGAAACCAGGACGTTGCTATGAAGTATGAATAATAAAGATAAACATTGAAAGATGGTAAGACTCACTGCTGTGAATTTAATAATACTAAGAAACAAGTCGAAAATAAGCTAAAACTCTAAACACTAATGAGTTCAAGCTCAACTCATTCAGAACTTCATGAAAAGTATGCAAAGCATTATCAAAAATCAAACTACAAGCATTGCGATGAGAGAGGTCAGTGAATTAAACTAAGATCATTATTAAAACGCACAAAAGGGACCATTTACTTCAACTCACTAAAATGTCGCTTCACCGTGATGAGATGCTCAGGATGTTGCAAGTTGCAAATATTTCTTTTGTCATCAAGGAAATAAAAGTCTATATTGGTTATTTTCCCCAGAACCAACTTATATATATATAAAATGATACCCAACGCTTGATGTACAAAGATTCAATGCCATTATTCTCAAACAACTAGGAGCTGAGGCTTCTGTTGACCATGTTGAGCAGTGATATGCAGTCATCAAAGCATTTTAGACAAAGGATGGCATTGTATATGCGATGTGTGGTTCCTTTAGGAGGTTTGGGTGCTTATGCAAGCTAATTGGGTACCTGTGTGGGCTAGGAAAAAAGGGGAAAAAAAAAAGGATTGAATTCATTTGATGATCAACATCTTTATGAGGACTTTTGGTGATGATTTTTCTATGTAAAAATAATAATTGTTGTGATGATGAACCACTAAATTAAGTTTCTAATGTAGTAGTAGCATGTAACTCGTAACTGCAAACATAAACAATTGTTTTCAACTGATAAATATTTTAGATATTAATAATATGCATGTTTGATCTATCCAACATTGTTATATTATGTGTTTTATATTGTATGATTGACATATATATTTTTTTATATATGAAGTTATGAATTAGATAAAATTTAATATATACTCTTTGCATATATGCTATCAATATAAATATTTTAAATATTTCTTTTTAGATATATGCATTATCGTGGATGATTGCCTGCTACCTCGAAATGCCTATTAAAACCTTGATGTTGAGTATCAAGAAACTCAACTGATCAAAAATAATTTCTCGCCAAATGACTCCACTTCTAGAATCTAAACAAGTCAAGATAAGTTTAATTCTAAAATCATCATATCCTGTTTATAGATAAAGTAAATCGATAGTAATTCTCTAATTAACATGTATAACTAAGTGAATACCATTAGAGTGATTTTATAAAAGAAAAAAGTTAAAATAGTGTGATTTACTCAGTCAAGTATTTCTCATTTCACTTCAATATACAAGTGGAAAGGATTGATCAGTTACATCTTTTGTGTATAGTTAAAATGGACTCCTTACAGCATACCAAGGATAAAGGTTATTTTCTATGAAATAATTAAAGAAAAGGGAGTTAATCAAGATGAAAATGAATGATAATTCAATAGTGTAGCAATAGAAATCTTTGAATAAGCAAGACTGATTTGAAGTAACTAAGTGAGAGCATACTACCTTGAAAAGTGGATCGATGTCACCATCAATGTCAAACCAACAAAATTCACTGTTGACCTTTGAAGCTGTGTACAGAGCGACTTCTTTCTACAGAATTGAGGGAAAACCAAAAGTGAAGAAAAATGCAAAACAGCAAACTAGCAACTTTCATGCCAAAATCGTACATTGCATATACAAGTTGAGGATTCTGTGGGTCAAATCAATCAGTTAAAGGATGATATCTTCTTTTCATTTGACATGGATTCTACAAAAAAATAATAGCACATAACCAAATCAATAGGTTTAGCACAGACAAGATTTTTTTCCTTTCTATTAGCGGATGTACTAGCTTTTGATACACTTGTACATACAGTGGCTTAGAGGTAACGCATGTGAATCCAAAAGGAAAGAATTTTATAGAAATGGAAGAAAATCCTTACAAAACATAATAAGTACTCAATCAGACCCAATTCTGATTTGAACGTGTGAAGGTTCAAGTTCTCAAGTTTGTCTAACTCTGAGGTTTTTTATCCAAGCAATTAGGTTCCTTGGTCCAGTAATTATCAAACTCATAAGTTCTCACCAATTCATAAAGGGTGAAAGATTGACGTGGAAATCACAAACCCAAATAAAATAAATGTTATTTGTGACCACCCACCCCACTTTGGATCAATAGAGGTATAGTCAGCAAGAATACTGAAAAGAAGAGAAACAGATTCTCTTCCTACTGTACCATGCTTTTGTTAACTGATATCTTTGGGAGGCCTAAAATCTGGAATCAAACCCTCAAAATGTAAGAGTTTTAGGTGTCATAAAGAGAAAAAAACAGGATCATCCCTTCTTAAGAAAGATCCTACAGCAATCAAAGAGTCGAACCACTTGCACCTGATTCTTCCATAATGGAAGGCATTTTACACTTTGTAATTTTGAAACTGATAAACCAACCAGCTTATAACCACAGATACTCCTTAGGCAAGCACAGGCACAGAATGCACTTGTGAAATATTTGGCATCGGTTTTTTATGACTAGCAACCGTACTGTGGCAAATCATATATTAGCACAGAATAGACACGGGAAACATGTTTCATAAGAAATCTATAACAAAAGTAAGATAATAGATATCTATTGAAAAATCAACAAACTTTGAAATTTGAACACCAAAAAGAAAGTTTTACTGAAACATAATGGAATATGGAATACGCTATGCAGAAAATTTCATTCAGTTGATTTAAAATTTTAGAAGTTAAGAAAAGAATCAATTGGGATATGAGGCTGCAGATTGTGTTGATATGCATCTAGTAAAGTTAAAATACTATGCACAAAGAATAGACGCTGCTAGCAGGGAAAACACCAATATTCATGACTTACCTGGTAAAAAGCTAGACATTGCAATACAAACTTATCCATGGAATCAAGTTCTAAATCCAAAACGGCATCATAGTCCTTCACCTGAAATGTTAAAATAATAGAAAAGTAAGACCAAGAACAATACAACTTGGTAAAATGTTAGTCGAGGATTTTGTGCAAGACCATATGATTTAGATGCTACAATGAACATGTGATCAGAGTACGTATCACAATTTTTACCACAAGACACACAGCCAGTGTCAACAAATTCTCTTACTATGAGAAAAGCCTCAAATAATTGAAGTTCTTAACTCTCAAAATTCCCAAAAAATATCTTAACAAAAGAAACTAGTTTGAAACCCAAAAATAGATAGTTGCTGAGGAATTTAGCATCATATTGAAATGCTCTATGAAATAAATTTATTAAGGCATCGGCAGAAAGATGCTTATTGTGGCATAAGCTAAATAAAAGAATCAGAACCACTTTCTTCGTTACACAGGTCAGAAACTATTATAATATTAAAGATCCGTCTAAAAGAAGAGAAGACAAAGCACCGCATCTCCATATTCTCCAATAGCATGATAGCATGAAGCACGAAGGTATAAACACTCTAAATTTGAGCTGTCAATGCTGAGTCCAACAGACAAATCTTTTATTGCCATCCTGTAACAATGTAAGCAAACAGCTGAGTAGCATTTAACAACGAACAGACTAACAGAGAATTTTGTGCAAGGAACCTATTTCAATCCCTATTTCTAGATGAAATGAAATCTTATCTTTAGCAATGTACATTCTATACTTCCAAATCTACAAGGCAAAGAATTTCCGATTCATATGCTAGATGCTCCAGTTATGCAAAAATAACAAATGTTGAAAAATGAATTCGAGCAACTCCTTTTATAAAAGCTTCTATTGAGACTCACTTCAACTTATGTTTCTAGCATCAAATATATTAAACTCATTATAATAAAGAGATTTAACTGATCTGTACAAGGCATTGGTTTAGGAGAGTTCTACAAAACAGTAGTTAGACCTGCTATGTTATACGACACTGAATGTTGACTATGACTTGAGCACATAAACAAAAGATGAAAGTTGTAAAGATAAGAATGTTAAGGTGAATGTGTGAACATACAAGGATGGACAAAATAAGAAATGAGAGCATTAGAGAGAAAGTTGGAGTTGCATCTATTGAAGGAAAACTCTAAAAGACACGTTTAAGATGGTACGGACATGCACATAGACGGCTAATAAATGTTTAAGTTAGGCAATGTGAAATAATGACAAATAAGCACATCAAACAAGGAAAAGCAAAAAAGGCTTGGTTAGCAATAATAAAATAAGACAAAATTTATTTAAATATAGATGATGATATAGTAGGGAATAGAGTCCAATAGCGTAGAAGGATCCATATAGTCGACCCCACCTAGTGGGATAAAACTTGATTGTTATTGCATACAAGGCATGGGTTGTCCAAAAGTAATAAAAACTGTGAAATAACTGAGAGCAAGTATATATGTTGCAATTATACTGTTTAATTCCTTAATGCTTATATGTACAAGATATTTGCAATTATAGTAATTTGACCACAATCTTTAGTTCAACAAAGAGAAAAGATAGTTTAATTTAATACACATTTATGTTTTACACAAAACGTTTTACTTATTAAATTATGCTATAGAAAGAATTGGAAATTATTATAGCGTCTGGATGCCTATAAATGCAATTTCCACATGTGAATATAGTTACTTGAAAGACTGAAAAGGAAGTCAATTACATATCTTCTATTTGCATAATCATATATTTCAGAAGGATGGATACTCAACTTAGTATACATTCTAGTCTTACAGTTGATGTTTTATTTAATAAAATTGTTCACATTTCAAGTTATAGTTTATTCAAAAAAAGGCAAGTTCTAAATCACTTTATGAAACAAAAAAATAACCCTTTAGCAAAACATTTTCATACTGTTTTAGCAAAATTTTATGAGTTGATTGATTTCAATTCATTAGGCCTATGCAACGAATGATCATTTTATTACACTCTTTGTTTCACAATCATGATTGCAAACTGACATGATGCTATGCAAATTAACATATACATTTACCTGATTACCCTAATGATAATGGCATACTTATCTAAAATAGTTCTTAGAAAATTATGCTGACCATGTTTTCCTACGGGGAAAACTACAGTCAAATGCTAAATGAATTGAACTAGAAAAGTTTTTTTGTATATGTCAAATGTGCAATTTCATTGCAGAATGGGTTTTCTTTTTCAGTTTCATTAAAATAATTTTTTTTTTGGCCAAAACTCCAGGGACAGGATGAAAATAAAATGTTGGTGAAGATTTTTTGCTTTCAAAGATATGATTTCTTTTACCACTTATATAAGACATTTATAACTTCCATCATTATTCAACAGCTTATCTCAAAGCCCCAACATCATGGCAGAAAACTGAGATATTGGCAAGAATTTTTATGGAATTCGCTTTTAGGATGTCTATGAAGCATCAAATTTAGAGGGGTTGTTAAACGATAGAAACTTTTGAATTATCCTACCACCATGACATGAAACAATCTTACATAAAACCCTGTTACCTATGTTGTCCTGTCCCATGATGAAGCAGACCACGGAGGTGATAAGCTTTGGCAAACCTGATGAACATCTCAAGAAAGCATGAACAGCATGTTAGAGAAAGAAGAAATATACTTATACTAGTGATCTAGAGGTCCATCATACTAAATCTAGCTTCTAGGTCAATACTCATATAGATAAATGATTTGCAATAGTACAATGTACCTTTCTTCAATAGCCAGAAGTTTTTCAATACAGTGCATGGACTTTTCTGTATTACCCAGATCCAGGTAAAACTGCATAGTACAAGACACTAATATTAAATAAATAAATAATATAACAACCACAAGCAATATTAAATGAACTGTTTATAAAGAAAAAATAGCCAATAATTTCCAAACAAACAGTGTATATCTGCCCTTTTTAACCAAACAGTAAAATATGTTTCATCCGACCTATTTGATTAAAATAAGAATTAATACAACTACTAATTGTACATATGAGACCCATCACTTCACGTCGTGCATAGAAATATGGGCAACACTTTAAAGTGGTAATGCTGCTTATGGTAGTGTTTGGTCATTATTTAGAATTTAAACCAGTGCTGTAATAAGAAATGCAGTGGAAAGGAAAGGAATATCAAGCAGCAAAATCATTCACACACAATTACATCATGAGCATCAGGGAGTTGGGAACAGGATGGCTAAATAATTGTAATTCCGACTGTGGTTTAAAGTTTCATTCCATGCCAACTAGTATGGGTGAAACATTTCGTTCTTGTTCTGTCCGCCAACATGCACATTGAATCATGGTTTAAAATCTCGACCCGTGCCGAGGTTTCATTCCTGGACCGGAACGATACGGTTTCGGTATCGTATCGCATTGTGCCGATATAGTTTTGGTATTTTTTAAATATATAATATATTAATTAAAAATAAAATATTTAACATAAATATATAAAATATAAAAACAATCATTAAAAAAAGAAATAAATATGAAAATAGATAAATAAATAAAGAAAATTTTTATTATATTTTTTTAGAATTAAAATAAATTAATTAGATAATTTTACTAGAGTTTAATAAAATCTCTTTATATTATCCCTATCATAATTAGGAGTTAGTTAAAGTAATTAACCTAAGTTTTAATTAAAAAACCACCCACCCACCCACTAGACGTGTTGCGCGAGAAAGTCGCACAACTACACAGTCGTAAGTTCGCGCGACTCTGGCACGGTCATGGGGGTCGCACGACTCCCTAGCGCGGTCGCGGGGATCGCGTGACTCCCTAGCGTGGTCGCGGGGTCACGCAACCCCTCTGTGGAGGACGCGGGGTCGTGTGACCCCTCCGAGGTGGACGCAGGTGTCGCGCGACCCCTCCACGGGGGTCGCGCAACCACTCCGTGGGGGTGGCTCGACCCCTCCACGGCTACCGTGGGGTCGTGCAATCCCTCCGCTGCGGACAAGGGGGTCTCGCGCCCCCTCCGCTACGGCCACGGAAGTCGCGCAACCCCTCCGCGTCGATCGAGCGACCCCTCTATGCTGCCGTTGAGCTAGTGTCGAGGTCGTGCTGATGTATGTCAACTGGCGGAACGAGATGTTTCGCCCGTTTCGACCGGTTCGGTACGATATTTTAATCCGTGCATTGAATAGCCTAGCACCGCCGTCTCCCCAAGTCTTCTGCGATTCTTCAGTGAACACTAAAGTTTCTCGCAAGCACCTTCAGTAGCATCTTCCATAGGCACCTTCAGCGATGTAAGTTTCCTTTGTGTAGCTAAACCATCTTGCAAGCACCATCATTGTCTCCTCCACATCGCAATCTCACTCCATCAGATCCTCCTCTGCATTGAACCCTCCACCTCTGCACTTAAATCATAACATGATAGGTAAGCTTCTTCATCTTCTACTCCTTTTCTTCCTCTTCCTTTAACACCGATATTCTTCCTCCTCTAGTTTCCTCTCTTCCTCCTTCGACACACCTCTAGCTCTGATACTGAGCACTGAAGGCACCGGCTCAAGTTGACTAAGGACCAAAATTTAACTCAGTTCAAAATTTCAGACCTTGATTCCAACCTCAGAATTCTAACAAAAACAACAAAATTAGATCCACCAATTCTCATCATGATTGGTTCCTTCTTTTTTCTGTAACCAAACAATCTTAGAAAAGTTTTGCTTGCATAAGTAATGTCACATCCCACTTAGACAAGAGAACTAGCCCATTAACCTATTAAAACAAGCTACTAGCTCAAAATAGTTAATCCCAGATTAATAGTAGCTTTCTCATTTAAGATTATGAACTTCTTTATTAATCCACAACATACAATATGGAACTAAACTTGCAAGATCCCCCACTTTAAGTCTTGACATATCCTCACTAAGACCCAAACTCCAACTTATATGCTAAGATCATCATGATCATTGGCATGTAAGGCCCAATGGTGGTTCCACCATCACGTAGCCAACCTTTTCAATCATCTCATCACACTTTGAATTAGATTTTCCCTGATTGTCACATCTCACTTATATAAGAGAATTGACTTGTGCCACTGCCAGATCCAAATGCTTAATCAAAGTTAATAGTAGCTCTCTCGTGTAAACTTATAAAGCTTCTCTATTAATCCACACCTCACAATAAGGAACTAAACTTTGGGTGTCTCAAGCAAAACATCTAAAAGGAGTTTCACAAATTAGCTTCAAAGCATCATTGTTTTGTTTTACAAGAAAGACTTTGTCATGTGAAGTGACTGATGTAGGTAGAAAACCAAATGTTTATGCAATGTACCTAGAAAGTATGATACACAAAAGAAAAAAGCAATAAATCTAACAAAACTATATACTACAACAACGAAAACAAGCCGTGCTAGTCCTGACTACTTGTGATTGGGACTGAAATGGTTTGCTCTTCTCGTTTTTGTGTATAGTTTTATTAGATTTTGTTTTGTTTAATATAACAAAACTATATGCATGGGGAAAAAATTGATGAGACAGAAAATACATACTAATATAATGGCATAACAAATTATTCAAGCAATTATAGCTCAAGTAATGCCTTTTCACAAGACAAACGTGATACAACATTTTGAAGTGAGTACAATTTCTTAAGGATAAGGGGAGTCTTGGCGCAACAGTAAAGTTATTTCTTTGTGACCTAAAGGTCACGGGTTCGGATCCGGGAAACAGCCTCTTGCAAAAAGCAAGTTAAGGCTGCGTACAATGGATCCTTCCCCAGGACCCCGCATGACGGGAGCTTCATGCACCGGGTGCCCCTTTTTTTACAATTTCTTAAGGACTACCCACATAATAACCATAAGGCCACATTACAACCATCAGCAGAAATTGTGATAACCCTATAGAGAAGAACAAACTTACAAGTAAAAATGTCCATAAAGAAAAATACAAGCATTCAGATTCCAGAATCAGTACAAATACTTATTAAAATTTAGCATCAGCTGAACCTAAAATTTTGAATAGATACCTGTGCAAGATGGGCCCATGCATCAACAAAATTTTGGTCAAGTTGCAGCGCTTTCAGGTGTGCCTCTTCAGCTTGATCATGCTCACCAATTGCGGCTAATGCCAGACCCTACAACCATAAAATTATCAAAAGAGATCATTTTATGTTATTGCCTGTTGCCCCCACTGTCTCTTATTTTCCAAGAACAGGATAAATAGATATTTAAGTGTTTCAACAGTTAATAATGAGAAATTAATGATTAAAAGTGATGTTTTCAAACAATAGGAACACATTGCTAGAAGAAGGTGATACTAATTAAGTAATTATAGATGAATAGAGCTTTGAATAATAGGAAATATTGAATACTGAAGCTCAAATTCAACTTAGAGTCTTCAACTACATTAAAATAGAAACATGACATTATATTATTCATCCAGAATCTAGGTTAAGGATTTCAGATTGCCAAAAAAACAATTTGAAGAACAATTGCAAAAGAGTACTTATTTATCTGGTCCATGCAGAAAATTACTATAGTTCTGCAAATATGATCTTTCTAATTTAAGAGCATGAATTACTGCATCAAAATGGTGGTTATGGAAGGAAGAAACACAGATTTAGAAGCTTGAGATCGTTTAAAGGAGATCGACATCAACAATAATCCTACAAACGTTAACAGTATTTTCCAGATTCAGCAAGCAAGTTTCACAGGCCAGTTTCAGCACATTCTTCCTACAATTTCTACACTAATAAATTACAATACAATTCCTACAACAGAAATTTTACAAAGAAACTAAACAACAATAGAAAAGACATGTGTGAAGAGAGATGAACTAATAGAGCATTAAGATAATAGAATAAAAGGTAGAGCAAAGTCTACAACAAAAGTAAGCAACCATTGCATTGGTATCGCATTACACAAAAAATTTGACATGGATGTTACTAGGAGCAATCAAGAACCGGATTAAGACCCGAGGCAACTTGGCAGGTCAGTTGAAATTTTGCATCATAAGGCCAAGCAATTTTGGTCATCTAGGCTGAGATTTATGATGCATGATGAGATTTTTGGGCCTAATTGGAATGAGATGGTTCCAGTGTCAACTACTTGCTTGTTTTGGTACAAGATTGTGTTGGTCAGCAGTCTCAGCACCAACAAGAAAGAAATGAAGAGGGAAAACAAAGTGGAGGGAAACTTACCACTATCTTGTGGTGCTGAAAAAGAATCAATTAGTTTCTCTCCATCAGGGGTGCTGATGTTTCAAGAAGAAGTGAAGAAGAAGATAGCAAAATTTTGTTGATGATTTCCTCATAATCATCTGTTTTCAAGTTGTCTTTCTATCGGTATCAATTAGAATCAGTTCCAAATTACCCATTTTGGTCAACAAGGATTAATATTTAAAACCATGATCAAGGTTTAGTTTCAGTTCATGAATGGAACTAGCTGGTGTACCATTCTATTCCGGCAGGTGTCTATCACTCCCAGGAGGAGCAGGATGGATAAGGGGAGGGAAGGAGAGTAGGAAGAAGAAAAGTAGGAGTAAGGCTTTGGGTCACTGAAGGAGCTCACAATTCAAAAGTGGGTCACACAAGACGCTCGTCATGGATGGAGCTCATGGCTCAGGCAACTTTGATAGCACAGGCAAAGCTCATGATGAAGACAGAAGATGCTCGCAACAAAGAGGAGTTCCTCACAAAAGACTCACAATGAAGGTGGAAGGCTTGTAACCAAGGCAAAAGGCTCAAGCAACTTACAAGGAAGACGGGATGGAATGGCAGAGTTCACAACCAAGGTGGAAGCCTCAGAAAAGCTCGTGACCAAGGTGAAAGTCACAAGAAGATCTCATGATGGAGGTAAAAGGCTTAGTTGGAGCTAGCAACCCATGAAAAAGGCTCAGGTAGAGCTCATGACAAAGTTGAAAGACTCAAGTGGAACTTGTGCTCAAGGAAAAAGGCTAAGGTAGATATCACAATCAAGATAGAGTTTGCAACCAAGGAGAAAGGCTCACGACGAAGGCGGAACTATGGAAGGAATTGTCCACTCGCATGTGGGTTTCAAAGCTTCTTGCTTGCCGGTTGATGGACGAAATGAAAATTTTCACTTGAATCAACAGAGACGTGGTTCAAGATTTGAACCTATGCCATGGCCTGGATTGCATCAGTACCAGCAAGTCAAGTTTCGTTGAGCACTATGAAAATTAATTAAATTACTTTATTACTACATCAACTAGGTAGTTTATGGTATCCTTTACTCCTTACACCTTCCACTCTAATTTTGGTACCCATGCTAGAAATAAATGCCAAAAAAAAGGTCATCAGCAAGTAAGCTGAAGAAAAAAAAAACATAAAACTCAAATGACATAAAATCTTGGATTTGATTTTTTTTAAAAAAATAAACAATTTATGGACAAGGTAATTAAATAGCCTGTAGGAACTTAACCTACCAGATATGTGTAAGCAGATTTGTTTTTCTTATCACGATTTATGCTTCGGGTAAGATCATCAACAGCAGCATTAAAATCCTTGAATTTGAAATTAACAATTCCTGCAATCAGCGCAAGTAACATATGAACTAAAAGCATAAGTTATGCTGTAAAAGTAATAGCATAAAACTAGTAAGATTTTATTTAGAACATCATGGAAAAAAAATTGATAGCAGACTAAGGTCTATGTGGCCAACTTCAAATAGTTGGGCTGTGATACAGGGAATGGACATGCGCTTGTTAGATGAATATTTACTGTTAGGTAATCATCTGAAGTTCAACTTAAGGGACCTCTACAATCAGGTCACTACACTAAGGAGGTCAACCACTAGTAAGGGCAAACTAAAGAACAACCTGGGTAAAAAGATAGCCATGATTTATATATTGATTCATGTCATAGCACAGATAACCCAATTTTCCATAAATTAAACTGGCAGACAAGCTTGCTCAGTCCATCTATATCCAAATATCTCAATTCTTCTAGGTGAGAGACACCTTATCTAAAGACAATGACAAAGAATTTTCTAATCTTACCAAATATAAAAATACACCAAAGTGGTCCAATTGCCTCAGTTCACAGTTACTACTAATTTGTCTCAATTTTTTAATTCTGAAGTAATTTATTTGAATTTTTTCCGTGTAACAGTTAAAAATCATAAACCAAAAATCCTTTATTCGGGACCGATTAAATATACCTTAGAATAATGGAGAAAAAGATCAGAAAGTTTCTTCTTGTCGCAACTTCTGAAAATGCTTTAGTAGAAAGAAAAAAAAAAAAACTAACCTCTTTCATGTAAAATATCGGGTGAATTCAGCTCAAATTCCAATCCTTTGGTCAAGTCCTCTATGGCCTAAAAGGTGCAGTGGTACAAGATTGTTAGTGGAGAGTGCACTTTCACTTCATAGCAAATATCTTTTCAACTAAGAAAACGCTTATGTAATTTAGCTTCCTTCCAATAATATTCCAAGTTCCACATTTTTGGCACCAGATGAAAAGAGAGATCACCCAAGAATCTTTGGAAATGCAAACAAAAAGTGCACTTCACAATTTTATTCCAACTGACTCGGGATAACAAAATCCAAATGGAAAAAGGTGTTCGAGTTTACTTTAAAAAGAAAATATTCCTGTAGACCTCTAGCATGTATTAAATGAATGCCCCTTTCAGGAAGGTATAATAATAAACAAATTAGACTAATGATTAAATAAAACAAATATGCGTATAGGAACCAGAGAAGAAGCTTGCTAAATCAGAATATCCAAAAAATAAAACCTCATTATATTTATACAAACATTGCATGTGATAGACATTAAAAATCTGGTCCTGATTTGCAACAACCACCTAAGAGTTAGCAAGATTGAAAAGACTTGCCTCCATGAAGTCACCCAACGCAGCACGTGCCTGTCCCCGGCGCTTCCAAGCCTCCCCGGCTGATGGATTAATTTGTATAGCCTATTGAAGCATAATAATACAAGCTCAGAAGAAAATTCTGATTCATTTACTAGCAAATTATCCAAATTATCTACCTTGCTGAAGTCAGCAATAGCAGCATTGAGTTCCCTTTGGAATGCAAAAGCTGTTCCTCTTCCTATTAAAGCCTCTGGATAAGTAGGAGTTTCTCTCAGGATCTGAGTTGCAAGTATCATAATGTCAAGCCAATTCACTTAATACTGATATATAGAATCACACGTGTCAGGAGCATCTATCACCTGGTCAAAAATGGATACAGCCTGGCCATAGTTTCCTTCATTTACCTAAAAAATCAAGGTAAAAGGTGTCAAGCTTTTGTGCACAATATGGGCACAAGTGACCAAAAAAATTGGATGATCAACCCAATCAATCCTTGCTTGTTCATATTTACATAATTAGTTTGTGTTCTAACTGCAATAACTGCAGAAAACATGCAGTAGGAGAGATCAATTATTCAGCGACTGAACAAGGTAAATCAGCTAAAATACATAAATTCACTCCAAAGATCTGGTGCTTATCTGACAAAGTTTGCATAGAAGTATAAGAATGATTTTTGGCATTTTGGCATTCATGAAAAGTACAGCCTAGCTAAGATCAAATTTCTTTTGGAATTACTACTACATTTAGTGCAAACATTAAATCAAAACTTAAGCTTGGCATGCTCTCTTTTCTAAGTCTCCCTGCTAATCCATCCATGCACATCAAGAGATCAGAGAATTACCATTACTTGTCAAAAAGTTATAATCACAGAAAGGAAACTTTAACAGTAAAGGATAGGATTCAGGTGGTCATCAACTAACCAGAACATGAACAGTCAACGCATAGCAACTTACTTTCTTATGGAACATCAGAAATTAACCTAATCAAACCAAATGCCTTTTAGATTATGTTACTCTTGCAATAGTTGATCATTCCATGAGCTTTCCATCCAGCAGTTCTACCTAAGTTACTCAAAAATTGTATCTATCACGACATAAACAAGAAGTTTTGCAAGAGGGTAAAAAGTTGCGGTAGCTAACTAAAAGCAGATTATTGCAGAATAGTTGCCAAATCTGTCCACTATTTGGCAAGGTAGACAGGCAAAATGAAGCACTATTTCTTGAAAACTATAAATTATTGAAGATTTTTCCTACTTACCACTGCAAAAGATATTGAAAAGATAAATAAGGGTGAATTAATGAGATACCAGACTATATTTGATGCAGCATGATAACTGTCAACTTATTCGCCATTTTAGCATTAGAAAAGTTACTCTTTATAGATATTCTCTAAGCATGAGTGGTGACAACCAGAAATTGCATCTACCTAAATATTCATCTTCCTTTGTCAATACCAAAATGAAGTGCCTCACCAATCCAGAAGTCAGTTTGCAGACACAATGCCTTCGTAAGTAGCAGGTTTTAATTTATAACGTTACAAAGGCATGTTTACCTTAAGATTTGATAAAAGATCTACAACTGTTTCTATCTGGAGCATATTTCTAATTTGCCAATGGACAAACGGACTTAAACATTAGCCTTACCTGTGCTACTAAGCAGGAGATGTTTTGTTGCTCTCCCTACAATACACAAATATGGGCTTCCAGTACTTTAAAATGTTCATATGCAAGTCAAATATACTTGGAACATAAAGAAGCTCATGGACTTTTGGTTTAAGTTTATTATAGATCAGTCAGTGGCCCAAGACTTCATCAATTCATCTATTGATTTCATTTAATGAAACAAACAAACTAGATTTTATGCGGTTGGATAATATTTTTTTGCTTTAAATCTCATATACAGCCTGTTTGCATAAGCTCAATCCCAAGTGAGGGATTTCTAAACTTCACAGTTTGATAGTAACCTTGTAAAACAGTAATCAACAAACAGTGTTTCTGCAATGACAAGATAAATTATCACTTAATACGTCATAAATCTGCAGTAATATGAGTATGAGAAACTCATCATGAGTTGATAGCTCAAAATTAGCTTGTCTCCTTGAACAATAACATAAAGTGTCAATAAAAGATGGCATTTAAACCAAAACATACCTGTGCTATGCCCCTTGATAAACGAAAATCCAAGCTGATAGACTTGGTCTTTGGAAGACCAGTAACAAAAACCTTCCGGCCCATTTTGGCAGTTTCATTGTAAAAACTTAACATTCCTATGCTATCATCAAGTTTAAGCTCAACACCAGATGTATCTGACTTATGCCCATTAACTAACTTCTTGTCTGTAACTGTACTAGTCGAAGAATTAACATGTTCAGCTTCAGTTGTTGTGGTTTTTTGTAAAAGGGAGTCTCTGACATAATCTTCAGAGATGACAATTTTTGTAACACTAGTAGAATCACCATCTTCGGAGATAATTGCCTTGGTTTCAGCAATTGACATATCAGTGCTTAAGGAATCCACAGCATGATCTTCAGAAACTACAACCTTTGTTTCACATGATATTGTATCGATTACATGGTCTTCAGAGTTAAAAGATTGGTATTCCTTAGCACTTCCTAACAACTCTTCCAGCTCAACCAGCTGTTTCAAATCTGTTGAATCAGAAATTGCATTTTGGTAGCCTTGCTCCCACACATGCAAAGCTTCTTCTTTCCTTCCCAAGGCAGACATTGCATTACCTAACCATAGTAAAACAAAATATAAGAAGTACAAATCTTGTAAAACATAAAATGAACTTTCTAGGAGCTTAATTCATACAGAAGAAACACAGATGAGAAAAAAACTTGGAAATGCTCTTATCACATTAGTACTGGAGAAGCATAAATCTCTACATGATAATCCAACATAAAGGAAACTAATTCATTTTCACATGAACTTAGCATAACTCAAAATGTGAGATAACTTAGGGCCCGTTCCAGTTAAATTTGTATTGGATAAAATTTGCTTTATAATTTATAATATCAAGAAAAGGTTTTGTATATCAATACATTTATAAATGTTACATATTTGTGAATTAAACATTTCGTTCTTTTATTTTTAAATGTTCTTTTAGTAGCAAGCATAACTTAATGTGAATCAACCACATATATTTATATTGGATTTATGTAGATTTGTGTATCTTTACTATATATATTGTAAATATTTGTTGATATCAGCATTGCCTAAACTGGTTGAGCCAAGTTCGGAAAATGACTCCCTCCTTTCAAAGGGAAATTTCATTTTATTAACTTAAACTGTCCTTTTAAATATGACAAAACCTTTTCCTTGACCAATGATTTTCTGTTAACCAAACACTAGAAACGCATAAATCATTTTCCCAAAGATATAGTTCAATGAAACAAACAGAGGGTATTTAGAGGCAGAAAAAACTACCCTATTTGGGTTTTAAGATCTAATTGAAGGCTAAAACTAAACATTATCTGTCAACATGTAAGATTAAACTTGCATTAAATAAGTAGGATTAAGAGCATAAGATAATTTTCTACAAAACCATTAGAACTTCAAGGCTAAAATATTCACAATGGAATAATAGGAATGACCAACTGAATACTAGCTCAATAGTCTAAATTCTCCCAATATGAAAACAGCACAGTATGATTAGTAAAGGTCTCAATATGTATGAGTATGCACTGGTAAAGGTGCCCCTACCTTCAAAACCAGGAGCACCTTGTACAAAACCTTCCCATGCCCACCTTATGTGCCCAAGACCATGACAATGAAAGTTGAAGAACAACTCCAGACAAATTCAAGATTCACAAGATCAGTCCAGCATCCAAATTAAGGTCAAACAATCGTAAGGGAGGAATGTCGAGTTAACTATGCATGGAAAGGTGCTTGTTCCCACAATAGAATCGTGAACAAGCTCTAACCATTTCAGCTCAATTACTCCCCTAAGCTCATCTCAGTTGAGCCATAGAACAATGGTATATTTCTTCTATAGAGAAAGGAAGGACTGAACCTTTATAACTGAAATTCTAGCACGGGATACAAGCAAGAAGATTTTAGATCCTGGAAGACTTCCTATCAAATTATGTTATCAATTTATAGGCTACATAGGTTGAAGTTAAGGAGTGTGTTGACTCTTTACAACATTTTGGTACATTTTGATAATTAAGGAACATGATTTCTCTCTTTTAAATTCCACTGCATGCTTAAGAGGTTTTGTGATAAGAGCAGAACAGCTGGATAGTTTGTGATACATGCAATTTACATGTAGTAGTACAATCACTTTGGTTTGTGATTATTTGGAGGAGGTAAGACACGCTTATTTTGTATAGTTAGGCAATGCATTCACGCAATTTCACTTGTTTTTCCTCATTTACCATAAACAGCACACGTAAAATTTTGAAATGCACAAATTCTTATACGGAGATTCAGTTCAAATGGCAACACTGACATACAAATAAATAATGCTCTGGTCCTGTGCAAAAGCCCGGTAAAATTTCAGTCATCAGGCGACATTCACCAATACTAAAATTACAGAAAAAATCAATAATGTAAGCCACAAACGGTATAGAAAAAAGCGTAAAGGAAACAAGGAGCCAACCAGCCCAATTTTAAACAAACGAGATGCCAATCCTAAGAGTCCCAAACAATATCACCGCCCATTATCCACCAACCTTTAAGAATGTAAGCTTGAAGAGCGTTCGGACTCAGCTGCAGCGCCTTATCGCAGTCCTTGATCACATGTTTGTGCAGCTCCAACCGACTGTAACAGAAGGCACGATTGCTGCGTACCCAAACGAAAAAAAAAAAAAAATCAGATGACATACAGCCAAATAGAACGAAGAAAATATCACAATGACCATGAAAAAATCGAGTCGAAATCGGCACCATATATCTTGCACGGACGAGGATTTGTCGATGATTGAATTAAGAACGCGGATGGCCTTAGACCAATTCCGCCCGCTGCAGAGCTTCGCGAGCTCGAGCCTTTCGTTGACCGCGGGCGCCATCGTCTCTTATCACAGGACGCAAGCACGAAGCCCTAATCGGCCAACTCCATGGCTGCGCCGACGGGAGAGAACGGAACCAGATCGATCGGACTCGGAGACGGCAGAGTGAAGAAGAGACGACGGGCTGCACAGAGATTTGGGGCTTTTGACCCACACCACCCTTCTCTGTCTTCCCCCTGTTAATACTCTATCGCCTCGACGACGTGGCAGTCGGTAACGAACCCGTAAGCACCATTTCCAGCCTGCTATCGCATGCTCGTGACTCATGTCGTGGCTAAGTCTCCTTGTGACGTGAGGAGAGGTCTCGTGATCATTTATTCCTTTATTCATGTGGAAGCAGAGAATACAATGATCATTTTCTATGAATTAATTTTCTCCAAAATTACTTACCACCGTCTAAACTAAACTGACAGACACAGTGCTGAAGCAAGGAATCAAGGACAAAGCTCCTAATTAACCTTTCTCGACAGCTTGTCTACGATGATATCAGTGAGCTTGCTCGCAGGGTAGGGTAACAGTGGGGAGCGCACTCACCCGCGCACTACGCAACGTGTTGTGGCAGTGCATGGCCAGGCCTTGCTACTGCTTGGATTGCATGGTGTGGTAGCCCTCGGCTTATGATTCACACCGACTCGTCGTGAATTTATGCCTCTGCATAAGTTTGTACTGCTGTATTGTTTTTGCTAGCTGCCATTCTTCTAGTCTAGAATATTTATACTGGTCCTGTTTAAAAGAGGAGTCGACGATGAGGAGAACAATGTTGACGAGAGTGGATTGAGCTTCTCGACCTAAAGATAAATATTGCAGGGTGACACGGTACATGATGATGGGGTCAAACAACGGACGTGGTCAGAAGTTAAGTCCTCGGTGCGGTCAGAAGTCAAACTCACGAGACAGTCAAAAGTCAAGCTTACGTGGTGGTCAAAAGTCTAACCTACATAGTGGTCAGGAGTCCGGCCTACGTGGAGGTCAAAAGTTCAGCCTATATGGCGTTCAAAGGGCCAGATCACAGGATGGCCTTGGTCGGGCCCAGTTCAGGGCACATGGACCAACGCGTAAAGGTCGGAATATGCAAACCAAGGATTACATAACAGGATTTATAGACTTGCAATTCAGGGCACATGGGCCAACGCGTACAGGTCGGAATATGCAAACCAAGGATTACATAACAGGATTTATAGACTTGCAGTTCAGGGCACATGGACCAACGCGTACAGGTCGGAATATGCAAGCCAAGGATTACAGAGCAGGATTTATAGACTTGCAGTTCAGGGCACATGGACCAACGCGTGCAGGTCGAAATATGCAAGCCAAGGATTACAAAGCAGAATTTGTAGACTTGCGGTACCAAGCACATGGACCAACGCGTACGGGTCGGAATATGCAGGTCAGGATCACAGGTCAGGACTTATAGCCTTGTGGCACAGAACACAGGTACCAAAGCGTACAGGTCGGGATATGCAAACCAAGGATTACAAGTCGGGAGTCACAGGTCGAGATATACGACTTAGAACGTACAGATGTCGGATATACGAATCGGGACGTACAGGTCGGGAAACACAGACCAAGGCGTACAGGTCGGGATAAGCGAAATCAGACTGAGGCGTATCGTTCGGGATAAGCGGAATCAGACTAAGGCAGACAGGTCGGGATAAGCGGAATCAGACTGAGGCGTACAGGTCGGGACAAACGGAATCAAAATGAGGCGTACAGGTCGGGAAACACATACCAAGGCGTATAGGTCGAGATAAGTGGAATTGGACTAAGATGTACAGGTCAGGATAAGCGGAATCAGACTGAGGCGTACAGGTCGGGACAGAAGGAATCAGAATGAGGAGTACAGGTCGGAAACCACAGACCAAGGCGTACAAGTCGGGATTCAGGATAAGCGGAATTGGACTAAGGCATACAGGTCACGATACAAGGTAAGGCAGGTCAGGAGTTCACAAGACAAGACACGCAGCACAGGGTTGGATGTACAGATCTGGATTTACGAAACGGCAAATACAAGGTTAGCCACAGGTCGGTGCCCACAAGTCGGGGTCGGCAAGTACGAAGACTCACCCTAGGGATAATGGACTTGAGAGACCACGCACTACACGACAATCAAATAAGGGAATCGTAACCACCCGACAGAAAATAATCACAACGTGTCAGGGAATATGCTAACAGTCTAGGGCTCGTTGCACCCCCATTCCTCCTTCAGCCTATAAGAGGATGGCCCGTGTCAATCATCGTCAGACAAAGCCTGACACCCAACATTCCCTAACACTCGTCAGACTCCAGAAACGCCCACAACATTATAAAAAGGGAAGCTTCGTCCTTACGCAGATATGCTCACTCGTCTTTTCGTACTCGTCTTTTACTTTTCGTCCTTTCACTGTATTTCTGGGAAAAAATACCTGACTTGAGCGTCGAAGGGCCTGACCCGGGGACTTTTTCCCTGTTCTTGGTCTCTAACATAGAGGCGGCTTATCTGAGTGTGTGCAAGGTCCTTAGTTCATCATCCGCATCATCACCCCCCCATCATTCGCTCGTGTGAGCCCTTCCGGAGGGTGCCAGATCGACCAGGCTTCACAACGACCTTCCGTCAACCTCGAGGACAGCGCGGCCCGTCTCCATCCGACTCAACTTCTGGACGGGATCAAATTTGGCGCCGTCTGTGGGAACACAGGTACCTGTTCCGGAACGTGACGATGGAAGACTCGGGCAGAATCAACGTAACTATGACCGCGGGAGAATACGAGCTCTTCAAAGAAGCCAAGAAGAGGGTGGCTTCTGAAAAGCAACAAACTACTGCCTCCCGACCACGAAAGTTACCTGAGGTTTCCAAAAAACTGGCTCACGCTTCGGACCGGGGTTCCAAGAGAAAACAACCTTTGGAATTTTCTCCTGCCTTTTATAGGGAGCCCGGCCAGGGGTATTATCAACCAGAGCCCGGATACTACAGCCACAAGGAGCAACCCCAGGTTTCTGTGGCTGAAAGTTCGTTACCTAAAGATTCGAAGAAGGGGAAGGCTACCGTCCTCCGCAAAGAGCATCGGATGGAGCCAGAAGAGAAGGTGCCCTTCTCTTCCAAAATATTAGAGGAAAGGCTACCCAAAGGATATCGACCCCTTGCCATCGGGGAGTATGATGGCAGCAAAGATCCTGAAGACCACCTCCGCAAATTCAAGAACACGGCTCTGCTACATCAATACAGCGGCGTCGTTAAGTGTCGGGTATTCCTGAATACCTTATCAGGCTCAGCCCAAAAATGGTTCGATGGACTGCCACACGGGTCCATCACCTGTTTTTCAGACTTCAAGATTGCGTTCCTGCGCCATTTTGCCAGTAGCAAGAAATATCAAAAAACTGACCACTGCTTGTTCAAGGGACACTTTGGTATGATAATTAATACCATTATAGAAAATATACAACACTAACCATCTTTCCAAACCGTGGTGAGGGCATTGTCTGAGCATACTATTGTATCTATCCCAAGCTTCAAATAAAGATTCTGAGTCAGCTTGTTTGAAACTTGCAATCAAATTCCTCATATGAGTAGTTTTACTTGGGGGATAGAATTTATCAAGGAATTATTGCTCACATTGTTCCCAGGTGGTGATACTGCTGGGAGCCAAAGAATTCAACCATTGCTTGGCCCTATCTCTCAAAGAAAACTCAAATAATAATAACCGCACTGCTTCTGAAGGAACACCATTCATTTTCATTGTCTCATATATTTCATAAAAGACCTCTAAGTGTTGATTAGGGTCTTCATGTGGTCCTCCACCAAATTGATTTTGCTGCACCATGGAAATAATTGCAGGTTTGATCTCAAAATTATTTGCCTCAACTGAGGGTCTTGAAATACTAGATAGAAAACCCCTAGCATAAGGTGCTGCATAATCCTTTAGTGGTCTATTAGCCATGTTCAAATGCTCTTGTTCTTCAATTTGTCTCTGCAAAATTCTTCTTCTATGAAATGTTCTATCAATTTCAGGGTCAAGAGGAAAAAATTCTCCTGCAAAGTTAGATCTTCGCATACACAAGAACAAGATTGCAATAGAAACTAAATCAAACAAAGAAATTAAAAACAGAGAAAGGTAAGATTGGAATGTTAGAAAACAAAAAAATACAGAATTAAAATTGCTACAAAAGAATTTCCAAGAAGTTAGAAAGTAAACAGGAAAATGAAAACAGAAAACTAGAGATTAGTTACAAATATGCAAATGAAAAGAAATAGAAATGTTATGTTTAGTCTAACTCAATTGATAATCTCCAATGTTATAGCGCAGTCCCCGGCAACGGCGCCAAATACTTGTTACGTTCCGCAAGTGTACAGAAATGTCGCAAGTAATATAAAAGATTATCGTATCCACAGGGACTGAATAAGCACTAGAAATATCTCAAAGCGAATTAGCTAAACAACAAATCAATTGGTTTCAAATGCTAAGGATGAAAAACAAATCTAAAATGAAAGATTAACAAACAAGAGTTTGGGGTTTGAGTTATGATAAAGGGAGGTTCTAGGAGTTTTGGTTTCTTTGTAAGATCTCTTGAATGTAAATGGTTTACCAATTCTTATTTCTCAATTGTCTAATATTTGTAGAAGGTTGTCGGTTCTCTCTTGCAATAGATAACCGGCTTAGGACTGAAAAATATACCTAAATGTGATCAATTAGATATGAACCTACGTTGTCCTTACATAGGATTGCACCTATTACTATGCTTCCCTCGGATATCAACATAGAAGTTCATAGCTTCTTAACCCATAAAGATACAAGGATTGAATCATAAAATCTATCCTACCCTCTTGAATATTCTCATTTCTCCTTCAAGGTTATCCCTCAAACGTTCTTACACGGGCTTGCACCTGTCACGTGGATCCCTCGGAAAATCGAGTGAGAGTTAATCTCTACAAAGTCTATAAGATATCTAAACAATCAATCAAGAATGAGAATTAAGCCCTAATCATAATTAATCATTCAAGATCCAATCGATACAAACTAGGCAACATCATAGAAACAAAGAAATGTCAAATCCACAAGAGTTTACATCAATTTATCTCACAAATACTCCCTCCATCCTAGAATAAAAAGATCTACTCCATAAAACGAAGAAAGAAAACCAAAGATAAGAAGATTACAAGCATTTCTTCAATCTCAATCCAAGAAGAGGAGAGAAAGAAAATTTATCTACAATATAGCTCCATCTTCATATCCAATCCTCGCTCCTGGAGTCGAATTCGCCAAGATCTCCCTTTAGATCGCCCAAAAATCCTCCCAAGAATGGAAGGAATCCACCAAATCTTGCTTTCTCCCAAAGGGGAGAAGATCCCCTTTCAAATCTTCAAAGAGGCTTTAAATAGAGGGGGGCTTTCGGGCGCCACACGACCCTGAGGCATGGCCGTGTGAGGTTCACACGGCCAGAGCCTTTCCCCTCTCTGCCATCCATACACGGTCGTGTGGTGTACACGGCCATGGACAACTCCCATCAAAACCTCCAAGCACGGCCTTGTAGATCCACACGGCCTGAACTGCCCCAGCTTCTGGAAACCTGGCACGACCGTGTGGTGCACACGGCCAGAACACTTTTAAGCGCTGGGAACCCTGCACGGTCGTGCGGTGCACACGGTCAGGGCCTTCTTGGTCTCTGAAAACCTTACACGGCCGTGTAGATCCACACGGCCATGTAAGGATTAAACTTTGATTTGCTTCAAGACTTGGCATGGCCGTGTGAAGTTCACACGGCCATGCCAAGTTCCTTGTCTGTTTCTCCTGGTTGACCACACGGCTAGAGCACTCCACCCAGGCAGGGCCGTGTGTGGCACACGACCAAGTGTTTTCTCCAATGCTTAGCTCATAAGTTTGTCCAAGAATATAGAATCTTCACCAAATTCGAATCCTGTGTACGAAAAATGCACAAAAAGCATATCTCCGAACAAAAAGAGTAAATATGCTAAAAGAAAAGCTGGAAGTATAAAAATGAATAGATCAAGCAAGCTCAAAATATGTAGATGTGCATCAAAACATGCATAAAAGTATATAAAATCTACGCACATCAGCATGTCAGAGAAGAATTTACAACCGACCTTGGACTGCACCATGAATACGCCAGGTTCGGATCATTTCAAAGAATAGAAGTCGTGGAAGAGTTGTGCGATTAAAGGAATCTGATATACCCTACAGAGGATGACCATGTCATAGATAGCACGAATAGCATTGGGAGCAAACTGTGAAAGTGGAATACGAAAATATTGACTCAAGGAAGAAAAAATTAGATGAAGAGGAAAGCGAATACCCCCCATGAGTTGATCTTTGAAGAAGGCTACAAACCCTTGGGGAGGAGAAGAAGGAGGCTCATTCGGTTGGGGAGCTCGTAGTTGAAAGTCATCAGTAAGACGCAGATTGGTACGAATTTGAAATAGGTCGCTGTCGTCTAAATCTAAAATATAGTATGAATACCAGAGCGCCTCATTACCTTCAGCCATGAGGAGATTGTGGGGGAATGAAGAGAAGGAAAAGAAGAGCTCGCAAGCAACAAGGAGACTTAGTAGGAAGAGCGAGAAAAGGTGACAGAGTCGGAAGCAGCGCGAAAGGTGAGAAGGTGACGAGAGACAACCTTTAGGGTTTATCAAGCCAAAACCCTAGGAAGCATCGAAAGAGAGGAGAGAAGGAATGATGCTGTGAGGCGTCGGATCTAGGGTCGCGTGCTAAAAGGCGATGATCAGCTACAGTGGCGGTAAGGGTTCGTGGGACACGTGTTGCTTCCCTAGGAAAGGTATTAAAAAGGTATTAATGATGGATGTTACAAGGAAATCATGAAGGGGGAATTTTGTACGGCATCATTTCGGCGCAGGAAGACTATACATCAGAAGGAAACGCAGCCATGCGGTTACCTTGGGAAGAGCAAGGTCATACGTCATGATTATGGAGTCACCTCGGGAAAGAGGGGGGGGGGGGAAATGAAGAGACACAGGAATTTGAATTTGACGCTCCTTAAAATTTGAATGGCTAAGCTAATTAAAATTTGTCTGAGATATTTGCAAGAAATATTACAAGTAGCGTGCAGCCGGCTAGACATCTACAATATAACACCCGGGCGGGAATTTCAGGAACAATCTCCAGGCCAGTCTGCAACCATTAATCTGATTCCTGGACCAGCCCATAAGAGTTTCTTAGTGGCTGCCAAGTTGGTGTCCCAGACTCTCGCCCCAGTGCGAGTTATAAATGAACACGCTCTCACGTCCAACGACCGTCCAGGTCGGTGTCACAAACTCTCGCCCTAGTGCGAGTTATAAGTGAGCATGTTCTCACGCCCAACGACCATCCAGGTCGGTGTCCCAGACTCTCGCCCCAGTGCGAGTTATAAGTGAGCATGCTCTCACGTCCAACGACCGATCAGGTCGGTGTCCCAAACTCTCGCCCCAGTACGAGTTATAAGTAAGCATGCTCTTACGCCCAACGACCGTCCAGGTCGGTGTTCCAGACTCTCGCCCGAGTGCGAGTTATAAGTGAGCATGCTCTCATGCCCAACGACCGTCCAGGTCGGTGTCCCAGACTCTCGTCTTAGTGCGAGTTATAAGTGAGCATGCTCTCACGCCCAACGACCTTTCTAGGTCAGTGTCCCAAACTCTCGCCCTAGTGCGAGTTATAAGTGAGTATGCTCTCATGCCCAACGACCTTTCCAGGTCGATGTCCTAGACTCTCGCCCTAGTGTGAATTATAAGTGAGCATGCTCTCACGCCCAACGACCATCCAGGTCGGTGTCCCAGACTCTCGCCCTAGTGTGAGTTATAACTGAGCATGCTCTCACGCCCAACGACCTTTCCAGGTCGGTGTCCCAGACCCTCGCCCAAGTGCGAGTTATAAGTGAGCATGCTCTCACGCCCAACGACCGTCCAGGTCGGTGTCACAGACTCTCGCCCGAGTGCGAGTTATAAGTGAGCATGCTCTCACGCCCAACGACCATCCAGGTCGGTATCCCAGACTCTCGCCCCAGTGCGAGTTATAAGTGAGCATGCTCTCATGCCCAACGACCGTCGAGGTCGGTGTCCCAGACTCTCACCTAGTGCGAGTTATAAGTGAGCATGCTCTCACGCCTAACGACCGTCCAGGTCGGTGTTCCAGACTCTCACCCCAGTGCGAGTTATAAGTGAGCATGCTCTCACGCCCAACGACCGTCCAGGTCGGTATCCCAGACTCTCGCCCCAGTGTGAGTTATAAGTGAGCATGCTCTCACGTCCAACGACCGTCCAGGTCGGTGTCCCAGACTCTTACCCCAGTGCGAGTTATAAATGAGCATGCTCTCACGCCTAACGACCTTTCCAGGTCGGTGTCTCATACTCTCGCCCCAGTGCGAATTATAAGTGAACCTGCCCTCACGACTAACGACTTTCTTGGTTAGTATCGCTTACCCTAGCCTCAATGTGAATCCGCAAGGTATATTTTCGTGCTTAACAGATCTGCAACTGTACTTCTATTGCTAATACGAGAGCCAAACCTGCGGGTTTGCACAAACTACGAATGTCCAACCCCTTTTGATTAAATACAAGTGAGATGTTAGGATGGTGAACAAAACTCAAGATGTTGATTTAGTGCATCTTTTGAGTTTTAGTTTCATCAAAACACATAGTTATGTGTTATCTAATCATTGGGAAAGTTAATGTACAAGTCATGTGTATTTAGCCCAAAAAATATGGTTGAAAATTAATTTTGAAAAGCATTTCAAAATGCTTTTGGAAAACTTTGGTGAATACTATCTTTTGATAGGAATCATCATTGCATAGTTAAACACAAACTAGAAAGAAATATTGAAGTTTTTCAATGGTGTCAAGTTTTGTGTCCATCTTTAAAAATAAGATATATTTTTTAGAAAATTATTTTTTCATGATAGTATATGTCTTAAATAATGTTTACATAAATTTTCATGATTTTTATAATTTTGTACATCCTAATCGACTAAGGTAGTCGATTAAGAGACTTTCCGTGAGCACAGTGTCTCACGGAATCGATTGCAGCAATCGATTAAGGAGTTTAATTGATCACAACAATCGATTAAAACTTGGGAATCAATTGCATCCCAACTTCAATCGATTACGATTGGTCTTAAGTGATTAAGAGTCTTATTTAAGCGCTTAAGACCCTGATTTTAACTTAATTAAGTTTATTTAAGTTGAATAAATAATGTTTAGTCATGTTAACCATTCCTAACCCTAGGAAATGCTTAGATAAGCATTCAAATGTAGTTTTATTGTTAAAACAAGAAAGGATAGGTTAAAGAAAGACTAAGTTGAAGTTTAGGATGAGGTTTGTATTAAATTTGATTATTGAACCTCAAACCTTCAAAATTTTTGGTTTCCTAAAGGTTTAGAAATTTCAAGTCATTGTTGGTATAATGATAGAAGTTTAGAACATATTTTGAGGGGGAGATACTCCTTAAAGACATAATGGAATGTTTTAAAGCTTTATTGTTATGTATGCTCTAGGATGAGCATTTGGGCACAATGAAGGGTATGAGACCTTCATTGTAATGTTGTGAACAACAAGTGAAGTTGTGAACAATATGTAGGTAACTCTTTAGGGGGAGAGTGTTTTGATGTGTGCCAAAAAGGGAGAATGTAGAGTTTAAGTTAAACATTCATTAACCAAAGGGGGAATTTGCCCTCTTGGAAAAGCTTTAATAAAGGAAACCCTCATCCATGCTTTGACATGAAGAAAAAGTTGAGACTATGAGATTAGCCTAACTTACGTATTGTCAAATATCAAAAGGGAGAGTTTGTTAGTGCAATTTCCCTAGGTCAAGGTTGACCAGCTTGACTAAGCTTAAGTTGGCTCAATCTTGAGTCATGATGTTTGAGTTTTGATATTTGACAATATATAGAGATTGCAGGTGCAATTATCCATTTGGGAAGATTTGTAAGGATCCACGAGCGAAATTAAAGAATTTATTTACAAAAGTGTCTAAGGTCACACAAGCGCTAATTACGGTATCAAATTATAAAGGTTCCTACGAATTTTAGGAATTTTTTTCGGGAATTAAAATAAAACTGAACAACACATGGTAGGGGATGGAATGATTAAGGTTGATGGAAACAAATGGTACACAATTAAGCTAGGAACTAACTGATCATGATCATCCTAGGTTAGGCTAGATAATTTAGGTATAAAAGGGGGAAAAGTTACGCTACCATGCACTGTAGCCCTAAACGTCGACCCTCTCTGATCGGCGATTTCTCCTTCTCGTCCAAACCCGTCGGCTGCGACGGAGCTTCCCACCGAGCTCTAAGCTCCGACCAAGCAAAGCACCACGCATCCGACACTGGGGACATCATGATCGGGCAAATCTCACCAGCGGCAAGGTAACGCTTGGCGTGGGCTTTCAGCGGAAGCACAAGGAAAGGCAAGTTCATATCCATGTGATTGCGTGAAATCCATGAGGTAGGGGAGAGTAACATAGGAGATGTTGAAATGCTTACTGTTAAGGTTTGTTTGATTGAATGGTCTGTGATTCCATGTTTCCGCGATGATTTTGCTTTGTCCTGTGGTCTTCTTCGGGTTTCCGCAAAGGAGTTGGGGGTCGATGATTGGATTCAGGGTTGGGTAAGAGGTGATGTACTTGTTATGTATCGCGATTCATTTTCCCTTGAGGTTTCTGGTTTTTTTCGGGTTTCTTTCATGTTCTGATTTGTTTCTGCTCATGGGAACATCGAAGAACTTGATGGATGGTGGACGCTTTGCAATTCTCTGATCGTTTTGATGCCTCGCAGTGTTCTTTTGGGTTGCAATTGCGGCATCGCTGCATTTGGTTTAAGTTAGTGTAACCGGATTGTTAAGGAATGGATTCTAATTGGTTTTTACTCAGAGGTTTTCCTGTGTATGGACTTCAATTTTTGATGTTTTCCGGGTGGACGAGCTGCGATTGAGGTTACTGGGATGTTCTTGCTTGTGCTTGATCCATCGTGTGTTTTCGTTTCCAATTTCCGCACAGGATTTGGATATTTACATTTGAATTAGGATTACTTGCTTGGAATTTCCTTGATGGCTCAAGTGAATCCTTTTATTTTGGCGTGGACTCATCGAGGTAATGACTGGATGTCTCAGAAAAGTTGAAACACTTAGTTCTATGATGTTCGGAAGTAGGATTAGGTTGTGAATCAATTTCCTTTGGTGTTATGTTTCTTGTGGTGATTTATTTCGATTGCCAGTTATGGATTTGGGGTATTTCTGGATTGGATTTGATGTTGTCTTACTCTTCTTGTTGGCATTTGTGTTTTTTTATTGCGTTCAGGGGCCTTGAGTTAGGTTGTGGACTGTAAGGGCTTTTATCGGAGATGTTCCTATTTCAATTTGTGCTGTCAAATTTGGAGATTTTGTCTGTAGTTGGAATTAGACCTGGTAGAATGATGATTTGAAGTCGAACTAGATGATGTTTTCCTTTTCGATTGTTGGTTTTGGAAATATTGGTGATTGAAAGTTGAATTCCGGTGATGTCTTGCATTACCTGTTGTTATGTAGTACTGTTAGCTTGCATGTTGATTATGATTGCTGATACAGAAATAAGGTGTAGATTTGGTAGATGATGATTGTTAATAGATGCTAAGCTATTCATGCTACTGTTAATGGAACGTCTGGACAGAACTTTGACAGAATGGGAATGAATGATGTATATGTAATTGTTCTTCTTTGGTTGTTTTTGTTAAGTTCGTAACACTAAGCACCAGGTAATGTGGAGTAGGAAGTGAATAGGATATGTTATCTATGTAGCTAATTAGAAGAGTATGAGCATATATGGTAACAGTTCGGGATGAGTGCCCCGGGATGAGCTCCGGGGAGGGCCCTTCCAAATATGACTGATACTGTAAGTTATGACTGATACTGTAATTTATGTTAGCTTCGGCTATATAACTGCGTGTTCTCTAGGAGGGATGCCTCTAGGGTCATGGGACTATTGATTGGCTCTATTAGTGGTTATCAGATATGTGACATATTCATCTTATTAGCTATGTAGGATCACTGGAGCATCGTAAACTTTTCTTCACTATACTGTATTTGAGTTATGTTTTTTATGTTGGTTTCTAGTTGCTATTTCTGCTACTTTGTGGATGTCCCTTTTATTCATATTGGATTGTGTTTGCTGGGTTCGTAGACTCATGATGCCTACGTTACAGGTGAGGATGACACTCAAGGTATGGCTGAAGGCCGACGGACGAAGTAAACGAGGAGGCGGGATGGACGCATGTACTGTCTGGACATTTAGGAGTGCGGAGCACACTGGTTTCATTGAGAGGGTTTTTTTTTCTATTTTTGTTGTAAAGAGAGATGTTTAATGAATTATTGACCTTATTCATTAAACTCTTGTTGAGATACTGTCATTTTCATTGGTTAAGATGGTTCTTTTCTTTTGTGATGGGATAGTACTAAGGTTATCTACATAGCAGTTGTTGAGAGGGCAGTCCTATTAAAAAAAAAACTTGAGGAATAATCTAGGGATGTTTCAAGATTGGTCAAGGTTTGATCAAATTGATGTGAAAGAGTCAAGTAGGTCAAGGTTGACCGGATACTTGATAGGAAAGTCCTAATTGAAAGTTAGGCAAGGGCAACTCCAACAGGAAGGTTGGTAGAAGATTAAAATGTAAGTGAGTCAATGTTGATCAGACACTTGGTGTGGAAAGTCCTGGTGAGTGAAGGCAGGTGAAAAACCCTAGTGAGTGAAGCTATGCATATGAAAGTCCCGATGAGTGAAGTCGCACAGTGGAAAATTTCTGGTGAGTGAAGTCAGGTGAAAACCCCTAGTGAGTAAAGCTAGGCAGATAAAAGCCCAGTGAGTGAAGCCAGGCAGTGGAAAAATCCTGATGAGTGACGCCAGATGAAAGCCCTAGTGAGTGAAGTTAGACAGAGAGGAAGTCCTTGTTGGATCGAGGTGCACGTGAGAGGGGGTGATTCGCGTGATTTTACAAAACTCGTTCTTGTTCCATTTTGAGAACAGACCGTGCAGCAAAAAACTAAGAAAGTGAAAATAGAAAAGCAAGTAAAAGAACACATATTCAGTTTACTTGGTTCAGAGCTCCGACGACTCCTACTCCAAGACCCAGGTTGTGCAGACCTATCAATAGGTAATCCACTAAAATATCTCTTTCCGTACCTCTGGAAGAATATAAAAGAATTCGGAACAAGTGCAACACACTGCACTTATCCCTTTGCAGTAATTAAGTACACAAATGAAAAAGATTATCAAACACTCTTTCAATAGGGTCGACTTAAGTTCGGTGTTTGGTCGGCTTCCTAGCAGTAGACGAGCATGGAAGCAGAGTTGTAGCAGGAAGTTGGAGTGTTTGGAAGTCCAATAGAAAGCACAGATAATCGTATGAGTGTTGTATCTTGAAGCTTGGTCGAGTCTCCCTTATAAAGGGTGTGGAAGGCGCCTTCCATAGACATTGAAGGTGCCTTCAATGTGACAAACTCTATCCCAACTTCGCTGTGCCTTATCTGTGACAAGATCCAAAATTTATCTCGCGAAAGGCGCCTTCCATGCACTGAAGGCATCTTCTATGAACAGTACCAAGGCACCTTAAGTGATTGAAGGCACCTTCAGTGATTGAAGGCACCTTCCTCGCTTGGAAGGCGCCTCGGGTACTGTTCACCTAATACTTTTTGTACTCTTCTTGCTCTGCAAAGTGTGTTAGTCCAATAAACCAAATAATAACATGCAAGACAAGTGTTAGTACAATAATACTGAGTAGTAATTAGACTCTGTCTCCCCGAGACCAGGATGTAGTCAAGGTCTCAGTTTAGAGATCCAAAATGATCCTAAACTAGATTGAAGCCTACTGTTCCTCAACCGAAATACATTCTCACTAAGTCACTGTTCTCCAGTGACTTACCTTTACTTACCAACTTGCAGTCAGTTTGACTAGCATCTTGACCCACCAAGTCTTCATCCCAGTTGTCAGGTCCATAGACCCAACTAGACTTCTGTCGATTGTCCACCGGACTTCATGTTAGATGTCAGGTCGGCCCATTGACCTATCTGGACTTCATACCAACTATCCAATCCTGCAGACCTAGCTAGATTTTAGCTTAGTGTCTAGTCCTCCAGACTTGTCAATTCATGCACACTTGGCAAAGTAGTTAGACAAACAACACATCTAACTTTAACCTATTTGTCATACATTAAAACCAGATTATTAATGCAACCTGCACCAATACTAGTGAGTGACACTAGGCAGAGGAAATCTAGGTGGGTAAAGGTTGACTGGACACTTGGTGATTAGAAGTCCAAGTAGGTCAAAAGTTTAACCAATACTTGGCATAAGAAAAGAAGTCCAAGTAGGTCAAAGATTTGACCGGATACTTGGCACAAGGATAAAAGTTCAAGTGGGTCAAAGGATTGACCGGACACTTGGTGAAGAAGTCCCAGCAGGTCAAGATTGACCGGATACTAGACAATGAGAAATCCCAACAAGTCAAGGTTGACCGAATGTTGGATAAATGAACCCTATACTTCAATTTAGAAGTTAGGGCTTGATAATCGACTAGGTTAGTCGATTACTAAAGCTTAATTGACTAAGGTAATCGATTAGGCAGTTTTTGCGAAATACACAGAGAGGTTCGTAATCGATTAGGACAATCGATTACGGATGCTTAATCGATTAAGGTAATTGATTAAGCTCAAATATCATGAATGAACAAAGAGTTTGGTAAGTTATTAAGCAGGGAAGCTTAATCGCTTACAGCTTATTTTCACGCGAACAGAAAGCTTCCTAATTGATTACGGTAATCGATTAGGAAGGCTTAATCGGTTATGGTAGTCGATTAAGCTTGAAAAACTAGCTGTTATCAGCCCAATAAAAGGCGTTTGCGTGGATGGTTCTAGTGATCACTCACAAGTTTTCTTCTCCACTCTCTTCACCGAGCTTTCCAGTTCTTGAAGCTTCTTGGAGACAAGTGTTGTTGCACTTCCAAGATCAAGAGGCGTTCCCAAACAAGAAAAAGAAGCTAGCTAGGGTTTCATTTGTGTAAATCTTGTAAGATTTTCTTTGTATTTGCTTCTTCCTTCCTCTTGTTGTATTGAGAGTCTTGTACGAGGTTTCTCCACCTCTGAAGTATTTTTGAGAAGGAGTGTATTCTTAGTGGATGTGTGAGTGAGGGTTAAATCCTTGGATTAGTCACCTCTTTTTGAGGTGAATACCAAGTAAATCCATCTTGTTAGCATTGGGGAGCTTTGCATCGAGTTTATCTATTGTATATCATCATCAACAAAGTGGGAGAAGCTATTCACCCCCCCCCCCTAGCTCTGAAGTGTCCCAACACAAACGACTAAGAACTATTTATTAGAATTAAGTTTAAAGTTACAATGATCCTCTATATACACTCCTAGTCATATATAGTAATTTGGACCAAAAATACTAAGTAAACCTAAAAACTTGCAACTCTCAGCGCTTCTAGCACAAGGCACACATGTGCCATGGGAGTGCTTGCTTCTCTAGACTCAGACATAGCTAGGCCATGTCCGATGGCATGACCGTGCCTGTGCCCACAATGGATGACACACCTAGGTCGTGCCTCCTCGCACAGTCGTGTCCGTGCCCACAGTGGCTAACACAGTTAGGTCGTTCCTCCTAGCATAGTCATGTCGGTGTCCACAATGACTTACATGACTAGGTTGAGCCTCCTGGCATGGTCATGCCCTGTGTTAGCCAAATATGAGTTATCTTCAACAGAATGTATCATAGCAATGTGATATTAAGATTGATAGTTGTAAGTACTTCGAGTTAGTTTTAATGTTGATAAACTAAGTTAAGCTAGACTCTGCAGATTTGATACCTTGTGTCTAAGTATTCATGGACTTAGGAATATAGGAAGTCGAGCGGAAGAAGCATTAAGAGATAAGGATGACACGATAAGGGAGCCAACGAGCTCGATGCATCCGAGGGATGAGGAGTTGTGAAAGAGTATACTGATGGAGCAAGAAGGATGTGCACTGTGTATCCGACGAACGAGAAGTCAGGAAAAAGTCTACTCGAGGAGAAGGTCGGAATTGGGTTCGGGTGAGCTCAACTCTAGACGGTCGAAGAATCACCCAAGTACGCAAAGAAGTGGATGGTCAACTTCCAAGTTGACCATCCAAGGCGCCTCCACTGACTAGAGCGCCTTGGAGTTTTAAAGACTCGAGGCGCCTCAAATGAATTGACGCACCTAGGATGCCCTATCATGGATTACTTCTGCGAGGCATGAGGCACCTCCGATCCCATTGGAGGTGCCTTCGATGAGTTAGAGAGATATTACATTGAGGATAAGACATAATTGATTGGAGGCGCCTTCAAAGGGATGTGAGGCGCCTCCAACAATCCAGATTAGTAAAGTGGATGAAACTTCAGCACATTAGAGGTGCCCTGGATGTCATTGAAGATGCCTCCAATGCGATGTCAGCAATAGTCATTTTTGACAATTGAGCTATAAATAACGATCTAGAGCTAGGAGTTCAAGCATACACTTGTTCTCAATTTCTAATTATGTATTTATTGTTCTTGTACTAAATCGTTATAAGGGGCTACTCCGTCTCCGGTCTTGATCAAAGAAGGTGTTATTTTTTAATGAGCTTTATACTGTCTTGGATTAACAATCACTCAGGTTGTAACAAAGTATACTCTCGTGTCCCCTACCTTTTATGTTAATTCTTTTATCTAATTAATGTGTGTGTCATTACTAAGTCAATAATAAGAGAAAGTTGTAAATTTAATTTACAGGGTTATTCACCCCCTCTAATTAGTCAACCCGATCCAACAAGTGGTTTCAGAGCCCAACTATCTTAGAAGGACTAACCGTCGATTAAAGTAATAAGAAGATGGTCAGATCAAGTATACATCCATCGAAGTTTGAAGGTGTAAGGACCAAAAGTAGCTAGAGGGGGGGGGTGAATAGCTCGTCGCGTGCTCGTTGCTCGGCGTTGCTTGTTTCTTCTAAGATGTGCAGCGGAAAATACAAAGAAACAAATCACACAACGCTAACAAGGTTGGTTTACTTGGTATCCACCTCACAAGAGGTGACTAGTCCAAGGATCCACACCACGCACGCACCCTCCACTATGAAAACACTCCTTTTCGGTAACTACCGAGGGCGGAGAAGCCCTACAAGACTCTCAGTACAAGAAGAAAGGAAAGGGAAACAAAATACAAGCGCAAAGCTTACAATGAGTACAGAAAACCCTAACCCTAGCTTCTCTTCTTGCCTTTGATCCGCCTCTTGACTTGGAAAGCTTCCAAGATCCTTCAAGAACTGGCGATCTGATCTTTGAGAGCGCTGTGGAGGAGTTGGCGAGAGATCTGGAGTGAATCGTTGAAGTTCTGCTGAAGAAATCGCACGCCAACAGCTATAAACGACGCCAACGGTCGAATCCCAATCGATTGGATTGCTCCCAATCGATTGGGGAGGCTTTGGATCGATCCACGGATCGATCCAGAGCGCCTCTGTGCTCTGGAAAAATGCCTGGATCGATCCAGCGCTTATCGCGCGAAGCAGCAGCGTTCCAATCGATCCACTGATCGATTGGGACCTCTGGATCGATCCACGGATCGATCCAGAGAGGTTCTGTTCGTGGGGACTCACCGGATCGATCCACGGATCAATCCAAACCTGCTGGATCAATCCACGGATCAATCCAAACCTGTTGGATCAATCCACGGATCAATCCAAACCTGCTGGATCAATCCACGGATCAATCCAAACCTTGGTTTTTGCCCAAAACCAAGCCCAAAGCCCCCTAAACCAACATCTAGTCAACCATGACTTGTTGGTACATAAGACCTAGCATCCGGTCACCCTTGGCCAGCTAGGACTCTCTCACCAAGTGTCTGGTCAATCCCTTTGACCCACTTGGACTTTTCTCTTCTTGCCAAGTATCCGGTCACTCCCTAAGACCTACTTGGACTTTTCTTCCTCGTGCCAAGTATCCGGTCAATCCCTTTGACCTACTTGGACTCTCACCAGATGTCTGGTCAACCTTGACCCATCTGGATTTCTCTTGCCTGGCTTCACTCACCGGGACTTTCCCAATTGCCTAGCTTCACTCACTAGGTCTTTCACCTGGCTTCACTCACCAGGATTTTTCTCCTGCCTAGCTTCACTCACTAGGACTTCCCAATTGCCTAGCTTCACTCACTAGGTCTTTCACCTGGCTTCACTCACCAGGATTTTCCTCCTGCCTAACATCCCAGTTAGGACTTCCCAATCAAGTATCCGGTCATCCTTGACCTACTTGACTCTTCTTCAATCAATATCTTATTGTCAAACATCTAAACCCAAACCAAGACTCTGCTTGGTCAACCAGGTCAACCTTGACCTGAGGGATGTTGCACCAACAATCTCCCCCTTTTTGATGTTTGACAATACCACAATAACACTTACAATGCCACATGTAAGTTAGGCTAATCCCATAGCCTCATTCTTCATGCCACTAGGTAATGAAAGCATAAGTTAAGCTTTTCATTCTCCCCCTAAGAGGGAAAACTCCCTCTTAGATAATGAAAGCCTAACTTACTCCCTTTCACACGTTCTTTCATTCTCCCCCTATTGGCACACATCAACCTATGCCCCCTCTTTGGGCACACTTCAACAAATCCATTTGTTGAAAACTCTCCCCCTGAAGAGTTGCTCATCATTGGTTACAACTTCACTCGTTGAACCAACATGATAATGAAGGTCCCATACCCTTCATTTATCCTTAACTTCTTCCTCAATGTAGACAAATACCCAACCTTGAGCATTTTCTAACATCTTGAGTTCCCACTTGAAATAATGAGGATATCCACTCCCCATTTCAAGTTCAAAAGCTCGTCCATGAGCATTTTCTTTAAAGAAGGTTAACCACCTTCCAAGGTTCATGAAAAATAATTTTTCATGTCTTTAAAGAGTCCCTCCCCCTAAAGACATGGTGGTAACTTCTGTCATTGCACCAACAATGACTTAGAATCCCTAAACCTTTAGGAAACCCAAATTTAGAAGTTTTGAGGTTCAAATACTCAAAATTTGAAACAAACCTCAACCTAAACTTCAATGAAGCATTCCTTAACCAATCCATCCTTGTTTTCACACGAAAATACCCTTTTTATGTATACAAATGTATTTTAAGGGTTTGGAATGGTTACATAGACTTACCATGGTTCAAAGATGCTGAAGTCAGGCATTCCCAGCCAAAATCAGCAACTTGGATCGATTGGAGTTGGGATCCAATCGATTGAACCAACCGAATCGATCCACTGATCGATTCAGTATGTGTGGATCGATCCAGCGAGCTTCTGCTCGCGAGATTTACTTTGAATCGATCCACGGATCGATTCAGAACTCCAATCGATCCATGGATCGATCGGAGTTCTGATAGTTGCTGAAATTCCATTTCAGTCAACTTCAGAAACCCCTAGAAAATTCTACAAAAATCCAAAAATCATGAAATTTCGTGTAGACATTATTTAGGGCATACTTAATCATGGAAAAATAGCTTTCTATGAAAATACTTTATATTTTCAAAGATTGACACAAACTTGAAAACTTGCAAAAACTTTAGAGTTTTCTTCAAGTTTGTGTCTAACTATTCAATGGTGATTACTATCAAAAGATAGCCTTCACTAAAGTTTTCCAAAAACATTTTAAAAATATTTTCAAAACCAATATCCCATCATGTTCCTTGGGCATAATGCACATGACTTGTACATTAGCTTTCCCAATGATGGGAAAACACATAACTATGTGTTTTGATGAACTTAAAACTCAAAAGAATGCACTAAATCAACATCTTGAGTTTTGTTCATCATCCTAACATCTCACTTGTATCTAATGTGCACTGAAACACATACAAGTCATCTTATAGGTCTTTGTGAGATGTAAGATTTTGGTTTTGCCCTATTCTAGGGATCATGCATATCTATCTAGGCATTTTGAGAGGTAGACATCCACAAAGGATGTTACTTGTTGATTTACTTGTTAAACAAATGTCACTTGTTTATTCCACTTGTTGTAAACAAATGCCACTTGTTTAACTAATGTCATATGTCCTTAATTTTTAAGGAAATAAACATAATGCATGATAATGTTATGGCATACATCAAAATAAAATAGCTTTCAAAAGAAAGATTCCTATAACTACATGATGTATGTATGGCATGACATGGTATTTTTGTATTTTTCATGATAAGTCATGAATGCAAAATACACATAAGATAAAATATGATGTCATGGCATATTATGAGCAAACAATCATGGCAAGGTTTAGCATAAATAAGATATACCTAGATTACCTATCTAAGTATCGTTAATCTTAGCTAATCCTAAAACTTAAACCCTAGATTGCCCAAAGTGCTTCAAGAGAGTGCCAAAACCTAAATGGGCATTTCTAATTCTCTTGATTAATTTATGCCAATTGAAATTAAGCTTATCCTCAAATGTTGGCATATTCCATTTTTCCTCAAGAGTAGCACTTTTAAATTAAGGCCCGGATTGCCTTAAATTTCCTAAGAACATACCAAAATCCCAACTTGATATTTCTCTAGGTTTTCCCAATTTATGCCTTTTTAAGATAAAATCAATTTTCCACCATTAGGCACATTTTACTCTTTCAAGGAGTAAATAATAATTCTATTTCATTTTCCAAGGTTAACAAAAACCTTGAAAATGCTCCTTGAGTGTTAATTTCCTCAAAGTTGGGTTAACTACCCTTCTAATCGGAGTTGACACTCTCTAACCCATCTATGGGGTAGAGAAGATGCTCCTAGGAACCCAACACCTATTGGTGCTCCTTGGATGCTCTAGGTATTCACTAGGGATAACTTCCCTAGATACCTTCCTAGTGACCTTTTTTGGCTTCTTGGAGGCCTTGGTCACACTTTCTAGGTCAACTCTAGGGATAGCCTCCCTTGTGACCTTGTTTGTGACTTTCTTAGACTTCTTAGAAGCCTTAGTCACATTTATTACAAAAATACTCTTAGGGATGACTTCCCGAGTATTTTTGGCTTGACCACTAGACCTAGGGTTTGTTCCATAACTATATGGAACTCTATGGTAAGAGGGCACATCCTTCTTAGCCTTTGGTTTGTATCCCAAACCTCTATGGCCATTTGATGGCTTTTGTACCCCTAAACCTAGGTTATGCTCATTTTGCCCTAATAGGATATTTTCCATCCTTTTTAGGGTCTTTTCCATTTTATCAAGTCTTGACCTCAAGACTTGATTTTCCATCACTAAGTCCTTAGTTTTTGGTTTTCCATTAAGTTCATGAGCATTTTTGTTTCTAGGCTTGTAGCTACAATCCTTAGAGTTCTTGCCTAGACTTTTACCTACACTCCTAGCCTTAGGTGTAGTAGTTTTAGCATGTAGGGCCACATGCTTTTCCTTAAAGCCCTCATGCTTCCTATTCTTATGGTAAATCGCATTAAAATGATAAAAGTTAGAACTATCATGCTTTTTACCATAATGTAAAGGGGTAGGCTCAATAAAAGTTACCTTCCTTTTTACCTTAGAGGCTCCCCCTTGACTTGAGCTTCCTCCTTGAGCCTTGACCATCTTCTTCCCCTTAGGGCATTGACTCCGATAATGCCCCTTTTGATTGCAAGAGAAACACACAATGTGCTCCTTGCTCTTCTTTGTTCCGGGGATGGTCTCCTTGGGCTTCACCTTACCTTTTTGTGCCACTTGGCCCTTCTTCTTGGCCAATTTAGGGCACTTGCTCTTGTAGTGCCCATGTTCCCTACACTCAAAGCATATAATATGATTTTTATTATTAATTGAAATATTTATACCTTTGCTTGTAGGGGTGGCATCTTTTCCTTTGGATCCGGAGGTAGAGGCTTCCTCTTGATCGGACCTTGATTCTCCTCCATTTGTTTTTTCTTGACTTGTGGAGGTAGAATCTTCTTCCTCCTCTTCGTCTCTTGACCCGGATGTAGAAGCTTCTCCTTCTTCTTGATCCGGCGTCACCAAGGATTGCTCCCCCTCAATCCTAGAGGTGGAGGCTTCATCATCTTGAACATGAAACAAGGAGTATGCTCCCTCCTTGTTCCCTTCGTTGCATTCCCTTGAGGATGAAGCTTCTTGGATTTCCTCTTCTTCGGAGGTTGAGCATCTCTCAACCTCGGAGTCCTCCTCTTGGTCTTGCTCCAAAGAGTCACCCTCTCTGGATTCTTCATGATCTTGTGCAGTGGAGGGATCTCTTGGCCAATTTGCTCCATAGCTCCTTTGCATCTTCAAACTCTCCAATTTTGCAAAGGATGGTGCTTGGCAATAAATTGACCAAAAGCTTGGTCACTTTGTCATTGGCCTCGCACCTTTGGACTTGCTCCGGGCTCCATTTGCTTTTCTTTAGAACTTTGCCCTTTGAATTTCTTGGAGCCTTGAAGCCTTCCATTAAAGCAAACCATTGCTCTATCTCCATCATAAGAAAATTTTCGATTCTTGATTTCCAAGAATCGAAACTCGTAGAAGTGTATGGTGGAGCCACCCTTGTGTCAAATCCAAGTCCATCTTGGAATTGCATCTTGAAGTTGAGCTTGATAAAGTCTTGAACTTGAAGAATTTGCTCCAACTTCTTCACCCTCTAGCTTTTCTTGATATGCTTGACCCTTCCGCGATGATTCCGGTGAAGAGCGGCCTTGCTCTGATACCACTTGTAAGGACCAAAAGTAGCTAGAGGGGGGGGGGGGGTGAATAGCTCGTCGCGTGCTCGTTGCTCGGCGTTGCTTGTTTCTTCTAAGATGTGCAGCGGAAAATACAGAAACAAATCACACAACGCTAACACGGTTGGTTTACTTGGTTTCCACCTCACAAGAGGTGACTAATCCAAGGATCCACACCACGCACGCACCCTCCTCTATGAAAACACTCCTTTTCGGTAACTACCGAGGGCGGAGAAGCCCTACAAGACTCTCAGTACAAGAAGAAAGGAAAGGGAAACAAAATACAAGCGCAAAGCTTACAATGAGTACAGAAAACCCTAACCCTAGCTTCTCTTCTTGCCTTTGATCCGCCTCTTGACTTGGAAAGCTTCCAAGATCCTTCAAGAACTGGCGATCTGATCTTTGAGAGCGCTGTGGAGGAGTTGGCGAGAGATCTGGAATGAATCGGTGAAGTTCTGCTGAAGAAATCGCACGCCAACAGCTATAAACGACGCCAACGGTCGAATCCCAATCGATTGGATTGCTCCCAATCGATTGGGGAGGCTTTGGATCGATCCACGGATCGATCCAGAGCGCCTCTGTGCTCTGGAAAAACTTCTGGATCGATCCACGGATCGATCCAGCACTTATCGCGCGAAGCAGCAGCGTCCCAATCGATCCACTGATCGATTGGGACCTCTGGATCGATCCACGGATCGATCCAGAGAGGTTCTGTTCGTGGGGACTCACCGGATCGATCCACGGATCGATCCAAACCTGCTGGATCAATCCACGGATCAATCCAAACCTGCTGGATCAATCCACGGATCAATCCAAACCTGCTGGATCAATCCACGGATCAATCCAAACCTTGGTTTTTGCCCAAAACCAAGCCCAAAGCCCCCTAAACCAACATCTAGTCAACCATGACTTGTTGGTACATAAGACCTAGCATCCGGTCACCCTTGGCCAGCTAGGACTCTCTCACCAAGTGTCTGGTCAATCCCTTTGACCCACTTGGACTTTTCTCTTCTTGCCAAGTATCCGGTCACTCCCTAAGACCTACTTGGACTTTTCTTTCTCGTGCCAAGTATCCGGTCAATCCCTTTGACCTACTTGGACTCTCACCAGATGTCTGGTCAACCTTGACCCATCTGGATTTCTCTTGCCTGGCTTCACTCACCAGGACTTTCCCAATTGCCTAGATTCACTCACTAGGTCTTTCACCTGGCTTCACTCACCAGGATTTTTCTCCTGCCTAGCTTCACTCACTAGGACTTCCCAATTGCCTAGCTTCACTCACTAGGTCTTTCACCTGGCTTCACTCACCAGGATTTTCCTCCTGCCTAACATCCCAGTTAGGACTTCCCAGTCAAGTATCCGGTCATCCTTGACCTACTTGACTCTTCTTCAATCAATATCTTATTGTCAAACATCTAAACCCAAACCAAGACTCAGCTTGGTCAACCAGGTCAACCTTGACCTGAGGGATGTTGCACCAACAGAAGGGAGTTCTCTCTTTGAAAGTGATAAATGGAGATATTTTTTAAAAAATAGGTTTCGATATATTGCTAACAATTAAACATGATTTTGAAGTACCCAAGGATAAGAATGGAAAAGAAAAGGAAAAGAACTAATTTAACAAAAACAGCAAACTGACTTTATGACCAATGGCAAGGTAGAGTTATATCCGCTACGCGTACTACCACGCCAAGAAGTTAATTGGATCGATGCTTATGACTCTACTAAAGAATTCTGGAAAAAAAAATCCTAAAATTGCATGAAGGCACCTCAGAGTCTAAACTAGCAAGACAGAACATGCTCAGAAATTAATTAACCAACCTTCGGATGGAAAAGAGAGAAAAGGTGGCCCAACTACACACAAAGCTCAAGGAGCTAATAAATGGACTCACTAACCTCAGAGAAACAGTAACAAATTGAGACTTACTCAAATATGTGTTGGTTGGTCCTAGGAAGATCGTACCAGTTCCAAGTGTCGAACCTTTCCTAAATAATCTATTGTGTTTTTTAGAAATTAAATTAGGAATTGCAAATGAACTTAACATTATTGATTTCAAATTTAACTTATCTGTTCTTGATGGATTAGATTTGGATCGCAAGCGGAACTTAACACTATTGATCCAAATCCACCTATGTTATAAAGTTGATTAAATATTTATTTCTAAAATCGGCTCCCAGGTCAAACATGGTGAGACACTAGGCTTTCTTGGGTATGAGATCATCCACCACTGCCTCGACAAAGCCTTTAATAGAAATTCAATATTTTCCTAAAATAACATTAGGTTTAACCGAAAAGAACAACCAAATCATAAATTCGAAAAATAAAAAAAACACAACTTCGAAACAAATATGAAATTCTAGAATCATATGCCTCTTGTGTTTGGAATTCTAACAAAGAAGAACTAGTATGATGCAGAAAATAATTACTAGTTATACCTCTTCTTTGTATGCTAATAACCTCGAGATCTTCTGCCGTATTCCTTGCCTCCTCTTGGACGTCGTGTGGGCGATGATCCTCCAAGATGAACACCACGCAAAAGCTCCTCCTCCTTCTCTAAGTTTCGGCCACCACCACCACCAAGGAACAAAGAGAGCAAGGGGAAAAGAAAAGGGAAGAGGACCGACCACAAGAGGGAGCACAAGCAATAGAATAAGAATAGATGCAATCCCTACTTTTCCTCTTCTTCTCCTTCTTTTTGTATCCGGCCATACAAAACAACCACAAGAGGTGGCCGACCCTAGCATAAAGAGAAGCAAGGGCCGGCCCTTAGGAGAAGACTAGAGAGAAAATAGAAAAGAATAGCATTCTTCATGAGGCCTCTCCTCCCCTTCTTTTATATTACTTGTCCAAGGCAAATAAGGAAAAGATTTTTACAAAAATTAAAATCTTCCTCTTGTTTTCCCTTTTTCCCTTTTATTTTTCCTTTTCCTTCCTCTTGATTGATTCAATCATTGATTGGCCGGCCCCTTAAAAAGGAAGAAAATAATTTTTGTAAAAAATTTATAAGCAATGAAAAAAAGCTCTTATAAAATTTAACAACCTCTCTTTTAATTCCCTAAAGTGGATGTTAAAAAAGGAAAGTTTTAAAAATTAAAACCAAGTTTTAAAATTTAAAATTTCTCTTCTAAAATTTCCTTTTTTAACATGGTTTAAAAAAATAGAAAGTTTCAAATTTAAAACTTCCTTCCTTTTTTTCTAAAACCATGAGGATGGTTAAAAAAAAAAAGTTTTAAAACTTTTAAACTTTCTTTTAAACCATGTGGCCTAATTCAAATAAGGAAAGTTTTATATTTTAAAATCTCTCTTTTAAAACTTGTAGATATTTACAAAGAGAAGATTTTAAAAAATTCAAAATGCCCCCCTAAACTTTGAATTATATGGCCGGCCCCCTTCTTGCTTGGGCACCAAGCAAGGGGCCGGCCCCTTTGAGAAGGAAGTGGCCAACCCCTATGGCTTGGTCACCAAGCCATGGGTCGGCCCCCTCTTGGATACCAAGATGATTTTTTCATGAGTGGATTTGAGGCTTCATTGAGGCTACGACAAGGACCTAGAGTAGAAATTGGTTTTGGCCTTCCGACGAGCTTGAGTATCCTGTGTTCACCCCAAACACACAACTCAAGTTCATCAATAATAACTCATTCCACTAGAGAGTTATTATTGCACTACCGCACCAATTTCAAATTACATTATGGGCTCCTTCTTATTATGAGTGTGTTAGTCTCTCTGTGTTTAAGATATTGAATGTCCACTAATTAAATGAGTTACTGACAACTCACCTTAATTAATTTTTTAATCCAAGAGTAGTACCACTCAACCTTATTGTCATGTCGGACTAAGTCCACCTGCAGGGTTTAACATGACAATCCTTATGAGCTCCTCTTGGGGACATTCTCAACCTAGATTACTAGGATACAGTTTCCTTCTATAATCAACAACACACACTATAAATAATATCATTTTCCAACTTATCGGGCTTATTGATTTATCGAACTAAATCGCACCTTTTGATAAATCAAAGAAATAAATATTAAGTATATGAGCTTGTTATTATATTAGGATTAAGAGCACACACTTCCATAATAGCATAGGTATTATTTTTTTATTTAGTCAGTATAAAAAGAAACTACCTCAAATGATCCTACTCAATACATTCATAGTGTACTAGTGTAATTTATCAGTCAAGATAAACTAATACTTAATTGCACTACGACTATTCCAATGGTTTGTTCCTTTCCATCTCAATCGTGAGCTACTATTTATAATTTATAAGGAATTGATAACATGATCTTCTGTGTGTGACACCACATACCATGTTATCTACAATATAAATCAATTGAACAACTACACTTAGCATATAAATGTAGATATTGACCAATGTGATTCTTTTATTTCAAATATAAATATTTACAAAAAGTTAGGCTTTTAGTATACACTCTAACAATATGCACTCAATACATTTCCAAGAACCCCTGACTAGATATCAATAGAAAATTTCTACTACATCTCGAAGGACTTTAAGGTAAGTATTTAAGAAGAGTTGTTTTCAACTTTAGAATTACATGAATCTCAATGTGCAAGATTTAAAGATACAAAAAAAGTCAAATAACAATGTCATTTTAAAAGCTAAGAAGAATGAATCAAATTCAAAATTATCATCTAACAAAGATGAAGAATCATACATAGTAAGAACGTTCAATAAGTTTTTTAAAACTAATAAGTTTAATAAGATGTAGTCTAAGAAGCTTCTTTGGCAAATAAAGGAAGGTGAGGTGCTATAACTACGATGAATAAGGACGCATCAAGGACAACTGTCTTAGATTGAAGAATAAATAAAAAGATAAGGACAAAGGATTAAGAAAGTCCAAGCAAAGAAACCTCAAAGCATCTTGGAGCGACTCATTGTCTGAAGAGCTCGAGAACGAAGAATACATTGGACTAGCACTAATAGTTGACTACCAAGAGAAGAGCATCGATGAAGGGAGAGTCAATTCAGAGGAAAACAACCAAGAAGGAGGAGCATGCAACTATGAATCTGTAATGACCCGACCCTTTGGCCTCTTGGGCGGCCCTTGCAGCGGCCCACTGGCGGCCCCTTATGTCGTCGGCCCATTTGACGACCTCTAATGTCGTCGACCGACGACCTTTGGCCGTGTCGTTACTCACTAGGACTTTCCATCCCTGACAGTGGATTTTTGCCTCCCCCAGGATTCGAACTCTAAACATCCATTCTTAAGTATTAGAGTTTATGAATCCTGGTAGCCAAGTGATTCACATTGCTACCAGGCTCAAGTTCACATTGGCCGTGCCTTCAGAATATTTTAATTTTTTTGAAGATAAACGTTATACTTTGAATGCTTAGAAAAAAAGCAATTTTTTTTATGTTAAAATCTATTTTTAAACATTCAATTAAAAAAATATTTTTAGTCAAGAATATTTATTTTGGCTATAAGAAAAATCTAATTTTCTCATGATTTTTTATCAGATTATTTATGTTTAACATTGATAAAAATATTCAGAATTTTCTAATAATTTAAATTAATTTTTAAATTATTTTTTTTTTGACAAATCTAGTGTTTAATTCTTAAACATTATTTTATTTACAAAATAATTACAGTAAAAATATAGAACCTTGGACCATCTTTATACAACCCCTAGATTTTTTTCTCTCTCTCTAACTTTTTTGGAATAATTATCTATTTTTTTAGTTGGCACCAGGTATCGAAGTCTTTGGTTCGACTAATCCTAGGGGTGACCGGTTCAGCCTCACCGTCTCACGGAAGTTTCCCACCAGCCACCTGGGTAAAATTAGGAAAATACACATAAAGGTACTTCCTAACAGCTAGCATTTTCAGGTCCGCTTCTAATTAGGGAGAAAATCTTTCATAATATGTTGTAGCTGTTAGGATGTATACTAAAAGCTTAGCTTTTGGTATAAACATTTATCTAGAAATAAGAATCACATTGGTCAAATGTCTACATTTACGATAAATATAGTTGCTCAATTAATTTATATTGTAGATAACATGGTGTGTGGTGTCACACACAGAAGATCATGTTATCGGTTCCTTATAAATTATAAACAGTAGTTCACGACCAAGATGGAAAGGAACAAACCATTGGAAGGTCGTAGTGTAATTAGGTAGTAGTTTATCTTAACTATATAATTACACTAGTACACTTAGAGTGTATTGAGTAGGACCATTAGAGGTCGTTTCTTTTATACTGACTTTATAAAAGAACAAAGATCTCAGTTATTATGGAAGTGTGTGCTCTTAATCCCAATATAATAACAAGCACATATATTTGATATTTATTTCTTTAATTTATCAATGGGTGAGATTTAGTTCGATAAATCAATAAGCCCGATAAGTTGTGAAATGATATCACTTATAGTGTGTGTTATTGATTATAGAAGAAAACTGTGTCCTAGTAATCTAGGTTGAGAATGTCCCCAAGAGGAGCTCATAAGGATTGTCATGTTAAACCATGCAGGTGGACTTAGTCCGACATGACAATGAGGTTGAGTGGTACTACTCTTGGACTAAGATATTAATTAAATGAGTTGTCAGTAACTCACTTAATTAGTGGACATTCGACATCTTAAACACAGGGAGACTAACACACTCATAATAAGAAGAAGCCCAAAAATGTAATTTGGGATTGGTGCGGTAATTCAATAATAATTCTTTAGTGGAATGAATTATTATTGATGAAGTTAAGTTGTGTGTTCGGGGCGAACACGGGATGCTTAATTTCATCGGGAGACCAAAACCAATTCCTCCTCTCGGTCCCTATCGTAGCCTCTTAATTATAGAGTACTATACCCACCTTCTTACCCATCCTGTAGGGGCCGACCAAGCTAGCTTGGAGACCAAGCTAGGGCCAGCCATGGCTAGGTTCATGGGTGAATTCATGTGGTCGGCCCTAGCTTGAACTCAAGCTTAGGTGGTCGGCCCTATTAAAATAAAAAGGAATTTTAATTTTAAAAATTTTTCTTATGTGGATAACATGATTTAAAAGAGAGTTTAAAAAATTTAAATATTTCCTTTTATAAGATTCTACAAAAGATTAAGAGAAGAGCTAAATCTCTTTCCTTATTTGTAGATTAAAAGGTTGATTTTAATTTTGGTAAAAACTTTCCTTTTAATCATGTTCATGATTTAAAAGAAAGTTTAAAAATTAAAAATTCTCTTTTATTAGTTTCTACAAAAGATTAAGAAAAGATTTAATATCTTTCCTTATTTATAGATTGAAAGGAGATTTTAATTTTTAGAGATAACTTTCCTTTTTAGAAATTATCCACATGTTTAAAAGAAAGTTTTTAATTTATAAAATTTCCTTCTTATTAACCAAGCATGAAGGGATAAAAATTATTGGAGAAATTTTTATAAATTTCCGAAAGCAAATAAGGAAGTTTTAATTTGTGTTTAAAATTTTATTTGCTTGGAGATATTAATGTGGCCGGCCATTGAAATTGAGAAAAGAATTTTGATTTTAATTAATTAAAATTTTTCCTTTTCATGGAAAAAGAATTAAGGAAGTTTTTATTTAAATTTCCTTATTTGCCAAGACCAAGGATTATAAAAGAGGGGGTAGAGGTGCCTTCATTACGAACGACTCTATTATTTTCTCCTCTCTTTTTCTCCTTGGGTGTGGCCGGCCCCTTCTCTTTCTTTCTTCTCCATCTTGAGGCCGAACCTCTTCATGCTCTTGGAGTTTTAATTGGTGGCCGGATTCTAGCTTGGAGAAGAAGGAGAGAAAACTTGCCTCCCTTGGAGCTTGGTTGGTGGAAAAAGTTCTTCATCCTTTGGAAGTTTTTGCTTGGCCCAAACTTGAAGGAAGAAGAAGAAGGTGCTAGGTGGTTCTCGTCTCGGAAGATCATTGCCCACACAATGTCCGAGATTAGAAGAGTAATA